>NC_050079.1:5694455-6393205 GCF_009764565.3 Dermochelys coriacea | reverse complement strand
TAACACAAAAGAACCGTGAGCAGAAGTACATTGATAGCCTATTATGAAAGACATAATCCAGTGAATTTTGGAGTCCACTGGCCCCAAAGCCAGGAGGGAGCCATGATTCATCTGGAGGGCTGTGATAGCAGCAGCAGGGCCTCCCAGGTGAATTCAAAGGCCCATTTCAGACCTATCCCATCTTTCCCTTTCTATTCTCTCTCTCGAGGATTAAAATAGATGGAGCATTTCCTGTGCCTGGCCTTGCTGTGCAAATAGTCTTCCAAATGAGGCAGGGTGACTTCCACTGCCTGGAATGCTGCATGAGCTGGTGGCAGATCAGAGAGGGAAGGGGCAGAAGAGTGCCACTTGGAGCTGCTGGCATTACCCCTGCCCCGGGAGACAAAGGGTAAATTCAGAGCCAGCAGGGAGGGTGCTGTACATCACTGGAATCTGAGTCTGCTCCCATCCACGTCAGTGGCTGAAATTTCCCCAACTTCAGTGACAGCAGGAGCAGGCCCGAGGCCGTCAGAAAGCAGTTCTGGGTGGGTTTAATGTGGGGGCAAGGGAAGTGGCAGGAAAAGCAGTTAGCAGGAGAGGTGGGATGGGAGCCCACCTTCCCCTGCCAACAGGAGTTTTCCCAACCCCTAAGTTATACCTGATGTGCAATTCGCTTCACGGCTCAGAGCTCCCATGACTCCAGCCTCATGTGTACAATTCCCCACTCTCTGTTCCATGCAGAGAGCAACCGGACAGAGCAGGACTCTGCCTTTAACCCCTTCCTGTTGCAAGTCAGTGCTGATGAGAGCTGTTCACTGCAGCCATGGAGACTGCAGGCCTCACTGTACCCTCTGCCCTGCCACTGGGCCGCCAAGGCCTGTTTGCAGAGAGGCTGAGGAGCAGCCAATTGCGGCCAAATGTGCTGGTGGCTTTTGCACGGGGACATCTGTTCCCTAGGAGCTGGGCAGGTCTCCACGCACTGCACATAGGAACAAAGCCAGCTTAGCAGTTATGTTCTTTCCAACAAGCAGAAATTACACCTTGCAGCAACAGCCTAGAAGAAGGAGGTAAACGGGGCTCTCTTCCAAAAGGGATGGTAGGAGGGTACTCAGGTACCTCCCTTAGAGGAGGTTGGGGAGGCAGCAGCATCCTCTCAATGCTCCAAGGACAAGGGGATTGTACGTCCTGTGGCCAGAGTAGGTAGAATAACGTTGCAGGGCTACATCAAGGTCTGCAGCTCCCTCATTCTTAACCTAGGGTGCATGGACCGTGCAGAGATTATGGGACTCAGCATTCAATGATCCAGCCACTTGGATGAAGATGGAGCATTGCATGCTGGGATCTGTAGAGGCCACACCTATCCTATAAGAGATATGGGAAGGGGATGCAGCTCTCCACTGGGCAATGTTCGGGTGTCTCAGAGATCACGTTTCTTTACCTTTTACTTCACAGGTGACAGGAGGAGAGAGATGTCAGGAAGCAGCCAGAGGACTCGCTATGTGTATCAGCCAATGGTTCCCACAGACCGTCCATCTGGAAATAATGCAACGAAAAGCACTTGTACACAGCAGCTCGGATCAGCCAGCAATCACACAGCACTTTGCAAAGATGGACGCAATTATCCTCATTCCACGGATTCACAGTGTGAGCCACTGAAGCCCTGAAAAGTCCAAGATCCTGCTACTGGAGAGGTCAGCCAGCTGCCCTACATCTCACTGAACACCCAATGTTGATTGCTTTCAGACATACAAAAGAAGACGACAGCTAGTTAAATATAGTTGGGTTGGAATCAGCTCTCATTTGTAGTCTCCACCTTTGGGGGAGAGGGGGAGAAACTAGTGGCCTCCCCTGCCCCCAATTTCCCAGGTGGAGGAGGAGGGTTGGGTTTAACCCTGGCCTATCCTAAAGGAAATTCCAGCAGGCTCCATTAAAATAATTCAGCTGATCTCGACTAGCTTCTGGTGGTTTCTCCTGGAGCCTTACATAGCTTTGGTCCCTAGATGGCCAACCAGAACCAACAGGAACCAAGCTGAAAATTTTCAAATGAGATTTCAGCTAAGGTTACAATATCACCCTCTCTGAGCACTGGGCACCAGGAGTACATCTGCACTGGAGCTGGAAGTTCTCATTTCCATACCAAGGGTCTCTGACAGGATGGTACTTGGGTTAACTTGCCCCTCCCGCCACTAGCACCACTGCCACTACACTGCTATTTTAGGTTTCAGAGTAGCAGCCGTGTTAGTCTGTATTCGCAAAAGAAAAGGAGGACTTGTGGCACCTTAGAGACTAACACATTTATTTGAGCATAAGCTTTCGTGAGCTACAGCTCATCCAATTAAGTGAGCCGTAGCTCACGAAAGCTTATGCTCAAATAAATTTGTTAGTCTCTAAGGTGCCGCAAGTACTGCTATTTTAGGCACACTAGCGTGGGCATGTCTCCCCGAGCTGGGATGTACATCTTCCAGCCCCTGGGCAGGCATATCCCAAGCCAGTGGTCCCCAAACTGTGGGGTGAGCACCCGAGGGGGAGGAACAGTGGGAGGGCACAGCAGGCTTGGGCCAGCCCCCACAGGGTGGGGGGATATCACCACCCAGCCCTGCTCTACCCACAGTTGTGACCCCGGCCTTGGGCCCGGACCCACCCCAGCCATGGCCCCTGCCTCAGTCCCTGGCTCTGCTCCCCGCCGCGGCCCTGGCCTCAGCCCCAGGCCCCAGCTGCAGCTCTGGCCCCAGGCCCAGGCCCCGCTCCCAGCATGGCTCTGGGCCCAACCTTGGCCCCTGCCTGCAGCTCCCAAGGTGACATGGACAGCTCACATTATGGATAAGGCGGGGCACTGCCTTAAGCCCATTGCCTGGAGACTTCTAAGGGAAGGCTCACTGGGAAAGGATTTTGATTGATTGGCTAAAGTCCATAGTATTCTACCACATACACACAGCCTTTCAGATACGTCCCAGAATGAGGGACCACTTCTTGTCATTAAAGATCCCAAGGGCTCTTTTCTTAACTATCTAGACAAATTCCAACACAGGTAATTACATTCTGCCTCCCTACATCTCCCTTGCACTGTCAACTGCTAGGATATCCCTCTTCACTTCTTGTCCTTAACTAGTGCAGGGTGCTACTGCATGCTGTTAAACAGCTGTCACATTCCACTCCAGAAGTGGCCGTATTTCGGTAGTAGAGGAGTGTTCCCTAGCTAAGGCGTGTATAGTGCTTTGGGGTTCCCGGAGATGAAAGGTGCTATAGAAATGAATGCCATTCTTTCTCTTTCACATTTGTATATAGCCCCTCTCCCTGTAGGATCTCCAGTCTATCGCTACTGTATACTACCATGGCCGCAAAAAACTGTAACTGACATGACCTGGACTGTTGCTGACGAGGGCTGAAGCAAAGGTGAGTGAGAGAGAGAGAGATCCTCCCTGACCACCATGACCTGTTCCCCAGATCATCTCTTTCCACTGTAATCTCCTCCACTAACCAACGATGGCTGCCTTCCAACCACTTTTCAATTTACAGTTTACCAGACTAGAGCCTCTGGAGTTATTTAATCTTGCCCCCCTTTCAAACTGCCCCCCTACATACCAAGTCCTGGAAATACCCTTGCTATGAACAGACACAACACATGCTGCTCAAAGCTCAGTAGTTGGAACAGAACCAGGTGTTCGAAGTCCCGCTGGGGACAGGTTACTGGTATGATCAAGCAGGGGGAGCCCCTTTATCTGCCTCCTTTATTCCTAGCGCTGTAACCTCCTCTCGCATCTCCTACTTGGTGCTCCCAGCGCACATTAGAACTATCAACCAATCTGCACAGCATCCTAGTGGGGTACATCAGCATGGCTCCTCCCTTCTACACAGGGCAACCGAAGGCCCAAGAAAAGAGGTTTTGCTGCTGCCACTGGCCAAGCCAGAAACAGAACCCAGGAGTCCTGGAATTCCCAGTCTCCTTCTCCAACCACTAGACCACACACCCTTCCCAAGGCAGCATCACTGGAATTATGAACAAACAAGCTCCAGCCACCTGTCTCCCACCAGCCGGCCAAGCAGCATCTGGCCAGGCGTCCGTGCAACAGCAACGGCTCTGTGCTCTTGGCCACGTGCCAGCCTTGGCATTTGTGCTTTATTTTGCTGGCTTGGAGGGCAAACTGCTTCCAGGCAGAATGCAAACAAAGCTCCCCAAATCAACGGGCAACAAGCCAGGGGAGTCGGTTACCGGTGGGGTCAGGAGCCCTGGGGGAGGAGGGGTGAGCAGGGATTAGTACCCGTCTTTCAGTGTGCCCCGTGAATGTGGCAGAGCCCCCAGGGCGCTGGCCCCCCACAGCAGAGCTCTGTGCTGGAGCGTGGGCTAGGCGCAGGGCCAGAGGAAGCCAGCCTCTGCAGCGTCCCGGGCACCCTGGGCATGCTGGGGTCCAAGCGGGACACTCCTGGCTCCATCTGGCTCCTCAGGGAGGAAGGTCCCTGCCCAGGGAAGGAGGGGGGTCAGGCTTGGGGCCCCTGGACAGTGTGGGGTCCCTCAGCAGTATGGAGCCCCTGCTCCGAGGCAGAGCCTGCAACAGGGAGTCTGTGCCAACCTGCCGGCACCACAGACCAGATGTCCCCACCCCAACCCCCCACAGCACGGGGGGTGCCCCGACCTGAGCTCCCATAGGGTGAGGACCCCCCACCCATACCCCCGACCCTCCACAGCAAAGGGGGGTGCCCGACCTGACCCCCCCCAGTGTGAGGAGCCCCCACCCATACCCCCGACCCCCCACAGCAAAGGGGGGTGCCCGACCTGACCCCCCCCAGTGTGAGGAGCCCCCACCCATACCCCCGACCCCCCACAGCAAAGGGGGGTGCCCGACCTGACCCCCCCATAGTGTAAGGAGCCCCCACCCATACCCCCGACCCCCCACAGCAAAGGGGGGTGCCCGACCTGACCCCCCCCAGTGTGAGGAGCCCCCACCCATACCCCCGACCCCCCACAGCAAAGGGGGGTGCCCGACCTGACCCCCCCATAGTGTAAGGAGCCCCCACCCATACCCCCGACCCCCCACAGCAAAGGGGGGTGCCCGACCTGACCCCCCCAGTGTGAGGAGCCCCCACCCATACCCCCGACCCCCCACAGCAAAGGGGGGTGCCCGACCTGACCCCCCCCAGTGTGAGGAGCCCCCACCCATACCCCCGACCCCCCACAGCAAAGGGGGGTGCCCGACCTGACCCCCCCCAGTGTGAGGAGCCCCCACCCATACCCCCGACCCCCCACAGCAAAGGGGGGTGCCCGACCTGACCCCCCCCAGTGTGAGGAGCCCCCACCCATACCCCCGACCCCCCACAGCAAAGGGGGGTGCCCGACCTGACCCCCCCCGTGTGAGGAGCCCCCACCCATACCCCCGACCCCCACAGCAAAGGGGGGTGCCCGACCTGACCCCCCCATAGTGTAAGGAGCCCCCACCCATACCCCCGACCCCCCACAGCAAAGGGGGGTGCCCGACCTGACCCCCCCCAGTGTGAGGAGCCCCCACCCATACCCCCGACCCCCCACAGCAAAGGGGGGTGCCCGACCTGACCCCCCCCAGTGTGAGGAGCCCCCACCCATACCCCCGACCCCCACAGCAAAGGGGGGTGCCCGACCTGACCCCCCCATAGTGTAAGGAGCCCCCACCCATACCCCCGACCCCCCACAGCAAAGGGGGGTGCCCGACCTGACCCCCCCCAGTGTGAGGAGCCCCCACCCATACCCCCGACCCCCCACAGCAAAGGGGGGTGCCCGACCTGACCCCCCCCCAGTGTGAGGTGCCCCGACCCCCACCCCACAGCACGGTTGAGGGCGCCCTGCCCCGAGCTCCCCATAACGCAGAGGTGCCCCCCTCATACCCCCACATCGCCGGGGATACCCCGCCCCCCACAGCGCGGCGTCCCCCGCAGGCCCCCCGACCCCGGCACTGACCCGCTCGCGCTCTCAGGCGGTTACGCGCCCCCCGCTTGCCCAAGCAACAGCGTCGCCGCCGCTTCCAGCCGCCGCGGGGGCTTCTGGGAGCTGTAGTTCGCTGCTCGGCCGGTCCAGGCGCGCCCCCTGCCGGCCGCGCCGGGCTCAGCCCAGGTGACTGACGCCCCCGCCCTGCAGGTGGGGTGGTGGCCGGACGGGCCCGATTTGGCGACAGGGGCCGTGTCGTGATTTGCCTTAACCCCCCCAATTCCGTGCCATGACCCCCCCTCTGTCTTGCTCCCCCCAGATTCCATGTCGTGACCCCCCCATTCTCTTTCTTTCAGAGTCTCCCCTCCCCTTGATTCCCTGTTGTGACCCCCGCTTCCGTGTCATGATCCCCCCCCGCTTCCGTGTCATGATCCCCCACCGGTTCCGTGTCATGATCCCCCCGCTTCCGTGTCATGATCCCCCCGCTTCCGTGTCATGATCCCCCCCCCCCGCTTCCGTGTCATGATCCCCCACCGGTTCCGTGTCATGATCCCCCCCCCGGTTCCGTGACATGATCCCCCCGGTTCCGTGTCATGATCCCCCACCGGTTCCGTGTCATGATCCCCCCCGCTTCCGTGTCATGATCCCCCACCGGTTCCGTGTCATGATCCCCCCCGGTTCCGTGACATGATCCCCCCGGTTCCGTGTCATGATCCCCCCCGCTTCCGTGTCATGATCCCCCACCGGTTCCGTGTCATGATCCCCCCCCGCTTCCGTGTCATGATCCCCCCCCGCTTCCGTGTCACGATTCCTCGCCGCTTGAGTGTGTGGACTTGTTCATTTAAGGGGGGAAAAATGTTAAACTCCAAACATTTCACTCTGACATTTTCTAAGCCAAACATTTGGCTGGTTGGCTTTGAAATGACTCTTTGCTTCACTCGGGTTTTGAATTTTATATTGTTTTTAAATCCAAAAATCATCTAACGTGAAACAAATATTTTGATTTTTGTAACACACACAAAAAACAGGAAACACACAGGAAATGCATCCGATGAAGTGAGCTGTAGCTCACGAAAGCTTATGCTCTAATAAATTTGTTAGTCTCTAAGGTGCCACAAGTACTCCTTTTCTTTTTGCACACACAGAAAAGTCTTTCATCTCACCCAACACAATCGCTTTCCAACTTGCTGACTTGCCCAAAACGTTGGGAATTTTCATTTTCATTCCAACCCAAACATTTTGCTTTTTTAAACAACCAAAGAACTGGAAAATCCATAATTCCCTCATTTCTTATCCTCCCCTCCCAACTCTGCCTCATTTAGGACACAGCAAAAGCCAGTGCCCCTAGCTCAGTGGTTCTCAACCTATTTACCACTCTAGGCCACATCCAATACTACCTGTATGGCCCTGAGGATTTCACATGGGCCTCAGCTCTGTGCTGATTGGGCTGCAAGTGGCCCATGGGCTGCAGATTGAGGGTCACTGCCCTAGCTTAATGCACACCCCATACCCCAGTGAAATCTTACCATCTCCAGTGCTCAGTATGGTATTGAGAGTCATGTGACCTTTGGTGTTTTTCTTAAAGCCCCAGCTCCCAGAATCATGGGATTATGACACACTCAGTTAGCAATTTTAAAAATGTCTATAAGGCTTTGACTACACGGGAAAGCTGCACTGGCGTAACTAAAAGTGAGATTTTAAACTGAATTAGTGAGACTCCTACAGCCCCATGTAAATGTGCTCATTTCAGTTTAGTTTAAATCAGTTCAAACCAGATTTAAGCTAAACCACAATATGCCACTCTTAAACTGCATCTACATAGGGGGTTGCACCAGTTTCACCAAATCTGTTTAAAAGCTCATTTAAGGTAAAGTGGCACAACTTTCTTGCTTCAAGAGAAATTCGGGGCCATGCTACAGCACGTTCACTCCCCCCCCATTTCACCCCAGTTACGGATGTTTTGGGGGAGGGGCCTGAGAAAAGGACACCCCCCCTTCCCTCGCTCATCATCCCTCTAGTTACAGACAAAAGCAGAAGGTAAATAAATGGAGCCCGACATGTATCTGTTTTAAATCGCGTGATTCTGAAGCTAATCTCGTGATTTTGGCCTGCTTGGGGTTGACTGTACTGCAACACTCACAGGGCAGGCCAAAGGGTGAGGCTCCTCCCACAGCATTTACTCAGCTGCTTACAGGGCCTGCTTAGTTTATGGGCTGCATTAATTCAAACAATGGCCCTGCCAGTGGCTCTCCATGGGTAGACTACCCTCACCCCCACACCGAGTCCCAGCGGAGTCAAACACACGCAACTGCCCACACAGCTCTGATTGCAGTCTGGGGACAATAACCCTAAACATTTGCCCTGAAGAAGGAAAAGAGGAAGAGTGCCAGTTCTGGGGTCTGTAGTATAAAAAGAATATACAGGTACCTCCCCATGGTGGAGATTTCTGATTGCAGAGGGCTCCGTAACCTAGCAAAGGCAAAATAACATCCACAGGCTGGAAATTGACACTGGATGACATCAGCCTGGAGCTGAGGTGCAATTTTTTAACGGTGAGGAGAACCACCCATTGGAACAACTCACCGAGGGTTGTGATTGATTAGCTGCTAGGAGAGGCTTTAAATCAAGAGAGGGTGTCTTAGCTCTGCTCTAGCTCAGCCAGCAGTTCTGGGCTCCGATCAGCAGTCGCTGGCTGACATTCTCTGGCTTGTGCTGTTAGGAGGGCAGCTGAAATGACCAGTACGGTCCCTTCTAGCCTTAACATCTACCAGTCAAGGGTGTTCAGAGTCCCCCTAAAAGTCTGTTCCTAGCTAAACAGCGGGAGCTGAGAGGGCTGAAACAGCTGTACCCTGCTGAAGCAAAGGAAAGCGAGAATCAAAGGCAGAGGATCATTTCCAAGGAGGCACAGGCAGTGCGCCAGGATCACGTACCTGGGCATTGGGGGACTTCGCTGCAGTGGGTCTCTCATTCACAACAAACTGCCATTCTGTGACTGGCTCTCTGGGAGATCCCATCTGATCAGCACACAAGGGGGAGGGCAAATGGGGGGAGGGATAGCTCAGTGGTTTGCACATTGGCCTGCTATACCCACAGTTGCAAGTTCAATCCTTGAGGGGGCCATTTAGGGATCTGGGGCAAAAATTGGGGATTGGTCCTGCTTTGAGCAGGGGGTTAGACTGGATGACCTCCTGAGGTCCCTTCCAACCCTGATAGTCTATGATTTCTGTGGCTTTTAAGGGCCAGCTGCTCCAACATTGGCCTCCATTTTCCCCTTGCAATTATTTGCAGGTGGCCTAGTGTCATAAGGGCTGGGCCCCTGGGTACCCAGTTGTGCCCACACATCAGGACTTCATTGTTCTCACAAGCTCAGCAGCCTCTGCATGGCTGGTTGCAATTTTGGCCTTGAGATTATTTGCACCTGCAAAATTGCAGGTGTAAAAAAAAGCTCAAGCTGGAAATTTCACCCAAAAGGTGCGTTCAGGACAGGAGGAAAGATATCCTGGGGCTGCTCCATTGCCCCTGCGTGGAGGTGAACCTCTCTCAACCAAGGCAGGCCAGAGGTGACTTCCTTCACAGCCCAGGAACCTTTTCTATCAGGTCACCCTTCAGCATGGGAGCTGAGTCCCTTTGCTGCCCCCACCCAGCACGTAACATCTGACAGGGTACCATCCCACGATGCCTTTGCAGCCAGCTGACTGGGGCAGAACTCCTCACCACTCCCCAGCGGGAGGCCTGGCTGGCGCTCTTTGCTGGAACTGGGAGATGACTGGTGGTTTAAGGAGGCTGGAAGTTCTCTACTACAGCAGTTCTCAACCTTGGGTCCGGGGGCCCCTGGGAGGCCATGAGCAGATTTCAGAGTAAAGCAGGGCCAATGTTAGACTCACTGGGGCTCCAGGGCAGAAAGCCGAAGCCCTGCCGTGCGGGGCTGAAGCCCATGGCCCTGGGCCCCACCACCTGGGGCTGAAGCTGAAGCCTGAGCAACTTAGCTTCGCAGGGCCCCGGACAATTGCCCGGCTTGCTACCCACATCACTGACCCTGGCTGTTATATGCAGAAAAACACCTGTTGTGGCTCAGGTGGTCCAGAGAATTTTACAGCATGGTGGGGGCGGGGGTTTGGAAAGAAAAAGGTTGAGAACCCCCTGCCCTACCTACATGGAAAAAGGGTGTGACTCCCTGCCACCCCCTGCAATAATAACCCTAAACCCAGCAGCCCCGGGCTCTCTCCTCCTGCAGGCCCCATTTGTGAGGGGCCTGGGTATCAGAGCAAGGAGGAAAACAGGGGACCGGAGCGCAGCGCAGCTCTGATTGCAGCGTCAGGGCCGTTGTATCAATGCAGCCCAAAGGCTGGGCAATGGGAAGGCTGTGGGGGCAGCACAGGTCTCTGTTCAATTCCAGCGTGCTGGGAGGGTCGTTCTACCCCATTTGATACCCCCGCTGAAGAGAGGCATTAAACAGCCTCACTGCAGCTTCCTCTACTAGAGCCTCTCTCCCAGCTTCTCTGGGGAAGGCTCTGCAGGTGCACAAGAGTGTTATCACGTGGAGCGATGACCCAATGGAGGGAGCTGCCCCTTCCCCCAGGAGCCGGGCAGGGCTCAGGGGGAGCCCAGCGGTGTCAGAACCACATCTAGGGACTCAGCTGCGACATGCAGCTTTACCAGAGCTTGAGGGAGGTTGTTGGCTGGGCCCATACAGAGGGGGAGGGAAGATGGAGATAGCTCCACACACTGTGCACAGCTGAAAATGAGACCAGGAGTGGACCAGGGAAAACTGGTCCCTAGCACTCCAATTCAGACCCATACCAGAGACTCACTGCTTGACCTGCAGCAAGGCCCAGCACCACTCTTTAGCTCAGTTTCCCCAGCTGTGGAATGGGGCTCAAGCGGGCAAGGTACCTACCAAGCGCTCTGGCAAAGCAAAGCGCCTGAGCCAGGTTTAACTATAAGCAGGCAGGCAGCACCACTGGCTGCAAGGGGACTCATTATGGGTTTAAGTGCTTTGCCGGCTTGAGGCTGGAAGAGTTCCCAGCACCTCGTGGGACTGAGCCTGACGTACCTTTGTGAAGCTCTAAGAGACCCACAGATAAAGGTGTCAGGACAAGCTGAACATTAGCGTCAACCAACTGCTGGCTTTTCTCTGAGGCTCAGTGCTACTATAATCACTGCTATTGAACTGAGGTTGAAACCAACAAGAGGCCTCTTAATTGTTTTATACTTAATTACTTAAAGCACCTCACCTGGGTAGTATGAGGCTTAATCAGCTGATGCCTGGAAGCAATTTGCAGCTTCATAGCAGGTATGTTATTAAGCAGCATCATTATATTTGGGTGGATTTTATTTCTTTTCTTATTAACTTTGTAGCCCAGGTCTCTGGCCCACCCCATCTAGTTTTAATGTTAAAGCACCAAGCCCTGGTCTACACTTGGCGTTGAGATTGAATTTAGCAGCATTAAATCGATGTAATCCTGCACCCATCCACATGACGAAGCCCTTTTTTTCGACTTAAAGGGCTCTTAAAATCGATTTCCTTACTCCACCCCTGACAAGGGGATTAGCACTGAAATCGGTTTTGCTGGGTCGAATTTGGGGTATTGTGGACGCAATTAGATGGTATTGACCTCCGGAAGCTATCCCAGAGTGCTCCATTGTGAACGCTCTGGACAGCACTCTCAACTCAGATGCACTGACCAGGTAGACAGGAAAAGGCCCACGAACTTTTGAATTTCAATTTCCTGTTTGGCCAGTGTGGCAAGCTGCAGGTGACCATGCAGAGCTCATCAGCAGAGGTGACCATGATGGAGTCCCAGAATCGCAAAAGAGCTCCAGCATGGACCGAACGGGAGGTACGGGATCTGATCGCTGTATGGGGAGAGGAATCCATGCTATCAGAACTACGTTCCAGTTTTCGAAATGCCAAAAGATTTGTGAAAATCTCCCAGGGCATGAAGGACAGAGGCCATAACAGGGAATCGAAGCAGTGCCGCGTGAAACTTAAGGAGCTGAGGCAAGCCTACCAGAAAACCAGAGAGGCGAACAGCCGCTCCGGGTCAGAGCCCCAAACATGCCCCTTCGATGATGAGCTGCATGCCATTTTAGGGGGTTCAGCCACCACTACCTCAGCCGTGTTGTTTGACTCCTTCAATGGAGATGGAGGCAACACGGAAGCAGGTTTTGGGGATGAGGAAGACAATGAGGAGGAGGCTGTAGATAGCTCACAGCAAACAAGCGGAGAAACCGGGTTTCCCAACAGCCAGGAACTGTTTCTCACCCTGGACCTGGAGCCAGTACCCCCCAAACCACCCAAGGCTGCCTCCCGGACCCACCAGGGGGAGAAGGGACCTCTGGTGAGTGTACCTTTTAAAATACTACACAAGGTTTAAAAGCCAGCATGTTTAATGATTAATTTGCCCTGGCATTCGTGGCTCTCCTGGATATACTCCCAAAGCCTTTGCAAAAGGTTTCTGGGGAGGGCAGGCTTATTCCATCCACCATGGTAGGACACTTTACCACTCCAGGCCAGTAGCACGTACTCAGGAATCATTGTAGAACAAAGCATTGCAGTGTATGTTTGCTGGTGTTCAAACAACATCTGTTCTTTATCTGTCTGTGTTATCCTCAGGAGAGTGATATCATTCATGGTCACCTGGTTGAAATAGGGTGCTTTTCTTAAAGGGACATTCAGAGGTGCCCATTCCTGCTGGGCTGTTTGCCTATGGCTGAACAGAAATGTTCCCCGCTGTTAGCCATATGGGGGGGGGGGCAAAATGCGACCTCATAATGAAAGCACATGTGCTATGTATGTAATGTTAACAGCAAGGTTTACCGTGAAAGAGTGTACCCATTGTTCTATAAAATGTATCTTTTCAAATACCACTGTCCCGTTTTTTTTTCTCTCCACCAGCTGCATGTGTTTCAAGGATCACAGGATCTTCTCCTTCCCAGAGGCTAGCAAAGATTAGAAGGTGAAAAAACCGCACTCGCAATGAAATGTTCTCTGAGCTCATGCTGTCCTCCCACACTGACAGAGCACAGACAAATGCATGGAGGCAGACAATGTCAGAGTGCAGGAAAGCACAAAATGACCGGGAGGAGAGGTGGCGGGCTGAAGAGAGGGCTGAAGCTGAAAGGTGGCAGCAGCGTGATGAAGAGGCAGGATGCAATGCTGGGGCTGCTGGAGGATCAAACTAATATGCTCCAGCGTATGGTTGAGCTGCAGGAAAGGCAGCAGGAGCACAGAACGCCGCTGCAGCCCCTGTGTAACCAACCACCCTCCTCCCCAAGTTCCATAGCCTCCTCACCCAAGAATGCGGTGGGGGGGCCTCTGGCCACCCAGCAACTCCACCCCAGAGGATTGCCCAAGTAACAGAAGACTGGCATTCAATAAGTTTTAAACTTTTAAAGTGCTATATGGCCTTGGCCTTCCCTCCTCCACCACCCCTCCTGGGCTACCTTGGTAATTATCCCCCTATTTGTGTGATGAATTAATGAATGCATGAATGTGAAGCAACAATGACTTTATTGCCTCTGCAAGCGATGATCGAAGGGAGGTAGGGAGGGTGGTTAGCTTACAGGGAAGTAGAGTGAACTGAGGGGTGGGGGATTTCATCAAGGAGAAACAAACAGAACTTTCATACTGTAGCCTGGCCAGTCATGAAACTGGTTTTCAAAGCTTCTCTGATGCACACCGCACCCTCCTGTGCTCTTCTAACTGCCCTGGTTATGACTGTGTGTAACCAGCAGTCTCCCACCCTGCCATAAAGGTCTCCCCCTTACTCTCACAGATATTGTGGAGTGCACAGCAAGCAGTAATAACAGTGGGAATATTGGTTTCGCTGAGGTCTAACTGAGTCAGTAAACTGCGCCAGCGCGCTTTTAAACATCCAAATGCACATTCTACTACTATTCTGCACTTGCTGAGCCTGTAGTTGAACAGCTCCTGCCTACTCTCCAGGCTGCCTATGTATGGCTTCATGAGCCATGGCATTAAGGGGTAGGCTGGGTCCCCAAAGATAACTATAGGCATTTCAACATCCCCAATGGTTATTTTCTGGTCTGAGAAGAAAGTCCCTTCCTGCAGCTTTTGAAACAGATTGAAGATGCGAGCGTCATGTACCTTTCCCGGCCATCCCATGTTGATGTTGGTGAAACGTCCCTTGTGATCCACCAGTGCTTGCAGCACTATTGAAAAGTACCCCTTGCGGTTTATGTACTCGCTGGCTTGGTGCTCTGGTGCCAAGATAGGGATATGGGTTCCGTCTATGGCCCCACCACAGTTAGGGAATCCCATTGCAGCAAAGCCATCTATGACGACCTGCACGTTTCCCAGGGTCACTACCCGTGATATCAGCAGATCTTTGATTGCGTTGGCTACTTGGATCACAGCAGCCCCCACAGTAGATTTGCCCACTCCAAATTGATTCTCAACTGACCGGTAGCTGTCTGGCATTGCAAGCTTCCACAGGGCTATTGCCACTCGCTTCTCAAGTGTGAGGGCTGCTCTCATCTTGTATTCTTGCGCCTCAGGTCAGGGGAAAGTAAGTCACAAAGTTCCATGAAAGTGCCCTTACGCATGCAAAAGTTTCACAGCCAGTGGGAATCGTCCCAGACTTGCAACACTATGCGATCCCACCAGTCTGTGCTTGTTTCCCGAGTCCAGAATCGGCATTCCACCGCATGAACCTGCCCTATTAGCACCATGATGCCCACATTGGCAGGGCCCGTGCTTTGAGAGAAGTCTGTGTCCATGTACTCATCACTCTCGGCACCGCGCTGATGTCGCCTACTCGCCCGGTTTCGCTTTGCCAGGTTCTGGTGCTGCATATACTGCTGGATAATGCATGTGGTGTTTAATGTGCTCCTAATTGCCAAAGTGATCTGAGCAGGCTCCATGCTTGCCGTGGTATGGCGTCGGCACAGAAAAAAGGCGCAGAATGATTGTCTGCTGTTGCCCTGATGGAGGGAGGGGCGACTGACGACATGGTTTACAGGGAATTAAAATCAACAAAGGGGGTGGCTTTGCGAGAAACTGAATGGCCGCCTCAAGGATAGATCTCAAAACGGCAAGGATAAAACTCAAAACTGGGTTTAGCAGGCCGTCTATTTCACAGAGGGAGGGAGGAGAAAATGAATACAAAACAAATCTGGTCTATTTCTTGTTTTGAGCCACTTCATCTATCTTTATACATCATGCTGGCAGCAGACTGTGTAGTACGACCGCTAGCCCTCGTCACCTCCTGGGTGCTCGGCTGAAGACGGTGTGGTATGACTACTGGCCATCGTCTTCTGCTGGCTGCAAATTAAAAGACAGTGCACTGCCAGTAGGACTCAATCGCCATGAGACGAAACAAGGGAAATGACCTGGCTGAGTCACTCCCATGTTTGCCCAGGTGTCCGGTTAAAAGAGCACCCAGGACTACATTGATGACAGCTACCAGTCACACTGCTCTGTCTGCTGCCAAAAGGCAATAAACTGCTGCTGTGTAGCAATGCAGTACCACGTCCGCCAGCACCCAGAAGACATACGGTGATGGTTAGCTGAGCGGGCTCCATGCTTGCTGTGGTATGGCGTCTGCACAGGTAACTCAAGAAAAAAGGCGCAAAACGATTGTCTGCCCTTGCTTTTACGGAGGGAGGGAACGTTGTCCTGACGATATGTACCCAGAACCACCCCTGCCAATGTTTTAGCCCCATCAGGCACTGGGATTTCTACCCAGAATTCAAATGGGCGGTGGAGACTGCGGGAACTGTGGGATAGCTACCTACAGTGCAAAGCTCCGGAAGTCGACTGTTGCCTCGGTACTGTGGACACAGTCCGCCAACTACATGCACTTAGAGCATTTGTGTAGACACACACACACACACACACACACACACACACACTCGCCTGTATAAAAACGCTTTCTAGAAAACCGACTTCTATAAATTCGACCTAATTTCGTAGTGTAGACATACCCCAAGAAAGGCTGCACATGGAGCAGACGCTAAATGTCACTTTGCACATTTCAGTTTTAATTGTCTGAGATGTTCTTAATAACAAAAGGGAAGAAAACAACATTTGTAGTGTTAGGCTGTATTTGTAATACTATTTGACAATATCGCTTCAGCTACTTGTATTTGCCCGATATATATCAAAGCTACCGCCACAAATGTAGCACAGTCACACACTGGAAAGTCAAGAAATGTCAAATTAAGGTTGCCCGTGCACGTAATTAAAGACTGCATGTGCAGCAGGGGGCTGAATCAAAGTTGCATAGGCTGTCTTAACTCTGGCATCCCCGAACTGTAGGTTGCTTGATGGAGCCACCTTAAAACTGTCTTTTAAAAACTGAAAAAACAGAAATTCCATCACATGATGGAACCAAACTGGGTCATCAGCAGGGACCAGCTCTTCAGTGCCAAAGAGCAGCCCTGTGCTAACAAAGGAACTGGGAGCAGTAACAGGCTGAGTTTACTGATCAGGCACTAGAGTGGGATGAGACACGCATTGCTGGTGCGTTTCACAGCTATTTGCTGACAGCAGAGGAATAGTGAGACTCAGAACACCTAGGTTCCATTCCAGGTTCTGGAGGGGAATGTGTCTAGTGGTTACAGACCTTTTCACCCCTGTCCTCAGCGTACCCGTCTCTATCCCTGCCCCCTCTCCCATTCTGCTCCTATCATCTCCACTATCGGTGCCTATATAGCCGCCAGCCCTTTCCCCTCTCTGCTCCCATCCAACCATACCTTTGGGTTCCTGTCCCACTCTGTAGCACACCTCTCTCCTCCACTGCTCTCCCTCCACCCTTTTCTGGCTACTGCCCCCCAGCCCACTCCGCTTTTCCCACACCCCTGGTTGCTACAAACCCCTCATCGCCCCTGGCCACTCCCCATCCCTCTGCATTCTAAATCAGAGCCATTCCTCCTCCCTGCTATCTGGGAGCCAGATCTGGGAGCCTGGAGTGCACACAAGAGACAGGCTCCTCGCTCTTGGCTCCAATGCCTGGCCCGGCCCCTGGCTGCCAGGACACACCATTACAGGGAAAGTCTGGTCACATACAGGAGCTCTGAGGGGCTGCAGCATGCTCAGCACAGACAGAAGAATCTTGAGGGAATGCAGCTGCCAAATTGTACGAAGTCTCTGTGGAACATGTTGTGACAGAGTCGGGCCAGAGGGCTAAAGGAGAGTGATCCTATTGGGATCCGGGAAGTGCTGCTAAGAGGGGGATCTACAGGACCTGGACACCAAATAAATCCGGGGGACAACTAATGAAATAACAGGGACAGAAGTGTGGTCAAAGGGTCAAATGAAGGGAACTGGAAGGAGACACCGAGCAGAGAACCCTGGAAAGTGCCCCCTGCTCCTCGAAGGCGTCAAGGGAGTCAGTGGACGCCACCCAGATACGTGAATGGACGGAGGATCGGAAATAGGCCCCACAGTCACAGGAGACTCCATCGGCCAACCTCCTCACCCTGGTTTTATAGATGGCCATTTTAGCCAAGGCCAGGAGGAGGTTGACCAGGAGATCCCATGACTTTGTGGGGCCGCGGTTAGGGAGTGCATAAATAAGAAGGTGAGGGGAAAAGTAGAACCAAAAATGTAATAAAATATTGGTGAGGAGCCGGAATAGGGGCTGCAGCCTGGCACACTCCAGGTATGTGTGTGCCAGGGTTTCCCCTCACACTGCAAAAGGGGCAGCTGTCTGGGATAGGGGTGAACCACACCAAGTACATGCCCATGCTCATGGCTCCGTGAAGGAGCCGCCAACTGATATCCCTGTCAGGCCTCGGGACCAAGGTGGAATATAGGCTGGCCCACCGGGACTCCTCACCCTCCAAAGATGGCAGGAGGTCCCACCATTTTGAATCAGGGCGGGACATGAGGGTGACAGTGTGGACCACGAGTGTGTATAGATGTTTCCTTGGCACGGTTTGGAAGCAGACCAGCTGCAGCTCATGCAGCCAGCTTACAATGAAGGGGCGGGGGGGGGGGGGTCGGTTGGGTCCACGGGGCAGGGGCCCAATTAAAAGGTCCGGCGGACCTGGGGTGGAAGGTGGGTGGGGCGCGCCCTCGTGCAGGACCCCGTCGAGGTAAACCCGAGCAGCAAGCGGCAAAGCGGCCCTCACCTCCTGAGGTATGTGCCAGGGAGTATGAGGTCTGGAGAGCCCCATGCACTGAGCGAGTGTCAGGGGATCCAGCCAGTCTCCCCGGTCATAGTCCAAGGTCTCCAACTCTTGTGACTTCTGCCAGGACCAACCTCTGGCACATCGAGAGGGACTCTGCCACCTGCACACGAAGCTAGGGGTTGTGTAGCAGGGGCTCCGGCAAGGAGATTTGCCCTCTCGGTGGCTGCCACGGATCTGGTCATTGAAAGCAGTTTCCAGGTCCGGAGGAGGTCCTGGTAGAAGACCAGCAGCCTGGAGACATCTCGCGGAAGACCTCTCGGATGGAGATAAAGGAGCTGCCGGTCGTATCGGAGCCCTTGGAAGCGGCGCAGGAAGGCATGAGCCAGTATGCTCCACGCCGGATTACCTGCACCATAAAGGAGCCTCTGCAGGGCCTGGAGGCGGAAGACAGGGATGTGAGTCTGCAAACACTTCAGGCCCTGTCCTCCCACCTCCAGAGGTAGATGAAGAACCCCTGCAGGGACCCAGTGCAGTCCTGACCAAAAGAACTCCAGAATCGATGTCCAGAGGTTGGCCAGGAAACCCAGGGCTGGGACCAGGGTGTTGAACCGGTACCAGAGCATGGACAGGACTAGTTAATTCAGCACCAGCGCTCTCCCTCAAAGGGAGAGGCACCGGAGTAGTCCTGTCCATTTCCCGGAGCTGCTCTATCACCCTGCCCTCTAAATTCTGCCAGTTCTCCGGCAGAGAGGGATGCGTGGCAGAAAAGTAAACACCGAGATAGAGCAGCGGACCCACACTCCACTGGATGGCCTGAAGCGCGGGTGGGAGGGAGCTCGCCTGCCACCAGTCCCCTACCACCAAGCAAGAGCTCTTAACCCAATTGACCCGCGCGAAGGAGGCTGCTGAATAGATGGTCTGGCAAGCCTCCACCCGCGACAAGTCGCCCGGGTCCTGGACCACGAGGATCACATCAGCGTATGCTGACAGGACCAGCCACAGCTCTGGCTCCCGCAGCACCAACCCTGTCAGCCTCCTTCAGAGGAGACAGAGAAAGGGCTCGATCACCAGAGCATACAGCTGGCCCGAGAGGGGGCACCCCTGCCGTACTCCTCGCCCAAAGCTGACTGGTTCAGTCAGGGTCCAGTTGAGCCTGACCAGACACTCTGCGGAGGTGTACAGCACCTGGAGAAAACCCACAAACTGGGGTCTGAAGCCAAACGCTTGCAGAGTGTTCAGGAGATACCTGTGATCCACCCTGTCGAACGCCTTCTCCTGATCTAAGGACAGGAGGGCAAACGACAGACCGTCCCTACACCCGAGTTCCAAAAGGTCCCAGACCAGATATAGGTTGTCAAAGATGCTGTGGCCTGGGACGGTGTAGGTCTGGTCTGGGTGGACAATGACCGCCAGCACGGACCCTAGCTGCAGCGATATGGCTTTCACTACAACCTTGTAGTCCGTGCTGAGGAGCGAGACAGGACGCCAATTTTGTAAATCGTGGAGGTCCCTCTTCTTCGGCAATAAGGCAAGCACGGCTCGCCTGCACGAAAGAGGGAGGACCCCGCTCTGCAAAGACTCGGCCCAGACGTTAACTAGGTCTGGGCTGAGGACGTCCCAGAACACGCGCTAGAACTCCACGGTCAGCCCATCCATGCCTGGAGATTTATTGGTGGGCATGCGACGGAGGGCTTCCGAGAACTCGGCCAGAGTGAGAGGCAGCTCTAGCCGGTCTTGGTCGCCTGCGCTGACCATTGGGAGCTCCTCCCAGAGCACTCTGCAAGCGTTAGGCTCGGTCGGATCCGGGGAGAAAAGGCTTGCGTAGAAGGCTCTCGCCCTCCTGCACATCTCTATCGGATCCGTGAGGGGGGGGTGCTGTCTTCTGCCAGAAGGCAGGTGACGTGTTTCTTGGCCCCCTTCCTTTTCTCCAGGGCGTGGAAGAAGCGGGAGCCGTGATCCATCTCCCGAAGGAGACGGATGCAGGATCGAACAAAGGCACCCCGAGCCAGATGGTCCTCGAGAGTCCGGAGCTCCTCCCGCTTCTCCAGGCACACTCCACAGAGGGCCGGATCCTCAGGGCTGGCGGCCAGATGCCTCTCCAGCTCTAAGACCTCCCATTCCAACTGCTCTATCGCTGCATCCCTCCGTCGGCTGGCACCCTGGGTGTAGTCATGGCAGAAGAGCCGGGCGCGCACCTTTCCCAGGTCTCGCCACCACCGCGCCGAGGGAAAGACACGCTGCTGCCCTCGCCAGGCCAGCCAGAACTCCTGGAAGGACGCCATGAAGCCCACATCCTCCAACAAGCTGTTGTTGAAATGCCAATAGGCTGGCCCCGGCCTCTCCGCGCAGAGAGAGGCCATCACGGTGGCTATATGATGGTCAGAAAATGGGGCCGGCTGGATGCTGGAGGAGTGCGCTCGTGAAAGATGAAAGCGTCATAAATAAATGCGGTCCAACCGGGAGTGGCGCGACCGATGGGCCTCCACCCGGACAAAGGTGAACGTGGAAGTGTCATCCGGGTGGTGGTCGCGCCAGACATCCACCAGGGAGTGGCATTCGACTATCTCCCGGAGGACAGCGGCAGCGGCTGGGCTGTGCTCGGTCCCCGAGCGGTCCCACTCCTCAAGGGTGATGTTAAAGTCCCCTCCCAGGACCAGGCACTCATGAGGATCCAAGGTGCCGAGGAAGGCGGATGCCTGCTGATAGAATTGCAGCCGCTCTGGGCTCGCTGCCGGGGCATAGACGTTTACGAGGCTGACCACGAGCCCCTCCATGCGAGCCCGGAGGTGCAGCAGGCGGCCCGGCACAGCCTCGGTGACCCCCAGCACCTCGGGCCGTAGGTCGGGGGAGAACAGGGTGACCACTCCAGCCGTATGAACTGTGAGATGGCTAAAGTAGACCCTGTCCCCCCATTCCAGCTGTCTTCGGTGGTCAGATCTGTAAGGGTCTCCTGCAGGAAAACCACAGAGCATCCTCGCTCCCGAAGGAAGGGGAACACCTGGGACCTGCAGAGACCCATCCTACAGCCGCGGGTGTTCAATGTTGCTATGGTAAGAGGTGCCATGAGAAGGGCTGGGGGGGATCCTCGCCGGCAGGGATGCTCGCGGCTCCCGACGGGTTGCGCAACAGTCTGTGACCTACCCCACAGGTGAATAAGGAGTCACAGAAGCTGCGGACCCGCTGGTAGGCCGCGGCGTCCTGCTTCCCGGTCCTTTTACCCTCCCCCATGAGGGCTCTCGCGGCCTGGAGGATTTGGTGAAAGTCCCCCCATCGCTGGAGAGCAAGCTGTACCTTGTTGCGGGAGCCACGGACGTCTTTTAAAAACTCCCGCAACTTCTCTCGCAGCACATGGGGGGGTGAGGTTACTGTCTTCTGGTCATCCCCTGACGGGGCCCTTGGTACAGCCCCGTGGCTCACCAAAACGGGCAGACAGGGTGCAGACCCCCAACGGGGTGCCTGATGGGCCGGCGCCACGCAACCAGCCTCGAATCCTGGGGCAATAGGGGGCGGCGGAGGGAGGATAGCGGCCCCTAGTGGGTCGGGACAGGGAAACACAAAGGCCGCTCCCTGGGGTTCATCTACTGGAAAAGGGAAGGAGACAGCCCCAGGGGTGGCAACAACATCACGGGATGTGGATGGGATAGGGACAGGGGCGAGATTCTGGGCTTCAAAAGCCAAGCAGCTGGATGGAGGCACCTCCCAATCAGGCTCAAGGGTTGAGGGTGTGGGGAGAGGACTCTCAGCGATGCCGGGCACAGGCTCTATGGTGGGTTTGGCAGCCACGGCATCAGGAGGTGGACTATCTTCTGTAGGGCCCCCTCCCAGGAAGGAGGTTGATTGCTCCTCACCAATGAGGGGTGCCCCGGTGGCTCGGGTCCCGGCCGTGTGGCACTGGACATCGCCTCAACAGGCTCGGTGGCCATCAGGGGGTGCCATGTGTGGCTGGGTTGACAGAGGAGTCCATGGGCTCCTCGGAGCCCAGGATCCCCAGCCGGCTCTGGTGGATGGAGCACACCCGTGGGTAGAGCGGAAGGCTCGGCATCGGTGCCCCCCTTCCTGGTCTTCCGGGGGGCCTCCACATCAGATGGGAGGAGCGGAGCTCGAGCCTTCCGCTTGCCCCGCTTCCCCTGGACTAGGGCCCAGCCCTCCATGGCATCATCCAGGGGCTGGCTAGCAGGGGTCGTGTCAGGGGGCAGAGGCGATGGCTCAGGGACTCGAGGGGGTAACGGTGGGGCAGCACAAGGGAGGGAAGATTCCCCTTGGGGTGGGCCCTCTCCCATGCCCAGTGGTGTCCCTGCCGCACCCTCCTCCACAGGCCCCGCCAGATTGCAAACAGCGGGGGCGGGGTTCTCCCGCTCGTCTGAGCATAGTGGGGGAGGTGCCCCTTGGGCCCGAGCGGGAGCAATGGTGGACTGGGAAGGAGGAGGGGTGGTTTCGGGCACCGGGCAGCCAGGGGCGCCGGCGATGACGGGGCCGGTGCCCTGACGGGGCTTAGGGGTCCCGGATGCCCCTCCTTGCCGGGCCAAGGGGCAGTCCCTCCGCACATGCCCCATCGCCCGGCAGAGGTAGCACCGGGCCTCCCCCGTGGAGTAATGTACCCGGTAATGGGCCCCCTGGTAGGGGACCAAAAAGGACCCCTCCAGTGCCTCTCCGTCACACGCCGCCAGCGGCAATTGAAGCTGCACTTGCCGGCAGAACGAGAGGACATGACGGAAGGTGGGGTCCTTGCAGCCCAACGGGAGAGAGCTGATGACAGAGATGGGCTTCCCCAGGGTAGAGAGGGCGGGTAACAGGGCAGCACTGGGGAGAAAGGGAGGGACAGAGGTCAGGACCAGGTGGATGCCCAGGACCCCTAGCGGCTCTAGGGGGACGAACATGCCCCTCACCGCCATGCCCTTCTCCACCACCTCCTGGGCGGCAGCCTCCATTTTGGAGGCTGCCGCAATGGCCGTGGGCCCCACCACCCTCACGAACGCCCACACGTAGGTCTCCACGTGGGGTGAGGCGGGCACCAGGAGGCAACGGACGCCGTGCTTCCTGGTCACGGTGGGAAAGGGGCCCTGGCCGCTCTAGATGGTAGCGGAGGCAGGAGAGATGATGTAGCGGCAGGCGGGGGGGGCTGCCGCCACCTGGGCATATGCCCTGGGGGCCGAGGGAGGGACACCCATAGAACTGGCGGAGGGAACAGCGGGTAGGGACGTTGTGGCCGGTGGCGGGGCCGTGGCAGTGGGGGCAGTCCCTGCCATGGAGGGCCTGGTCTTTTTGGTGGGGCCCTTCCCCTTCTTCTTCCCCTGGCCCTTCCCGCAGGCTGGGGGGGCTCCCCCGGAATCCAAGGGAGCGAGAGGCATGGCAGCAGCGGAGGTCGCCCCGGTGCCCGCCGCTCCTGGCGCCCCGGCGAGGGCAGGTGGTTTGGCAGCAGCGGGTGAGGTAGAGGCTTGGGGTGATGACAGAGGGGCAGGCGGGGGAAGGGTGTCTGGGGCTGCTGGAGGGGCCCCACCCGTCGTGTCCCCCGCCATAACAAGCAGGGAGGGAGAGGAAAACACCGGGGGGGGCAGGTCAACCACTCCTCCCCGCTAGGCTGCAAGCAGGGGAGGAGGGAGCCAAGAAAGGTGGGGGAGCCAGACGGGGGGGGTATCAAGGGCTCATAGGGGACAGTCACCGACTCAGGGTAGAAATCCGGCTCCTCTAGCTGCACTAGGGGAGGGAGGTCACAAGAACGTTAGGGGGGTGCAGTGAAATAGGGGGAAACTCAAACGGGAAGAGCACAAGCACATGGGTGGGGGCATGGGCGCACTGGGTAAGGGGCCAGTCAGGGAAGGGGTACCACGTGGGGAGGGGGGAGAACCAGGCCGGAGGCAGGACAGGGAACCGAGGAGCTAGCTCCAGAGGCCAGGGCAGGGCAAACAAACAAACAAAAGCTGCAGAGGGAGAAGGGCGGGGCAGGCAAAACAAAACTAAAGCCAGCGAGGTGCTGGGGTAAAGGGGGGGGGGCAAAAAGGCTGCAAGAGGCAAAATGGGGCAGGTAACAAGGGACAAAGCTGGGGCTCACTAAGGGGGTCCAGTCCAGGAGGATGTGGGGAGCGCATGCGCCCACGGGCGCTTGCAGAGAGTCAGTTTGGACTGGCTGCTGCTTCAGGCCCAAAAGGTGGGGAAAAGGGTGCGGCCGGCCCAGCAAGCAGCCGAGTCCCAGAGGCAGATGGTGCACAGCCAGTGGAGGGGGCCGTGGTGGTGGTACTGGTGGGGGGGCACACAGATGGATCGGGGGCAGCTCCACACCACACCCCCTGCATCCCTGGGAACACACTCAAGACCCCCACCACAAGAGCACAGTTGGAAAGTTACTCAGTCTTAAGGCCCCCTCCACGGTGGTCTGCAAAGTCTCTAGGTGCTCCCCAGCTGGCAGATGGTCCCCTGCTTCTCCTCCTCAGGGCATCAGCAGCTCCAGGCAGCAGACTCCACAGCAGCAGCTCCAGGAACTCCAGGTGGTGGTCCAGGCAGGCAGAAAGGACCCCTCTCAGGTGGTGGTGTTCACAGCAGCAAAGGCTGGGGTCTCACTCCCCCCTTCTGGGGAGTGGGCCAGCAGCCCCCCCCCCCCAAGGGGCTGTAGTTGGAGCAGTAGTAGCACCCAGGGTGGGGGGTCCAGCAGCAGGCCAGCAACCAGGTAGCAGAGAACAGGGGGAGGGGTGGTGTCTGGCCCAGCCAGAGGAGCAGCAGTTGCCGCAGGGAGAACCCAGGGCCTAGCAGCAGCACTCTTCCTCCAGGCCAGAGGGCTGCAGGAGTGAAATATAAGGGAGAGATGTTGGTCCCAAGTTAAATAGGTCCCCTTTCCCAGGGTAAGGGAACAGGGAAGGCTCCAGAACAATCAGAAACCTTCTGGAGATGATTAAGACAGACAGGCTGATTAGAACACCTGCAGCCAATCAAGAAGCTGCTAGAATCAATTAAGGCAGACTAATCAGGGCACCTGGGTTTTAAAAAGGAGCTCACTTCAGTTTGTGGTGGGTGGAAGGCACGCACGCACGCACGCACGCACGCACGCACTAGGAGCTGAGAACGAGAACTGTTGGACGACTGAGGTGTACAAGCATTATCAGACACCAGGAGGAAGGTCCCATGGTGAGGATAAAGAAGGTGTTGGGAGGAGGCCATGGGGAAGTAGCCCAGGGAGTTGTAGCTGTTGCACAGCTGTTCCAGGAGGCACTCCTAGACAGCTGCATTCCACAGGGCCCTGGGCTGGAACCCGGAGTAGAGGGTGGGCTCGGGTTCCCCCCAAATCCTTCCAACTCCTGGTCAGACACAGGTGGAATTGACCTGGATTGTGGGTTCAGAAAAACAGCCAAACTAAGGGTTGCTGTGAAGCTCCAAGGCGAGCAAATCCGCCAATAAGCGCAAGACCCACCAAGGTAGAGGAGGAACTTTGTCACAATCTGCAAACTGACATTTTTCAAAGGTTTAGAACTTGGCCAAATTAGGGCAGATTTTTATGGTGTTGGCAAAGGGCACATCCTTAACACCTGGGCAACCCCCCCGCCCCAAACGGCAAGTCCCTGCTACAAACCATAGTGGGGGGGCTAGAACTTCTCAACAAAATGGCTGTAGTATTTGTTTTAACATGGGCAAAACAAATTTTTCCCTAATCTTGTTCTTGGAAAAAGCAGAACCATTTTAGCTGAAATTCCCCCTCCCCCCCAAAAAAAGATCTGCCTGAGGCAGACACCAAGCATGAACACTCTTCAGCCTGAACAGTTAAAGTCTGGCAAAGTTATAAGCAACTACAAACAGGGCCTTGTAATGGGATGTGTCAGGCACCCTTTACAGGCATCACTATCTTTGCTGCCTCTGAGCAGTGTTTGCCATTTGTTCTGTGCTGTAGCCACATTTGTATTGTGGCAAAGGAGAGGTTCCTGCAAAAAAATGTGACTGAACAGCAACAATCACATAAGATTTTTTTTAAAGAAATGGAAGAGTCTCCTGCTGATCACCAACCCCCTTTCCAGCCCCACCTTGGAGGGATGTTGCTGGGGAGGCTCCATACAAGTTCTAACAGCCCAAGCCTGCTTGGCTTGTGCGATCTAATATGATCCCAGTACAAAGAGAGGCAGTCGCAGAGTAACAATGCAGCTAATGACTGACCTTATGTGAAAAAACACCAGGGAAACGACACCAGAAAGCCACCAGAAGTGCAGTGGAAACAGCTCCAGAGCAGCAGTTTTGGTGGCACAGAGAATTCAAGGCAGCGTCACAGCGCCAAATGCCCCTCGTTCCCAGAGCAGGTCTGAACATGGTTTACATACCACATCTGCCCCCGGTGTTGTTTAACCGAAAAGGCACGACAGAGCATATGGGCTGACTTGATCAGCACTACACATCCAGCATGTGTTGTTGGGTCATGGCAAAGTACATTCCTGTCCCAAAATGCCCAACAAAGGCCGTCAATAAGCCCCATCGCTCATGGTCTGCATTGTCTCATAGCTGCGTGGCATGGAGATTGCAAAGACCCATGCACCCCAAAAGGTCTATAGAGCAGAACTCATCTGCAGAGTCATGTGCTTCAACAAGGCTCTCCCTGTTCATGGCCATGGAGACCAGGCTGCTTCCTGATGGGCTAGCAGTCCCACAGCACTCTCCCAAGTATCTGGCCCAGCGCAGTTCTACTGCTGGGGAATCCAGCGTCCCTGGCTGGGTTGTCAGGGATGTGCTTGGAGCGAGTGCATGCTGAGCTCTCCAGCTCCCTACTGAGAGCTGGTTACTGTGGAAAGAACAGACCAGGGCCAGTTGATGATGCTGGTAGAGTCCAACACCCCCCCCCCATCTCTGTGCACAGAACACCAGAGACCGAGCTCACAGGCCAAAGACAGCACAGACAGCCCCCAGGGCTCAGAAATCAGGGAGGTTTTTAAGATGATAATATTGTAGGGTTTGGTCTCTCATTTGATTTCTGAACTCCCCCTTCCCTCCCCTACTCCCCCAGGGTAGGGGGACAGTCCCAGAGCTGCTAGCGCTCCCCACTATGTGTGGGGGCCAATCCCAGCTGTCCCACTGGGGGAGCAATCCCAGCACTCCCCAGTGTGGGGGGCAGTCCTGCACTCTCCAGTGTATAGAGTACGGTAATTATGGCCCCACTCATGGGGGTCTGGTGGCTGCCCACCCCAATGCTCTCATTAATTAATTCTGCCCCCAGCCCCCACATTGCCCCTCCCCCAGCTCAGTAATTAACTATGCACCTCCCTAACCTCACATCTGCCCTTTGCTCCCCACCCCACAGCCTTGCCTCTGCTGTTCCTCCAGCTCCAGGGGCTCTTCACCCCACCCCACCCCACCAGGCTGGGTGTCACAGGGATGCAGGGGGAGGGGGCAGCATACTAGTCCATTGCTCACTCGAGAGGAGAGAGGGCAGAGCCACCATGAGCTGCCTGGCTCTTTCTGCCCCCCAAAACCCCCAAAACAGCATAGGCTGCTCCCTCCTCTCTCCACTCAAAACCCCCGCTTGGCTCCTGGGGCTCTTACAGCTGTACCGACTTGCTGCTCTGCCCCACAGGGTGGGGCTGGCAGGCACCCTCTTGCTGAGAGTGAACTTGCAGCCCTGAGGGGTGTTTGTGCAGCACGACCCGCTGGGCCCATGCACGGCGCGCTGGGCAATTCCCTCCCTTGGGATAAGCCTGCGCCTTGGATGGGGGCGTGTGTGGGTGTGTCTGACCAAACACTGCAGCTCTGGCCTGAGGTCGGTTTCGCACTCAGCCTCGGCCACCCAGAATGCCTGCCGGCTGCTAGGCTGGATGCCCGCCAGCTGCAGGGTCGGGGGTAGGCGCCAGACCAGACACCCACTGGCTTCAGGGGAGGGGGAAGGTGCTGGGCCAGATGCCCACCAGCCAACAGAGGGGAAAGGTGCCAGGCTGGACACCCGCTGGCTGGCAGAGGGGGAAGTCGTTAGGCTGGACACCCGCTGGCTTGCAAAGGGGGAAGTCATTAGGCCGGACACCCGCTGGCTGCCTGGGGGAAAGGTGCCAGGCCGGACACCCACTGGCTGCCTGGGGAAAAGGTGCCAGGCCGGACACCCGCTGGCTTGCAGAGGGGAAAGGTGCCAGGCTGGATACCCACTGGCTCGTAGAGGGGGAAGTCATTAGGCCAGACACCTGCTGGCTCGTAGAGGGGGAAGGTGCCAGGCCGGACACCTGCTGGCTCGTAGAGGGGGAAGGTGCCAGGCCGGACACCCGCTGGCTCGTAGAGGGGGAAGTCGTTAGGCCGGACACCCGCTGGCTCGTAGAGGGGGAAGGTGCCAGGCCGGACACCTGCTGGCTCGTAGAGGGGGAAGGTGCCAGGCCGGACACCCGCTGGCTCGTAGAGGGGGAAGGTGCCAGGCCGGACACCCGCTGGCTCGTAGAGGGGGAAGGTGCCAGGCCGGACACCCGCTGGCTCGTAGAGGGGGAAGGTGCCAGGCCGGACACCTGCTGGCTCGTAGAGGGGGAAGTTGTTAGGCCGGACACCCGCTGGCTCGTAGAGGGGGAAGGTGCCAGGCCGGACACCCGCTGGCTCGTAGAGGGGGAAGTCGTTAGGCCGGACACCCGCTGGCTCGTAGAGGGGGAAGGTGCCAGGCCGGACACCCGCTGGCTCGTAGAGGGGGAAGGTGCCAGGCCGGACACCCGCTGGCTCGTAGAGGGGGAAGTCGTTAGGCCGGACACCCGCTGGCTCGTAGAGGGGGAAGTCATTAGGCCGGACACCCGCTGGCTCGTAGAGGGGGAAGGTGCCAGGCCGGACACCCGCTGGCTCGTAGAGGGGGAAGTCGTTAGGCCGGACACCCGCTGGCTCGTAGAGGGGGAAGTCATTAGGCCGGACACCCGCTGGCTCGTAGAGGGGGAAGGTGCCAGGCCGGACACCCGCTGGCTCGTAGAGGGGGAAGGTGCCAGGCCGGACACCCGCTGGCTCGTAGAGGGGGAAGGTGCCAGGCCGGACACCCGCTGGCTTGCAGAGGGGGAAGTCATTAGGCCGGACACCCGCTGGCTCGTAGAGGGGGAACGTGCCAGGCCGGACACCCGCTGGCTGGCGGTGGGGGAAAGTCCATGTTGACAAGTTCTATGAGACTGAAACCTGCAGGCTTGAAATGAGCAGGGAACATGTTGAGGATGAAGGGGGGACATGTACTAACTCTGGGAAATGCTCCGAGCGAGCCCTAGGGCCGAGAGGCGGAAATGTAGCACCGATGCAGGGAAAGGAACCAATCGTTGGCAGCGGAGTTGCAGGGGGAATGGCTCCCAGGAGCACACCGGGACGCTCTGGAAGCCGGGTGAGGGGTTAGCTACGCTCTGCTAAGCGAGTGTGTTTATTAATTTATGGTTCGTCTGGGGCCCAGATCTGCTCCTGTAACCCCGGCTTACTCGGTGTGGCGCCCTGTCCCCCTCTAGTGGTGGCTACGCCAGCGGGAGATTCATGCATTTAGCTCCAGAGGTCCCAGGTTTGATCCCCTGGGTGGGTTGGTGTTACACTACCAAGCCCAGTGCCAAAGGCACCTCTCAATCCATGCATAGAGCAGCCCTGTGCTTGCTGTCTGAACAGTGCCTTGTTTAGATTAAGGAAGCCCTGACGCTAGAGAAAACCAACACATTTCCATGGGAGAACACAGTGTGGGCATCCCCGGGGATAGGCTGCAGCAGCATTGGGAGACAAACAGCTGCAGGATGAGTTGAGGTCGTTTTGGGCCCTGATCCTGCCAACACCCGCACGTGGGCTTACCTGGACTGCTGTGGGTGGTCCCACTGCAGGCTGCAAGCGAGTGTTTGTAGACTTGCAGTGTAAAAGCTGCAGGGCACAGAAACCAACGGCGGCATAGACTCCTAGCCCCAGAGTGTGGTCCCCTCCTCCCCAGGGCTAGGAGATGAAGAGTTCATGGTCAGGGTTATCTGATGTGACTGAATGTAAATCTCACAGCATGGGGGACACCTCATGGGATAAAGAGCTCTGGTAAAGCTGAGTTGACCTGTGTGGAAAGCATTTGAGGCTCAAAGAGTTGAAAGTCAAATATTTGAACCCTGCTAATCTTCCCTGGTTTGGGCCCTCCTAGTCAGGTACTTGGTGACTAGAAGATGGGAAGGGCTTTCAGCATGCCCAGCATCACCAAACCCTCATGTTCAGAAAGCATGAATCAGGCCTCCAGACCTATGAGATCCAACCTTCTAAGTCAGAGATTTGAATAAGAGCGTGGCTTGGAGTGCTGGGCTTTCTGTTTGCCAGCGGAACCTGCCGAGTTCCCATTTCCAGGGTTTTCTCTGAACCATGAAGGCTAGAACCATTCTTCAGAAAACAAAAGCTGAGGTTCTATGCATTCACAGGACTGCAGACCCAGGTGGTTAAGAAAAACCTCCAATCATCAGGCAGCTCTGGTTAAAGCTGCGAGAGCGGGGACACTGCATTTGTATGGTGAAACGATCATTCAGGTGGATTCATTCACTTGGGAACCTGGGTGGGGATACTTGCCAAGTGGGTTTTTATAGCATTAAAATTTCTGTCTGCTTTGGTCAGACAAACCATGCTCAGACCCTAGGAGCCACCATTGTATGTGACCTGATCTTTCTATCGCATCTCCCGCCTGAGCTGGTGGGATTATTCATTGCAAATAAATTATGGGCCTGATTCTCATTTATACTAGGCCACTTGAGCCCCGTGGCAGCATGAGGTGTCATTAAAGCGCATTCAGATGTAACTGACACCCACCGTATGGCCCCTTGACACTACCCATGAGGTGTAAAGGGCTGTTGGTAGAACTGAGAATCCAAGCCCTTGGGCCCATTGCCAGTTGTTATCCGAGGCAGGAGATTGGGCACCTGTCCATGTGCAGCTCTTAGCTGAGTTTGGAAGTGGTCTAGGGCCTGCTCAGGTCCGAACATGGCTTGTGTCTGCATATAGCCTGGGTCAACCTCAGTGACCGTGGCAGCTATGCTTCTGGCAGCAGCCTGGGCTGGCACAGGCTTGGCTCCCTGATGATCTTTGCCATGAGGAATGGCCCCCCCTTACTGCATCTGTGCAACTGGGCTGTCAGCCATTCCTCCCAGTACTGTGACATCCCATAGTGCACTGCTCTGGGTGCATGTCTTCTGGGCATCCTCTCCCCTGCTGAAGCATTATGGGATAATAGCCCAGCTTTTCCCATAGTTCACTGCAACACAGCTGGCTGGCCTGGCCGCTGTGGATGCCCAAATTCACATTCAGTTGCACTGTGAAAGATGCTGCTGGGTGGCCAGGACTCACCTGTGCTAGCTGTAATGGGGTCTTGTAAGAGGGGCACAGGGTGGCAACATTCGTAAAGCTTGATCTCCCTGCCCCCAGGCTGGCGGGCTACTGACACAACCCTGCCTGGAGTGCTCAGTGATCTAGAGCTAAGCATCATTATCAGACAGCAGATCAGATCATGCCAAACACAGTTCGCCTGCAGGCATCTGATGTCACTGATTGCCCTGTTCTCAGGCAATGGCCACTGCAGCAAGGAGTCCAAGCGAGAAGAGGCCTGGGGGGAAGGCCGTGCCCAGACGCTTCCTCTCCCAATTGGCAGCTGCACTGGACAATCCGACCATCAAGGCGCTGGAGGTAAAGAACGATCCCACGTTTAGAATGTGAGCCATAAGGGAACAGGCACATTTGCAGAGCTCTGGCCAGGTGCATGGGGAGCGGGGAATACATCTCCTCCAGCCGCGATGTGGGGCTGAGACGTGGCCAGGCCCCGAGGGAGCCAGCTCGTCTCCCTTGGGGAAGGGGCTGTGTCCCAGAAAGGCAACCTCCAGTTCTGTTACATTTCCACCTCGTCCTTGCAAGAGATTTAACAAGAAGTGGGCCCCAAAACAATGATTTTCAATGTTTCCAGTTAATTCGTGTGAACAACCAGCTGGGTAATTTGGGGCTCATGTTTCTCCTGGCTGCTTTGACACCTTCCTGCCCCAGAGGCCCTGCCCAGGGTTCCCATTACAAGGGGACTTTGATAGTTACAGCTGACCTGCCTCCCTCACACTGTCCTGCCTCAGTAGCTGGCTGGGCAGCATTGCTGTTCAGCAGTGGTCTCACTCCTGTGCTGTTCGTCTCAAAGCAGCACAGAGCCCTGGCATCCTACCATGAAATTATTTTATCCTACCTTTACATATGTCTAAGACCACAGAACCCAGCGTTTGCTCCGAGCTGCAGCACACGGGCCTCAAGCTGCGATATAGGTCCTGTTGCTAGCCGGTCCCATGGCCTGGTGGGGGCAGGCTCTGTACCACAGCGCGGGTCCAAGGACGCCTGATCTCTTATGCTGATGGATTTTAAACGTAGCTTAAGCAATTCACAGTCCAGAAACCCCTGGCCACGTGTTCAATGCAAAGCTCAGCTTCCCCTCCAGGACCAGAGAGGAGCAGCACAGAATGGGCTGTCGCGGGGCTGGTCTGAGAGAAGGCATCTGGGCCAGACACTGCAACCGCCAAGTGTTACTTTCATCTTACGCTTCCAAGCAGTCACTTTTTGTCTCCCTCCCCAGTGGGACGAGGACGGGCAAGGAGTGGTTGTGAACACCAAGCTGTACGACGAAGAAGGTCAGAAGCACAAAGAGCTCTTTCCGGAGCTGAAACCCCTGCGATCTGTCTCTGAGCTCCAGGCATGGTTGCTGACCTCTGGCTTTAAAGCAAAGGCAGTGAAGTAGGTTGGAGGGTCCCCTGGGGGCTGTATTACTAGCATCAAACTGCAGTGGGATCATACCCCATTGTGCCGGGGGCTCCAACCAAATGGCGAGGCCTAGCCCCTGGCTCCCAGGAGCTCACCGCCTGCAAAGAGCTGAGACAGAGGCTGGGACCAGGGCCCTAAGTCACGCACAAAGGGCTTGGGGCAGGGGCCAGCACATGGCGTCCCAGTGCCAGGCCTGGTTACACACTGGCTCAGACCTGTGTTCTGTTGAGAATTAAGTAGCTTGGCACTGGGGGTTGAAGCTGGGCAGGGAGTGGGCTCGGGGTGGCGGGAGGAGGTGAGAATCTCAGAGGCCAGAATGAGAAGGGAGGGGACGGAGCAGGGGGGACCGGCCCCGAAGGGTAATGCAGCAACAGGGCGTTGGAGCTGAGTGAATGATGATGTCAGGTTGTGAAAGCTCCTCCCAGCTGCTGCTGCTCCTCTTGTGGGGGGAAACGGAGGCTGTTGGGCTTGGCGCCCCAAACAGGCCCTTCTGGAGATCCTGCAGGGGCTGGAAGGCCCTGACTTGCCCTGTTCTGGGGCTTTCTGCATTCTGCACCAGCCCTTTGCGCTGGGCCGTGGCTCAGAGAGGCTGCTGGACCTGTGGATGGGCTTTGCACGTGTACGTTCCTACAGGGTTTGCCATCTCTCAACATGGGAGAGCCTCCAGTCTATGCTAAGACTGGAAGGATGGGATGGTCATAGGCCAGCCTGGCATGTCCCAGCCATTCCTGGGACAGCACCATTCATTCAGCCCCCAGGCCTGGTGGCAGGAAGGGTGGAGGGACAGTTGGGGAAGTGTTTGTTGTCTTTAGCGCAATGGCATATGGACACTGGGTCGCTCGGGAGGCCTGAACCCTCTTGTCTCAGAGACAGAGAGTCCAACCCAGTCCAGGTCAGTACTGACCCAAAGCCAGGACCCACTGATGGCTGCTGAGTGACCTTTCCGTCATGAGCCAGCAAGACTGGTGGCCAGGGCTCATACCAACCACAGTTGGCACCCAGCAGAGGGTCCAGGAGCTGAATAGAGCAGAGACTGAGCTGCCTTAGAGGGGCTCCCCTCTGAGCGGGCCTGCGGCACGTTGGCTGAGCACGGTGGCTGGGCACGGCAGGGGAAGCTGGCACAGCAGCTGTGGCTATTCCGTATTCTCAGAACATGGCCATATTAAATAATACCAGCTACAGTCCCATTAATAACACATCAGGAAATGGACCCAGAACAGGTTCTACTAACCAGTATCCCTTCTGGGACCATCTCAAGGTAACTCCAGCATCCAGAGTAGGATTCAGCTGCACTACAGCCTGGCAGCTAACCGTGACCAGCATCTGCAATGCAGATTCATGCGTCAGGCGTGCCTGGTGAAGCCTCTCCCCACCGTTCCAGAGGAGACGGCAGAGGCAGTGGAACATGCCAGCCCACTGGAGAGGTGCACCAAGGCTATGGGAGGCAGCCGCACCAGGACTGCTTAAAGCAGGCTGGCTAAAATGCAGACCCGCCCTGACCCTCTCCTAAGATACAAAGCCAGCGCAAGGTTCAGCAAGGGTTGGGTTAATTTATAAACTGTTCTCTCGCAGTTAGGTCAGAGGGGACTGGGAATGTGAATCCTGGGTTCTCTTCTCCCGACTCTGCCACTGACTTTGGGTGCAACCGTGGGCAAGTCACTGCCCCGCTCTCTGCCTCAGTTTCCCCATCTGCACAAGGGGTGAGGTCCTACTTCTCCATCTTTATCAAGGGCTAGGGGCACACCAGAGGGGCAGAACATTTCAAGCTATGATGCCTCGAGCTTCAGACAGGAGCAGCATTGCCCAAGCCCCCCAGGAAATGCTCTCCCAGCCTGCGGAGGGTCGGAAGGAGTCAAAATAGCCCCAGGGTAAGCTTGTTTTCTGGAAGTTTCCTGGCACTGGTGCTGGTTGTGTGGGAGGCAGGGGACGCTTCTGCCCTGCCAGGGGCTGCTGTCCCTCTGCCCAGCAACTCAAACCCACCGTCCCCTTGTCTCTGGTTCTGCCCCACAGGGATGATTCTGCAGTACCCGTTTTCCAGCACGCTGACTTCAGGAAGCTGCCTCCCAAGGCGGGGGAGGTGGACTCTCCCCTCGCTACCAGGCAGCACAAGAAAGCCAAGAAAAAGAAAAGCTCGTCAGACCTCCCTGCTTCTGCAACCAGCACGGCAGCGGCTCTGCCCCCGGCCATACTGCGCACGGACAGTAAGTGCACACGATGCGCCACAACAGAATCGTGCGGCCCCCTTCCCGGCATGACGGCGGTGCCTGGCGGGAGGAAAGTGCTCGCTGTTCTCGTTGTACCTGTGGGAGGCAGCAGGCATTCTGCTTCTCAGTGCACACCTGTGCCTTTGTGGTGCCGTCTATGGCAGGGTGGGCTGGCTTAGGACAAGGTAGGGTTGGCCCCCAGAGAAGATAATGGCCCTGCTAGTGCTACCAGCTAAAGGGGATCTCCTGTAGCTCTGGTAGCAGAGACCTGTGGTTTGGGGACAGACAGGCGAGAGCTCCAGGCTGGGCTCCCTGACGCTGTGTGTGTGTTGTAGAGTCCAGGTGACTATTGTCCACAGCAGCGGTTTCCTTACAGGATCAGGCTGTGTGCGCGCCTGACATCCTCCACCAACCAGCCTTGGCCTCAGGTCTAAGGAGCAGCCCTGATCGCTGAGCTGGGGCCCGGTTTGCTTCCTCCTCCCTAGAGACCCCGTTGTACAGATTGGGCGAGTCCTGCCTCTCCCCAAATAGGCACCCCCCAAGGGGCTGAGGGCCGACCCCCAGTGCCAGATTCCACTCCTCCTCCTCCCTGGTGTCTTTCCATCACCACCAGCTCTGAGCTCCTCCAGCCCAGGGAGAGCTTCCCTTCAGAGAGCTGGGCCCCTAAGGCAATCATGCTCCAAGAGCCCTGCAACCCTTCCTAGGGCTGGCCCCCAAAGAGGATTCAGCCAGGAGAGGCTCCCCCATTGCCACACACCCCAGCTTCTCCCTATGGTGATAAGATCCCCAGGCTGTGCCTGAGATTTGGGTTCCATTGCCCCAGGCTCTGGCCAGGCACAGAGGGAGGCAGTCCCAGCACAGAGTCTAACTAGACATGACAGACCAAAGGGGGGGATGGAAGGGTTGGTATCCCCAGAGCACAGATGGGGAACCGACGCACTTGCCCCAGGGCACCCGGTCAGGCTGCAGCAGAGCAAGGAACTGAACCCAGGTCCCCCAAGTCTGAGATTGGAGCCTTCACCACAGAACCAACCTCCTTTGCGAGAGTGGTCACTGCTGAACTGTGTGATCTTGGGCAAGTCCCTCCCCTGCCCTGTGCCTTAGTTTCCCCCTCTGTAGCTCAGGGATCATGATCTTCCCTGGGGCCATGAGGCTTTGTTGCAATGCGTTGCAGAGGTGTCCTGAGGGCCTGGGCTGGGAGGCTGGGGTGTAGAGTATTGTGTGTTACAGCGGTGGTGTTATCACCCCGCTAGGGAGACCACAGCGCCTGCGACCCTTATACCAGTACATAAACTATGACAACCCGGAGCTGAACAGCCCTTCGGAGGATGAGAGCGACACACCAGAGACAGCTGTACTGGGGGATGCTGTGGGAGTCCCAGACAAGGCAAACACTGAGGAGTCAAAAGAGTCTCACCACACAGGTAACAGGGAAGGAGCTGTGGCTCTGGGCCTGGGCCCAGCCACCAGACTAGCAATTGCTGGGGGCTAATGCAGCAGTTTGCTCCAAGAAAGGTTGGCTTCCAGCCAGGGACACATGGGATGAGGCAAGAAGGGGGTTAAAGTGTGAGGGGCTCATGCTGTTCCTTCTGGGGCAGCCCAGCTGTGTCCTGTGGAGAGCGAGGGGAAGCCCCCAGTGCTGTGTGTGTGTGTATGTTGACTCATTACCACCACTTTTCCACATAGGGGTTCCTCCCTTGGGTTTGTGGGCACAAGTACTTCGAATCATCTGCCCCGTTAGGCAGCTGAGGACGGCCCCAGCCGGCTAGCACTGGCAGAACTTGCCCTGACCTTGAGGGAAACCTGATCCCGCTAAGAAAGGGCCAGGCCACCTGACCCAGCTTTACCCTCCTGGCTGTCTAGTAGCCTTTGGCCCCAGCACTCCATGAGCTGGGGAAGCAGCAGGTTGGGGCAGGGGCAGGAATTAATCTGGGCCCCACTTACATCTGGAGAGTAACATCATCAGAACCCACAGCCTTCTCCAGAGTTCCTCACACCTACAGCACTACGGGCTGGTTCACAACGCTGGCCGAGTATCACCCCTTCCACCATAGGGGAAACAGGTGCCCAGAAGTGAAGTGACTTGTTCCAGGGCCCACAACAGGCCCGGGGCATAGCCAGGAGCAGAGTCCAGGTCTCTCACTTCCCAGTCCTGTGTCCTAAGAACTGCACCATGCTGCTCGGCGTGAAGTAGGGACCCATGGGGAGGGCCAGGGTGAAGCTCATGGACCGAATGCTGTGAGACACAGCCAGGTAGCCGGGCTCCCCTCTATGGGGGCAGCACAGCCGTGAGTGGCCTGTGGACTGATTCTGGGCACAGAGAACGCTCCATCCTGCCTGAGCACACAGGGCTTCCCAGAGCAGCTGGCAGCCCCGTGTATCTACCCTGTCCCAGGGCTGGAACACTGCGGCTTCTGGCTGAGTTGCTCTCAGTATGAGTGCAAGCTGGGCCCTGTCACTGCTGCTAAAGTGAGCTTCTACTGCTCCCCATGAGGCCGGGTGGGCCAGGCCCTAATTCAGTAGTTCTCAAACTTTTGTCCTGGTGACCCCTTTCACACAGCAGGCCTCGGGGAGCAACCCCCCCTTATGTATTAAAAAACACTTGTTTATATTTAACACCATTATAAATGCTGGAGGCAAAGCAGGGTTTGGGGTGGAGGCTGACAGCTCAACCCCCCATATAATCACTTCACAACCCCCTGGGGGGTCCTGCACCCCCACTTTGAGAACCACTAGCTCTTGAGCAAGCCAGGGCGGAAAGAAGCCTGCTTGCACAGTCCAGCGTGCAGAGCTCTCTGCCAGCCAGCAGCTGCTCCCCCAGGGACGCTCTGCAGGTTTGGTTGGTGTTCTGTAAACATTAATACCCATTTCTAGCTGCTTTGATGACAACTCCCTGCATGGTGGGGCAGCACCTTTGCAAGGAGGGGAATACAGTCAAAACCCTTTGCCTGCTTGGAAGAATTGCTGAGGGTTAGGATTTCCTCAACCTATAGCCTCCCCCACACCCTGCATCACTCCCCCTCAGAAGCAGGAAGAATTGCTCTTCCAGCCCCAAATAACTGATTCGCCTTTCTCTTAGCCCAGAAGAGCTCTTCTCTGCTCCCTGCTGACGGTGTGGCCCATGGCTGAGTGGAACCCTTGTTTGAAGAGCTGATCACACCCCAGGGGGTCATTCCCTCGCCCGCCCCCTTGCCCCCAAGTTAAATGCTCCAGGTCTGAGTGTGCTGGTGGCAGCACTGCAGCAATGAAGCATGCTCCCCATCTCCCCATTACCAAGTGGGAATGAAAAGGCCAGGCCATGTTGCTGTGGGGTGGTTTCAATGCATACTAAGAGACAGGCGCAACCTGCTCCAGCGCTCGGGGGGATTGGGGGTGGGGGCAGAGAGCTCATTGCTCCCTGGGATGGATGATAACTCCCCCCGTGGGAGACATGAATCCACATGCTCTTAGTTGGTGGGTAGCAGCAGGGAAATGATCCATTGGGGCAGGTACAGCCAGCCTGTGTGTCTGCTCTGGGATGGGATGTGGGGCGTTGGTCAGCCCTGCCCAGCCCCACAATTAGATCTGCACCAAGAGGGGCTCCCTCGCTGTAGTCAGAGAGGCACAGGCCTGACTAGCACACCTCTGGGAAAAGGACCCGTGACCTTCTGAGGACAGGAAGACACCCTCACACCCTGGGCAACCCCTGAACCAGCAGCTCTTGTTTATTCCTACAGCACAGGCTAGAGCACCCATCTCCTGTGTCCAGCCCAGAAGTCCTGCGGGCGCTAGAGCAGATCTTTGGGAAAGTTGAGCTCGCACAAGAGGGGGCGGGGGGGTCTATAGCACAGAGCAACATTGGCAGAGGCACCATGCCCCAGTCTCCCTTTTGTCTGTAAATATACAGGAAGCATTAAAATGCTCCTTACCCCTTTAATCAGTAACTCGGGGAGAGCCATGGAAGAGAGAAGATGTGGGTGGACCAGGGAGGTTCATGGCACCCAGGCTCCAGGGGGATTTAGTAGCAGCGTTAGGAAAGGCTGCTGCCAGTGTGGCTTAAATGGGGAGTGAGTAATGGGAGGATGACAGAGAAGAGGAGACCAGCTCTGGTCAGAGAGCGAGCTGGGGGGTGGGGGCTCTTGTGGACGTCAGGTGTGTAGGGCAACCGCCTACTGCCTGGCCTAAGGATGATGCTTTGCAGCAGAGCCACAGAGCTACCCTCAGTGAAGCAGCCAGGGAGTTCCACGACTCCAGCCTTTGTGTCCCTGCCATGCCTCAGGCAGATACGAAGTGGCAGAATTTGGGTCAGAAGCTGTCAGCCTCAGATGGGAAACCCATCACTGCAATATTAGGGTCTCGCTCAGCACTGCTTTAACTCCAATCACAGCTGTGCAGACCAGGACGGGTCTGCTCCTGTGTCTCAGATTCAGCAAGAGCCATCGTGTGGGAGCCAGTGCCAGTCACTAGTTACAAGTTACCTAAGAGAGGGGAAGGGAATGGACGCACAATTCAGACTCGCCCCTGTTTCCTGTATGAAGGGCAAAGGCTATAACCTTCTTTGTGTTCGCATCATTTCCTGTTAGCCTAGGAAGCTGCAAAGCATCGTTAGGGCTTCAGCACATGCAGCTGAGTGACACTCAAATGGCAGCACAACCTCCAGGCACGGGACCCACCCTGGAGAGGGCACAGCTCCATGTGATCCTGCCACTTTTGTTCCATTTACAGCTGTAGTTGTTCCAGATAAGCTGGACACACCTGGTCTACTACACTCCATTTGACAGCAGTCTGTCTTTTATCATAGATTCTAGAGGGCCAGACAGACAGATTAGAACCTCTCCCAGCAGAGAAGCCCCTTCAGTTCCCATCTGAAATAGTCACCAGCTGGTATTCTCCTTCCAAAAACTATTCATCCTACCCATTTCTGCCCTGGGAGGTAAGCTCGGATACCCACCTGTCTTGCATCTCCATTTCAGGAACAAAAAGCGAGAATCCAGCAAGTTGCTCCCCAGGAACTCCACCCCAGGCAGCGGTCGACAAGTCAACACAAGTCGACATCGACAAGATGCTGAGTGTCTGTGCAGCTCACCTGGTGCCACCGCTCTCACCACAGTATAAATAATCACACAGTTTTTTTTATCTCCTGCCTTGTCAGTTTAGCATAAAAGAAACCTGGGGCTGAGCCTGTTGACTTTCTGCCTTCTTAAAACTCTGCAGTGAACCCTTAAGAGAGCTTTTGCCAAGCGTTCCTGGTAAAAGCCACTGCCTTTATAATGAGCTACTGCATCTCCCAGATGCTGCTCATTATGGCTGGGAGGTGAGCATTAACCTTTTGTGCCTTTTTCACTCATTTATGAAATAAAGGGAGACTTTAAAATTGCTGGCTCTCAGAACTGTCTAAAGATTCAATGCACCATTGTAACTGGCTTAGTTTGGCCCTGGAGCAGGAGTCAACAGCTGATTACATTTATGGTTCAATCAGATTCTTCAGGCTCCCAGGTTCACTTGGGCTGCCCTTCCCCAGCAGCAGAGAGAGCACTTGTTGGAGGAAATAGCATTAGAGACCTCTCCAGCCACAACATGTTGCACAAGCGAACAGCAGGTGGTGACACTGCTTACATTCCAGTTTTCTTAAAAAGAGGGTCGGGGGGTTGTGTGGCAAAATCTCCTCCCACTCTACCAAGAGGTGGGGCGGCATGAGTCACTTTGGGTTGCTGGGGTTCAGGCTGAACATAGTATATGGGGCACTGGCCAAAACAATCACCATTAGATGGGAAGCCTAATCCCAGCTCCAAACACAAAAGAAGCCACTTCCGGTTATCCTCTCTTCTCTCACTCCTCTTGTATGTTCTCCTTCCCTCCTAGGGTTCCTATTCCACTGCTGGACCTGCTGGGGTCTATCTGGAATTGTTTTCTGAGTCCCTCTCTCCTTTGACGAACAGTGTTTCATTTAACGTTTCCAGTCCAAAATACATTTATTCCTTTTGCTGTACAAGACCATCTTGGCACTTGGAACACTGTCAGAGACAGTTCAGGAATTACAGCTTCTAAATGGACATAAAGTTAGCAGGAAATAAGCCAGTGAGATCCTCCCTGAAGGCATGTGACATCTGCTGTGGATAAGCTCCACAGGGCTTATATTGTTGGTTTTACGGCAGCGCCTAGCACAGGCCGAGATCAGAGCCTCGTTGTGCTAGGCACGTTACAAAAAGACCCAGTCGCCATGTACTTCTCCTTTCTCCTAATTAATGAATTTGCTTTCCTGACCACAGACTTATAATAACTCTCACTCACAAGGTTGTCCACATGGCCAGGTTTATTGCTGTTTGCACAGCCCCAGGTTATACACAGGGTCAGGTTCAACCAAGTTGGCTACCATACCAGTGGTTCACCCCCTTCTTAAAAAAATATAAATAGAACTGTATCTACAACCAAAACAGACAGCTACAATTTAATCCTCTCTTAACCCTTTTATTGAAAAGAGACCACATGCTTCTGAACAGTTCTAATTAAATAGAAAAATGCAAGTAAAACCACTGAGCTAAATAAATACAGCAGCAATCCAGCTACCAGAATATACAGCTCACACAATGATAAACATATTTTAAACCAGGTAATTCTCAAATAAGCGGACAGTTCTATTTACACATCCAAAAGCAACGTCTAAAAGAGATTATTCAAAGGAGCCAAGATGATTAAAAAAGCTACTGCACTTGTGCTCAGCTGCAGTGACACCTGGCTGAAAGATGCAAGGATTAAATGCTCACATTAATTTAGCCCTTGCTGTGCAATGCAGAGTCATTGCACCAGACGGACCACAGGCCGATGGGGATGAAGCTAAATACTGCAGGCAGGGGACACTAGAATCACAAGAGCTGCGGAGAGCACCCCTAAGACAACTTTAATAAAAAGGTGCACGAGGTGCACAGTCTATGTCCAATGCATGCACTTGCTGGAATCTGGGGGCAGAATGAGTGTGAACCTTTCCTGGGCAAGAGGCAGGCAGCACAGGAGGATGCTAATTGCAGGCTCTGATCCAGGCCAAAGAATCTTTCTGGATGTCTTCATCCCTTTATGAGACCCTTCAAGCAGCATGAAGAGGAACCTGGTCTTGCAGAAGGGTTTAGTTTGAGAAAGGCTGATCCAAAACACCTGGGGGACAACCAGAGACGGGCAATCAACCTTGAGTCTGGCCGTGGGATAACAGCTTGAGCTCTCTTGGTTAAGGTGGAAGGCCAAGACCACCTCAGAGAGGAAGCTTCAGCACAGTCAGAGGGCTAATGTCTCCTTGTGGAAGTGAGAACTCAGGGAGCTACAAGCTCCAAGGCTCCCCAGGCTGAGGGAACAGTCACTTTCCAGACAGAGAGTGAGTGGAACAGCAAGGATGGGTCAAACAGCTCAGAGCGCAGGACATTGCCTTTAGGCTCCAAAGGACACAAGACACTTAACGCTCCTGCGGGAATTCTGTGTCACTGCACAAACAGATTCTGCCGGGGAGGCACCACAATTACACGTCTGTCACCAGAGGCTGCTGTGGCACCAGAAGAGAGGACAGCCAGCCACGGGCCAGAGCAGCCAGCCACAGAGAGGGAGGAGAGAAGAAGCTGCCTTCTCAGAGAGCTCTGCCCGCAGGGCCAGGTGAGGAGAGACAGGATATGAGGGGGGGAAGGACAGAGCTGGGCACATGGGGCTGCTTGGGAGTCACAGACTGGGATTCAGAAGGACTAGTGGGGGGAACAGACTGAGGCAGGGGCACAGAAGCTAGTGGGGTGACAGCATTGAGCCAGGGGCTGAGTGGGAGTGCGGTTCAGAGACACATGGGGACAGGGGAGGGGGACACATGGATGGGGTAGATGTGTCTGACAAAGGGAGAGGCTAGGGGTCAGGCAGAATCTGCATGGGGGAGGCTCTCCAGCTCCTTAACAATCCCCCCCTCAAAAAACCCAACTGTTCCATACTTCTCCCACCCACACCCCTCCATGTTTACTCCCAGGCTCCTTCCCACCAATTACTTCCCTCTCCCTCAGCTCCTCTGTTACCCCTGACTCCTCCAAGCCTTTGCACTACTTCTGAGGGGTGCAGGAAATTTCTATATTGTAGTTTAAATGAATTATTACTCAAAGTTCTTGACTAATATGCCTTGTCAAAAAACATATCCTGAATCTTTTTTGTTGTTTGCATTATTACAAACATACTTGCTGACAGATATTTTGAAATAAATTACCAAAACGACTGAAACTGGCATGATTATACTATGTTATTTTGACAAATAAAATACACAATTTTAAAATATTGTGCACAGAATTTTATTTATTTTTTGGCACAGAATTCCCCTAAGAGTAACTTAACAGTGGGGTTAAGGCAAGACACTACCTTAAGGAATCTGGTTATGAGGGCACGGCCTCCCCATTGGGAAGCTGCCTACAGAGCCCCTGAGTGTGGAAGCTGAGACCCTTAGGGAAGTAGATCTGCTCTAGTTCAAGAGGAATTATTTTGGGGAAGTTCTCTGGCCTGTTTTATACAGAAGTTTGGGCTACATGATCACAATGTCCCCTTATGGCCTTGGAATAAAACCTAGCATAGAGTTCTCCCTCAAACCCATACTGGGGGAGCTCCAGGACAGAGCGAATTCCTGGCCAAAATCCTATGGATGGCCAAAGGAGAAAGAACCCTTTGTCTGGGAATGGGGAAGCGTGATAAAAACCAAGCCCGGGATCTCTAGCTTCAAGAGGAAGGAACATTTGGGAGTCAGGCCCTGAGTATGAGAAGGATGGGGCCAAGTGAAGGGTCAGCGTGGTCTTTTCTGTCTGGTAGATACAGACTGAGAGCTGGGGACAGCCAGATGTGGTCTGCGAATCAGGCTCCTATAGACCTTCAGAGGCTGGGGGATTCCGCAAACACCAATTCTCTTCTGCTTTCTTCACAACCCAATGTCACAGAAGGAAGGGGTGGTGTAAGCTACCTCCTCCACCCATGACATCTTACACCCAGGCCTTGGGAGTGGCCAGGTACCTACTGCAGAATCTGGAAAGTAGGGAACTGCAGCTTGACAAGAAGAGGTTGATTGAGGGAAACCAGGACCTGGCAGCAGTAGGACTGAATATCTCCTAGTGAAGGGGCTAATCCCTCTGGAAGGAGGTGTTTCTGGCTCAGTCCATCTGCCTGAAGATTCAGACAGCCAGGGCCCTGCATGGCTGTGAGGCACCCTGGCTAGTTGTCAGCCCTGTGCAAGAGGATGCACGATTCCTACTGTAGGGAAATGCTCCAGGTCCCATCTACATAATTCAATAGGCCACCTAGCTGATGTGGGTGTATGCTGGGGAGGATGCAACTATGTGTGAGGAGGGGGATCTCTGAGGACTGAGAGCCAACTTTATGGAGACTTTAAAGGGCAGGGATGATGGAGAGTAGGAGGGGCTGGGAGCTCATGTGTTGAGGGAGGAGGCTCTCTTGGGAGTGCAGACCCAAGACTCGGCATGAACTCTGACCTGAGTTCCGGTCCATCTGTAGGGCCTCTCCCTGGGTGTCCAGGATTATGTGGGAGCTGTCTACAAAGTGTGCATGTGGGGGCCACTACAAAGGAGCATGGCTGTGTGGGTCAGAGCAGCTCAGTCCATGCCCAGGCTTGGCTTCAGCAACTGGGCACAAGGCCACAGGGGAAGGGGGAAGCAGAATGGACCTGCCCCCCAGCACCGCAGGAGAGAGGCACAGGAGTAGACTTTCCTCCCTGGTTTTTCTGGGAAGAGGTTTCCTTTGTCCTGCCCTGACCCCTGCAGTTCCAAAACTCTGCGGGGGGCTAAGATGAACAGAAGGTGTTGCTGCTTCCACCGAGGCAGAAAATACGGGAAGCCCACCTGCCCACCAGGTGGAGGAACTATATATCGAAATACTGCATCCATGTTGGTTACCACCTGATTGACTGACAGCTGAGGTGCACTGGACCCATTTGTACATACTGGTGGCAGCCACAGGTCAGAGAGAGGGAGAGACAATGGCTGTTGAATTGCCCAGGAGTGAAGGGGCAGGACTTAAAAGACTCCTGAAGCTACCCAGTACATGAGAGCAGATTTCTTCTCCTGTAGCTGCAGCAGAAATTCTGGAAGTGGATTGAACTACCACCAAAAATCCCTGTATTTTATTGATTTCCACCCTGTTAGGTCAACACAGATATAAGGTGCTGTCATAAATATAAAGGGAAGGGTAACCCCCTTTCTGTATACAGTGCTATAAAATCCCTCCTGGCCAGAGGCAACATCCTGTTACCTGTAAAGGGTTAAGAAGCTCAGCTAACCTAGCTGGCACCTGACCCAAAGGACCAATAAGGGAACAAGATACTTTCAAATCTTGGGGGGGGGGGGGAAGGCTTTTGTTTGTACTCTTTGTTTACGTGTTTGTTCTCTCTTGGGACTGAGAGAGGCCAGACAGAAATCCATCTTCTCCAACCCATCCTAATCCAAGTCTCCAATATTGCAACCAGTAGAGGTAAGCCAGGCAAGGCGGATTAGTTTATCTTTTGTTTTATGTGAATTTTCCCTGTGTTAAGAGGGAGGTTTATTCCTGTGTTCTGTAACTTTAAGGTTTTGCCTAGAAGGGGATCCTCTGTGTTTTGAATTTGAATACCCTGTAAAGTATTTTCCATCCTGATTTTACAGAAGTGATTTTTACCTTTTCTTTAATTAAAATTCTTCTTTTAAGAACCTGATTGATTTTTCATTGTTCTTAAGATCCAAGGGTTTGGGTTTGTGTTCACCTGTACAAATTGGTGAGGATTATTATCAAGCCTTCTCCAGGAAAGGGGGTGTAGGGCTTGGGGGGCTATTTTGGGGGAAAGACATCTCCAAATGGTCTCTTTCCCTGTTCTTTGTTTCGCATGGTGGTGGCAGCATACTGTTCAAGGACAAGGCAAAGTTTGTATCTTGGGGAAATTTTTAACCTAAGCTGGTAAGAATAAGCTTAGGGGGTATTTCATGCGGATCCCCACATCTGTACCCTAGAGTTCAGAGTGGGGAAGGAACCCTGACAGGTGCCAAACTCAGAGCTGGTGAAACTCTGCCAGACAGACAACTGCCAACTCCAAATCTGAATGAGAAGTATTCAAACCACCAACAATAAGGATTACAGGTTTTAAAACAGGTTAACATCCTCTCCCTCTCCTCCAGTAGAGGTCACTGTATAACAGCAATACCCAGGACTTAGAAGACAACTTAGTCATTCTGTAGTTCATTGCTATAGGGTACATATTCTGAATCAACTGGAGTGGAGTTATGAAACTTGGCTATACCACACACAGCCAGAAGCAAAGGGTAAAACTTCACAACTAGGAAGGTTTTAAATATGATAAAGCTTTGCTAGGCTGGCTAACACAGCCTGTAGAAACCTATTGCTCTGCATAGCAACACAGTACCAAAGGTACGCTTGTTATGATTAGATCTTTAGTCAGCGAACATCAAACACTGATTTCACTCTACATGGAAACCGACAAAAAATATTTCCATTGATATATTTGAAATTTACAGATAGGCAAAGTCAGAAAAATACTGCTTGAGAACTTATTTGAGTTTGATTTCAGGTTATTTACTTTGACATGTGATATTGACAATTTATGTTTTTGAATCTCAGTGTCTATAGCTGTTAAATAATTATCTGACCCACCTCCCCACTGTCTAATAGAAATTGATAGAACTCTTTAAAAATACTGTAGAAGTTATCAAAAAATTAAAAACCAAATTCTACCAAACCTAACCACAGGTCAAAAAAACCATCATTTAAAGAGGCTCATTGTAGTTTTAACAATTTCTATACTTGTAATTAATTTTAGGCAGTACCTGGTCACAATATATTTCCTGTTACAGAATGTGTCAGACTTTCCTGGAAACAATGGCATTCTTTAGTTTTCCTATTCCCCTGCAACATACAGTATTTCTTTTGTAACAAAATATCAGCTTCTAAAATAATGTTGAGACATAAATAAAATAAAAGCACATTAGGTATTAGATAATCTCTTCTCTCCCCTCACCCATAGCCCCTTTTCTTTCCTTTTCCTATCTCCGCACTGGACTTTTGGCTAAGCTTGAATGGAGGGGAACCGACAGGTTGAAGCAGCCTGTTTGACATATGGTTGAGTTCTTTCAGCTTACCCTGGAAATAGAAGGACGTCAATTAGCAACGGTTAATTAATGGTTTTCTTCTATTATTCTGAGTTTAAATACAAAATTAAGTTTTCACAAAAGATGAAACTCTGTCCCTGTTCCACTTGTTGATTGCATTGAGGTGAACAGCACCTTAATTAGGAAGTAGTGCAGAATTCAGCTAATGCAGCCAGAAATTATATATGATGTGTATTCTGATTACACATCACTAGACAATCAAAAGTTTCAGAGTAGCAGCCGTGTTAGTCTGTATTCGCAAAAAGAAAAGGAGTACTTGTGGCACCTTAGAGACTAACAAAACAATGAAGTAACACTTGTAAGTTCAAGGATACAGCTGTGGTTATGGCTTACTTACATAATAAAGATAACTTTAAATAAATTGAAGACTCAGCAGATGAGAAAAGACCAGCATCAATACACAGTATAAAACAAGGTGAAACAGCCAATGGTCTTCTCTACTTCTATTGTTTCATCTAGTTAGAATGAAGTTTCTCCCTAAATGAAAACAGACTTCCCCTAAGACCAAAGCTTGGTTGTTTTCCATTTCTTTTTGATTTATTTGGAACCTGACAGGCTATATAAATGGATTCTAGTATTGATCTATTTTTAGTGTATCTAAGTCATTTCTGTCTTAATCCTACAAAAAACAAAGTGCCAAACTTTAACAAGGGGGAGAGGTGGTTCAGTGTGGAGAGAAAGAAAAGTGCATTTATTAATAAAGCCAGGCTAGTTTTCATAACTATATATTTGTCTACAAGGCAAGCCCCTGCATGGCAAGCCAGGGTGTGTGGATCTACTGTGCACCAGCTTGCTGCCCAGTTAATATCCCGTGTGGGCACTGCTACAGGATAGTGAAAATCCCAGAGTATTGTATGGCTAATGTGATAAATACAGTAAGTTGGTGTGTAGACAGGCCCTAGCTCTGCCTTGCACTCCTAGGGGTCTTTTCTGTGTAATTAGCAGACCAGTTGGGTGGCTCTCAATATACCACCACACATTAAGTGTCTACAAAGGAGGGAAAAATCCTGTGGTAAGATTCCCAATGACAGGGCAGGTAATGCTGGATATTGTCAGTAGCACAGAGAAGCATTCTTCTTCCCTCTAAAATGACATTATGCTAGACTGTCTCTGGCAGACATTTAGCATGCCAAGAGAATGGAGGACTACTTACATTTATAAACTAAACAAAGTATTCAATTTGTACCAGGAACGCTGGGTTCTTGCTTCTCAGGTATTCCTGCTCCAAAACCCACATACAAGTAGCCACACAAAGCAGAGAACCCGTTAATTACAAGGGAAGACATATGAAGTACACCAGGAACAGCCCAATCATCTCAGCCAGCTGCTCACTGGCTCTGTGGCCTGTATGAAATGGCTAGTGAAAGCAGGTAATCCCCAACCAGGAGTGGGGGGGGGCAGGGAAGCAGGAGTTGGAGACTGAAATTCTATACACCAGTGGTTCTCAACCAGGGGTCAGGGGCCCCCTAGGGGTCCTCAAGCAGGGCCAGCATTAGACTCGCTGGGGCCCAGGGCAGAAAGCTGAAGCCCAGATCCCTAAGCCCCGCCACCTGAGGCTGAAGCCTGAGCAATGTAGCTTCGTGGGTGCCCCTGTGGCATGGAGCCCCAAGCAACTGCCCTGCTTGCTACCCCCTAATGCTGGCCCTGGCTTTTATATGCAGAAAACCAGTTACTGTGGCACAGGTGGGCCATGGAGTTTTATAGCATGTTGTGGGGCCTCAGAAGGAAAAAGACTGAGAACCTCTGCTATATACCATGGTCTCTAACTCATATACACCCATGAACTTGTGATGCAACAGCTTGAGGATTAGAAATAGTCAGCAAAAGGGGTAAGGAGTACCTTTCCCCTTTTCACATCCTAGTCTCACCGGAGAACAAAGCAGCACCAAAATAAGGGAATTCCTCAGGCAGCGACTAGCCCAATCTCTGTGGACGGTCGCAATGAACAGATACTAATGGTTCTACAAGTTACAAAGGAGAGGTTTGTGCCAGTAACAGAAAAATAATGGTCTCCTGGTGACCTTTTTAGGGGACTTTTCAGTTTGTCTAAAAAATAATCAGCTCTATGAAAGTCTGTCCTCAGCCAACTTAAATGTTTATTGCTGTAGAAAACGAGTGACACACTTTTCAGAAAAGACCATTTAATGAAAAGGTTATGTTTGCATGTTAATGCTTTATATAAATATACAGGGTTAAAACTTAGTGGGAAACATTAAAACATTCAAGTAAACAAGATAAACTCAATAAAAATTCTCTCCTTCTCAATGACAGCCTAATGAACAAACATACTTCTGGGATGGAGTAGAAATTAATTCAAGATCTGCCAGCAGCACAAATTATCCCCACTGGGTATAAAATTATAAGGTGTGTGTATGTGGAGGGGTAATATTATCCAGTGTTCCTGATTTAAAACAGGCTCACCCAAACCAAAGACCGTCACTGCCCTAATGATTCAGTCACAGTTTTCTTTACCTAGCAGGGCCTGTGTATTGTAGTGATTCCCTTGCTGGCCCAGAAGAGTATGATAATGGCATATTTCCTACTTTTTCATCCAGGTTCAAGTTCCTAGAAGGCATAATGTCTTCCAGTCTCATTATCAAACAGATAGCACATTACGGAATCCAGATGCACCACCTGGTAAGCTACTGGGGGTTTTACTACGTCACATAGGACTGGAAACACTGATGTAGATTTGGCACACATGCTGCCAAGGCAGTGAACACAAATCACAATTGGCCTGGGGGAAGGAAGTTGCAGTAAAAAGTTGATGTGAGGTATTAGTCTCCTAAGTATTTGCTATGGAGGACCGACAGTCACACAGATGGAACAGCAGCTGAACTAATCATAGCGTTCCAACTCGTCCAATGTTTGCAGCAGACACTCTCTCAATAATGTCAATGGAGAATCCATGGGGTAACTAGATACCAATTTAAATTAATTTGAAACATTCAGCACACTCACTATGTGCAGAACACTAAGCCTGATCTATCTCTTACAGACTTTGCTCTATCCCTTCTACTCTTCTTAACACTTGAATTTAGAGATTTGCCATATCATTACACTTTTCTTTAATAAAGTTTTACAAGCTGAAGAATAAACAAAAAAAATGTCAGTGAAAGTCCTAGTAGAGAGAGCAAGAACAGCTGAGCTGTACATACTCCCTGATCTTGCTCTACTTGCTCTCAGATTAAAATTGTAAAAATAACTGAACTATGTGCAAGAGGGACTGTGTCCTGTCTCCCAACAATCCAACAACAAAAGATCCCTCGCTTCATTTTAGCTACTGCAAGTGCAAAGGGCAATTCAAGTTTTCCTAACGATCTCCAAAACAAAAATTCAGCTTTAAAAAACAAACTAAAAACCCCACCAAAACCCAAAAACATTTAAAATTCTCTAAACGAGTTTAAAAACAAAAGAATCTGCCCAGGAAAGAACAGTTTCATCAGACCATGGCATGTTTTACCCACAAGTATGAAAAAACAAAGTATTAAATAAGAACCTACATGTCCTAAAAACTGAGAAACTTCTATAGCTACGTCTGGACATCTTCAACTGTTCTCATCTTCCATAATGGACACCAGGAATGTTTATATTTTATAGGTTATTTCTTTGAAGTGCCTCACAAAGGTTTTGATTGGCATCTGGTTCCTCAGTCATCACTTCCACAGCTTCCCACTCCCCAGACCTGCTGGATTTTTTAATGGCATCTACTACACTTTGCATATAGAGACCATCTTCAAAAGAGGCTGCCATGGAGACTGGTTTGTGATCCCATGTCCGACGGTCTTCCTGGTCTTGGAAAGACAGTCTCAATGCTTGCACCATGTACACCATTCCTTTCAGGTACAGCAAGGGGATATCTTTAAATCCTTTGTCCAGAAGGCCAGTGTTGATGGCCAGAGAATCTGTAAGCAGTAGTTCCTCTTGGAGTGCTGTATTCTTCTGCCCATACAAGTCTGTCCCACGAGCGATAAGGCGACCTGTGGACCCAACAATCATGACTTCGTGAACAAATGATCCAGGCATATTAAAGTTGAGAGTCACAGTGCTACAGATACCTCCAGTCATAAGCATCTGAAAAAAGCAAAAGTCATCACTAGTGACATGACGGATTCCACTGATAGCTGCGTTCTGCTTCACAAAAGTCTTAAGCAAGCCATGAACCTTCTCTGCCTTCCTGCTGGTTAGATGAGTTAAGAGGTCTATAATATAGGTGCCCATTGTGTGCAGTCCACCTCCTCCCATTAGCTCATCACAGATCCAGTTGTACTTGTGGTTGAGCAGGCTTCCCCAGTACACTCGCACATCACAGATCATCACATTGCCTATGTAGTGTTCTTCTATTAACTGCTTCATTTTGACAAAGGCCGGTAAAAAACGGAGGACATTACCAACAATGCTCATTAGCTTGGGGTAATATCTGGCAGCTGTAACCATTCTGAAGGCATCCACAGAGGTAGCAGATTTCTCACAGATCACATTCTTCCCAATACCTGCAGACAACAAGAAAGACGTGAAAATTCTTCCATAGAGGCAAAATTCTTCCATGGAGACAAAATATTGCTTTGAAGGCAATTTGCTTGTGCAGTTAAGCTAAAGGCACTTATCAGATTCCATTTCATTTTTTAAAATTACTGAACAGCGTCAACTATTTTATCTAGAACCATGTGCCAAGATAAAACATAGAGCATTGTCAACAATCACTGGAAAGGGTAGGAATAAATGGTCAGTTTTCACAATGGAGAGAGGTAAATAGTGGTGTCCCCCAGGAATCTGGAGAGGAACCAGTGCTGTTCAACATATTCATAAACGATCTGAAAAAATGGGTAAAGAGTGAGGCATGTAGCCCAGTGGGATAGCTTGCCTTTATTATATTCATTGCTTTGCGTTATATTCTGCTTTGCATTATTTTCAGCAGTAATGCAAGAAATCTACAGGCCTGTATCCTGTAAGACATTAGCTTCAACAGGTTAGCATAAGGCTTGAGGCCTACAAACTTTGAACAGATAAATTTTGCACAGATAAATGGCCCAGCAAAAAACCCCAAGTATTTAGGGAGCTGAAAATAGTGTTTAAGGGGAAGTTCTGACCATGGGTACATGATTCAACCACAGAAGTGTCCTGGAAACGAACTGATGTACATAACCAGTACATAAGATACATCTAATGCTAACCTGCTTGCTTGCATCTATCTATCTAAATAAATAAACAGACTTTTCTTATAAGTTTATGGGTTTTATTAGTTTTATTATAATAGGTTTATATTTTGGCTGTAACACAAGGGACCTACAAGCCACATTTTGTATGTTAAGCTAGGACAAAGTTTGCACACACATGTTTGGGACCTTTCAACTAGAGATGGTGATGAAATAAAGCATAAGGTCCATATATGGCTGCGACCTTTGCAATAGCTAGATACAGGATGCGCTGAAGCAGGTTGGCATAGGGGCTCTCCTAAATTCATACCCTTTTAAACTTAACAGGTACCACAAGTTGGAAAGAATCAAAATGCCTTTGTCTGATAGATTAAAGAGCCCTCTACTATCAAAGCTCCTCCCCCTGTACAGGCACTCAGACCACGATCAAGTCAACTCTTAACCTTCTCTTGGATAAACTAAACAGATTATTGTTCTTTAATCTCACTGAAGGCAGGTTTTTTAGACCTCAAAACCTTCTGTGGGTTTTAGTTAGATCCTTTAACAATAAATCCATGTAATCCAGGTTTTCTAAACTTTCCAGACACATTTAAACAGACTGATTCCTCTTGCCCAATAGGAACAAGAACAAACACAAATCTGCCCTTGCCATTATATGTCTAATTCAAACCATGAAAAATTTTACAGCAAAGTTAAAGACTCTTCTAAAACATTATTTCTAATAAACACACTTAGGGACTCATCAGTGCAAATATACTACTGCAATAGTGTCCCAACACACTAGTCACTGGTAGTCATCTGAAAGAATGTGAACACCTCTTCGCCAAATACCAAATTCTTGAGCAGACACAGAGTGGTAATCCAAATATTCTTCAGGTTTTCTACAGTTTTAAGTCTCTTCCAGAAGGAACTGAATAAATTCAACTTTAGTGATGGACAGAAACAAGACAGCACATCTAATGATCAAAAGGCTTTTCAGCAGCTGAAACACTATTCTAAAAACTGCTAAAAACAGCATTATAGGGCTCCATGTTTTTCTTCCCAACATAAATGGGATTATAGGGCTGTCAGGGTTCCCTCCTGACTCTGAACTCTAGGGTACAGATGTGGGGACCCGCATGAAAGACCCCCTAAGCTTATTTCTACCTGCTTAGGTTAAAACTTCCCCAAGGCACAAATTCTTTGCCCTTGGACAGTACACTGCCACCACCAAGTGATTTAACAAAGAATCAGGGAAAGGACCACTTGGAGTTTCTATTCCCCCAAAATATCCCCCCAAGCCCTTACACCCCCTCTCCTGGGGAGGCTTGAGAATAATATCCTAACCAATTGGTTACAAAGTGATCACAGACCCAAACCCCTGGGTCTTAGGACAACAGAGAAATCAGTAAGGTTCTTAAAAGGATTTTATTTAAAAAAAAAAAAAAAAGGTAAAAATCACCTCTGAAATCAGGATGGAAAATAACTTTACAGGGTAACAAAAGTTTCAAAAACACAGCAGAACTTCCTCTAGGCTTAGTTTCAAAGTTACAAAAAACAGGAATAAACCTCCTTCCAGCAAAGGAAAAATTCTAAAGCAGAACAAAAATAATCTAATACGCCTTGCCTGGCATTTACTTCAATTTTTGTAATATGAGAGACTTTTAGGATGGTTTATAGGAGAAGGAGTTTTCTGACCTGATGCTTCTCTGCTTCCGCAGAGAACACACACAACAAAGCCTCCCCCCTTCTCCCCCGCAAGATTTGAAAGTATCTTCTTTCCCCATTGGTCCTTTTGGTCAGGTGCCAACCAGGTTATTTGAGCTTCTTAACCCCTTACAAGAAAGGAAGCTACCATTAGCTATATGGTTATGACAAGGGCTCCATGTTTTTCTTCCCAATTTCTGTTTCAAAAAGTGCTCAGATTACAAGTGAAAAACTGTTGAGTTTTTTTCCTGCAAATTCCGCCTGGGATCTGAGAGTCAAACTAGGCCCCTTCTATCTTATACATGGTCACCAGTAACTCCACTGCCTTGAATGGGCTTGTACTCATCAACTACAGCATAGTAAAAAACTGATTATATGCCAGGAGGAACAGAATCCACTTCACTCACATTTAGCCACATTGTCTCTGCAGGGCTCACAGGAAGAAAAACAATAAAAACTCAGTTTTGTCACTAAAGGATCAGCTCTGACTCTGAATACACAGCCAATCTAATTCTTGTGCACAAGAAGCTGCCTTTTTTAGACTTACTTTTCTGAGCGGATCCACACTTTAAATCCTTTGCTAGTTAGACAGTGAACAAGGAAACACTATTCTCTGTTACATTCATATCCCTTTAATTGGATATTAAAAGGGAGGAAGAAAAAAACCCCACCATTTCTACAACTCTTTAACGTAAACAATCATTATCCTACATGTGAGAAACAAAAGCCAGGCCAAGAATTTCCAAAACAGTGTCCTGGTTAGTAAATAGACTAAATATTTTTTTAAAATCCTTTTCATCTTTCAATGATTTAATCTGGTCCAAATAGGGTTTCTGCCAGTAAGGCATCTTATTTAGAAGAAGTTTATACCCTACTGAAACAATCCTAAACTGTTTTAGACCAACCAAGAAGAGAGTTTAACACTTTAGAACAAGTCAGATTGATATTTTCCTCCCCTGTATAGGGTCTAGAAATCTGAACTCTCATTTCTGGTTAGCGACCAGAGAACTAGTTAAGTCAGCTTTCTGCAGAAATCTTTCAAGTGATCAGGCATCTCTGATTTTGCTACCAGCTCTTTCCTACCCTTCCCACAAAGAGCAGTGGTACTGCTATGGTGGACAACAGTTTCCTGGAGGTAAAGTCCTGAGATCATTGTAAGCCAGCATTTATCAGAGGAATTATTAATAGGTTCTGGCTAGGCAACGTTTGTTGCCTAATACATTAATCTCCCATCATTCTACTGTAATAAATTATGCGTGTTCCATTCGGAGTTGCTTTCAGTCCCATGCAGTTTGCTTGTGTGTACGTCACTCAGATAAAACTGTGAAAGCAGATGTCCTGTCTGCTCTGCGTGGGTATTAAAAGATGTCAAGACACTTTTTGTACGGGAAGTGATTTGTCCCTGTGTCCACTGTTGCTCACCTTACACCATCCTGCATTTCAGGGGTAATCTATGTATATGTATTGTAATGCATTTTTAATCATTCAGGTTAAAAGTTGCTATCGAAATGAAATGCAATATGATTTGGGGGGTGGCAAGTAAGAGATTAGTATTAAGTTACATCATGATATAGCTTAAAGATTATTTGTAACTAGCCCTAAAGCTGAAGAATGACCATTCTGATTTAATTTAGCCAGGTCTAGGAGCAACATATGAGCTCCAGAGTACCATCCAATCTTCAGGCTAAACAAAAGTATCTGTCTGCTACAGTCTTCATTAAAGGGGAAGGTGCAAACAAGTGGGAGGGATCTTCCACTGACAGAATACTACAAAAAAATAATTGAAATGACTCCTTTTGATCTGTGTACAGGGCAAGAGGCTCTCTTTGGTTGTGAAGTAGTTTCTTGGCTCACTGCAGATAATGTGTCTTGGTAAAATGTAAAAATCAATGTTTCATCTGAGTCTCAGTGGAGATAATTGCTCTGTATAAAGAAGAGCTGCTTGAAATCCAGACAGTAGAAAACACTGTCTGGAAATGAACCCTCTCACTTCAGATCTGAAGAACACCTCTGTCTGTGTAAGCTCAAAAGCCGTTGATCCAAAAGAAGTTGGTCCAATAAAAGATTTTACCTCATCACCTTGTCCCCTCTCACTTTAGGAAGATAATGAAAACTGATGTCTAAATGGAGAAACACATTTTCACAGATACTTGGAGACACTATGAAATTGTCAAAAATAATGTAAAGAAAACTGTTTAAAGTGATTAATGCAGCATCTTTCCGAGAGCAAACCCAATGCTTTAAGGTCCGAGGCCTTTGTCTGCAGTAAGGAGCCCCAGCAGCCATTAGCTAAGAAGCAAAGAGTCATCTTCACATTCCATCTAAATTGCATCAAAGCAATGCAATATTGGGCTGTTAAGAAGGTGCTCCTGTCCTAATAGTACCCACCATCACCACGGAAAGGAACAGACCTTAAGATGTTTAAAGAAAACTTCTACAGCATTCTCTCTGGCAAGAAACCGCTTCTCAACAATTGTGACTGTGAAATTTATACTACTTCATTGTTTTTTCCCTTTTTGGTCCCTACTTCTGTCTGATTCTTTGTTTCAGTCTGCTGCATAACTAATTTTGCAAGATTTAAATCAACTACAGTGGTGGCATATGATTGGTTAAGGAAGTATTTCATAATGGAATAGAATTGATGAAAAATACTGTTCCGTAGTACTTTAGTTTAAAATGGATGGTTAAGGCATAGCTAAGTAGAACTCAAGTTTTAACTATATAAACCGGCGGGATCCAAAGGCAAGTTCTTTGGAACCTAACTCCAGGACACAGCCCACAATCAGAGCAGCCAGACCTTAACACACTGCCAATCATATTGTGCCGAAGCTGGAGCCCTGGATGATCTAATCTTAACTAGCCACCAAGAAGAGTTCATGTGTCTTATTGGGAGTGATGAGCACTGCATGCTTAACAAGTGTATTCTGTTTTGGTAACTATTAATAAATAGAGGTTAAGGATATTATTACGTAAGGCTCTTTGACTGGTAAAAGGCCCAGCAAATCAGCAAATGATTATGCCCTGAGCCCTAGGAAATGGGAAAGGGTGTGAGTGACTAAATTAACCGGGTTATGCCTTGAGCCCACAGAAGGGTAAAGGTGGGGTGCCCTACAATGTGAGGGTAACAGTGCAGTTACTTTGCAATATGCTCATTAATACCCATTCAGTTATATTCCTTATGCTCCCTTCAGATGGTGTTTGCAGGGGGATCACACTGCTCTGAGCTATGACTGACTAACGAGTTTCGAGATGCACAGGAGGATTTATGTCTCCTCTGAAATGGTTATGGAGGAAGGAAAGGGGAGACAGACTTGCCCCAGATGTTTCTTCCAGGATGTTCCCTTGAAATACTTGCATCTCTCACAGTCACCTGTGAGCAAGGTAATCTTTGCACAGGTAGTCTCCTCAGTCCCATCTCAGCAAAGTTTCCTCCTAGGTCAGATGGACTCCACATAAAGGAAAGATGACAGACAGACAGCATTAACATTAGAGACTCAAGTGAGAGCGATATTGGGATTTGATGCTTTTAACAAAATCCCTGTCACCGACACCAGGAGATTAGAAAGTGATACACTTCCTGTTACAAAAATAAGATTCCGCCAGGCATCAAAACAGGAAGAAGGGAACAATAGAAGGTGCTTTGCCTTAGAATATGGATTAAATGCAGCGTGACACACTTTCTCTCTGCTATCACAGCTGTGTCATGCTTCCTCTTTCTTTCTAGCCTCCAAAAGGGGGTTTGTAATCCAAGCCTGGCACTAATCACATTTAGAGTTTTCAATAATCTGGTCATTAAAACAGAGCCTGTGGAACACCATTACTTTCAGATCATACATACTCCATCCTCCCCTCCAGTCCCCTGTAATGCTATTTGCTTTCATAACAGCCCTTCCTAACGTTAATCTCTACACTGTAGGATTCCTAAAGACAGACTCCTGCCAGAAAGGGCCTGGGATGCACTGGGGTTGAAAAGAGCTACCCCTGTTGTGGAATAAGCAATCATAGATGGACTTTGATCACTATTCTCCTCCTCATTCACCAAGTCCCAGTCTTCTCCAGCCTCAAAAATGCACCATTGCTGAGGCAAGAGCCTTCTCCTTTGTGGCACCTATCACCTGGAACAGCTGTCTTGTGTCTTTCTGCCTCTGCACCCCATCTCATCTCAAATCTGTGTCCTTTACACAAACCAATTCCTCTTCCCTAATATTCCATAACCCAATATCTTTTGTTGATTTTCTATTGGAGAAGCATTAATGTTGGTCTCTAGGCTGAGCAGTCTGGGCTCAAAGATGCACTGACGAGAGGTTGGAAGGGATATCTGTTAAGGGAAAGCAGGCCCCAGAATGAAGGGACTTACCTACAGCAGTACACCACCTACTTAAAAATAATGCTTCTAGAAGACAGACAATAAAGAGGAATAAACTGAAATGCTTAACTAATTGTGGACTTGCAGACAACAGCCAGCAATCCTAGAGAGGAAGCATCAGTGCCCAGCAGATGTACATTTGACAGTGGAACCGTAAATAACTTTTAAAACAGTCCGCAGGTGATGGCCATGAGAAGATTTTCACAACAGCTTGTCAGCCAAAGGAGATCCCTAATATGTCATATACTTTGACAGGCTAAAGAGTTTCCTTTTTGCCTGATACAAACCAAAGCGCTGATCCACCTCCATTTCTATCATACGAGCAGAGAAACAGACCAAATCCTACAGTAAAACCCACAATCCCTGTGCTTCCATCCGCATTTGGTGCCATCTTTCAACAGTTTGGGTACTGCACATGCTGCCTCTTCGGGCTACAGGAATGGATCCCACACTGTTGACCAATACACTGCTCGGTCTCTGTCAGGGTTCCTTCTCCACTCTGGGGTATAGATGTGGGGACCTGCATGCAAAACCCCCTAAGCTTATTTTTACCAGCTTAGGTAAAAAACTTTCCCAATGCACAAATTCCACCTTGTCCTTGAACAGCATACTGCCACCACCAAGTGATTTAGACAAAGAATCAGGGAAAGGACCACTTGGAGTTCCTGTTCCCCCAAAATATCCCCCCAAGCCCTTACACCCCCTTTCCTGGGGAGGCTTGGGAATAATATCCTAACCAATTGGTTACAAAGTGAACAAAGACCCAAATCTCTGGATCTTTGGACACTGGGGGGGGGGGGGAGAACAACTAATCAGTTCTTAAAAGAATAATTTTATTTACAAAAAAGAAAAAAGGTAAAAATCCCCTCTGTAAAATCAGTTTGGAAGATAAATTTACAGGGTAACAAAAGATGCACAAAACACAAAGGAACCCCCTCTAGCCTTAGTTTCAAAATTACAACAAAACAGGGATAAACCTCCCTCCAGCAAAGGGAAAATTCACAAGTTGAGAAAACAAAGAAACTAATACGCCTTGCCTGGCTGTACTTACAATTTCTGTAATATGAGAGACTGGTTCAGAATGGTTTGGAGGACATGGACTGATATCTGGCCCTTCTTAGTCCCAAGAGCGAACGAACACAGAAGCAAAGAACCCAAACAAAGCCTCTTCCTTCCCCCCCCGCAAATTTGAAAGTATCTTTTGTCACCATTGGTTCCTTTGGTCAGGTACCAACCAGGTTATTTGAGCTTCTTAACCCCTTACAGGTAAGGAGGAATTGTAGGCTACCCTTATGGTTATGACAGTCTCACTAACACGTCACGAGTGGCAGTAGAGTTATTTCTTAAACTACAAAGGCAAGAGCAGTTTGACATCGATCTCGCCACGTGTAGTAGCTATGACACGAGATTGCTTGTGGCATTCATAGGGCTGCTGACCACAGTGGAACGCCACTTTTGGGCTCGGGAAATAAGCACCGAGTGGTAAGATCACATCATCATGCACATCTGGGATGACAAGCAGTGGCTGCAGAACTTTCGCATGAGGAAAGCCACATGCATGGGACCGTCTGATGAGCTCGCCCAGCCCTGTGGTGCAAGGACACAAGAATGAGAGCTGCCCTGATGATGGAGAATCGCATGGCAATTGCACTGTGGAAGCTGGCTCCTCCAGACTGCTACCGATCGGTCGCTAACCAGTTCAGAGTGGGAAAGTCGACCCGACGTGTGTTGACAGAAGTGTGCAGGGCCATTGATCGCATCCTGCTCTGAAAGACCGTGACTCTGGGCAACATGCATGACACTGTGGATGGCTTTGCACAAATGGGTTTCCCTAACTGTGGAGGGGCGATAGATGGCATGCATATTCCAATTCAGGCACCAGACCAGCTAGCCACCGAATACATTAATCAGAAGGGGTATTGCTCTATGGTTCTCCAGGCACCTGTGGATCATTGTCTGTGTTTCACAAACATTAACGCAGGCTGGTCCAGAAAGTGCATGTTGCCGGCATCTTTCAGAACACTGGCCTGTTCAGGAAGCTGCAAGCAGGGACTTTCTTCCTGGACCAGAAGATCACTGTAGGGGAACTTGAAATGCCCACTGTGAGCCTGGGAGACCCTGCCTAGCCCTTAATGCCATGGCTTATATAGCCATACACGGGGAACCTTGACAGCAGCAAGGAGCAGTTCAACAACAGGCTGAGCAAGTGCAGAATGACAGATGAATGTGCTTTTGCCATTTAAAGGCCCACTAGTGCTGCCTATATGAGAGGCTGGACCTGGCCGATGACAATATTCCTATGCTTATATCCGCATGCTGTACGCACCATAATATTTGTGAAGGGAAGGGTGAAAGCTTCACTCAGAGCTGGACCACTGAGGCTTAGCGCCTGGAGGCTGAATTTGAACAGCCAGAGATCAGGGCTTTTGTAGGGTGCAGCACAGGGCCATAAGGATCAGAGATGCCTTGAGGCAGCAATCTGAAGCTGAAAGCCACTAACATATGTTGCTGTGCTCGGGATTGCAGTGCTTGTAATGCTAGGAGGTGATTGGTGTAGACAATTTAAGAAAATTGCCTGTTGCTTTGTAGGGCTTTGTTTGCTTTCAATTAATGGAATAAAGATTGCTTTCAAACCAAAACAATTCCTTTATTAAAAAGCAACAACTGGAGGGGAGAGAGAAACAAAAAAACCATATCAGCGCTGTGGGGGATGGGGGAAGGGAGGGTCCCAGGATGGTTAAAGATTTGTGTATGTCCAGGTATCATATGCAACCTTGTCCTCTGGAGTACAGTGCAGCGGGTACTGTACTTCAGCAGAGGGATGGGTGTTGAGTGCAGTGGGTACCAGGAGACCACAGGGTTGGACTGCGACAGGGCAGGAGTGGAATGCAGCGGATACGGACGGGAGCCAGGAGGTTGATAAGAGTGTTTTGGCAGTGTCTGGAGGGGCGCATGGGAAAGTTTTGCGACAGCGGCTGCAGGGGAGAGCGAGCACAGAGCTGCTTAGTTTGCAGTGCTAATAGCGCCTGCAGCGTGTCGGCTTGGTGCTCCATAATGTTTAAGAGCTGCTCTGTGGCTTCGTTTTGGCACGCCACATTCTCCTTTCAGTCCCTCTTCTTGCTGTCCTGACACTCCTTCAATTGTTGTTTTTCAGCTGCGGATTGTATCATGACATTACACAGAAAGTCCTCTTTAGTTCTTCATGGCCACTTTCTAATTCTGTGCAGCCATTCAGTGGGCAATAAAGAGGGAGGCTAGACTCCCAAGGTCATATCTGTGAAGCCAAAATGCAACATTTTACAGAACCAATATTGTTTGCAACACAGAGACCACTGATTCAGTGATTTAACACACAGCCACTATTCACATACCTGTCACTAACTGGCTAACCCCAGACAAGCACACATGAGCCACAAGACCCCCAAAATGGTAACTGCAGTGGCAGGGGAAATCAGTGTTCCAGGACTGTACTGTACATATGGCTCTTGGGGAGAGCCAGCACTGTAGGGGGGAGCCTTATAATCATTACTGTCCCCACAGTTTCCATGGGCTGTGTTCATTATGGAAGATCTCACTGCTGAGGGTGAGCAGGGAATCAAGGGAGGGTCTCCAAGTCTGCGGCTTCCGCCCTGGCCCTTATGCGGCTTGCCTGTGAAGTGGGGGAGTCAATCAACACCCTGTTCTGCTGCTCAGACTAGGCATGTGGTGGTACACACATCTTACAGACACAAACCTGCTTTCTGCAACCCTTCTGCCCCCAACAACTCGCTTCAGCAATTCCCAAAATCAAAGCCATTTACCAGGGCCTCCTCTCCTGTTTGCACTTCACCAAGCTCCGACAGCTGTGACTGGCTATCCTCCTCCAGGTTAGAGAAGAGCTCCTGGCTGCATGCATCTCTGACCTCTGAATTGTCCTCTGCCTCTGGTTCCCTCTCTTTCTCAACATCCTCGTCCAAGATTTCCTCTTCCTGGCTCAGTCCACTCTTGACTGGCACGCAAGCCACTGAAGTATCCAGAGTGGCCTTCGCAGTGGAGGTGGGGTCGCCACCGAATATTGCATCCAGCTCTTTGTAGAACCTGCAGCTTGTGGGTGCAGCACCAGAGCAGCGGTTTGCCTCCCGCGCCTTGTGGTAGGCTTTCCGCAGCTCCTTCACTTTGACCCTGCACTGCAGTGTGTCCCGGTCATGGCCCCTTTCTATCATCCATTGTGAAATCTGTCCATAGGTATAATTCCTACGGCTGGAGCGCAGCTGGGACTGGACAGCCTCCTCTCCCCAAATGCTGATGAGGTCCAGCAGCTCGGCATTGCTCAAAGCGGGGGGATCGCCTGGTGCATAGAGCAGGCCTGGCCACCTGGACAGATGTGCTGAGACCACCGCATGCATCACCGAGCAAACAGGAAGGTGACTTTAAAAATTCCCAAGGAACTTAAGGGGTGTGGCTCACGGTTGGTCACCTGAGGGCAGGGCAGTAGAGTTCAAACCGACGACCAGAGAAGCGAGAACAGGCATTGTGGGACACCTCCCAGAGGCCAATCGCAGTGCTGTCATCGACCAGGATGTCTACAATGGCCCCACGGCGCTGTAGCCCCAGCGCAGAAAGCTCCATGCCTCTCGACAGAGTGTGTTTTTTTAAGCACTGCAGCTGGGCAGTTTCTGCGCACTCAGTGGCGTGGCCGTGTGCGCACCTCGGGAGTTACGGCGCAGAAAGCTGCTTTACTGTGCAGAAACTTGTCAGTGTAGGCAAGGCCTAAGAGAGCTACCAGCAGGGACCTGAAACCTTCCGTGGGTGTCCTTGAGGGACCACAAAGGAGGGAATACAGGTGCAGTTACTATGACATTGTCACAGTCATATGGAGCCTTTCACCTCTAGGTCACGAGTTCAAATGTGGCCTGATGTGTTTTACTATTTCCAAAAAGGTCAACAGCGACTGAATTCACAAAATGTCTGAAACATGAAGCAGACATTCTGACTCAATCAAATTCAGATTTCAGCCACATGATTCCCTGAATGCAAAAGAAACATCGAATTACAGGTAAAAAAAATTCAAGCTGAATGTAAAGTGTTCAAAACAATACTTCTTCCTAGTTAATACCTACATCCAAGACAGTGCAAAATATCATGCAAATCAGGCTTAATGTTTTGCTCAATACTTTGTAATTATATAGCACTCAAGGGCTTTACAAACGTGATCTAAGTGAGAAGACAAATAAGTCTTCCCTGAAATTTAGCTATACATGTTCCTATAAAGACTGCACCCATTAAAACGTTTTGAACAGAGTGTTAGAGTTCTTGAGCAGTGGCCAGAGAATGAAATATTTTCAAAACCAAAATATGTGGGCAATCAGGGAGCCAAGACAGCAGGTGGGCCTGTGAGAGGATGTCTCTTACAAAGTACTCTGCAGAATGAAACAGTGGAAAGAGGCTGTAGGCTAATGTGACTGGTGTTTTTCCACCGAATCTATCCGATGAAGTGAGCTGTAGCTCACGAAAGCTTATGCTCAAATAAATTTGTTAGTCTCTAAAGTGCCACAAGTACTCCTTTTCTTTTTGCGAATACAGACCAACATGGCTGCTACTCTGAAACATGGGATTGTGTAATTTTACAAGACTTGAGGTGTTTTAAAAGTGTGCTCTACTTTACCTTTTACTTAGTCAATTCATTTGGCATTGTTAGTTTATCCAAAACAAACCCAATTAAGAAATACTTTCTAAGAAATTAATCCCATAATCTCTTCCTGTGGGCTCATGAAAATCTGGAAAGCTGTTGTTAAAAATGCCTCTTAGGCAGACAAAAGCAATTAAACAAAAAAAAAAATGGAATATTACAGCAACTCACCTAAATGATCTAGGGTTAAAAAGCAAGTCAACCAGCATACGTCCATTCTGAGCTCTGATCTTTAGGGTTTCACCTTTCAGCCATTTTAATTTATAGTAAACTAAAATTACAATGTCAGTTAGCTGTTTGCACATTTTTTTAAAAGGACAAAATTTGATTGTTTTTAAATTTGCTAATGTCAATAATCCATTCCTTTAGTGGATTCCCAGAATTTGCTGATTGCACTAAAAAGGTGAATGACCTGAACATTGGGAAATGAATGAACACTAGTTATCTCTGAATTCTATTTGTCATTTAGCAGTCAGCCAGGTTCAGTTTTAGTAACCAGTGCAGAGATCAATACAGTATGTACATCAGAACTAAGGGTATTACCCTGCACCACTGATGTCAAGGGAAGTTTTGCCACTGATATCTAAGGGGTGCAGAATCAGGCAGTAAAACCAACACTAATTCTGTTGACATTTCTCTGCTTATCAATCTACACAGCATATAATGAATCTGTACTGGGTTTTTAGACAGATTTTTCCCCATGTTTGATTTGATGTAACAACCAGTTATGATTAGAGCAGGTGAAAGATCTAGAAAAATCCCATTTCTAAACTACAGAAACAAGATACACAGTGTAAAGTTTTAGGCCTTCTCTGGCTGCACAAGAAGGGAGATTGCATTCACCCCACAAATCTGCGTGTCAAGTCTCCAACAAATTGAAATGAGCAGGTTAGTAGATGGAACACTGGTTACTATGCACCCTCTTTTCAGGAATTCCATTGTGGTACATTAGGCCCAAATTATTAGGCAAGGGACTCCAATGTACATGGCAGAGCTGCATCAAATCCTAAAGCAAACTGTGAATTACTTGGTAACTTTACTGACTAGATAACCATCAGTAGTGATGAAAGAGCGATACAAAATATGCCATATTGAAGTAGATTATTTGTGCGCTCAGAGTCCTAAAAGGCTTAAACTTTCTGCAGGGAGGAGCCTCTTTGGGGTGGCTAACTGGTGGAGCAGGGGCCACACAGCAGCATGAGAGATAGAAGGAGTGCAAGCACTACCTTGGGAGGAGCAGGGGAGGCTTGCAGGAAGTGCTATTTGCTATCCAGAGTACTTCTCTACTCTGGCAGGCCTTAGGAACTACACATGGCTGTTCGGGGCAGGGCTTCAAAGCTGCATAGGAATTGCATGAAAGGGAACCGAGCAACCATGCACTAAGCCCCACAGCTGTGCCTCTCTGGGTCAGAGTGACCAGATAGCAAGTGTGAAATATCAGGACAGGGGTGGGGGGTAATAGGTATCTATATAAGGAAAAGCCCCAAATATCAGGACTGTTCTTATAAAATCAGGACATCTGGTCACCATAATCTGGGTCAGGGAGCCCTAATAAGTACTCTCTCTCAGAAGTCTCCCCCCACCTACTGCTTCAGCCTTTCTCTTCCTGTCGCCAGGCACTTGTCTACACAGGAAACTTATACTGGTATAAATAAGGTGCAAATTTAAACTGCTATAATTATATCAGTATAACTCTCACTGTGGACACTATTATTCCAGCATAAGAGTGTCTTTTTTTCTGTTCAGTTTGTGTCACTTTGGCAGAAGTTTAAACTAAATCAAAAAAGCTACCTGTTCTGGAATAAGCTTGTCCACAAGGGCAGTTATACTGGTATAACTGGCAAACTGTCCTGTGTACATGCGCTGTAGGAGATGAGTCATACTGTTCTGAACCATCCAGGATCTCTCTCTCTGTCTCATGCTCTGTCCTTTAACAGCAGCACTGCTGGAAAAGCACTGAACTCCCCCTTGTGGTAAAAGCCTACAGAAAGGAAAGTGAAATGGGTGGATACGTTAAGGAACTGGAAGGCGTTATTTTTGTGGATTGTGTGGCAAAGAGATTTAGGCAAAATGGTAAATTATATAGGCATTTGCACAGCAGAATAACTGTTACATACAGGGTCCTGACAATTGTAGCATCGCTAAGATGAAATACTACATCCAAACATCCAAGCTATCTTTCATATTCAATTGCAAGGAAAGTTGTTTACACAGAGTTAAGGTTGCCCGGTGATAGTGTATGCCCTTCCAGAATGGCAAGGTCAGCAAAACTCAACCTTCTGGAAAACCAGGAGCTACACAGTTAAGGTAAATGCCCATGCAACCTTAACTCTACCCTCTTCGAGTGATGGCCCAATACCATAACACACACATACTCCCACTTTGCCTTTTCTCTGTAATGGACAGGCGCTACCTGCACTTGCCCTATGCTCAAACAGAGAGCCTCCTCCCCCAATCAAATACCACATTTGTAAAATTTAACAACCACTTTATACCCTTTTACAACCCCTTTACACTAGAACTTTACACTACAACTCCTTTACCCTAAACCTGTAATTTCCCCTGCCCATCATTAAAGCCACAGACTGCTCTCATACCACCTCACAACTGAGGATACCTATGGCAAAAGCCCCCAGTGCCCTGGTATTGACGCAACCTACATAATTCTGTACTGAAATGATGCAGACTGGAACCTCAAGATACAGGTAAATGTTTTCCCTTTGATAACACACAAGGGCAGGGGGGAGTGGGGAGAGGGACAATGCAAACCCAGATCTCTTCATATCACAATCACAGCTCTCCCAAGCTGCTCCAACTTATTCCTCCACCATCCAAGAACTATACCTAACAAAAAGTGAATACAGCTGGAGTGTGTGCAGAGAATTACTAGTGGCTATCGCCAGCACCAGGCAGGCAGAGTTAACTCTATGTAGGCGTTTACCTTAACTCTGTATTTCCTGGTTCTCCGAAGGTTGATTTTGCTGAACTTGATGTTCTAGAAGGGCATGAGCTAACACTGGGCAACCTTAAATCTGTGTTAATGAAGGTTTTTTTCTATTTAATTTGCTAGTTTTTTAAACAGAAAAAGAAATGTTTGTTGGTAGGCGTTAACGGTCATTTAGACCATTTTAGTTCTCACTGAGGCTTGCAGTGGATATGCTACCTCAGATATGCTATGGCTAGACAATAATCAAAAGACCTAGCTTTTATATAGTGATTTTCATCAGCAGATTTCAAAGAATTTTACTTGCATTTGCCCCCAAATACAAAAAAACCAAAAACCCTGACAGGCAGATTTTCGCAACCTGCCTTTTCCAAATTTCTGCCCAACATGGGACTCAAATTGATATTAGCTGGGTAGGTCAAGTTCAAAGTACTACTGCTGATCCCCTTGAGCTACCCAGCACGTGTGGAACTATGGGGGCTAACTCTTTATCCGTGCATGCTCAGCGTAACCTTTAAGGTGCGAGAATAGGCTCATGAGCCTTAGTGTGCCTAAAGTAGTAAACTTTTTCAATCAAACATTTTAATGTGATTTCCCCCCCGAAGAGCTGCATTCTGTTGGGGTAACCCTCAAGTGTTTGGGACCCTGGAGCGATGAGCTGAGCCCTGGGTTTGATCTCTATCTGTGAGCAAAAATAAGTCGCTAGAATCTGTCAGCCTTAAGAAAAGTCTGTGTCTCTCCCCTCCCCTCCAGAGGCTGCATTTTAGGAAACCCTGGGTCAAATGGCCCCAAATTTGGATCCACAACAGAACCCTGAAGCCCAATGAAGCACATCAAATTCCAAAGCAATCCAAGTAACCATGTACATTTTAAAGCACTTAGGGTTGAGCTTTAAACAGAAAGCTGGTCTTAAGGTTAACTATAGTAGAGCTCTCGCTCTGCTGTAATCCATTTAGTCTTGGCCATTTTCACATTAGTTTGAAAAAAGAGCGTGCACATTAGATACCTCAAGGAATTATTATTGGGATGTGGAGCCTTTCAGTGGTTCATATACAGCCCAGGTCAGAGGTGGGCAAACTACAGCCCGCGGGCCTGTACTGCCCGGCCCTTGAGCTCCCGGCCAGGGAGGCTCGCCCCCAGTCCCTCCCCCACTGTCCCTCCTCCCCTGCAGCTACGCCGCCACATGGGCAGCGTGGTTTGTGCCCGCCCACCTCCCAGGCTTTCCAATAAGCCAGTCCTGCTGCTCTGAGCGGCATGGTAAGGTGGTAGGGAGCGCGGGCGGGGGGGTTAGATAAGGGGGAGGGAGCCCCGGGGGGCAGTCAGGGGATGGGGAGCAGGGTACGGTTGGCTGGGGTGGAGGTTCGGGGGGGCGGGTGGGATCCCGGGGTGCCTGTCAGGGGTCGGGGGTGTGGATGGGGTCGGGGAAGTCTGGGTTGGATAGGGGGTGGGGTCCTGAAGGGGCGATTAGGGGCAGGGGGTCCTGGAAGCCGGTGGTCAGGGGACAAGGAGCCGGGGGGGTTGGATGGGTTGGGGGTTCTGAGGGGGGTGAGAAGTGGGAGGGGGCAGATAGGGCCGGGGGCCAGGCTGTTTGGGGAGGCACAGCCTTCCGTACTCGGCCCTCCATACAGTTTCGCACCCCGATGTGGCCCTCAGTCCAAAAAGTTTGCCCACCTCTGGCGCAGGTTGTTAGAGACTAAAAGTCACCTGAAGGCTGTACAGTAATCTGTCAAGCAGCTGGCAGGCCAAACTTTTAATTTTGAGAACATCACACTTCACATACTTCTGGTCAGTCACAGCAGAAAGGCTAAGGGCTATACAAAATAAACTGCCCCTCTTGCTCCTGCGTGGGGTGGTCCCTTTAAGGTCAGGGCTTGTGCAGACTGGTAGCTGAGTTGCAGGAAGATTATTCTGCAACCCTACAACCACAATCATTGATGCACCTATTCAGTGATTAACTGATATGGCTGCAGTCTCCAGAACTGTGTATCCAGCATTTCTCACAAATACCAGATTCATTTCAGCTTGCCCCTCCTGCCTCCAAATGTGCAAGTGACAATGTTGACCCCACCACAACCAGTACTGCTACTTGTCCTACATTAAAATGTCTATCAAAGGAAATTTTAAAGAATCCTAGCGTCATTTAGTCCATAGGCTCTTCATGGAGATGTATAATCAATAACTAGAAGCATGCTCCTCTATTGCCCTGTCCTCCACAGGCATTTGGGAGGGACTGAGCAAATTTCAATTTCAATCATAATCACAATTAAATGACCAGCTATGTTTCAAACCTCAAGAAATACTGCCTGTTTTGAAGTACTGCCAACATGTGACAACTGTCTATGCAGGAATGTGATAACCTCAGTCCAAAATGCTTTCCTTCATTTTGCTACTTCCTGTTTACACAAAGCTCTGAAACACAAAAATCCTCCCACTGCTTGCAAGAAGGAGATGGAAAAGCTGTATGCAGATGGTAATAGTAATATACTTGGTCAACATCACAGGACACCTGCTCCAGGAACGATAAAGGTGAACTACCTAAAAATGCAAAACAGTGATAGAGCCCTTTTCTGTCTACCTCAAGACAAACATACATTTAATGTATTTGTAACACATTATCCCACACAGCCAGATGGACAAAGCATACATCACAAAGATCTCTCTTATCTTTCAAATATGTAAAAACCCACCTAACCCAAGAGAGCAACTGAATGGCTCCCTCTTGATCTACTCCATACAGCAACTCTTTAAAGGATCAGCACGGTAGGTGTTCTGGTGTCCTGAACAAATTCTAATTTGTTTTTTTCTAATATTCTGCCTCCTTAAGTTCCCAAGCCATTTCAGTTAAATATGTTTCTTTTTGCTTTCACCTTAAACTGATGCATTCTATCAAGAGGTGGCTGCATTTCAGTTGTGGGAAATATGAGAGACATTTTATGAAGTGGCTTTAGATCCTTTGGGATGAAAAATGGTACATAAATGTAAAATAGTTTCTTGCCTTACTGGTTACTTATTAGTCATGCAGGTCTTAATTTTAATTACTGACTAGGTATTGATCAGCTATGCTTTGCTCAGGGCTCGAAGTTAATACTACAATGTCACTTATGTTAGGATTGTACCCCTATGTGTTATTGATTGTTGATTAACTGTTTATGATTACCAATAAATTTAAAAAAATTGAACTAATATTAGTGCCACCTGGCACCACTGCTGCCTCCCATGGCAAAACAGATGATATGGTGAGACTGGCTTTCATTGCACGGCAAGCAGTCTAGCCATTCTCAGTTCCCCAATCTCCCAGCTGGTAAAGCACAATTATGCCCCCAGCCATATACAATTCCCTTTCAAAAAGGCTCTAGATGTAATGATTGCTATATTAATGTTGATATCCTATCAGGCATACTTGCCATCTCTGAGCCCATCATATAACAGGTGTTCCTCCAAAATTCTGGACCAAGGAAGAACATTCTTGGTAGTATGTGCATGCCTCCTGAATTTGGTCCCACCAGAAATGTATTTAAGGAACATCCTAGACAAATTTAGAAAAAACTGAAAGACAGGAGAACTAGTAATTACCTATTGATTCTGAAATGGTACATCAGACAGTCTTTAGATGAGAACACTTTAGGGAAAATAAAAATAAATGAAAAGTAATAATCCTCTGCTGTTCCAGAGTTTATTTGATAATCTCTTAAAAAGCCATCAGTCCTTCTCTTTTCACCTTTCCATTAACTAAACACACACTTGTCTCACAACTAATAATCTTCATTTCATCTTCATTTTCTTCATCTTCTTTGATTGGAGTGATGCCATTTCATGTTTCCTTACCTTTGAGGAATGGGAGTTATATTAACAACCTAAATTTGTCTCATATTCAGTTTAGTTTACCAGAAACGGTTCACCCATATAAATTCATCTAACCGACAGAGTATCGTAGCAAGCGAAACAGTCACCATTTAAACAGCATTTAGAAGAGATTTTAGCATATTTCAAGCAATGAATTCTCATGTGTATATTTGCCATTGCAGTAGTTCCTTGGGACCTAGGACTAGCAGTAATAAAGCACTCAATACAAGTCTTACAACAACGTGAAGACAAAATCCAAAGATCACCTCCCCAAACATTTGGCTGACATCTTAGAAGGGTTAGCATGAGATGTTTACTTCAAAAGCAAGTTACTTTAACACAAAAATCTACTTAAAAGGCAGAGAATAAAGGATTACCCTAGCTGATGCAGCATGACATATTCGCTAGTCCTAGAAACCTATTCACTTTGAACTTTATTAAGAGTCAACAAGAAGTTGAACTTTAGATTTACAAGACTATCTATAGGCACACACCACCCTGTATAAAAACATTAAAGGTCAAGAAATCAAAAGTTAGGAAGATGGTGAACTCAAATTGCCTATGTAACCAGTTCCCAGTCTCCTTCTCCAGCCAGTCCCAATATCACTCCGTCTCCCCACCAGCTCTCAGCCCTCCCTCTCCAGAGTTCTTGTCCCAATCCACTTCTTCCACCCTTCTCTTGGCTCAGCCTTTGTCCCCTCTGTATTTCAGTCAAGATGATTCCTCCTCATACACCATGCTGCCGGGTGCCAGAAGAGGGAGCAACAAGAGATACTCTCCAGGCTTTCAATTCATGTGTGTAGTGCCATAGGAGCCCTCAGCAACTAAGAGCAGGGCAAGTCCAGCTCAACCCTTGGATGGAGCATGCTCAGTACTGAATTGTCAAAGAATTTAGCTCCCAAACTCAGAAATCTCTTGAGCATCTGCAGATTTTTTTAAACCTCATCACTTGGTCAAATTTTGTCATTTACTTATGTGAGCAGCAGGGAAAAAAAAATCCCTGATGGGGTGGGGGAGAAAGAAGAAGAGCCAGCACCACACCACCACTGCATGGGGGCACTAGAGCTTCTCAGCTAAACCCTTGTAAAAAAAAAAAAAATTTTGAACATGGGCAACAAAATGTATTTTGCCCTAATCTAATTCTCCAAAGTAGCTGACCATTTTTTCTGAAGTTTTCCAAAAAAATTCAGCCTGAGGCAGACACCCAGCATGGGAAATTTCAGCCTAAACAGGTAAAGTTACAAGAAATTATAAATAAGGTCTTATAATGGGAAGTGTCAGGTAACTAACTACAGGCAGCACTACCAGCTCCAAATAAAACACGATTTAGAATGGCATTTTTATAGCACTACTGATTATGCATTGACAAGCCAACAGTAACAAATTTAAATCTATTAGAAAGTGTTTTTTCAATCAGATAGTCAAAAAAAAAAAAACCTTTTGCTCTGACTCAAAAGAGAATTCACAGTACCTAGAGCTTTCACAGCAATTTGCCGGGTTAGTGGTGGAGGGATGTTGATGCAAACCAAATCTACATCCTGGTGCAGCAAGACATCATCAGTCTGACTTGTGTAGAACTCAATGTTCATTTCCTCTGCTAGCTGCTTTGCTTCCTCTTCAGTCTTCCCCCAAAGTGCTTCGATGGAGAAACCCTCTGCTCTCAACAAAGGTACTAGTACCCGGGCAGTGCTGCCAGTCCCAAACACACCCACTCCAGGAAGCATTTTCATTGCGTGTTCACTCAAGCCTTAGTGTCCATACGTAGACCACCAGCATAAGGTTTAGCTCCTCAGCCTTCCATCTCAACCACAGCTCCTAAAAACAGCAAATGATACAGCTGGATATTACCAGAGGGTACATTTTTACATCAAATGCATTCACTACTGAATGTTAGTATCTACCATTTTGATGTCATATGCAAAATGCTGAGAACCTCAAAGTGAAATCATAGATAAACCTAAGAAAGAGCAGCAAAAACCTGCAGACTAAAAGGAGATCCACAGTGCCCGAGTCTTTAATGAGAAGGTGTAACAGAGAAACAACATCTTAACAGGTGAGCTTCCAAGAGGCTACTTGGCTCAAGATGAAACACTGCATACTGAGATATTTAGTCTTAGTGGCCACATCTTCACATTAAAGATGAGAGAGAATACCATATGCCTCATTTTTTGCTCATTTGGTGCAGTCCCCAGGTAATCTGGCATGGTTCAGTGACTTTTAGACATGCCAGACCTATGGTCTCTGTGTTATAAATGTAGATCTCTATAGTCACACAAGTAAATATACTGTCCTGAACAAGACATATTCCAAGTAATTATCTTGGTAAAATGTGAAGCGTGGTGGGTCTCTGTTTAACTAATTTAACTTTAAGCACTAAAAATAAATGATACAAAAGGAGACAGTAGATGGTACAGCCACACTACAATCTGGGAATACAGTAACGTCCAGACTGTTGATGTCAGCTGAGAAATAAAGATATTGGTTTTCATAGATTCCAAGACCAGAAGGTACCATTGTGATCATCTAGTCTGACCACCCTGTAAAAAAAAAAAAAAAAAAAAAAAAAAAAAAAAAAAAAAAAAAAAACCACAGGACATAAAACTTCCCCAAAACAATTCCTAGAGCAGATCTTTAGAAAAACAGCCAATCTTGATTTAAAAATCAAATGATGGAGAATCTACTAAGACCCTTGGTAAGTTTAGGAATGTAGGTAGAGAAAGGAATACGTAATAGAAAGCACCCTCGTAAAGAAGAGACATAAAATGTCTAATAAAGAACCAAGGAGAATGGTACTACAGCCCTGCTAATCTTGGCATACATATATTACTAAAACCTCTCCTGATTGTAGATTCTAAGCCTGAGGCAGTGCAAAGGCAGCAACCTTTCATATGAAGGGTTAAAGGGAAGCGCTACAGCAAAGAACAAAGAAACCTATCAAGCTATTTAACTGTAGGGAAACTCAGTATCATCACTGCACAATAAGATTTAGTTAAAAACAAAATTTTAACAACTAATATAATGAAAGTGTTCTCTTCAGTGAGAATAAGGAGAAGGATGTGTACTTAGTTTGTTTTTATTCCTTCCCACATTTTACATTCTGTGCCTGATTCATTCCACATACCACCATTAGTGCCTTGTAGCAGTCCAAATATAAATTCTTTGTATATCTGATGCCTAGCTGATGTAATTCCCTTCTGCCCAATTTCCACATCAGCAACCAACTAAAATACCCCTCAAAGTGTCTATTAGTTATCATAGCATTGTTTGTGTTTCACAGTGAGGGTACAGTACCTTGGTACATGTAAAAAGTACTTTAAATTAAGCAGTGTGAAACAAAGCAAGCAGGGGAAGACATGACAATAAAATGAAGGTTTACAACTCTACTTTAACAGGAAAAGTAATGCATAGTTTGTATTCCTGATGCCTAGTGTATGGAAGGATGTTCCACAGCATTTGTCTATAAAAAGCTTCTTTCCATACCAAACACTGTCTCCTCAGTGTGTTTGTTCTGCTTAAGCTTTTTTACTCCAGCCAGGATCTCCCCTTAAAATTTGCTCCAGTGCCACTGCTAGGAAGTTTTACTAAACTTAGTTGATTAGAACAGATAGAACATATTTTCTTGAACTAGTAGTTTATACAAGATCTTTCCCATTGATTTTTAAATAAAAGAGGTATTTAATTAGCTATACAATTATTTTTGCTCACACACATTTAAAGAAAACCTCAATTTGCAGGTGTACAATAGATGAAAAATATAGTATGAGAAGCAGTTCATATTATATTTCTGGTTTAACATTTGTTTAAGATACATAAAAGAAAAATGAGTTAATAACTAAATACAAATGTGAAATCAAATGAAAACTTGTTATATTTTTCATCTTCATATAAACAATTCCAGTTTATATGTAACTATGTTTTGTGAAAGGTTGCCATGTGTAATCTCTCCACATATCTTGTTTTATATATTCATTTTTCTGTTGCTGAAATATTTAATCAGACACTATGATGTTTGTTATATAACCCTTAATAATTTGATCAATGGTATTTTGCCAACCTTACCAACCAATATACTTGCATTCTAAAAGATGATCGCTATCACCAATATACCAATGCCCGTTTACTTTCTTAGATGTTCTTGTCCTATGTATGGCTACACAGAAGATGTTATTTGTTGCTTGGGCTCCTTAAGAGTGTTCCTTTAATAGGTTTTTATTTCCCTATAAAGTGGAAACATATGGAAATTAAGGCTCTTACCACACCCCTTTCTCTAGATGCAACAATATGTTGACTTTTTTTGATAAATAAAATATTTAAAAATTAAAATAAGAACTGTCTATACAGAGCTGACACTTTACTGAGCACCAGATTTTGCAACCTTTACTCATGCTGAGAAGTATCTTACTCCTTGAATAGTCCTCACTGAGTATGAATAGAGTATTGCTCTACTCAGTGTGAGAGTAAGGGTATCACAATCTGACCCTTTGTGTCATTGTTAACTGAAATGCGAGACCATATTGAGCAGCACTGTTAACCTGAGATTATTTCCTTTGTTTCTCCTGCCCAATACCACATTATACCTGCTATTGCAATTAACTGATTTCTTCATCATCCATCGCCGTGATTTACATTTTAATGTGCTTTTGCTGATCAATTTACAGAACTCTTGTGGCTTTATCTCTAGTATTCCAACACATAAATGTGTGTAAATTTGTGTTTGTCTAACCTAGGGTTGTCACCTTTCTAATGGCTGGTAACCAGACCCCGAGGCCTCACCCCTTTCTCCTCCTCTTCCCCCAAAGTCCCACCCCTTTCTCCACCAATTGCGCCCCACATTTAAAAAAAAAAAGGCACCTGGACACACAAGCCAAAACCCCAGACTGTCCAGGCGAAAACTGTACTGGTGGTGTACAGGGTATGTCTACACTACTAAATTAGGTCGAATTTATAGAAGTAGATTTTTTAGAAAGTAATTTTATACAGTTGATTGTGTGTGTCCCCACACTAATGCACTAAGCGCATTAAGTCAGTAGAGTGCGTCCACAGTACCGAGGTTAGCATTGACTTTCAGAGCGTTGCCTAGCTATCCCACAGTTCCCGCAGTCTCCACCACCTATTGGAATTCTGGGTGGTTTTGGGTACATGTCGTCAGTCGCCCCTCCCTCCATGAAAGCAACGTCAGACAATTGTTTCACACCTTTTTCCGTGCGGGCACCATACTGCTTTCAGCAGCCGGTGCAGTTGGTCTGCAAACCATCGTCATCATCCACCTCTTCTGCTGCAACTCTGCTCTCCTGATGCTATGAATCCACCTGGCAGGTCCTCTAGTCTATACGAGGGTCATCATCCACCTCTTCCGCTGGCACTTTTCTCTCCTGGTGGTCTCGCAGGGCCGCTTCAACTCTGCTCAGCTGCTCTTGTCTCACCATACCATGGCAAGCGTGCAGCCCACTCAGCTATTGTGTCCTGGCAGCAGACGGTGCAGTAGATCTGCAAAACTGGTCATCCAACCACCGCTTCCCCCGCAACTCTGCTCTCCTGCAGACACCATACCACGGCAAGCATGGAGCCCGCTCAGATCACTGCAGCAGATTTGAGTATTGTAAATACCTCATGCATCATGATGCAGTATATGCAGAACCAGAACCTGCAAAAGCAGGCGAGGAAGCGATGGCAGCGGGTGACAAGAGTGATGAGGACATGGACACAGACTTCTCTCAAAGCACAGGCCCTGGCAATTTGGCCATCCTGGTGGCAATGGGGCAGGCTCATGCCGTGGAATGCCGATTCTGGGCCCAGGAAACAAGCACATACTGGTGGGACCACATAGTGTTGCAGGTCTGGGATGATTCCCAGTGGCTGAGAAACTTTCGCATGCGTAAGGGCACTTTCATGGAACTTTGTGACTTGCTTTCCCCTGCCCTGAGGCGCAAGAATACAAGATGAGAGCAGCCCTCACAGTTGAGAGGCGATAGCCCTGTGGAAGCTTGCAACGCCAGACAGCTACCAGTCAGTCAGGAATCAATTTGGAGTGGGCAAATCTACTGTGGGGGCTGCTGTGATCCAAGTAGCCAACGCGATCACTGAGCTGCTGCTATCAAAGGTAGTAACCCTGGGAAACGTGCAGGTCATAGTGGATGGCTTTGCTGTAATTGGATTCCCTAACTGTGGTGGGGCGATAGATGGAACCCATATCCCTATATTGGGACCGGACCACCAAGGCAGCCAGTACATAAACCGAAAGTGGTACTTTTCGATGGTGCTGCAAGCACTGGTGGATCACAAGGGACGTTTCACCAACATCAATGTGGGATGGCTGGGAAAGGCACAACGCTCGCATTTTCAGGAACTCTGGTCTGTTTGAAGAGCTGCAGCAAGGGACTTACTTTCCAGACCAGAAAATAACCGTTGGGGATGTTTATTTCTTCATCTTCTTGGTTCATTCTACTTCCCTGTAAGCCAACCGCCCTCCCCTCTTCTCCCCTCCCCCCTTCGATCACCGCTTGCAGAGGCAATAAAGTCATTGTTGTTTCAAATTCATGCATTCTTTATTAATTCGTCACACAAATAGGGGGATAACTGCCAAGGTAGCCCAGGAGGAGTATGGGAGGAGGAAAGGACAAGGCCACACTGCACTTCAAAAAACTTATTGAATGCCAGCCTTCTGTTGCTTAGGCAGTCCTCTGGGGTCGAGCCGTTGGGTGCCTGGAGGGCATCTCCCCGCATTCTTGGGCATCTGGGTGAGGCGGCTATGGAACTTGGGGAGGAGGGCGATTGGTTACACAGGGGCTGCAGTGATGGTCTGTGCCTTTCCTGCACCTCAATCATATGCTGGAGCATATCAGTTTGTTCCTCCAGTAGCCTCAGCATTGCATCCTGCCTCCTCTCATCATGCTGCCACCACCTTTCCTCTTGATCCCATCACCTCTCTTGTGGCTCCCGCCTCCTGTCATAGCATTCATTTTGTGCTTTCCTGGACTCTGCACTTGTCTGCCTCCACGCATTCTGCTGGGCTCTTTCCGTTTGGGTGGACTGCATGAGCTCAGAGAACATTTCATCACAAGTACGGTTTTTTGGCCTTCTTATCTGCACTAGCCTCTGGGACAGAGATGCTAGTGGCAGCGTTGAAACATTTGCAGCTGCAGAAGGAAAAAAGGGGATAGTAAAACTGAAAGAGACACATTGGCCATTTAAAAGGAGGGGCTGATGTTTTTGGGTTAACATGCAGCACAAACCCAACTAAACCCCCCCCCCACACACACACCCAATTCTCTGGGATGATTGCTTCACCCCTCCCCCTCACCACATGGCTAACAGCGGGGATGATTTCTTTTCAGCCACAGGCAAACAGCCCAGCAGGAACAGCCACCTCTGAATGTCCCCTTAATAAAATTCCCCTATTTCAACCAGGTGACCATGAATGATATCACTCTCCTGAGGATAACACAGAGAGATAAAGAAGAGATGTTGCTTGAATGCCAGCAAACACCGGGACCACACGCTGCCATGCTTTCTTATGCAATGAATCCAGACTACGCGCTACTGGCCTGCTGTGGTAAAGTGTCCTACCATGGAGGATGCAATAAGGCTGCCCTCCCCAGAAACCTTTTGCAAAGGCTTTGGGAGTGCCTCCAGGACAGCTTCATTGAGATGTCCCTGGAGGATTTCCACTCCATCCCCAGACATGTTAACAGACTTTTCCAGTAGCTGGAATGCATCCCAAGTCCTCAGGGCAAATCAATCATTAAACACGCTTGCTTTTAAACCGTGTATTATATTTACAAAAGGTACACTCACCTGTGGTGCCTTCTCTGCCAACAAGGTCCAGGAGCCCAGATTGGGAGGGTGCTGTCTCCAGGGTGATAAACAGTTCCTGGCTGTCTGGGAGAACGGTTTCTCCGCTTGCCTGGTGAGCGCTATCATCTTCCTCGGCCCCAAAATCCTCATCCCTGTTGCGTGAGACTCCCTTGCAGGAGTCCACATACAGGTGTGGGGTAGTTGTAGGGGCACCCCCTAGAATTGCATGCAGCTCACCATAGAAGCGGCAGGTCTGGGGCTCTGACCCCGAGAGGGCGTTTACCTCTTGGGTTTTTTGGTAGGCTTACCTGAGCTCCTTAAGTTTCACACGGCACTGCTGCGGGTCCCTGTGATAGCCTCTGACCTTCATGCCCTTGGAGATTTTTTCAAGTATTTTGGCATTTCGTCTTTTGGAACGGAGTTCTGATAGCACGGATTTATCTCCCCTTACAGTGACCAGATCCAGTATCTCCCGTTTGGTCCATGCTGGAGCTCTTTTGCGATTTTGGGACTCCATGGTCATCTCTGCTGATGAGATCTGCAAGGTCACCTGTGCTGATCAGCTTGCCACGCTGGCCAAACAGGAAATGAAATTTGAAAGTTCGTGGGGCTTTTCCTGTCTACCTGGCCAGTGCATCCGAGTTGAGCGTGCTGTCCAGAGCAGTCACAATGGAGCACTGTGGGATAGCTCCTGGAGGCCAATACCATCAAATTGCGTCCACACTAACCCAAATTCGACCCAGCGATGTCGATTTCAGCGCTAATCCCCTCGTCTGGGAGGAGTACAGAAATCGATTTTAAGAGCCCATTAAGTTGACAAAAATGGCTTCGTTGTGTGGACGGGTGCAGGGTTAAATCGATCTAATGCTGCTAAATTCGACCTAAACTCGTAGTGTAAACCAGGGCTAAGTTAATTGGAACTATGTTTCCTTCTCTGTGTTTAGGAAGCCTTTTAAAAAGGACCACATTTCTCTTGTTCAGGGAGACGCAAAGAATCAGGAGAAAGGGGAGGGGAAAAAAAAAAAAAAAAAAAGGTAAAAGCTTTCTTAGATTATACCTAAAACACCCTACAGGGGCAAGAGCAAGACTGTCCCTGATGACATTACAAAAAAAGATACAAAGGCAGAAACACCTTTGCTATTTTAGAAAACTATTTCCGTCTACAATAAAGGCACTTCCAATATTCAACTTCAGTTTTCCTTTACGCTGGCCCATACTGAACAATTCCTCTCTCCATTGCATTTACCCCCAGCAAACACAGATACTTGTATACCGTTACTATATCCCCACATTTACCAGGCATTTAGCCAACCCAGACATATTTAGTTCTTATAATCTTTGCTGATAAAAAAAATCAGACCCTACAGCTATTTATTTAATGTCCTTCTTTGAATTTCCTCTGCCCAAACCTGTCTGTAGTATTTGAAATGTTGTCTCACCAGAGCTACATGAAAGACAGCCCCCTCCCCCTGATCAGAGATACCTACAGTCCAAGATTGGGCTTTGCGGGGGACTGTTATATATCCCATTGCAAGTTCGCATCCAACATCATGTCCACTATTGACAGTTTTCAGGGTTACGAAGTCAGGTAAATTTCTTCTTTTAAAACAGTATGGAAAGATTTAAGTTTGCTTTTCTTTAAAAGCTCATTTTCGGAGAGCAACGGTCTGGTCTCCTCTTTGACATCCCCTTTTTGAGCCTAGAAAGAATTGTTGACAGACCCTTAGAAAGAGCAGGTCAAACAGGAGCATTGTCTTGCTCTTGAAAAAATGCCTACAAACCCTTCTATAAGCAACAAAAAGCATTATCCTTTTGGTAAGAGAAAGAGCAAAGCACCATTTACAGTGTTTCCTATACATCTTCCCCTCCTAGAAAAGCCACATTGTAAGCTAAACAGTAAATGAGACTGTAAATTTAAATGAGAGTCTCACTATTAACATAGCAAAATCTTTTATAAGGTACTAGTGCTTAGTAAGCACTTTGGAGAAAGTGGAGAAAAGACTGGGTCTCCACATACGTTCATGCAGTGCCTATTAAAATGAGGCCTTAATCAGGCCTCTGGGTACTTCCATCACAAAGCAAAATACAGTAAGTCAGAAAAATAGCAAAGCAAGCCCAGCACTACTGAGCTTTTATTTTGCTTGAGGTGTATAAATGTTTATGGAGGCTATAAAAAATTACCAAATATTTACCCAATGTTCTGTGTTCTGGTACTCATATAGTGCCATACTCCTTTGCTTTCTTTTATGGGCAGAATGCAGAGCTCACTTACAACTGGAATTCACTCCCAGTTAATAAGCATCTAACATTAAATGGAACCCTGTCAAACAAGTCTAGTAGCAAAGGACTTTGAAGGACATTTGTTATGTATATAAAGATTTCATTTCACTGATAGGAAACACTTTTCACTTTCATGCTTATTTAACTTTATCAGCTAATAATGCCTTCTACCCAACTGGCAGTTTTCTATGAACATGAAGAATGATAGTGTAACAATGCACCTATATTTGCTGGGGTTGGGGCTGAAAAGCAGGCAGCAGCATGTGACAGAAAGAATATCATAGCCTCCAGCAATTATGTAGACACAGAGTCAAAACTACAGAGCACATGAAAAGAGTCTAGGAAGGCCCAAACGGCTTGAAGTTGTTAATATGATTCCAAACATAGCACTTCATAAAATATTTAACTGCAGGCCCTTGACACTCAAACTGAATTCACTGTTTCAACTCCTTTTAAGTTTTGATTTGCTTTTTCTGTATTTCCTGTCCTGACAGCTCTTAGAAATCACACAATGGTTTCTAAGGAAGTAGCTCACGAAAGCTTATGCTCTAATAAATTTGTTAGTCTCTAAGGTGCCACAAGTACTCCTTTTCTTTTTGCGAATACAGACTAACATGGCTGCTACTCTGAAACCTGTCATTATGCAAGGCACTGAATTTAGCCGTATAGAGTGGAAATCTGTCAACTTCATGAAAAAAACTCGTACAGATACAGACAGACATTATCTTCCGCTCCAAATGCAAACAGATGGACATCATACCGAAAGGACTGAAGGTAAAAAATCCATTACAATCTACATACCACACAGACTATGCTGACAGCTTGTGCCACACACTCTCAAAGAAACTGCGGAACCACCTGATCAACATCTTCTACAGCAAACAGGGAAAGATTAAGAATGAGCTCTCAAAATTGGATACTCTCATAAAGAGCCAACCTTCCACATAAACTTCCTCGTGGCTGGACTTTACAAAAACTAGACAAGCCATTTACAAAACACACTTTGCTTCTCTACAAAAGAAAAAGGACACTAAGCTATCTAAACTACTACATGCCACAAGGGGCCACAACAATGGTTCCCATAACCCACCCAGCAATATTGTTAATCTATCCAACTATACTCTTAGCCCAGCAGAAGAATCTGTCTTATCTCGGGGCCTCTCCTTTTGCCCCTCCACCCCCACGAACATGATACAGTTCTGTGGTGACCTAGAATCCTATTTTCGACGTCTCAGACTCAAGGAATATTTCCAACACACCTCTGACCAACGTATTAACCCACAGAGACCTTCCTACCAACACTACAAAAAGAAGGATTCTGGGTGGACTCCTCCTGAAGGTCGAAACAGCAGCCTGGATTTCTACATAGAGTGCTTCCGCCGACGTGCACGAGCTGAAATTGTGGAAAAGCAGCATCGCTTACCCCATAACCTCAGCCATGCAGAACACAGTGCCATCCACAGCCTCAGAAACAACTCTGACATCATAATCAAAAAGGCTGACAAAGGAGGTGCTGTCGTCATCATGAATAGGTCGGAGTATGAACAAGAGGCTACTAGGCAGCTCTCCAACACCACTTTCTACAAGCCATTACCCTCTGATCCCACTGAGAGTTACCAAAAGAAACTACAGCATTTGCTCAAGAAACTCCCTGAAAAAGCACAAGAACAAATCCGCACAGACACACCCCTAGAACCCCGACTTGGGGTATTCTATCTGCTACCCAAGATCCATAAACCTGGAAATCCTGGACGCCCCATCACCTCAGGCATTGGCACCCTGACAGCAGGATTGTCTGGCTATGTAGACTCCCCCCTCAGGCCCTACATTACCAGCACTCCCAGCTATCTTCGAGACACCACTGACTTCCTGAGGAAACTACAGTCCATTGGTGATCTTCCTAAAAACACCATCCTGGCCACTATGGATGTAGAAGCCTCTACACCAACATTCCACACAAAGATGGGCTACAAGCCATCAGGAACAGTATCCCCGATACTGTCATGGCTAACCTGGTGGCTGAACTTTATGACTTTGTCCTCACCCATAACTATTTCACATTTGGGGACAATATATACCTTCAAATCAGCAGCACTGCGATGGGTACCTGCATGGCGCCACAGTATGCCAACATTTTTATGGCTGACTTGGAACAACGCTTCCTCAGCTCTCATCCCCTAATGCCCCTACTCTACTTGCGCTACGTTGATAACATCTTCATCATCTGGACCCATGGAAAAGAAGCCCTTGAGGAATTCCACCATGATTTCAACAATTTCCATCCCACCATCAACCTCAGCCTGGACCAGTCCACACAAGAGATCCACTTCCTGGACACTACCGTGCTAATAAGCGATGGTCACATAAACACCACCCTATATCGGAAACCTACTGACCACTTTTCCTACCTACATGCCTCTAGCTTTCATCCAGATCATACCACTCGATCCATTATCTACAGCCAAGCTCTACGATATAACCGCATTTGCTCCAACCCCTCAGACAGAGACTAACACCTACAAGATCTCTATCAAGCATTCCTACAACTACAATACCCACCTGCTGAAGTGAAGAAACAGATTGACAGAGCCAGAAGAGTATCCAGAAGTCACCTACTACAGGACAGGCCCAACAAAGAAAATAACAGAACGCCACTAGCCATCACCTTCAGCCCCCAACTAAAACCTCTCCAACGCATCATCAAAGGATCTACAACCTATCCTGAACGACGACCCATCACTCTCACAGATCTTGGGAGACAGGCCAGTCCTTGCTTACAGACAGCCCCCCAATCTGAAGCAAATACTCACCAGCAACCACACACCACACAACAGAACCACTAACCCAGGAACCTATCCTTGCAACAAAGCCCGTTGCCAACTCTGTCCACATATCTATTCAGGGGATACCGTCATAGGGCCTAATCACATCAGCCACACTATCAGAGGCTCGTTCACTTGCGCATCTACCAATGTGATACATGCCATCATGTGCCAGCAATGCCCCTCTGCCATGTACATTGGCCAAACTGGACAGTCTCTACGTAAAAGAATGAATGGGCACAAATCAGACGTCAAGAATTATAACATTCAAAAACCAGTTGGAGAACACTTCAATCTCTCTGGTCACTCGATTACACCTAAGAGTAGCTATCCTTCAACAAAAAAGCTTCAAAACCAGACTCCAACGAGAGACTGCTGAATTGGAATTAATTTGCAAACTGGATACAATTAACTTAGGCTTGAATAGAGACTGGGAATGGATGAGTCATTACACAAAGTAAAACTATTTCCCCATGTTATTTCTCCCCCCACCCCACCCCCCACTGTTCCTCAGATATTCTTGTTAACTGCTGGAAATAGCCTACCTTGCTTGTCACCATGAAAGGTTTTCCTCCTTTTCTCCCCCCCCCCCGCTGCTGGTGATGGCTTGTCTTAAGTGATCACTCTCCTTACAGTGTGTATGATAAACCCATTGTTTCATGTTCTCTGTGTGTGTGTATATAAATCTCTCCTCTGTTTTTTCCACCAAATGCATCCGATGAAGTGAGCTGTAGCTCACGAAAGCTTATGCTCTAATAAATTTGTTAGTCTCTAAGGTGCCACAAGTACTCCTTTTCTTTTTGCGAACACAGACACTAGATCCTGCCATCAGCGAACAGTATTCTTGCCAGCAAGTTAAAAAAGTATGGATTGGATGAATGGACTATAAGGTGGATAGAAAGCTGGCTAGATCATCAGGCTCAATGGGTAGTGATCAATGGCTCGATGTCTAGTTGGCAGCCGGTATCAAGCCGAGTGCCCCAGGGATTGGTCCTGGAGCCGGTTTTGTTCAACATCTTTATTAATGATCTGGATGATGGGACGGATTGCACCCTCAGCAAGTTTGCTGACGACGCTCTACTGCGGGGAGAGGCAGATACACTGAAGGTTAGGGAAAGGGTCCAGAGTGACAGCATATACTAATATTTAGACGGTAACATATCCATCAATTCTTCACAGGGATAATCTACTTTCAAGTAGCCAGTCAACTAATTTTAGCTTCAGGAGACAGCAACATTCCCTAAGGACCAAAATTTGGGCAATTTGTTTAAATGAGGGGATTACTTTTCTCATCCGCACATGTTTCACTATTTAAACCAGAAGCGTCAAAATTTTGCCCAGTTGAGGACCATGATGGTAGTATGCCAAAACCATGAGAAATGCACCTGAACTCAAAGCATTTCCAGGCATTTACCTAGTATCTCTGAATTATACCTAAAATACCCACTCTTTCTAGAGGTTGATGACACACACAGACTTTATTCAAGAAAGGTCACTTATCTGTAATGTTCTGAGTGTAGTGCTGTATACCTCCACCCTCCTAGATCACATGGAATTACTGGAGATTTATAGTTCTGTAAGTTATCTTAGCCGCAAGGCACTATTATTATACACCATGCCTGCCTCAAGACAGATACCACACCCATCACACCTAACTGGTAATTTTTTTTCAATTTAGGTTAAACTAGAAAGGCCAGCTTCTCCTGTAACGTATCCATAGATAGCAATACCCCTGAAAAACTCCATTTACAGGTCAGTAATCATCCTCTTTCTAAAGCCAAGTGTTGTCTATGGCATTCTACCCCGAGTGACTAAGCTGCTTCAAAACAATCAAAGGCAGAAATGCCAAAGTATTTTGTTTTCCTTTAACATGAAGGAATTTATGCTAAATATGAGATTTCTTTTTATGAGAAGTAACTCCAATATCTATTCTTAATAAAAACCGCGCTCAAAACAATTATCTAGAGAAGAATACGGATAAAAGCCACATGTTTGATCAGAAGCAGATTAAGATTTATTGGGGCTCTGGGCACAAAAAACACTTTGGGCCCCTCTATCATGGGTGCCCAGGAGCACCAGAACCGGAGGGGATGGAGAACCATCCCCCCCCCGACTTTTTAGCATGGGCATAGCCTCAGGCAGGCATGGAGCAGCAATGGCATGGGTGTAGTTTGGGGGGGCAGGAAGGGGTGTTGCCCCCCCAAACTGAAAACCTCAGGCCAGAGGCAACAGGAGGAGCGGTACTGCATGTGGTTGCTGCCACAGGCACAAAGGCCAGGCGGAAGTGGAGGCAGTCTGTCAGCAGGGGCAGCTTGACAGCAACGGCACCCAGTGGGGGCAGGCACTGAGCAAGCCCAGGTGGAGTGCAGTGACCAGTGAGGCCAGGCTAGTAGCAGTGGGAGCTGCGCTGGAGGCGGCCTCCCTGCCAGCTCCTTGCTGCCTGTGACCTTCCTGGGGTTCCCCACCACCTCCCAGCAGGGGCAGGGCCTTCTCTCCCTGCAGAACGTCTGCAGCGAGGGGACAGGAGACTGGACCAGAGCCCCCACCTCTGGGTCCAACCTGCAGCAGCATGCCCCAGGGAATGGGGACACAGGCTGGGGGCTGCTCTCAGGCACTCCTCAATCCCTGTGCTTCACTGCAAGGGCATACAAGGGCAGTATGCCTACAGCCACTCAGTTCCTTCTCACTGTACAATCTCTTGTGATATGGTAGGGGGGGATTCAGCTGTTGTGACCTGCACTGGATGTGCCATGTTTGTCTTTCTTCCACAGGACAGAAGCGACTTTGTCTGTACAAAGTGCAAGCTGGTCTCCATATTGGAAGAGAAGATTGAAGGTCTGGAGCAACAGGTAACGACCCTGCGTTGTATACGAGAGACTGAGGATTTTCTGGACCAAACTCAGGATAGCCTTCTAGGGGCACAAAGCTCTAAAGATATAGAGCAGGTTGCACAGAGGAGCCAAGAGGCCAGTGAAGAAGCTTGGCAACATGTGACCTCCAGAAGAGGTAAGCGGAATGTCCGGGTTCCAGTAACACAGACACAGGTAACTAACCGCTTTCATGTTCTCTCCACAGGTACCAATGCGGAGAGTGGACCAGATGATATGTCTGGGGGGAGAAAGCGGAAGGAGACTCCGCTGGTTGGGAGGCATGAGATGCGATGTCCTGAGGTTGGGGGTTCCACGACCACCACTCCCAAGAGGAGAAGGCGGGTGGTGGTGGTCGGGGACTCTCTCCTCCGGGGGACTGAGTCATCTATCTGCCGCCCTGACCGGGAAAACCGAGAAGTCTGCTGCTTGCCAGGGGCTAAGATTCGTGATGTGACGGAGAGACTGCCGAGACTCATCAAGCCCTCGGATCGCTACCCCTTCCTGCTTCTCCACGTGGGCACCAATGATACTGCCAAGAATGACCTTGAGCGGATCACTGCGGACTACGTGGCTCTGGGAAGAAGGATAAAGGAGTTGGAGGCGCAAGTGGTGTTCTCGTCCATCCTCCCCGTGGAAGGAAAAGGCCTGGGTAGGGACCGTCGAATCGTGGAGGTCAACGAATGGCTACGCAGGTGGTGTCGGAGAGAAGGCTTTGGATTCTTTGACCATGGGATGGTGTTCCATGAAGGAGGAGTGCTGGGCAGAGACGGGCTCCATCTTACGAAGAGAGGGAAGAACATCTTTGCCAGCAGGCTGGCTAACCTAGTGAGGAGGGCTTTAAACTAGGTTCACCGGGGGAAGGAGACCAAAGCCCTGAGGTAAGTGGGAAAGCGGGATACCGGGAGGAAGCACAGGCAGGAAGGTCTGTGAGGGGAGGGCTCCTGCCTCATACTGGGAATGAGGGGCGATCAACAGGTTATCTCAAGTGCTTATATACAAATGCACAAAGCCTTGGAAACAAGCAGGGAGAACTGGAGGTCCTGGTGATGTCAAGGAATTATGACGTGATTGGAATAACAGAGACTTGGTGGGATAACTCACATGACTGGAGTACAGTCATGGATGGTTATAAACTGTTCAGGAAGGACAGGCAGGGCAGAAAAGGTGGGGGAGTAGCACTGTATGTAAGGGAGCAGTATGACTGCTCAGAGCTCCGGTACGAAACTGTGGAAAAACCTGAGTGTCTCTGGATTAAGTTTAGAAGTGTGTGCAACAAGAGTGATGTCATGGTGGGAGTCTGCTATAGACCACCGGACCAGGGGGATGAGGCGGATGAGGCTTTCTTCCGGCAACTCACGGAAGCTACTAGATCGCATGCCCTGATTCTCATGGGTGACTTTAATTTTCCTGATATCTGCTGGGAGAGCAATACAGCGGTGCATAGACAATCCAGGAAGTTTTTGGAAAGCGTAGGGGACAATTTCCTGGTGCAAGTGCTAGGGGAGCCAACTAGGGGGAGCGCTTTTCTTGACCTGCTGCTCACAAACCGGGTAGAATTAGTGGGGGAAGCAAAAGTGGATGGGAATCTGGGAGGCAGTGACCATGAGTTGGTTGAGTTCAGGATCCTGACGCAGGGAAGAAAGGTAAGCAGCAGGATACGGACCCTGGACTTCAGGAAAGCAGACTTTGACTCCCTCAGGGAACAGATGGCCAGGATCCCCTGGGGGACTAACATGAAAGGGAAGGGAGTCCAGGAGAGCTGGCTGTATTTCAAGGAATCCCTGTTGAGGTTACAGGGACAAACCATCCCGATGAGTCGAAAGAATAGTAAATATGGCAGGCGACCAGCTTGGCTTAATGGTGAAATCCTAGCGGATCTTAAACATAAAAAAGAAGCTTACAAGAAGTGGAAGGTTGGACATATGACCAGGGAAGAGTATAAAAATATTGCTCGGGCATGTAGGAAAGATATCAGGAGGGCCAAATCGCACTTGGAGCTGCAGCTAGCAAGAGATGTCAAGAGTAACAAGAAGGGTTTCTTCAGGTATGTTGGCAACAAGAAGAAAGCCAAGGAAAGTGTGGGCCCCTTACTGAATGAGGGAGGCAAGCTAGTGACAGAGGATGTGGAAAAAGCTAATGTACTCAATGCTTTTTTTGCCTCTGTTTTCACTAACAAGGTCAGCTCCCAGACTGCTGTGCTGGGCAACACAAAATGGGGAAGAGATGGCCAGCCCTCTGTAGAGATAGAGGTGGTTAGGGACTATTTAGAAAAGCTGGACGTGCACAAGTCCATGGGGCCGGACGAATTGCATCCGAGAGTGCTGAAGGAATTGGCGGCTGTGATTGCAGAGCCCTTGGCCATTATCTTTGAAAACTCGTGGCGAACGGGGGAAGTCCCGGATGACTGGAAAAAGGCTAATGTAGTGCCCATCTTTAAAAAAGGGAAGAAGGAGGATCCTGGGAACTACAGGCCGGTCAGCCTCACCTCAGTCCCTGGAAAAATCATGGAGCAGGTCCTCAAAGAATCAATCCTGAAGCACTTAGAGGAGAGGAAAGTGATCAGGAACAGTCAGCATGGATTCACCAAGGGAAGGTCATGCCTGACTAATCTAATCGCCTTTTATGATGAGATTACTGGTTCTGTGGATGAAGGGAAAGCAGTGGATGTATTGTTTCTTGACTTTAGCAAAGTTTTTGACACGGTCTCCCACAGCATTCTTGTCAGCAAGTTAAGGAAGTATGGGCTGGATGAATGCACTATAAGGTGGGTAGAAAGCTGGCTAGATTGTCGGGCTCAACGGGTAGTGATCAATGGCTCCATGTCTAGTTGGCAGCCGGTGTCAAGTGGAGTGCCCCAGGGGTCGGTCCTGGGGCCCGTTTTGTTCAATATCTTCATAAATGATCTGGAGGATGGTGTGGATTGCACTCTCAGCAAATTTGCGGATGATACTAAACTGGGAGGAGTGGTAGATACGCTGGAGGGGAGGGATAGGATACAGAAGGACCTAGACAAATTGGAGGATTGGGCCAAAAGAAATCTAATGAGGTTCAATAAGGATAAGTGCAGGGTCCTGCACTTAGGATGGAAGAATCCAATGCACCGCTACAGACTAGGGACCGAATGGCTCGGCAGCAGTTCTGCGGAAAAGGACCTAGGGGTGACAGTGGACGAGAAGCTGGATATGAGTCAGCAGTGTGCCCTTGTTGCCAAGAAGGCCAATGGCATTTTGGGATGTATAAGTAGGGGCATAGCGAGCAGATCGAGGGACGTGATCGTTCCCCTCTATTCGACACTGGTGAGGCCTCATCTGGAGTACTGTGTCCAGTTTTGGGCCCCACACTACAGGAAGGATGTGGATAAATTGGAAAGAGTACAACGAAGGGCAACAAAAATGATTAGGGGTCTAGAGCACATGACTTATGAGGAGAGGCTGAGGGAGCTGGGATTGTTTAGTCTGCAGAAGAGAAGAATGAGGGGGGATTTGATAGCTGCTTTCAACTACCTGAAAGGGGGTTTCAAAGAGGATGGCTCTAGACTGTTCTCAATGGTAGCAGATGACAGAACGAGGAGTAATGGTCTCAAGTTGCAATGGGGGAGGTTTAGATTGGATATTAGGAAAAACTTTTTCACTAAGAGGGTGGTGAAACACTGGAATGCGTTACCTAGGGAGGTGGTAGAATCTCCTTCCTTAGAGGTTTTTAAGGTCAGGCTTGACAAAGCCCTGGCTGGGATGATTTAACTGGGACTTGGTCCTGCTTTGAGCAGGGGGTTGGACTAGATGACCTTCTGGGGTCCCTTCCAACCCTGATATTCTATGATTCTATGATAGGACTCACAAACAGAAGGGATGGAAGGGAACTTTGTGAAATGTGCATATGGACAACTTATCTCAAAGAACTCCAGTTACCATCCACAGGTAAATAACTTCCTTTTCTCATTTGAGTGATTGTCTATATGCACCTTCCGCTGATGGTGACTCCCAAGCAGTGATCATATTAAGGAGGGTGGAAGATTGGAATAGTTAATGAACAATGATTGAAGGACAGCTTTGTCAAATGCAGCATTGGATCTAGAGGATTCCCTTAAGTGTCACTTAGTGTCAAGTGAACATGTTCAAGTAGCAGCCTTACAAATGTCTGATATCTGTAACTTTCACAGTGATGCTGCTGTAACAGCTTATGCTCTGGCAGAGTATGTTCTGATCATGGATGGTGCGTCTACTCTGGCTACCTCACAGCATGTTCTAATGCAGTTAGAAATCCAGCTAGATAGTCTGCAATGAAACTGCGGAGCTCCTCATACTTTCCACAATAGAGAAGAAGAGAGTCTTGGAGACATTCTAAAAGGATTTAGGTAGTAGGCCAAGGTGCTCCTCACATCCAAGGTATGCAACACTGCCTCTAATTTGGATGTGAGAGTGTGGAAAGAATATTGATGGGTGTAAAGGTCAATTGAGATAGAATTCATCACTACTTTAGGAAGGAATTTAAGATGCCTGCTCATTGATACTTTATCCAGGTGGAATACTGTGTACAGTGAGTCACCCTTAGCACTAGAACCTGTCCTACTCTTCTGGCTAAGTTATTACAGGTTATTACATTTACAGGTGTAGCAGAGAAGAGGCAGCCATAAGCTCGAAGGGTGGTCCCATGAGGACTGCAAGCACTAGGTTTAAGTCCTATGGGGAAATCTGTTCTCTGGTAAGTGGGAATACCTCAACTAGGCCTTTCAAGAATCTTGTCACCGTAAGGTGAGAGAAGACTCTATGGGTTTTACCAGCGGCAATGCAGACAGGTGCATGGGAACTGGTCTTTGGGGGGGGCAGCATGGCAATCTCTGACACAGTGATGGTGCTCTGTCCCAATCAGCTTGATTATAGTGCCAAGAGAGTCAGTGTTGGGGCAGCTGACGTAGTCAGAGCTGCGTGTGGTGCTGTACTCCTTTCTGAGGTTGTGGGTTTTGGTATGTGGTTCTTCAGTGCCATATGGTTGGAACCAGCTCAAGACTGGGCCACGAAGTCTCAGATGATATATGGTGCCACGAGGACGGTTTTCCTCTTAGAGGAAGCTCTGGTGGGCAACCTGCCCGAGACTTCTAGCTCCCTGTAGTCTGTCTGAGGACAATCCTATCATAGTCACAATTCAAGTCAGAGCTCTCAAAGGAAAACTGCCTGAACTCATTCACTTCAGTTTTGATGATCCCTGTACAGGGAGGTCCAGTGAGCTCAGTTCAGAAGCAGGTCTCACTGAGATTATTAGGAAGACCTGACAGTAGGCCTCCCTGTCCTTCCTATCTTGGGAGCTGAAGGACTGGAAAATCGCACAGTTACAGTACTGAGGATATCTGATTCTCCCAGACAATATAGCCACTTCAAGTGTCCATCCAAAGCTGGGATAGCTCCCTTGCAAGAGAGGCAGTGTTTATATTTGACCAAATCAGATGACACCATACCAAATGGGTAAGTTCTAACAACTAAAAGTTAAAACCAACCAAACTACTAAAATTTCTAATTCTACTATAAAACTAACTGTAAAACTATTGGCTAACACTGTTAGTGGAGCTGGTGGTCTCTTGGTTTATTGGGCTCTATCTCTAAGTCACGAGAGGAAGTGAATAATTGCAATGTGCCTCACCCTCATCTGTCCTTATAGTGGAGCACAAAGACCAAAGAGTGTATCCACACTCAACAAATACCGCTTACCAAAAAGACTCCAAGGATCTCTAGCACCGGAAGCCTCGGTGCAGCCAGGCACTTGGGCAGCACTGGGCTCCCATGTGGCAACCCAGCTCCCAGCAAGGGAGTAGGGAACACAGGTGGTAGCCAGGCTCTAACTGAAGCTCCCCACCCACCCCGGGGTGACAGCCTGAGCTGCGAGCGACTTTATTGTCAATTTCATGGCTCTAGCATGGAGCCATGGAAGTGACAAGGATGACAGCCAATAGCTGATGTAAGTAACCCGCAGTGTCTACAGGTTTCAGAGTAGCAGCCGTGTTAGTCTGTATTTGCAAAAAGAAAAGGAGGACTTGTGGCACCTTAGAGACTAAAATTTATTAGAGCATAAGCTTTCGTGAGCTACAGCTCACTTCATTGGATGCATTTGGTGGAAAAAACAGAGGGGAGATTTATATACACACACAGAGAACATGAAATAATGGGTTTATCATACACACTGTAAGGAGAGTGATCACTTAAGATAAGCCATCACCAGCAGCAGGGGGGGGGAGGAGGAAAACCTTTCATGGTGACAAGCAAGGTAGGCTATTTCCAGCAGTTAACAAGAATATCTGAGGAACAGTGGGGGGTGGGGTGGGAGGGAGAAATAACATGGGGAAATAGTTTTACTTTGTGTAATGACTCATCCATTCCCAGTCTCTATTCAAGCCCAAGTTAATTGTATCCAGTTTGCAAATTAATTCCAATTCAGCAGTCTCTCGTTGGAGTCTGTTTTTGAAGCTTTTTTTGTTGAAGGATAGCCACTCTTAGGTCTGTAATCGAGTGACCAGAGAGATTGAAGTGTTCCCCAACTGGCTTTTGAATGTTATAATTCTTGACGTCTGATTTGTGTCCATTCATTCTTTTATGTAGAGACTGTCCAGTTTGGCCAATGTACACGGCAGAGGGGCATTGATGGCACATGATGGCACATATCACATTGGTAGATGCGCAGGTGAACAAGCCTCTGATAGTGTGGCTGATGTGATTAGGCCCTATGATGGTATCCCCTGAATAGATATGTGGACAGAGTTGGCAACAGGCTTTGTTGCAAGGATAGGTTCCTGGGTTAGTGGTTCTGTTGTGTGGTGTGTGGTTGCTGGTGAGTATTTGCTTCAGATTGGAGGGCTGTCTGTAAGCAAGGACTGTCTCCCAAGATCTGTGAGAGTGATGGGTCGTCGTTCAGGATAGGTTGTAGATCCTTGATGATGCGTTGGAGAGGTTTTAGTTGGGGGCTGAAGGTGATGGCTAGTGGCGTTCTGTTATTTTCTTTGTTGGGCATGTCCTGTAGTAGGTGACTTCTGGGTACTCTTCTGGCTCTGTCAATCTGTTTCTTCACTTCAGCAGGTGGGTATTGTAGTTGTAGGAATGCATGATAGAGATCTTGTAGGTGTTTGTCTCTGTCTGAGGGGTTGGAACAAATGCGGTTATATCGTAGAGCTTGGCTGTAGACAAAAACCAGTTGGAGAACACTTCAATCTCTCTGGTCACTCGATTACAGATCTAAGAGTGTCTATCCTTCAACAAAAAAAAGCTTCAAAAACAGACTCCAACGAGAGACAGCTGAATTGGAATTAATTTGCAAACTGGATACAATTAATTTAGGCTTGAATAGAGACTGGGAATGGATGAGTCATTACACAAAGTAAAACTATTTCCCCATGTTATTTCTCACCCTCACCCCCCACTGTTCCTCAGATATTCTTGTTAACTGCTGGAAATAGCCTACCTTGCTTGTCACCATGAAAGGTTTTCCTCCTTTCCCCCCCCTGCTGCTGGTGATGGCTTATCTTAAGTGATCACTCTCCTTACAGTGTTTATGATAAACCCATTGTTTCATGTTCTCTGTGTGCGTATATAAATCTCCCCTCTGTTTTTTCCCACCAAATGCATCCGATGAAGTGAGCTGTAGCTCACGAAAGCTTATGCTCTAATAAATTTGTTAGTCTCTAAGGTGTCAAAAGTACTCCTTTTCTTTTAGTGTATACAGGGACACCGCATAGTCCTAACTACTCAGACATAAGCTCTGTGCCTCTCGTGGAGGTGGAGTTATTATGTTGGTTTAGTAGGACACTTACATTGGCGGGACAAGGCTGCAGTATGTACACTGACACAATTATGTCAACCTAACACTGCAATGTAGACCAGGAGTAAGCAAGTGCAAACAAGTAAAGAGTTATAAAATTTGAAGTAAAGCTATTTTGTTCTTTCTTACTTGCAAGATGTGTATTTTTGGAAATTTAAATCTAAAGTAAAGGACCTGATGGAGGAACAAAATTGTCATTTCCCCGCTATATGTCATCATGTGACTTCAACATAGAGACATATCCAAAGCTGCACAGTGTTGCGGGAAACTTTCCCTTTCAAACTCACATTTTTACTGATATTTGAAGACAGAGATAAGGTTACTAAATTACTCTCTGAAAAATGTGCAGAGCCCCAGGCTTTGATGAAGCTGTCTGATGAAAAGAAAACATGTCACAGGGAGCATTATTATTAATCATTCTTGTAACACTGGCTATTTTGAGTATTACCAAGTTAGAGATTTTGGCCCTTAACAATTGCCTTTTGGCCTTGGTTATGTTTTCTATGAAAGACAGATATTCCTGAGACATTATTCATAATCTGAAATTCAAACCAACACTAGAAAATATTCTATACAATAGCTCTAGTGTTTCTGCTACTCTTTCAAAACTACTTTGATTAATTTGAAAAGTGAGCCATTCAATTCAAGTGGCCCATTGTTGGCAAAAAAAACATTCAATTTTATATTAGGCAACGTATTAAAAGCTGGGGGAGGGGTTTCATTACACTTAAGAGGACATCTTAATGCCACGGAAGTTTTCATCACAAGATATAATCCTATGAATTAAAAGCATCTACAAATTTTACAGTAACAAAATGTACAGAGAACAATATATTTCATTGAACTATTGCATTTATATACTTTCAGCTTGAACAAAGGCAGAGAAACAGCTCGAGCAGCATATGCTTGTGCGAACTGCTCTTGGGGAACAGACAGACATACAATGCTGCTATGCCACTCATTTGTTTCAGTTCCAAACTATACCTTCAGGTTTGGCTGCATGACTAATTACAGAGATATGATGACACAATATCCTTGGTTTTGGATCTACTCTACATTCTACCCTAATATCACACACATGCACAAAATATCCCAAACAAATATCCAGTGTCAGTCAAAGACAAGGTCATGTAGCGCATTCTCAAGTTGTTCTCCCTGAGCCAGAATACCTTATTTCATAACATTTGCATGGTGTCAATTTAGTCCTTGAAGTGTAATTGTGGATATTTCCCTAATTAAATACAGTTAATTGTTGCTGAACCAAAATGAGGAAATACTGAATTAAACCTGAGGGGTAAAACTGAAATATTGTTCTCTGTCAATTCAGCTCGTGTTTAAAATCTTTATGACAAGAGGACTAGGGTAGGAATTTTGGTAGGATGATTTCAATAGCAAGAAATAAATTTTGCTACATCTTCTACACCCTTCTACTCTCAGATATTTTGTTTTTAAATAACAGTCTTTCTGGCCAAGGCTTGCAGCATCAATATGCAAGTAAAGCACAGTTAAAACATTATGAATTTTTCAGTTGTCAAATTTAATCTGAGTACTACAATCATGTATTAAAACAAACAGAGGTGCAGTTATCTTGGATATCCATTCTCTTTTGATTCATTTTGAGGCACAGGGCTAAGTCAGGGGTCATTTCAATTTGCAATTTCTTTTTTCCAAGCAAAGCAGTAGATTTGGATTTTTTTAAAAAAAATGTACCTATCCAAGTACTCTAGCAGCACATACACCAACACATTTTACAAAGAATAAACCAATAATGGGGTAGAGACCAGCAGTAAAGGAGAGAGAAGTATTTGGGATGAGCTCCTGAGACAATACAGCCAGAAGTCTTAATACCCTCTGATTTAGACTGTTGCTGTAAATGCACTTCAAGTAAACAATGCTTACAACTAAAGAAGAGCCAATGTTTAAACCTAAGACTAAACTGTGTAGGACATATTGCAGCAGATAACCTGTTCCTCCCATCTCTGGAGCAAGATTGTTCTACCCACAACTTTTGGAGTCACTCTACACTAGAATGGATGACCCCACACTAAAATGGAAATAAAACTAGAACTTTAACAACTAACAATAGCTCCTTTGAGGAAACAGTGATTAGAAGAACAGATAGCTAAAGTACAGCGCAATGAGAACAAGCAGTCAGACCTTTTTAACTAATGGAGTGGTATTAAAATATTTTTGATTATTATTATTTGTACTGCAGTAGCACCTAGAGGCCTAAGCCCCATTGTATGGGGCACTGTAAAAACAATCTGCTTTGTAACTGTCCAGTTCTCTGATTTTACAAACACATTTTCCTTTTAAATCTCTCTCTTTTCCCTGTTGCGTGAAACAACACAACAGAGGGAAAAGAAAAGGAGTACTTGGCCCTGAATCCTGCAAAGATGTATGCACATGCTTAACTTCAAATCAAGTTTAACACACGCTAAGTCTTTACAAGATTGCAACCTAACTGATAATGCAGAGGAAACCACAAAACTTAAAATGCACAAACTAAAAACAAATTTTCCCTTCTAAACTTTCAGAATTTAAGTTTTATTTGTAATTATATTCGATTTTCTTTTAAGGAGGAAGAATGATTTTTTAACTGGACAGAGTTCCTTTAAATGTTAAGTTTCAGAGTAGCAGCCGTGTTAGTCTGTATCCATAAAAAGAAAAGGAGTACTTGTGGCACCTTAGAGACTAACAAATTTATTAGAGCATAAGCTTTCGTGAGCTGTAGCTCAAATCCGACGAAGCTGTAGCTCACGAAAGCTTATGCTCTAATTTGTTAGTCTCTAAGGTCCCACAAGTACTCCTTTTCTGTTTAAATGTTAAGTCATGCTTGATGAGATTTCATTCTGCTGTTACTCTATGCTAAATTATGAATGGTCATTCAACATTGAACTGCGGACAAATCACTGAGTCATGGAAAAAACATAAGTTTACATATCTTTTGGCTATGTTAACATGTTTCTTTATAACTACTGTATTATTTTAAATTGTTAAAAGTGAATAAAAAAAATTAAAATAGCTTACTCTGCCTTAAACAATTAATCCATCAGAACAATCAGCAGCTCCCTAAATCCTCCTTACCCTCCCTCTTCTTAAAAGCCTGGGAAAACACACTGACCTTGTAAGCATGCCCCAAAGGTCAGACTTGGGCTTTGCTGGAGCAGGGGAGTAAAGCAAGCTTTAGAACCCCTCCCTGAAATGTCCTCCAACCAACATACTCAGTTAAACACAGAGGATTGTCAGCTTGTACGCCTCAACTGCTTTCAACTGTTGTTGTATCACATACAGGGAGGACAGGTCTCACTGAGTGCTCAAAACATTTAAAAAAAATCAAAATCTTGAATTACACCCAAAATCAAAACTAGAAGCCAGTGCAAAGGAAGAAAACAGCTGTGATGCAATCCCTGTGGGAAATATCTCTAAGTACGAAGGCTGCCTCATTAGTTGACAATTCCAAATCTTAAAATGCAGCCCTACATTCAGAGCATTACAGCAATCCAATCTTCAAGTGATGAAGACCCAGACATCTGAACAAAATAATCACAGACTTCTAGCCAGGTGCAGAAAGAACAAAGCCTGGAGCACAACTGCAACCTAGAAAATCTGGCAACCAACAAGATTGCTAGGTTGCAAACTCGTGTGACAAATAGCAAACATATTTCTTCCCCCAACCAAAGAGCTGAAACTACCTCCTCTAATTCTTCCAGTTCCTTCTTCCATTCCACAGCCATCGCCTTCATTTTGTCTAGACTGAGTATCAATCTGCTCATTCTCAACCAAGCCCTAGTCTCAGTTAGGAATTGGTTGAGTAACTCCTCATGAAAGCTTATGCTCAAATACATTTGTTAGTCTAAGGTGCCACAAGTACTCCTTCTCAATTTGTTTGGTCAGCCTAATATGGAATGCAGTAGATTCTCCATCACTTTAAATCTTTACATCAAGACTGGATGTCTTTCTAAACGATACGATCTAACTCCATCACAAGTTACCATACCCCATACAGGGATCACCACATGAAGTTCTATGGTATGTGCTACACAGATTATACAAGATTGATCACAATGGCCATGACTTGTTCTTAACGATGAATCTCTGAAACCCGCTCAGATAATATTACACAAAGCTGGTGATATTCTGGATCTAAGGCTGAGCTCAACGTTCCAAGTCACAGGTAGGCTCACATTCAGGGAGATTAATAATATGATTCAATATGAAATAAACAAGTTTATATCTCAAACATTATAGAGTTTCAGAAAGGAATTTGATATAGTCAACTTTAAATAGTTAAATTTTATAAATGAGTTGAAAGTATTTACAGGTCCTATCCCTGTCCTTGAATGCCCCTGCCAGTTTTGTGGGTTACAGTTAGAGAAATTTTTAAAATGAGAATCTTTCTCATTATACTCTTCGCCCGGCAGAAGAGTCTGTCCTATCTTGGGGCCTCTCCTTTTGTCCCTCCAGGCCCACGAACATGATACAGTTCTGTGGTGACCTAGAATCCTACTTTCGATGTCTCGGACTCAAAGAATATTTCCAACACACCTCTGAACAACATACTAACCCACAGAGACATTCCTACAACACTACAAAAAGAAGGATTTTGCGTGGACTCTTCCTGAAGGTCGAAACAACAGACTGGACTTCTACATTGCTAGATTGCTTCCGTCAACGTGCAAGGGCTGAAATTGTGGAAAAACAGCATCATTTGCCCCATAAGCTCAGCCGTGCTGAACACAACACCATCAGCCTCCTCAGGAATAACTCTGACATCATAATCAAAAAGGCTGACAAAGGAGGTTCTGTCATCATCATGAATAAGTTGGAATATGAACAAGAGGCTGCTAGGCAGCTCTCTAACTCCACATTCTACAGGCCATTATCCTCTGATCCCACTGGGGATTACCAAAAGAAACTACACCATCTGCTCAAGAAAGTCCCTGAAAAAGCACAGGAACAGATCTGTGCAGACACATCTAAAACCCCGACCAGGGGTATTCTATCTGCTTCCCAAGATCCATAAACCTGGAAATCCTGGATGCCCCATCATCTCAGGCATTGGCACCCTGACAGCAGGGTTGTCTGGCTATGTAGACTCCCTCCTCAGGCCCTAAGTTACCAGCACTTCCAGCTATCTTCGAGACAACACTGACTTCCTGAGGAAACTACAATCCATCAGTGATCTTCCAGAAAACACCCTCCTGGCCACTATGGATGTAGAAGCCTCTACACCAACATTCCACACAAAGATAGACTACAAGCCGTCAGGAACAGTATCCCTGATAATGTCACGGCAAAGCTGGTGGCTGACCTTTGTGACTTTGTCCTCACCCACAACTATTTCACATTTGGGGACAATATATACCTTCAAGTCAGCGGCACTGCGATGGGTACCTGCATGGCCCCACAGTATGCCAACATTTTTATGGCTGACTTAGAACAACGCTTCTTTAGCTCTCGTCCCTAACACCCCTACTCTACCTGCGCTATATTGATGACATCTTAATCATCGGGACCCCATGAAAAGTAGCCCTTGAGGAATTCCACCAGGATTTCAACAATTTCCATCCCACCATCAACCTCAGCCTGGACCAGTCCACACAAGAGATCCACTTCCTGGACACTACTGTGCTAATAAGCTATGATCACATAACCACCACCCTATACCAGAAACCTACTGACCGCTATACTTACCTATATGCCTCCAGCTTCCATCCAGGACACACCACATGATCCATTTGCCATCTATAGCCAAGCTCCAAGATACAACCACATTTGCTCCAATCCCTCAGACAGAGACAAACACCAACAAGATCCCTATCAAGCATTCTTAAAACTACAATTACCACCTGCTGAAGTGAAGAAACAGATTGACAGAGCCAGAAGAGTACCCAGAAGTCACCTAATATAGGACAGGCCCAACAAAGAAAACAACAGAACGCCACTAGCCACCACCTTCAGCCCCCAACTAAAACCTCTCCAGAGCATCATCACAGATTTATAACCTATCCTGAAAAATGATCCATCACTCTCACAGATCTTGGGAGACAGACCAGTCATCGCTTACAGACAGCCCCCCAACCTGAAGCAAATACTCTCCAGCAACAATACACCACACAACAAAAACACTAACCCAGGAACCTATCCTTGCAACAAAGCCCAACTCTGTCCACATATTTATTTAAGTGACACCATCACAGGACCTAATCACATTAGCCACGCCATCAGGGGCTCGCTCACCTGCACATCTTCCCATGTGATATATGCCATCATGTGCCAGCAATGCCCCTCTGCCATGTACATTGGCCAAACGGGACAGTCTCTATGCAAAAGACTAAATGGACACAAATCTGACATAAGGAATCATAAAATTCAAAAACCGGTAGGAGAACACTTCAACCTCTCTGGCCACTCAGTAAAAGATTTAAGGGTGGCAATTTTGCAACAGAAAAGCTTCAAAAACAGACTCCAGCGAGAAACTGCTGAGCTTGAATTAATATGCAAATTAGATATCATTAACTTGGGTTTGAACAGAGACTGGGAGTGGCTGGGTCATTACACATATTGAATCTATTTCCCTAAGTTAAGTAACCTCACACCTTCTTGTCAACAGTCTAAATGGGCCATCTTGATCACCACTACAAAAGTTTTTTTCTCCTGCTGATAATAGCTCATCTTAACTAATTAGCCTCTCACAGTTTGTATGGCAACTTCCAACTTATTTGTATGTGTGTATATCTTCTTACTATATGTTCCATTCTATGCATTCGATGAAGTGGGCTGTAGCGCACGAAAGCTTATGCTCTAATAAATGTGTTAGTGCCTAAGGTGCCATAAGTACTCCTTCTTTCTCATATTGCTGTGTGAAAGATCCAAGAAAGCTATAGGGAAAAACTAACTATACACAAGGTGCTGTCACACACACAAAAGCTGATGAGAGACTTCCCCCTCAAATTCTAGAGTTACTGGTCAAATCAAAGATTATTGTAACAAGTAAACATTTTTCATATTAAAGCGCTATTTCTAAACTGAAGGTGTACCTGTAAATGCTTGCTTTTCCCCTCCCCACATCAGTTCTGTAATAGCTGTGACATTATAGCACAGGGTAGGGTAAACTTTTTGGGCCGAGGGCCACATCTGGGTGGGGAAATTGTATGCAGGGCTGGGGCAGTGGTGCGGGAGTGCGAGGTGTGGGAGGGGGTGTGGTGTGCAGGAACAGGTTCAGGGCAAGGGATTGGGGCAAAAGAGAGGTGTAGGGTATATGAGGGGGCTCAGGGAAGGGGGTTGGGATGAAGGAGAGGTGCGGACTGCAGGAGGGAGATCAGGGCAGGGGGTTGGGATGCAGGAGGGGTGCGGGGTGTGGCAGGGGTGCACAGGGATGCAGGAGGGGTTCAGGCTCTGGCCCGATGCTGCTTACCTAAAGCGGCTCTGGGGCGGCAGTCGCACACACTGGGGCCAGGGCAGGCTCCCTGCATGCCTGCCCTGGCCCCACGCCGCGCTGCTCCGGGAAGCGGCTGGCACCACGTCCCTGCATGGTCCCTGGGGGAGGGGTAGGCACAGGGCTCCGCATGCTGCCCTTGCCACGCCTCAAGGTACCTCTCCCGAAGCTCCCATTGGCTGCGGTTCCCCTTCCTAGCCAATGGGAGCTGTGGGGGCCGGTGCCTGGAGGCAAGGGCAACAAACAAAGCCCTCTGCCCCCTCCTCAGGGCCCCAAGGACGTGGTGCCAGCCGCTTCTGAGAGCGGCGCGGGGCCTGCGGCACCATGGGGGACAATCCCGCGGGCCAGATCCAAAGCCCTGACCAGCTGGATCCAGCCTGCAGGCTCTAATTTGCCCACCCCTCTTACAGCATAATACGTAGCACTTTTCAAACATTAACAAACCCTCACAATCCCCCGGTGAGGCAAGTATTACTCCATTTTACAAGTTGGAAAAACTAAGACAGGGAGAAGTGAAATGACTTGCCAAAGTTCAAATGGTAAGTCAGTACACAGACCCGTGCTGTGCTCAGACCTTACCTGTCCATGGTGTGTGTTGGGGATTCAGAGCATCACTCTGGGAGACTTCAGTACAAGAGGAAAACAAAAACAAAAAAAATCTTAGGCACCCTGAACACCCATTTTTCCTACTACAATTTGAGGCATCCGTCATGTTACCTTATTTAGTGAATTTCTGATGGCACTTTGCTGCCCTGAACAAAAAGTCACCTTTAGGTTTTCTCTATGATATTGCTAATTTCAGATTTTTTGCACGGGTACAACTCAAAGCCTTTTAAAAAAAAATTACATTTGCAGGACCTCAACAAGAGGCAAGGCATCTGAGGTAGCGTTTTGTTTTGTTTTTTTAATTAATTTAGTGCAGGGGGAATATGCCAGATCAATACGATGGAGATCAAAATCTTGTGTCTATGCACAAAACCTATACCTCATGGATTAAAAACAGAAGGGCATACCTCACACACACACACACACACTCACTCACTCATTCCTCCCTGCAATTAATAACCTCTCTCAATCTCAGTCTGATGGCGAAAGGAAATTTTAATTTCTGGTGCTGATTCAATACTTCACCTCTCTACTAAGTTCAAACAAAGGGGCCAATTCTGCCAATTGTCAATGTGATTTATGTGCTTATTTTTATCCGATGTTTATTTGTATTTATTTCACACAGGCCAAACAGCTGGACAGGAACAATTTTCAGTCACCTCCAACCTGGACATAGGTGAGTTTTGTTGGGTTGTTTTTTTTTTTTGAAGTTTAATGTATCATGAACTATACCATATGAATAGTCAACTACTATGCATTTGTGTAGCATTTATATTAAAGATTGATGGGGTTATAACAACTCTGTATTGCTGTCTGAACAGTACATACTGTGTTGCCTCAAGCATACTGCATTCACTACACGACTGACTATATTGTTTCCAAGGGAGCCATTACATATTTGCTCTATAATCTGACTTTAAAAGAATGTTTGCTGATATTCAATAGGCAAATACAACCCCAGTTATAAAAGTCCTAACACAGGTATCCATACAACCTTATGTTTTGCTTAGGTTTCAGAGTAGCAGCCGTGTTAGTCTGTATTCGCAAAAAGAAAAGGAGGACTTGTGGCACCTTAGAGACTAAAATTTATTTGAGCATAAGATTTCGTGAGCTACAGCTCACTTCATCGGATGCATTCAGTGGAAAATACAGTGGGGAGATTTATACACACAGAGAACATGAAACAATGGGTGTTAGACACTCCAGTATACCCATTTCTGTGAATTACAAGCAGTATGAGAGAGGTATTACAAGCAGAATATGAGAGGAATGCAGGCAGTCCGAGAGAAGTTTGAAAAAACACCTTATTTGCCTCTCCCAAGAGAAAAAATGTGATCAAAATTGAAAGTGGCAGTTCATTCTCTGAAAGTTGAATATGGGATTCAAATCCATCAAGTAATCAGGGGAGGCTGCTCATAAGGAAAAATAATCCACTTTATCAGTTAAAAAAGAATCAAAATGGATAATAAATTTGCATACACCTGTATCCTGAAACGAGCCTCTCTCAAATACTAGTCAGACTTTTCAGATCAGAGAAAAGGTATACTGGCTGCACACAGGTGATGTTTGTATTTCTATTGCTCTTGCTGTACCTGTCCTACAGATAAGAGTCTTCAGTCTGCAAGGCTGTTAGACTGGCACCTTTCATCAGCATGGAATTCACATTAAAAAAAAAATCACTCAAACATATAGTTAACATGATAAAGTTTAAACTATAGGACATAGGATGTGTTTTAATACAGCCAAATACAAAGTTATACATCTAGGAACAAGGAATACAAGCCATACCAACAGACGGGGGACTGTATCCTGGAAAGCAGTGGCTCTGAAAAGGTACTAGAGGTCACAGTGGGCAAGCAATTGAACATGAGCTCCCAGTGCTACAGTGTGGCAAAAAGGGCTTATGTGATCCCTGGATGTATAAAAACAGGAGTAGCGAGTAGGAGCATGAAGCGGATTTTACCTCTGCATATGGTATTGATGAGTCAGATACTGGAATACCGTGTCTAGATTTGGAATCCACATTTTTAAAAGAATATTGAAAAACTGGAGAGGGTGCAGAAAAGACAAAAATAATTTGGGGATTGGAGAAAATGGCTTTTTTTCGGTGAGAGATTTAAAAAGCTTAATCTGTTTTTAGTTTATGAAAAAAGACAGAGGTGACTTGATTATAGTGTGTAAGTATTTTCATAGGGAAAAAATACCAGATACAAAAGGAGTCTTTAATCTAGCAGAGTAATACATAAAAAGAACCAGTGGCTGGAAACTAAAGCCAGTCAAATTCAAATTAGAAATAAGGCATACATTTTTAACGGTAAGAACAAAGTACCAAGGGAAGGGGTGGATTTTCCACATCTTGATGTCTTCAAACCAAGACTGCCTGGATATCTTTCTGGAGGATAGGCTTTAGCCAAACACAAAAGTTATTGGGCTTAATACAGAGTTAAACAGGTAAAAGCAATTTACGGGAGTTCAGGCTAAATGACCTAATGGTCCCTTCTGGCATTAAACTTTTTGAATGAAAATCTTGGTGGGAATCTTCTTGGATTTTGTGTATTTCTGTATTTTATGGCTTGCCTCAGACGCCATAAACCTTATGAGACAGTCTAGGAGGACTATGCAGGGAAAGATTAATGGACAAAGTCAAATATGAACTAAAGCACACTCTAATATTGTATTCAATAAGTTCTTATACTACAGTCATCGCTCTAGTATCAGAGCATCTTCATTGTGCAGTAAGGAAGATTGCTACACAGCTGTCGTGTTTGTTGTGTCATCCTCTCCCAGGGGAGAAGCACGTACAGTAAATTATCTTGGTTTAGTATACTTTCAGGTTGTTGGTTTTAATATACATGTTGCTATATATTTATGTCAGGGAAGGCAGGATCAAAGAAATGTGCATTGCACACTTGAAGCAGAAGGTGGTGAGGATCATCATGATCCACATTTCTCCAGCCCTACCACCTCACGTTACAAGCAACATTAAACGTGTATTAACCAGATGCATTGTGGTTGCTTATCACGTAAATAGATTCCTTTTGTATAAAAGGATGGTCTATGATGACACGAATTTTAACTATCGTGAAAACAAAATACACTTTGGTTCATTCTGCCATTATTATCCAGGAAAACCCATTTGTGCCTGATGATAAAGACTGTGTCACATCTTCGCACTTCTGCAGATCAAAAGATGTCCCTGAATAAATTCACCATATCTATCAGTCTGGGAGCATGTGTAATTCCGTGGGCAAGTTAATGATAGAAAGGAAAGGGAGGTGTCATTTGATTTGTAAAAATCATAATTTCAATGGTATCATCCTCTGTAACATGGCAAGTGGAGGGACTTGCTGCCCCTCAGCTCCAGATCCTTCAGTTGGTGGATATTTTTATACCATAAGGTCTCTGGAAATGGGTCTAGTTAGGTATCACTCGAAAGCCCTTTCTCCCACAAACACAAGGTACAAAACATGACAAGTCTAGACCAATTATGTAAATACATATTCAAGAAAATGTTTAAAAATCAACTTTTTAAAATTATACGTTAACACGTCTTTAACAGGTAGTCCTTTCAAAGTTAATACAGTAGTCAGTCAGTCAAGGGCCACAATTTATCAATTAATGCTCAGAACATCATACCTACTCAATTTTTTAATGTTAGAAATGACTAAAAATGGAAGGAGTGATTCAAGTTGATTTGCCATCATCAGCAAAAAGAGATGACAGCCCACATGGGTTGGTGGGATTTTTAAAAAAAAGTCATGAAAATTATAGGCTTTAGATGGCATTATGGGATGGGGATAATTGCATGCTGGGAAGCTGACCCCTTGCTCACAGTCATCCTTGTGCAACTCATTTCTGCCCCACTATGCATTTTCAAAACTTCCCAACAGAGTGTGGCTGAACAGTGGTGTGTAGCACACTAGGATACCTCCCATGGTGCACTACACCATGCATCGACACAAGCACTCCGGGTGAGTATGCGCAACGCTGATGCAAGCAGCCAAGTATGCACATTCACAAGCAATATACTAACAGTGGGCTGCCTTTACGCCAACATAACTTGCGTCAACCAAAGTTTGCAGTATAGAGATGGTCTTAAACTATATCTACTGCACAGATCTGAATAATTGAAGTGCTTCTGACAGAACTGTTTTAAGCACAAACTATTCACTGCAACCACACTAGCCATACTGAGTTGTGTTCTGAACCATGAAGCTTTGTCCTATGTCCCTACTAGTACTGCTCTGAACTACTTCAAAAAGAAAAGGAGTACTGGTGGCACCTTAGAGACTAACAAATTTATTAGAGCATAAGCTTTCGGATGCCGATGAAGTGAGCTGTAGCTCACGAAAGCTTATGCTCTAATAAATTTGTTAGTCTCTAAGGTGCCACCAGTACTCCTTTTCTTTTTGCGAATACAGACTAACACGGCTGCTACTCTGAAACCTGTGAACTACTTCAGTTACAGTTCCCTCTGGGTACCTATCCCATAGTTCACTGCACACACAGAAGCAGTGGACTCAGATTCTGAAAGACTCTGGTACACTATGGGACAATAGCGGGAGGAGTATTTGAACAATTTCAGTACCATTCCCACTGGCAGTATATGCATGCAGGCTGAATTGATTCAGACTAAATCAGGTTTGCTTTCAGCGACACTAAATACTGGGTTGAAAAGGGGCAACAAGTGGCTAGTCAAAGTTCGCGGCCTTGAATATATTCCAGTTGGAAGTAGAAATTGATGAAGTCTGATATTTTCTTTGATGCAATCTTGTTTATTTACAAAGAATGTACAAAGTCCTGTGTCTCTGAATGTAGAAGGAACCAAGAACAAAAGAACCTTTTACTGAGCTTACATAGCCAGCAAGCCTCTGTATTTAGCCAATACCAGACCCAAAATCTCTCTTTCTAGCTTTTTCCAGGGTCAAACTTTGCTTACAGGCTCCTGATTGGCTTTCTTACCTAGCCTCTCCCTCTCTTTTTGTTCTTGTAGGTTCTCATTTTGTGTGCATGATCTCTCTTCCCACACAAACACCACCCCTACCAACACAACAGTCAGCCAAAAGTCCTGGGTGGTTTCAGACACACCTTTTGCTTTAGGTGTAGCTCATGCTTAGTTATTTTAACAGAACTCACACCTATCAACCTCAATGGGGTCAAGATTTCACCCAGCTCGTAACAGTACTGACCCAAATGATATTGTGTATGCGTGTAAACAGTTTGAGCAATTTTACATGCAGATGCAAGGGACAATACAAATTTGCTAGGGGGCACCACATAGCTCTTGCAAGAGTAAATTTTCTCTTGTGTAGAAAAGATATTCAATCTCAAAATACTTTACAAATAATCTACTTTAAAAAGTGCCCCTGAGTTGGTATTAACCCCATTTTACCAATGGGGAAATTGAGACTTGCCACAGACTTCCTGTGTGACTTTAAGAAAAGGAGTACTTGTGGCACCTTAGAGACTAACAAATTTATTAGAGCATAAGCTTTCGTGAGCTACAGCTCACTTCATCGGATGCATACCAAGCACCAATCCTTAATTCCTTTTCCAAGCCATTTTTCCGTTCTTTTGTGCCTTCATTTATGAAGTACCTGCACTGAACATCCACTTTACACTTAAATAAAGAGTTGCGACATGGCCTACCGCCCGTCATGCTATGCATGAACAGAGCCCACCTGAACCTGCTGTGAGGAAAGCGAAAAACCCCCCACTGCACGTGGCCAACATAGTGGAAAGGGAAAAATTCCTTCCCAGCCCCTCTTAGTGGGGCAGCTAGCGTAATGCCACACAACTCCTTGTTGTTTTTAACAGAACCTAGATCTTCAAACACCCAATCAGTCCTGTGCTTTTACTGAATAACATTTTGAATGATGCAAAAAGAAAAGGAGGACTTGTGGCACCTTAGAGACTAACAAATTTATTTGAGCATAAGCTTTCGTGAGCTACAGCTCACTTCATCGGATACATTCAGTGTATTTTCCACAAGGTGCCACAAGTACTCCTTTTCTTTTTGCGAATATAGACTAACACGGCTGCCTCTCTGAAATCTGTCATTTTGAATTACGGCGCATCAATGGCTATCAATTATTCCAAGAGCAGATATGTAGCACTATTGACCTTGTTCCACATCTGCTTCTATGCTCCTTACTTATGGGCTGTTCTCCTAGCACAGCAAATTCTTACACATTTCAATACAGAGCTCATGGGCAGACGGGAAAAGAAGAGAGGCAACACAAAGGATACGCAAGTGTAAAGGCTTCAAGACTAGAGTATTCACCACTAAGAGTCCACATTTGTCAATCACTACCCCACAGTGATGGCAGAGACCTATTCTACTATAGGGACAAGCTGCACACAACGTGTAACTGGGAAAAACTGCTGACAAATGCGGACTTTTCCCAGCCATCACTATGTGATTTGCTAGTTTCAGAGTAGAAGCCCTGTTAGTCTGTATCTGTAAAAAGAAAAGGAGGACTTGTGGCACCTTAGAGACTCACAAATTTATTAGAGCATAGCACCCTCGCTCAGCGCACGCCCCCCCAGCACCACGCTCCCCACCCCCCCCAGGCTCAGCACCCCCCCAGCACCACACTCCCCACCCTCACCCCGGGCTCAGCACCCCCCCCAGCACCACACCCCCCACCCTCACCCCGGGCTCAGCACCCCCCCAGCACCACGCTCCCCACCCCCCCCGGGCTCAGCACCCCCCCCAGCACCGGGCTCAGCACCCCCCCCCAGCACCGGGCTCCCCCGGGCTCAGCACCCCCCCCAGCACCACGCTCCCCACCCTCACCCCGGGCTCAGCACCCCCCCCAGCACCACGCTCCCCACCCTCACCCCGGGCTCAGCACCCCCCCCAGCACCACGCTCCCCACCCTCACCCCGGGCTCAGCACCCCCCCAGCACCACGCTCCCCACCCCCCCCGGGCTCAGCACCCCCCCCAGCACCGGGCTCAGCACCCCCCCCAGCACCGGGCTCCCCCGGGCTCAGCACCCCCCCAGCACCACGCTCCCCACCCCCCCGGGCTCAGCACCCCCCCAGCACCACGCTCCCCACCCCCCCGGGCTCAGCACCCCCCCAGCACCGGGCTCCCCACCCCCGGCTCCTCCCAGAACCCCCCGGGCGGGTCTCTCACCTGCGGGCCGGAGGCGGCACCTGGCCGCGGGCTGGGGCCAGCAAAGTCCAGCGGCCCCGTCTCGCTCCCGGGCGCATCCTCCTGGGCGGGGCGGGGCGGGGCGGGGCAGGGGCGCGCTCCCGCGGGGCAGAGAGGAAGGAGGGGGCGCGCTCCCGCGGCGCCGGGCTGAGTCCTGGGCGCGGCCCCTCTGCGGCAGCACACGACGGAGCGCGCGCCGGCTCGGCTCCGCGGGAGATACTCGGCCCACTCCGGCAGTTCGTGCGCCTGCGCGGAAGGGTGGGGCTCTTCCAAGCCTTAAAGGAGCCGCGTCCAATTTCACAGGCCCTGTGCTAGGCTGCCAGCAGCAGCAGCAGGGGGAGCCCGCGGGCGAGTTACAGTAGGACCCACAATAAAAGAGTGGGGGACCAGGGCCAGATCCACAGACTGGCACCAGCGCAGCCTCTCGCCCGGCCCTCCACAGAGCACAGTGGTCCTGCAGCACAGCCCGCAGCCAGGAGTTGCAGCCCCCCAAGCCTTTGCTGGGCACTACCCACCAGTGCATGGTGCTGACCCCAGGGATAACGCCACCCGCCCCCACCCCCACCCAGCACCGACCCCCCCACTCCCACCCCTGCCCTTCCTGGCACCGCCCCCAGGGGCTGCACCCCCCCAACCTGCCCTTCCCCACCTCAGACACACTTCCCACCTCAGCCCCCATACACCCCGTCTCAGAACCCCCCCACCCACTGTCTCACCCTGCCCCCACACCCAGCCTCAGTGTCTCCACCTACACGTCCTACCTCAACGCATCTCCACACAGCCAGCCTCAGCATCTCTCCCAACATACACCCCACCTCTGAGCCCCCCCAACACACACTGCCTCTGTACCCATTCCCCCCACTCAGCCTCAGCACCCCAGGTACAACCTGCCTCGCCCTCCCCCGACACCCCTCCTCTGTGCCCTCCCTCAGAGCCCACCTCACCACCGACCCATTGTGACACTGTACCTCAAAGCAGCGCCCTGGAACCCCCCTATTCACCACTGTCCTATAATTATGTTTTGTACGAAGTATATCAGGTGAGCTATAATTTTTAAAGTCTTGATCCACTGAACATGAATAGCCTGTTGGATTGTGTGTGTGATCAGTGTATGTGAAGTTATTCAGCATTGCTATGTGTGTTACTGAAACAGGTCTTTCAGTTGCAACCAAGGAGTAGCCATCACTGGCCAGACAGGCGTTAATGGCTCATCAACACCCAATCCAGTATCCTAGGGTATGTCTACACTACGAAATTAGGTTGAATTTATAGAAGTCGGTTTTGTAGAAAGCGTTTTTATACAGTCGAGTGTGTGTGTCCCCACACAAATGCTCTAAGTGCATGTAGTCGGCGGACTGTGTCCACAGTACCGAGGCAACCGTCGACTTCCGGAGCGTTGCACTGTGAGTAGCTATCCCACAGTTCCCACAGTCTCCGCCGCCCATTTGAATTCTGGGTAGAAATCCCAGTGCCTGATGGGGCTAAAACATTGTCAGGGGTGGTTCTGGGTACATATCGTTAGGACCCGTTCCCTCCCTCCCTCCGTAAAAGCAAGGGCAGACAATCATTGTGCGCCTTTTTTCTTGAGTTACCTGTGCAGACGCCATACCACAGCAAGCATGGAGCCCTCTCAGCTCACCATCACCGTATGTCTTCTGGGTGCTGGCGGACGTGGTACGTGCATTGCTACACAGCAGCAGTTTATTGCCTTTTGGCAGCAGACAGTGCAGTATGACTGGTAGCTGTCATCAACGTAGTCCTGGGTGCTCTTTTAACCGGACGCCTGGGCAAACATGGGAGTAACTCAGCAATATCATTTCCCTTGTTTCATCTCATGGCAATTGAGTCCTACCAGCAGTGCGCTGTCTTTTAATCTGCAGCTAGCAGAAGATGATGGCCAGCAGTCATACTGCACCATCTTCTGCCGAGCACCCAGGAGGTGATGATGGCTAGCGGTCATACTGCACAGTCTGCTGCCAGCAAGATGTATAAAGATAGATGAAGTGGCTCAAAACAAGAAATAGACCAGATTTGTTTTGTATTCATTTTCTCCTCCCTCCCTCTGTGAAATCGACGGCCTGCTAAACCCAGTTTTGAGTTCTATCCTTGAGGTTTTGAGTTCTATCCTTGAGGCAGCCATTCAGTTTCTCGCAAAGCCACCCCCTTTGTTGATTTTAATTCCCTGTAAGCCAACCCTGTAAGCCACGTCGTCAGTCTCCCGTCCCTCCGTCAGGGCAACAGCAGACAATCATTCTGCGCCTTTTTTCTGTGCAGACGCCATACCACGGCAAGCATGGAGCCCGCTCAGATCACTTTGCCAGGTTCTGGTGCTGCATATACTGCTGGATAATGCGTGTAGTGTTTAATGTGCTCCTAACTGCCAAAGCGAAACCGGGCGAGTAGGCGACGTCAGCACAGTGACAAGAGTGATGAATACATGGACACAGACTTCTCTCAAAGCACAGGCCCTGCCAATGTGGGCATCATGGTGCTAATGGGGCAGGTTCATGTGGTGGAATGCCAATTCTGGGCCTGGGAAACAAGCACAGACTGGTGGGACCGCTAGTGTTGCAGGTCTGGGACAATTCCCAGTGGCTGCAAAACTTTCGCATGCATAAGGGCACTTTCATGGAACTTTGTGACTTGCTTTCCCCTGCCCTGAGGCGCGAGAATACCAAGATGAGAACAGCCCTCACAGTTGAGAAGTGAGTGGCAATAGCCCTGTGGAAGCTTGCAACGCCAGACAGCTACCGGTCAGTCGGGAATCAATTTGGAGTAGGCAAGTCTACTGTGGGGGCTGCTGTGATCCAAGTAGCCAACGCAATCAAAGATCTGCTGATATCCAGGGTAGTGACCCTGGGAAATGTGTAGTCATAGTGGATGGCTTTGCTGCAATGGGATTCCCTAACTGTGGTGGGGCCATAGACGGAACCCATATCCCTATCTTGGCACCGGAGCACCAAGCCAGCGAATACATAAGCCGCAAGGGGTACTTTCAATAGTGCTGCAAGCACTGGTGGATCACAAGGGATGTTTCACCAACATCAACATGGGATGGCCGGGAAAGGTACATGACGCTCGCATCTTCAGGAACTCTGGTCTGTTTCAAAAGCTGCAGGAAGGGACTTTCTTCTCAGACCAGAAAATAACTGTTGGGGATGTTGAAATGCCTATAGTCATCCTTGGGGACCCAGCCTACCCCTTAATGCCATGGCTCATGAAGCCATACACAGGCAGCCTGGACAGTAGTCAGGAGCTGTTCAACTACAGATGAGCAAGTGCAGAATGGTGGTAGAATGTGCATATGGACATTTAAAAGCATGCTGGCGCAGTTTACTGACTCGGTTAGACCTCAGCGAAACCAATATTCCCAGTGCTTGCGGTGCGCTCCACAATATCTGTGAGAGTAAGGGGGAGATGTTTCAGGCGGGGTGGGAGGTTGAGGCAAATCACCTGGGTGCTGGTTATGCACAGCCAGACACCAGGGCAGTTAGAAGAGCACAGGAGGGCACGGTGCACATCAGAGAAGCTTTGAAAACCAGTTTCATGACTGGCCAGGCTACGGTGTGAAAGTTCTGTTTGTTTCTCCTTGATGAAACCCCCCGTCCCTTGGTTCACTCTACTTCCCTGTAAGCTAACCACCCTCCCCTCCTCCCTTCGATTACCGCTTGCAGAGGCAATAAAGTCATTGTTGCTTCACATTCATGCATTCTTTATTAATTCATCACACAAATAGGGGGATAATTACCAAGGTAGCCCAGGAGGGGTGGTGGAGGAGGGAAGGACAAGGCCACACAGCATTTTAAAAGTTTATAACTTATTGAATGCCAGCCTTCTGTTACTTGGGCAATCCTCTGGAGTGGAGTGGCTGGGTGGCCGGAGGCCCCCCCACCGCGTTCTTGGGCGTCTGGGTGAGGAGGCTATGAAACTTGGGGAGGAGAGCGGTTGGTTACACAGGGGCTGTAGCGGTGGTCTGTGCTCCTGCTGCCTTTCCTGCAGCTCAACCATACACTGGAGCATATTAGTTTGATCCTCCAGCAGCCTCAGCTTTGAATCCTGCCTCCTCTCATCACACTGCTGCCATCTTTCAGCTTCAGTCCTCTCTTCAGCCCACCACTTATTCTCTTCAGACCGCCACCTCTCCTCCTGGTCATTTTGTGCTTTTCTGCACTCTGACATTATCTGCCTCCACGCATTCGTCTGTGCTCTGTCAGTGTGGGAGGACAGGCATGAGCTCAGAGAACATTTCATCGCGAGTGCATTTTTTTCGCCTTCTAATCTTCGCTAGCCTCTGGGAAGGAGAAGATCCTGTGATCCTTGAAACACATGCAGCTGGTGGAGAAAAAAAGGGACAGTGGTATTTAAAAAGACACATTTTATAGAAAAATGGGTACACTCTTTCAAGTAAACCTTGCTGTTAACATTACATACATAGCACATGTGCTTTCGTTATAAGGTCACATTTTGCCTCCCCCCACCGTTTGGCTAACAGCAGGGAACATTTCTGTTCAGCCATAGGCAAACAGCCCAGCAGGAATGGGCACCTTTGAATGTCCCCTGAAGAAAAGCACCCTATTTCAACCAGGTGACCATGAATGATTTCACTCTCCTGAGGATAACACAGAGAGATAAAGAATGGATGTTGTTTGAACGCCAGCAAACATACACTGCAATGCTTTGTTCTACAACGATTCCCGAGTATGTGCTACTGGCCTGGAGTGGTAAAGTGTCCTACCATGGTGGATGGAATAAGGCTGCCCTCCCCAGAAACCTTTTGCATAGGCTTTGGGAGTATATCCAGGAGAGCCACGAATGCCAGGGCAAATTAATCATTAAACATTCTGGCTTTTAAACCTTGTATAGTATTTTAAAAGGTACACTCACCAGAGGTCCCTTCTCCGCCTGGTGGGTCCAGGAGGCAGCCTTGGGTGGGTTCGGGAGGTACTGGCTCCAGGTCCAGGGTGAGAAACAGTTCCTGGCTGTCGGGAAAACCGGTTTCTCCATTTGTTTGCTGTGAACTATCTACAACCTCATCATCATCTTCCTCATCCCCAAAACCTGCTTCTGTGTTGCCTCCATCTCCATTGAAGGAGTCAAACAACACGGCTGGGGTAGTGGTGGCTGAACCCCCTAAAATGGCATGCAGCTCATCATAGAAGGGGCATGTTTGGGGCTCTGACCCGGAGCGGCTGTTCGCCTCTCTGGTTTTCTGCAGACTGAGGCTTGCCTCAGCTCCTTAAGTTTCATGCGGCACTGCTTCGAGTCCCTGTTATGGCCTCTGTCCTTCATGCCCTGGGAGATTTTCACAAATCTTTTGGCATTTCGAAAACTGGAACGTAGTTCTGATAGCATGGATTCCTCTCCCCATACAGCGATCAGATCCCGTACCTCCCGTTCGGTCCATGCTGGAGCTCTTTTGCGATTCTGGGACTCCATCATGGTCACCTCTGCTGATGAGCTCTGCATGGTCACCTGCAGCTTGCCACACTGGCCAAACAGGAAATTGAAATTCAAAAGTTCGCGGGTCTTTTCCTGTCTACCTGGTCAGTGCACCTGAGTTGAGAGTGCTATCCAGGGCGGTCACAATGGAGCACTCTGGGATAGCTCCCGGAGGTCAATACCATCTAATTGAGTCCACAGTACCCCAAATTCGACCCAGCAAGACCGATTTCAGCGCTAATCCCCTTGTCGGGGGTGGAGTAAGGAAATTGATTTTAAGAGCCCTTTAAGTCGAAAAAAAAGGCTTCGTCATGTGGATGGGTGCAGGGTTAAATCGATTTAACACTGCTAAATTCAACCTCAATGCCTAGTGTAGACCAGGGCCTAGAGACTCTGCATGGGGGAGGACTAATCCAGTTACAACAAGAATCTTTCTAGCAGCTGGAAGAAAGTATAAAAGGGGGAGAGTGGTCATCACTTGGCCCGCCCCCCTATCTCAACAGCTGGAGGGACATCTGGAAGACAAAGACTTTGAACTGGGTAAGGGCTTGTCTACACTGGCAAGTAACAGCGCTGCAACTTTCTCACTTGGGGGGTGAAAAAACATTTCCCTGCTCGCAGCAAGTGTCAGCGTGATAAAGCACCAGTGTAGACAGTGCCCCAGTGCTGGGACCTGCACCCCTTGTGGAGGTGGGTTTTTGTGTCACAACCACAGAAAGCACATTAAAGCACTTTAGCACTGCCAGTGTAGACTAGCCCTAAATTTGGTCCCAGGCTGGAAGGGGGTCTAGGCTGCGTATTGAGGAATTGTAACCTGTTTGCACCATCTCTTAGGGTGAGAGAGTGCTTGATTCAAATCTTGCTCAGGGCATGGCTACACTTGCAGATGTAGAGCGCTGTGAGTTAAACCAGCCCTTGGAGAGCACAGTCAGGAAATGGCTGCAGTCTGTCCACACTGACAGCTGCAAGCGCACTGGCGTGGCCACATTTGCGGCTCTTGCAGCGGCATTGGAGCGGTGCATTATGGGCAGCTATTCCACAGATCACCTCTTCCCATTCTGGCACTGTGGCTTGTGGGAAGGAGGTGGTGGGATGCGGGGCATTCTGAGTCCTGTCCCAATGCCCCGTGATGCATCAGTTTGCATCCCAGCAGTCCCTGTGCTTCCATCCACATTTGTCACTGTCTTTCAACATTTTTTGTACTGTGCGCTCTGTCTTCCCTTTTGGTCTGCGGGAATGCAGCCCGAACTGCTGAAGAGTTTGCTGATGGGTCTCACCAGCATGTCACAAATTGCAGTCAAGTTACTCCTTAAGCTACAAACTGACAGTAAGGGATCCAACAATGCTGTCGATTCACATAACGCATATGACACAAGATTGCTTGTGGCATTCACAGACATGCTCACCACTGTGGAATGCCACTTTTGCGCTCAGGAAACAAGCACTGAGTGGTGGGATCACATCGTCATGCAAGTCTGGGATGACGAGCAGCGGCTGCAGAATTTTCGGATGAGAAAAGCCACTTTCATTGGACTGTGTGAGGAGCTCACACCCACCCCGCGGCACAAGGACACGAGATTGAGAGCTGCCCTGACGTTGGAGAAGCAGGTGGCTATTGCAATCTGGAAGCTGGCAACTCCAGACAGCTACCGATCAGTCAAGAGTGGAAAAGTCGACCATTGGAATTGTGTTGATGCAAGTTTGCAGGGCCATTAATCACATCCTGCTCAGAAGAACTGTGACTCTGGGTAATGTGCATGACGTTGTGGCTGGCTTTGCACAAATGGGTTTTCCTAACTGCGGAGGGGGGATAGATGGCATGCATATTCCAATTCTGGGACCAGCCCCATTAGCCTCCAAGTACATACATCAGAAAGGGTATTTCTCTATGGTTCTCCAAGCGCTTGTGGATCACCATGGGCATTTCATGGACATTAATGCAGGCTGACCCAGAAAGGTGCATGATGCACACATCTTTCGGAATACAGGCCTGTTCAGGAAGCTGCAAGCCGGAACTTTCTTCCCAGACCAGAAGATCACCATAGGGGAAGTCCAAATGCCCATTGTGATCCTTGGAGACCAGGCTTACCCTTTAATGACGTGGCTCATGAAATCCTACACAGAGAACCTTGACAGCAGCAAGGAGTGGTTCAGCAACAGGCTGAGTCGGTGCAGAATGACTGTTGAATGTGCTTTTGGCCGTTTAAAGGGCCACTGGCACTGTGTATATGGGAAGTTGGACATGGCTGATGACAATATCCCCACGGTTATAGCCACATGCTGTACCCTCCATAACATTTGTGAAGGGAAGGGTGAAAGATTCACTCAGTCATGGAACTTGGAGGTTCAACACCTGGAGGCTGAATTTGAACAGCCAGAGAGCAGGGCTATTAGAGGGGCCCAGCACGGGGCTGCAAGGATTAGGGATGCCTTGAGGGAGCAATTTGAGGCTAAAAGCCACCACTAATGTTTGGTGCCCTGCATGGGAGTGAAGTGCAGTAGTTCCAATGTTAGTAGGAATCTGTGTTTGCTACGTATGATGCACTGACTTGCAGAGACTGTTGCTTTCCTGGGCTACGGTATCTTTTACTTAATGCAATAATAAATAGTATTTTCAAAGGGAAAAAATTCATTTATTGAAAAGAAAATTCATTTATTGAAAAGAAACACAACTGCTTGGGAAACAGAAAGGGCATGACACATCTGTGCTGTGTGGGATGAGGGAAGGGGGTGGGGTGGGGAACGGGACAATCACAGATTTGTGTATGTCCTGTTACCATATTCAGCCTTCCTGTCTGGAGTGCCATGCAATGAGTGCTGCACTTCTGGCTGGCTAAAATGCATGGTGATGGGGGTCGAGTGCAGTGAGTAACGGTCATAGTTTGCAGGGCTGGGTGGTGAAGCTACAGGTGTTGGAGGCAGCTGGCGGCGATAAGACCCCGGATGTTGGGGAAAGTGGGTTGGAGGTGACATGAGGGCAAAAGGGAAAGAGTTTTGGGACAAGGGCTGCAGGGGAGGGCAGGCGTGGAAGCTACGAGTGCCTATATCGAGTCCGCTTGGCGCTCCATGATGCTTAGCAGCCGCTCTGTGCTTTGGTGCCGGCGATCCGTATTCTGCTGGTGGATCCTCCGTTCACTCTCCCGCCACTCCTGCACTTTTTGATTTTCACTAAGGGACTGCTGCACGATTTCATGCAGCAGGTCCTCTCTGGTTCTTTGTGGACGTTTCCTGATTCGTTGGAGTCTTTCAGCTGTTGATAACAAGGACGGCTGGGATCTCAAGGTTGCATCTGTAAAGCCAAAATGCAACACTTAACAGAGGCAGCATTGTTCACACCAGACAGAGCAATGATTCCACCTGTCATAAATATAAAGGGAAGGGTAAACACCTTTAAAATCCCTCCTGGCCAGAGGAAAAACTCTTTCACCTGTAAAGGGTTAAGAAGTTAGGATAACCTCGTTGGCACCTGACCCAAATGACCAATGAGGAGACAAGATACTTTCAAAGCTGGAGTGGGGGACAAACAAAGGCTCTGTGTGTCTGTGTGATGCTTTTACCAGGGACAGAACAGGAATGGAGTCTTAGAACTTAGTAAGTAATCTAGCTAGATATGCGTTAGATTCTGTTTTCTTTAAATGGCTGAGAAAATAAGCTGTGCTGAATGGAATGTAGATTCCTGTTTTTGTGTCTTTTTGTAACTTAAGGTTTTGCCTAGAGGGATTCTCTATATTTTGACTCTAATTACCCTGTAAGGTATTTACCATCCTGATTTTCAGAGGTGATTCTTTTACTTTTTCTTCTATAAAAATTCTTCTTTTAAGAACCTGATTGCTTTTTCATTGTTCTTAAGATCCAAGGGTTTAGGTCTGAGTTCACCTATGCAAATTGGTGAGGATTTTTATCAAGCCTTCCCCAGGAAAGGTGGTGTAGGGTTTGGGGAGGATTTTGCAGGGAAAGATGTTTCCAAGCCGGCTCTTTCCCGGTTATATATCTGTTAGACGTTTGGTGGTAGCAGCAATAAAGTCCAAGGGAAAAAGGGAAATAGTTTGTACCTTGGGGAAGTTTTAACCGAAGCTGATAAAAATAAGCTTAGGAGGTTTTCATGCAGGTCCCCACATCTGTACCCTAGAGTTCAGAGTGGGGAAGGAATCTTGACATGGTGGCAGACCGGTGGGATTAACTTGAAATCATTTTGAGGTCAATTTGAGATTTTTTGAACCAGAAGCACAGATTTTAAAAGGAATTTTTTTTTTCCCTTTGGGCTGCTGGAAAGCAGGTTTTAAGATGAAAGCAGTTAGAGGGTTTTTTTTCTCTTCTTGGGAGCCAGAGCAGAGGCAAAAGGGGATTGTCTTTTGTGAACTGGAGTTTTCTCTACCTAAAGGAAGGATAGTTAACCTCCTGCAGGGAAATTCACAAGTCTTCACAGACCTAAAGTTGTTTTTTACCTAAGAGCAGCTAGAGGGGTTTTCTGCCTATTTACCTGGAGACAAAGGTGTTAGGTTTTTTTTTTAATGATTTTTCTGTAGGCTGACAATCACTATCAGAGATATCATAGGTATCCGGACAGCACAGCAAAATTTTACAAGCCAAGTTTTTTTTTCTTTTCTTTCTAACTCTCGGGTGTAAAGTTAGTTTAAAAACAGAGAGGTTAGGATGACAGACTGCACTCTTCAACAGAAGCTTGAATTAGCCAGATTAGAGGCTGAGGAAAGACAAGAGGAACATGAAAGACGCGTAGAACTCAGACAGATGGAGATGGATGCACAGGTGGCCAAAGAAAAAGAAATGGAGGGTGCCCACAGGAGAGAAATGGAGGCAAGGGACAAAGAACTGGAGGAGAAGTAAAAGAGAGGAAGCATGGAGAGGAGGAAAAGGAAAAAGAAAGGAAGCATGCACTGGAGATGGAGAAGGCAAAGGCTCAGCAGAACATACCAACAAACCCTAGCAATCCTTCTCCAGGTACCACTTCCCATTCCAGAAAGGTGGAAGGCATACAAGGCAGGTGATGATACCGAGGCCTTCTTAGAAAACTTCGAAAGGGCCTGCCTTGGGTACAGCATCTCTACAGACCAGTATATGGTAGAGCTGAGGCCACAGCTCAGTGGACCCTTAGCTGAGATGGCGGCTGAAATGCCTAAGGAACACATGAACCAGTCTGAACTGTTTAAAACCAAGGCGAGAGTCAGAATGGGGCTAACACACGAGCATGCCCGTCGGCGGTTCAGAGCCCTAAGGTGGAAACCAGACATGTCATTTACCCGACATGCCTACCACATTGTGAAACATTGGGATGCTTGGATATCAGGAGCAAGTGTTAAATCTCCAGAATATTTGCCCTTCCTAATGCAAATGGAGCAGTTCTTAGAGGGTGTTCCTGAGGAAATAGAAAGATACATCCTTGATGGGAAGCCCAAAACTGTAATCGAGGTGGGGGAGATTGGAGCCAAATGGGTGGAGGTGGCAGAAAAGAAAAAAACTGGTTGCAGTTGGAGCGGATACCAGAAGGTTCAACCTCAGACCACACCCTACTACTGGGGGCAGCCCAAGGCCCCACCTACTCCCCAAGGAACCCTCCAGCCACCTTATCGTCCCGCCACACCATTCTCCAGCAACCCACCTCGCCCCAGTGACCCGTCAGCTGGACGATGTTTTAAATGTAATGAGCCAGGGCATGTAAAGGCCAACTGCCCCAAGAACCCCAACAGATTATAGTTCATTGCATCGGAATCACACCAGAGGTCCTCAGGCCCAGATACCTCCCAGATACACTCGGAGCGGAGGGAAACTGTGAGTGTGGGCAGGAAGATCACCGCGTGGAAGGACACCAGAGCCCAAGTGTCGGCTATCCATGCTTCCTTAGTGGACCCCAATTTAATCAACCCAGAGATCCAAGTGATGATTCAACCCTTCAAGTCCAACTGTTTCAATTTGCCTACAGCCAAGTTGCCTGTGCAGTACAAAGGCTGGTCAGGAACGTGGAATTTTGCAGTCTATGATGACTATCTCATCCCCATGCTGTTGGGGGAAGACTTGGCCGATCGTGTGAAGCTAGCCAAGAGGGTGGGAATGGTTACTCGCAGCCAGGCTAAACAAGCTGTCACGCCTAGCTCTGTTCCGGAAACTTCTACCAGGATCCGGTCAGAGGTGATGGACCCGGACCCCAAGCCAATGTCTGTAACAGCAGTAGTGGATCCAGTCCCAGAACCGGAACTGGTGGAACAACTAGCACCAGACCCATTGCCAGCACTTGCAACACCAACACCAGAGGGCCCCACCGAACCTGAACCGGCAGCAGCCGATAACCCTACACAAGAGGCTCAGCCGGAGCCTGAACTCCAACATAGTGCACCAGCGGAGAGCGGTTCACAGTCAACGGAAACAGCCCAATCCCCTAAATCGCTTCCAGAGGGACCAAGCCTAGATCCACAATCCAATGAGGAACTGATGTCTCCAGCATCAAGGGAACAGTTCCAGGCTAAACAGGAAGCAGATGAAAGCCTCTAGAGAGCTTGGATGGTGGACCGGAGCAACCCACCGCCTCTCAGCTCTTCTAATCGATCCAGGTTTGTTGTAGAAAGAGGACTTTTATACAAGGAAACTCTTTCTGGTGGACACCAGGAAGACTGGCATCCTCAGAGACAGTTGGTAGTTCCAACTAAGTACCGGGTCAAGCTCTTGAGCTTAGCCCATGATCATCCTAGTGGCCATGCTGGGGTGAACAGGACCAAAGACCATTTGGGGAGGTCATTCCACTGGGAGGGACTGGGCAAGGATGTTTCTACCTATGTCCGGTCTTGTGAGGTATGCTAAAAAGTGGGAAAACCCCAAGACCAGTTCAAAGCCCCTCTCCAGCCACTCCTCATCATTGAAGTTCCATTTCAGTGAGTAGCTGTGGATATTCTGGGTCCTTTTCCGAAAAAGACACCCAGAGGAAAGCAGTACATACTGACTTTCATGGATTTTGCCACCCGATGGCCGGAAGCTGTAGCTCTAAGCAACACCAGGGCTAAAAGTGTGTGCCAGGCACTAGCAGACATTTTTGCCAGGGTAGGTTGGCCCTCCGACATCCTCACAGATGCAGGAACTAATTGCCTCGCAGGAACTATGGAAAGCCTTTGGGAAGCTCATGGGGTAAATGCTTGCCACTCCTTACCACCATCAAACAAATGGCCTGGTGGAAAAGTTTAATGGAACTTTGGGGACCATGATACATAAATTCGTAAATGAGCACTCCAATGATTGGGACCTAGTGTTGTAGCAGTTGCTTTTTGCCTACAAAGCTGAACCACATCCCAGTTTAGGGTTTTCACCATTTGAACTTGTATATAGCTGCAAGGTTAAGAGGCCATTACAGTTGGTGAAGCAGCAATGGGAGGGATTTACACCTTCTTCAGGAACTAACGTTCTGGACTTTGTAACCAACCTACAAACACCCTCCAAACCTCTCTAGCCCTTGCTAAAGAAAACCTACAGGATGCTCAAAAAGAGCAAAAAGCCTGGTATGATAAACATGCCAAAGAGCATTCCTTCAAAGTAGGGGACCAGGTCATGGTCTTAAAGGTGCTCCAGGCCCATAAAATGGAAGCGTCGTGGGAAGGGCTGTTCACGGTCCAGGAACGCTTGGGAGCTGTTAATTATCTCATAGCATTCCCCACCTCCAACCGAAAGCCTAAGGTGTACCATATTAATGCTCTAAAGCCCTTTTATTCCAGAGAATTAAAGGTTTGTCAGTTTACAGCCCAGGGAGGAGATGACACTGAGTGGCCTGAAGGTGTCTACTACGAAGGGAAAAGTGCTGGTGGCGTGGAAGAGGTGAACCTCTCCATGACCCTTGGGCGTATGCAGCAACAGAGATCCAGGAGCTGTGCACTAGCTACGCGCTGATGTTCTCAGCCACCCCAGGACTGACTGAATGGGCATACCACTCCATTGACATAGGTAATGCTCATCCAATTAAAGTCCAACCTTACCGGGTGTCTCCTCAAGCTAAAACTGCTGTAGAATGGGAGATCCAGGATATGTTACAGATGGGTGTAATCTGCCCCTCTGGCAGTGCATGGGCATCTCCAGTGGTTCTAGTTCCCAAACCAGATGGGGAGATACAGTTTTGCATGGACTACCATAAGCTAAATGCTGTAACTCGCCCAGACAACTATCCAATGCCATGCACTATTAGATGAACTATTAGAGAAACTGGGATGGGCCCAGTTCATCTCTACCTTGGACTTACCCAAGGGGTACTGGCAGGTACCGCTAGATTAATCCGCCAAGGAAAGGTCAGCCTTCACCACACATGTCTGGCTGTATGAATTTAATGTACTCCCTTTCGGGCTGCGGAATGCACCCGCCACCTTCCAAAGACTTGTAGATGATCTCCTAGCGGGATTAGGAGAATATGCAGTCACCTACCTTGACGATGTGGCCATATTTTCGGATTCCTGGGCAGAACACCTGGAATATCTACAAAAAGTCTTTGAGCACATAAGGGAGGCAGGACTAACTGTTAAGGCTAAGAAGTGTCAAATAGATCTAAACAGAGTGACTTACCTTGGACACCAGGTGGGTCAAGGAACTATCAACCCCCTACAGGCCAAAGTGGATGCTATCCAAAAGTGGCCTGTCCCAAAGTCAAAGAAACAGGTTCAATCCTTCTTAGGCTTGGCCGGTTATTACACGCGATTTGTACTGCAATACAGCCAAATCGCCGCCCCACTGACAGACCTAACCAAAAAGAAACAGCCAAATGCCATTCAGTGGACCGAGGAGCGTCAGAAGGCCTTTAACCAGCTTAAAGCGACACTCATGTCAGACCCTGTACTAAGGGCCCCAGACTTTGACAAACTGTTCCTAGTAACCACAGGTGCATCCAAGCATGGTGTGGGAGCAGTTTTAATGCAGGAAGGACTGAATCAAGAATTCCACTCTGTAGTGTTTCTCAGCAAGAAGCTGTCTGAGAGGGAAAGCAACTGATCAGTCTGTGAAAAAAGAATAGGAGTACTTGTGGCACCTTAGAGACTAACAAATTTATTAGAGCATAAGCTTTCGTGAGCTACAGCTCACTTCATCACAAAAGCTTATGCTCTAATAAATTTGTTAGTCTCTAAGATGCCACAAGTACTCCTTTTCTTTTTGAGAATACAGACTAACACGGCTGCTACTCTGAAACCTGAAAAAAGAATGTTATGCCATTGTCTACGCTCTGGAAAAGCTACACCCATATGTTGGGGACGGCATTTCCACCTGCAAACCGACCATGCTGCGCTACAGTGGCTTCATACTGCCATGGAAATAACAAAAAACTTATTCGGTGGAGTTTAGCTCTCCAAGATTTTGATTTCGACATCCAACACATCGCAGGAGCTTCTAACAAAGTGGCTGATGCACTCTCCTGTGAAAGTTTCCCAGAATCAACTGGTTAAAATCATCCTTGAGATGTGGAAAAAATTGTTAGTCTTTATATACTTGGTAGTATATTTAGAGGTGCATGTGTCTTATTAACACTGTTTTCTCCTAGAGCTCCAGGAAGAAATCCCAGCTGGCATTTCACCCTATCTGTGATTTGTGGGGGTGTCATAAATATAAAGGGAAGGGTAAACACCTTTAAAATCCCTCCTGGCCAGAGGAAAAACCCTTTCACCTGTAAAGGGTTAAGAAGCTAGGATAACCTCACTGGCACCTGACCAAAATGACCAATGAGCAGACAAGATACTTTCAAAGCTGGAGGGGGGGAGAAACAAAGGTTCTCTCTGTCTGTATGATGCTTTTGCCGGTGACAGAACAGGAATGGAGTTTTAGAATTTAGTAAGTAATCTAGCTAGATATGCATTAGATTCTGTTTTCTTTAAATGGCTGAGAAAATAAGATGTGATGAATGGAATGGATATTCCTGTTTTTGTGTCTTTTTGTAACTTGAGGTTTTGCCTAGAGGGATTCTCTATGTTTTGAATCTAATTACCCTGTAAGGTATTTACCATCCTGATTTTACAGAGGTGATTCTTTTACTTTTTCTTCTATAAAAATTCTTCTTTTAAGAACCTGATTGCTTTTTCATTGTTCTTAAGATCCAAGGGTTTGAGTCTGTGTTCACCTACGCAAATTGGTGAGGATTTTTATCAAGCCTTCCCCAGGAAAGATGGTGTAGGGTTTGGGGAGGATTTTGGGAGGGAAGACGTTTCCAAGCGAGCTCTTTCCCGGTTATATATCTGTTAGACGCTTGGTGGTGGCAGCAATAAAGTCCAAGGGAAAAAGGGAAATAGTTTGTACCTTGGGGAAGTTTTAACCGAAGTTGGTAAAAATAAGCTTAGGAGGTTTTCATGCAGGTCCCCACATCTGTACCCTAGAGTTCAGAGTCGGGAAGGAACCTTGACACCCTCGTACTTAAAGACAAGCACAGTCTACACAATAGCAGAAATTGCCCATCCCAAGTGAGCGCACCTAACTCAGAGGAGCCCCAAAATGGTGAGTAAGCACAGGGGCAAAGCAGACTGATTGTTTCACAGCTGTACTGTCATCTGGGGTTCTGTGCCTTGGGGAGAGCCAACAGTGGCAGGGGGACCCTATGCTAAACACTGTCCCCATATTTTCCACAGGCGTTCATCCTGGAAGATATCTCGCTGCTGAGGGTGACCTGGGAAGCAAGGAAGGGTCTTCTACTGCAATGCGGCTTTCGCCCTGGCCCATCTGAAGCTTGCCTGTGTGCAGCAATGGTCCCCCCGCCTCTCATGGCACAGTGGCGCGGACAAGTTAGCCTGACTGGGACAAGGACCACAGTGGCTCTCCCAAGAAACCCGCGCAAGCGCATTGCCCAAGTTCTGGATGAGACCTTTGAAGAGATCACTGAGGCCGATTACCGCGATGTGAGAGAGCACATCAACGCCCCATTCCGCATCTAGGCATGTGTGCAGCTCTAACCCTTCTTTCCCCAAGAACCCACACCGAATAACTTCCTTCCCAAAACAAAACCTGCTTACCGGGAACCTCCTCTGGTGTTTGTCCTTCCCCAAGCACCGGCCGTCATGACTGGCTACCTTCCTCCTGGCTTGACAACATGCATCTAGGGATACCGGGTGTCTTCCTCCATCTCAGCACCCTTACTCCTGCTTTGCTCCTCCTCCTCCTGCCTTGTTGAACTGGGCTCCAAAGCATCTAGGGTGGTCCTCGGAGTGGAGGTGAGGTTGCCCCCAAGTATCGCATCCAGCTCTTTGTAGAAATGGCAGGTCGCGAGGGCAGCACCAGAGCGGCAGTTTGCCTCGCGGGTTTGCGGTAGGCATTCTGCAGCTCCTTCACTTTAACCCTGCACTGCAGTGCATCCTGGTCATGGCCCCTTTCTATCAGGTCCCTTGATATCTGTCCAAAGATATCGTAATTCCTATGGCTGGAGCGCAGCTGGGATTGACAGCTTCCTCCCCGCCAAACACTGATGAGGTCCAGGAACTCGCCATTGCTCCATACTGGGGCTCGCCTGGCGTGTGGAGGGTTGGTCACCTGGAAAGATTCGCTGAGAGCACTCCATGCCTGGCTGAGCAAACAGGAAGGGGATTTTCAAAATTCCCAGACAATTTAAAAAGCGGGTCTGATGGTTGGTCACCTGAGGGCAGGGCAGTAGAGTTCAAAGCGATGACCAGAGTGGCTAGAACAGGCATTGTGGGACACTTCTGGAGGCCGATCAGAGCGCATTAACAGACCAGGGCATCCATGCTGGCGCTGTGGTGCTCCAGCTGGGGCGCAGCAAGCATTATGCTTCTCGTGGAGGTGGATTACCAGGGGCTTTCCAGCCATGGAGTCAGAGCGCTCTATGTGCCTTGCCAGTGTGGACGCGTCATGAATTACAGCACCCAGGGCTGCTTTAATGCACCATAACTCGCAAGTGCAGCCAAGCCTAAATTACAATTCAGACCTCAAATTTATTTATATTTCTTAGGTAAACGGACTTTGATCTCTATGCCTGCTACTTATAATGACTTAAAATTTGTCTGTAGTTAATAAATCATTTATATTTTACCTAAAACAGTGTCTTTTGGTTGAAATGCTTGGGAAATCTCAGCTCAGACTACAAAGGCTAGTGTGTGTCCCTTCAAACTGAGGGAGTGGCAAACTAGGTAATGAATTTAACTGGTCAGACTTCTGACCAGTACAAAACGGTACAGTTCTGGGATATAAGACTGGAGAACCGGGAGGAATTGGCTGAAGCCTCCCTCTTGATGTATCATTCATGAGTGGCTGGGAAATCATTCACATAACTCAGCTGTGTCCCTGCCTGTAGATGGCTGTGTGGGTGCAGCGACTATCGGAGGCTCGTAGCTTGACATGAGCATCCCAGGGAGGGGCAGTCCAGGTTGGTGGGTTTTGGAGGACTCTGCGATCCCATGGTCCAGGTTGCACTGCAGGGACCCTGTCACACTTCATACAACCTGCCTCTATCACACCCCACCTCAACATCCCCCACTCACACCCCACCTCTGTGCCCCCCCATATTCTGCCTCCACATCCCCCCATACAACCTGTCTCAGCACCCCCCTACACCACCTCTGTGCCCCCCACATACACCCTCCTCTTTAGCACCCTCCTTCATGTTCTCCCTCCACCCCCAGTACAGACATACCTGTGCTTGCTCTGATTGAAAAAGCATAGCCCCAGCTGCATGGGTGGCAGGAGAGATGAGCCAACCCAAGTGTCACGTTATTGACTTGAACTGGGACCATATAGAACATGGTTTCAACCAAGGCACCAAATCATGTATAAAGGGGGTCAAATAAGGTGTCTCAGACAAGGTTAGGGTTTGCTGGTTATGATTATACTGTCTATATGTGTGTATCATGTTTGTAGTTAAAGTTATGAATATTGGCTCTATACTGTCTGTATTTCAAACTTATGCTATGCTTTTGGGTGACACCCCAGACAAGTTGGTGTCAGCTCTGCCTAGCCTGCTTGATGGCCCATTAAGGACCATCAGCTATACAACTGACCCAGTGAGAGAAGGCAGACACGCCAAGTGACTCAGCAAAGTATGCTGGGTCTTGCCAATGTGACTCCAAACTCCATTTTGCAGTAATTTTCCAAAGTAAGAACAAAGAGGTGTTCTTACACCTGGAAAAGACTATAAGGAGATGCCTCATCTCCATCTGGTCTTCAATCCTGCTTCTTACCTCTGGAGGGACTTTGCTACAAACGGAAGCTCTAAACGAAGGACCCATCCCAGCTGTGGATGTACTCCAGTGACTTGATTTGAACTGCAGTTTATTCTATCACTGCTACAAGCCTGAACCAAGAACTTTGCCATTACTGTATGTAATTAATTCAATTTAACCAATTCTAGCTCTCACCTATATCTTTTTCCTTTTATGAATAAACCTTTAGATTTTAGATTCTAAAGGATTGGCAACAGCGTGATTTGTGGGCAAGATCTGACTTGTATATTGGTCTGGGGCTAGGTCCTTTGGGATGGAGGGAACCTTTTTTCTTTTACTAGGGTATTGATTTTCATAACCATCTGTCCCCATAATGAGTGGAACTGGTGGTGATACTGGGAAACTGGAGCGTCTAAAGGAATTGCTTGTGTGACTTGTGGTTAGCCAGTGGGGTAAAACCAAAGTCTTCTCTGTTTGGCTAGTTTGGTTTGCCTTGGTGTGCAAAGGAACCTCAGCCTTGGGCTGTAACTGCCCTGCTTTAAGCAATTTGTCCTGAATTGGCACTCTCAATTGGGTCTCACCAGAACCAGCATCATTACACCAAGTACATACCTAAGGTTTCAGATGGGATTGTAAGTGGGGTGGTTTGCCCGGCCCACTACCCTGTATCTGTGACTACACTTCTATTTTGATTGCGGTACCTTGATCAGAGTTAGTGCAGGTATGGCCACCTGAGCTGGAAATTACACCTCCAGTGCTAGAGTAAAAACACTGGGGCCATTAGCAGTTCGTAATGATGACACACATGAATTACTCCCTCTTCCAGAAAGTGCATGGAAGGGATGTTGAAATACCCTTTCTACAGTGTTGCTAACTCTGCAGTGAATATTGTGATAGTTGGTATGTTTCAGAAAGCCCCAGCTCCTGTGTCATGTGATTACATGAGAATCTCAGCTTCCTTAAAAATAAATAAGTTTTTAGCCTTTGCGATTACAGCTAAAAGCTTGAAGACATGACCCGAGTGTGACCTCAGGCTCAGAGACCAGAAAGCAAAGAAAAAGATCCAATTTGTTATTTTTTAAAACCTCCTGCGTTTTAAGACAAGCTAATGATTTTGGGGCAGGTTGATCATTTCTGAACCCTGGGGGTTGGCCACTCCCTTTTGCCCATTGCTGCAGCAGATGTGTGCGGGGTACACCTTTCAACTGGCCCCAATTGTGCAGGACATCCCACATCTGGCCCTGATTTTTAAAGTTGTCCCATGGTCCCTCATTGTCTTTGCAAAGTACCTGATTCAGGCCATTCAGATGCTGCTGTCAGTTCCCCTTTCTCTCCCCTCCCCTCGACTGGCTGTGTGGTGCGCTAGGACGCTGGGGACACCTGCCCTTACAGGGAGTCACTCGCAGTGCAGGGGCAGCAGTTAGCAGCTTCTTTGCAGGGAGCAGAGCCAGGCTTTGGTCTCCATGGCTGGCACTTAGCAGGCCCTGCCTTTGGGCAGCGGGGGGAGTGAAGGTTGGTTGGTTTTGGAAGGGAGACTGGGTAGTTTTATCTGCCCGTCTCAGAAGGACTTCATGATGATGATGATGATGGTGGTAGTGGTGAAGCAGTGGAATGGGTTATCTAGGGAGGTGGTGGAATTTCCACCCTTAGAGGTTTTTAAGGCCCACCTTGACAAAGCCCTGGCTGGGATGATTTAGTTGGGGATTGGTCCTGCTTTGAGCAGGGGGTTGGACTAGATGACCTCCTGAGATCCCTTCCAACCCTGATATTCTAGGATTCTATGATGATGATGAAGAAGAAGAGGTTACTCCCCATGTGCAGTCACTGCGGTTCTTTGAGATGTGTCCCGCTCTGGGTGCTCCACTTCAAATGTGCATGCAGCTCTCGAGCCTCGATCAGAGATGTTCAGTTAGCATTGTCTGTTTGGCCCACGTGTGCGCCCTACACCTCCTCATGCTGGACAGCGGGGATAGCCAGGGATGCCCAGGCTAACCACCCTCAGTTTCTTCTCCACCCAAATGTCCTTTAAGGACTAGTCCAAAGTGAGGGGAAGGAGCGGACACATTTCAACTCATGGAATGCAGCAGAGATCTGGGGTGGCTATGGCTGGTCCTTCCTGGCAGTTGCAGGACTGTTTCCAGCTTACAGCAGGCCCATGACAAGAGGTGGTCCACACACTCTGGGGTAAATGTAACCGAATTACCATTCACACAGAGCTTTTGTTAGCCGTATGGCCTACACATTCAAAAATGATGGGGGAGACACCCTGGAGTATCAGGATATATTTTAAAATACACTTTACATTCTATTTTTCTGCCCTCTGGTTGCTGAGCCTGTAGGTGACAGTTTCAGGCTTTTCTCTGCAACTATGAGAGCTAAAAACACTGTTACCAAGACTTTCTTGATTCCAACAGTGGGGTTTTTTTTAAAAAGAAAAACACCAAATATCACAAGAGGTGGCAGTGCTTATTCTGAAGCAAATCTGTGGAAGGACACTTCTTGGGGATTACGAACATCCTAACAAATTTACACTAAATCAAAAGAGGCAGAAATCAGAATGTCCACAGAGGTCTGCAAAGTAAGCAACATATGAACTGAACCCAATTGAAGGCATTTTGGTGCCATTATCTGTAGACCAGCCACAGATACACGGGAGGAGGGGGAGTACATGCTGTAAAGTCCATTACTGCATTGTCTTTTCTCCCACCCCCCTGTGATGCCGATCATTTGACAACAAACTCAGTAGTGTTAGCAGCCCATGCAAGCCAGTGAGGTAGTGGAGGGTGCGTGCGCGTGCGGGGGGGTTAACTTGGGGAGACAACAGATAACCCTGATTGCATAAAGTGCAGACTCACAAAGCACACATCTCCACACCAGCTCTTGCACATGGATGTGTAGTTTAATAAAAATACATCTGTCAAAATACAACAGAATGTTACCATATTTCCAGTACAGTTCTACATTTTTTTTCTTCAGTTAAAATCCCCCCTCCACCTTTGAGGGTTTCATGCTTGCATTGGATAACTTAACTCACAAATACTAAGCTTAGACTGAACCAATGTGCACAACTTGTAGAATGTCCATTTAGCCAATGTTATTAACAAAAAGGATAAACCCTTGAATGACACTGAAAAGTCTGGAAGAACAAAGTCTCTGTTCACTCACTATTTGTATTATGGATTCTTTCTTTTTTTTTTTTTTTTTTTAAATAGCCGACATGGCTATTCTCCAAAGTGTCTTCATATTCCATGCTGCAGCTGAACTTTTCATACCTGAGTTTTGAGCCGTCGGAAGAAGAAAATTAAATTACAATGTATACTTCATTGGATTGGTTTTCCTTTTTAATATACTGTTATACAGAAATTGAAGATGTCATCAAAACCCTCCTACTGCCAGACGTTCCACACGGTGCCGTCTACAGAGCCAAGAGGAGCATAGGTGCCCAAGTGAAAAATAAAAACCCAACTCAAATCACTAGAGAGAGGATATTATCCTTAAATAGCGTCACACCCACTTTGTATTTAGTTTTAACATTTTCTGTAAAAATACCCCCAAGCCTCCAAAGGCATTCGTTTGTTTCAATTTCCAACTTTAAAGCGATGAGAGCCCACTGTGCAAAACCCAACTCCCTCATTGTGCTTTTCCTACTAATTTGGGATAAAGCCCTCCTGGGTCCTGGCATTTGTCTTTCGAAGCATGTGGGGAACAGAAGAAAAACGAAGAGGTTGAGGGTGGTTCTAAGAGGAAGGGGGTGTTGCGTGGACATTTGGAATATGTGGACATATGGAACATGTCTTGTGATTTAAAGTGCAAAACCCCCCAGTGAGCTAGTTGCTGTGAGTAAAAGGGGGTTAAAACAACTGCCTGTAAAATAATGTTTCTTTTCATTTTAGATCTTCCTCTTATGTGATCAGCTTCCCAGGTGCACACCCAGAACCAGATCCAGATCCCAGCCACAGCAATGCCCCAAGGCTGGAGTTGTGAACTATGCTGAGGGTGCTCTCTGGCTAGGATGACATGACACTTTCCATCTCACATAACTAGCTGGGGTGCACAGAGCTGGCAACAGCCTGCAGACCCAGAACAACACTGGCTCATCCAAGACAATAGAGCCATGGGGCGTTCATTCACCTGCCGCTGCTGCTGATGGGTATCTGGTTTCAGTGGAACACTTGGGGGGCAAATGTGAGCCCTCACCAAAGAGACCCAGTGCTTCCTCTTTAGGCGGCAGATGGCTCCCATCCCTCTGCAGGACTGCTCTAAAACGCCTCCCAAACCTGCCTCTTGGAGGCCAGCAGGCCCCATCTCCCTGCCCAAGGAAGGGACCCTGCTCAAACCCACTGTCTGGCCCAACGGTAAGAGCCAACCCCCGGAATTTCCCTCTGACCCTGATGCTCTCGAAGGCGCGGCAAGGTGCTGGGCAGCAGCACAGCGGTCACCCAGCCGGGACCGCGCACGAGTCACACCACCACCACCTCGCCTCCTTGCACCAAGGGCAGCCCCAGCTCAGTCGACCTGCCATGTGCCTTGGGGATTTGGGGCCAGTTTAAAGAAGAAACCCTAACAGGCCTCATTCACTAGGAAGCAGATTTAGAGGCAATTTCGGGGCAGTTCTTTACAAATGTACATTGCCCTTAACAGCATGAACAGCAGCTAGGGTCGTGCACAAACAGCCAGCTGGATGCTACCGCTAACAGCAGCATGTGGGGCTTTCCATCTGGGGCTCTTCAAGCACTTTAGGGAGCCCTGGGGAAACTGAGGCCCAGAGAGGTGAGGCCCAGGAGGCCAGTGGCAAAGATGCGGAATAGAGCCCTGAGCTCCTGAGTTGCGGTCCAGAACCCTGCCCGTGGCCCAGGCTGCCTCCTGTAAGAGGAGCGCGCTCAGCTATCTGATTTGTGCACAGGCTGGCATGCAGCAGTATGGCCTTCCCTCCAGGCCTGGCTGACACGCCCGAGCTGCACCAGTTTAACCCAGGCTGTGATGTGGCGCTGGGTTGGTGTAGCTCTGTGTGGACTCTCTCCCTTCAGTTTAAATCTGGCCTGGAGCAGTTCAGCTAAACCTGTTTAACATCACACTTTTACCAGGGCAGCTCTGGGCATAGACCAAGCCTAGGTCTTCCTCGATGGAGCTGCTGCTAACGTCCAACAGCAGCAATGACCGAGGGGTGGGTGGGGAGGGGCAGTCAGCTGCAGAGAACGTAGGGAGCCATCAGGGCCTCTGGCCTCCAGCAATCCTTATGGACGGGGCCCGTTCTCCTCCACATGCCATGTGTGCAGCTAGCGTCCCAGGGCAGTGTTCTGCTGCTGGAGAGACGTGCACTGGGGACTGCCTCATGCTAGTGGGGGCAGGAAGTGGTCACTGAAAGGTCTGGAAACAGCGAGATAAGGCACAAAATAAGTCGACATCCTCCCCCGGCAACTGGTGCCGTGAACGTGCGTGAGCCAGTACTTGCTGAGAACCAGCTTGCAGGCTGCTGCCCCCCTCTCCTCCCGGGATAGGATGGGGAAGTGCAGCCAAGGTTAGCGTCTGTCCATTTTCCTGACAAGCCTTGGGGGAACTGCTGGATAAACCAAGGCCCCTCTCTCCGGCAGGGACGCCATGGCCAGACAAGCCCCGACCCACACGTAGGCAGTTGCCAATGTTAAGTTTGATTCCAACGTGAATGACAATGGCACTTATCCAGCCAGCCCATTTTCAGCGTGGCTGGTTCCATCACCGCAGGGCTGAACCACGCACATTCCAGACTGCCCCTTAAGAGCTGCATGGCAGGACCCAGCCCTGGGAGATGGATTGACTGGTCCAGAGGGCCTTTTCCATCTCTAGACTCAGCAGGAAATACGCCGCCTGACCCACAGGGGGGATTCTGGTCTCAGATTTACACTGGTGTAAAACATTCGATTCAGTGGAGTTAGCCCTGATTTACACCGGGGGACAACCGAGGCAGGCCTGTGGGGCCTGGAGGCAGAAGGGCAGAGGATTTGGGAGGTAGTTGTGATGCCTCCTGAGGCACATTAACTCCCCACACACAGCTACTGACATGCCAGGAACAGCCCGGCCACTCCTCAAGCCAGCAGGCTCCAAACTTGGGCAACACGACAGAGCCAGGGTCACACCCAGCAGGGAGCAGCACAAGCCCTTCTGCAAGGAGTCTCGTTCCACCCAACTGCTCCAGCCAGAGGCATGAGCCAGGGGCACGGCCGCCCTAGGCACAGCTGATGGAGGAAAGCCCTGCCCCTCACTCAGGAGCCTGCCCTACATGCCAGGTACCCACCACTGCTGCAATCAGGAACAGGGGCCACAGTGCAGGAGGGCATGGGGATGGCTGCAGCTCCTCCCAGGGCTGGATCCACACGGCTGCTTTACTAGCAACACCCTGGAGGAAATGGCCCACCGGGCTCCTCGACAGGGCCAAGTGCCTAAATAGCAACCACAGCTGCCCAGCCTGTGAAAAAGGGTGAACGGAGTCACTGCAGAGCAGGCCTTCAAACTCATCAAGCCGCATCAGGCAAAGCATGGTCCAGCCACACTTCCCATGGGGAACCACGGCTCCATTTGGAAGATCAGAATTTGTCCCAGGCGACCCTCAGATGAAGCCCCCACCCGAGCTGATCCCCTCAGACCTTCCTTTCCCACATACACACAGGACACCACAGCCTCCTGGAGTCAGAGCCACACCGGCCAGCCTCTGCTTCTGCCCTTCCCTGCAGCATTGAGTGCATGCTAGAGAACCAATGGAGCAGATGTTTCTTGCCCTCACACCAGTGTCCCACGGCACCCTCAGGACTTACCAGAACTTGGCTGAGGTCGGGGCACACTCACACCGGAAGCATACTCAACATTACGGACCTGAAAACAAAAGGCCTGGAGGCCAGAGAGGAGCGAGTTTAGAAAGGCTCCTGGGTGTTGTTCCCTGTTAGCAGCCTAGCATGACTGTCCTATGCCCTGTCAGTCACTTGTTGGTGAAATCCCCTGACCAACAGCACAACACCGTGGGCACAGAAACTCAGGGAAGCAGGTTTGAGGAGTTATCTACACTGCAGAGACACACACCAGCGGTGGGCAGGATCTTTGCGAAGGAGGAAGCTCTCAGTTCCCTGCACGCTGATCGGCTCACAGCCCACCAGAGACCCTGACCCCACTGGGTTATTCCTTATACACCACCGAGACAACAAGGGGAGAAAAGGCACATGTGGGGCCAGCGCTCAGATGTAGTCAGGAGAGTGCTCTGGGATGACAGTGTAAATTCTGACTGGTCCCCAAACCATCCTCTCCCGGCTCCTCCTTACCTCTCTTGACGCCATGGTGCCACTAGCCAAACAATGTAGATAGGGGAAGTTGGCACGCCACCTCTGCCACTCTGCTGATGCCCCTCAATCCAGCTCCCCACCCCACCCCCAAACTCTGGCAACAACCCTCAGTCCTGCCCCATCGCTCCCAATGACCTTTAATCCTGACCTGCAGCGGCTGCAATTCCAGCCTGGGGCTCTCCTGAGCCCAGAGCTCCAAACGCAGCACCGTGGTGCCCAGCATGGGATTCTGATGACGCCTCTCTCCCCAGCAAAGGAAGTCAGGGTGAACCCGTCGCCCGAGGAGAGCAGGTGAGGCGACTCTGCCCCACTACGCTCCCTGCACAGAGCCACCGAAAGGGCACCTTCCCCAAGGCTCCAGGTTCTCAAGCCAGCCCCTTGGAGGAAGCTGCCACACACCCACATGCAAACCCCCTTCAGTGAAAGCTCATTGCACCAGGCTGTATGCAATGGGTCCCTTTACTAGGGAGCATGAAACCAGTGAGCTGTGCACTTCAGCAGCATCCTCAGCTTACCCCAGCGGTCCATGCAAACCAGAGTCATTCCACATGCTTGCTCCAGGGACAAACATCCCTTCTGGGCTGCCATCTGGGTAAGTGCTTGAAGTACTGCAACCCTCTGGTGCTGCTACTGAGGAGTGCAAGGGGATTTTACACAACTAGCTGCAGACCCTTTGGAAAGGTGCGATTGGGAGTGTGTATCGCGGTGGGGCCTGGCTGCACCACTAGAGCGAAGAGGTCTCAGCATGGCCTGTTATTCAATGACTCAGAGGCTCTCTCTGAGCTTGACCATGGAAGACTGTCAGTCATTCCTGCAGCGTGCCCAGGGATCACACGGCGTGCCCTGAGCTCTCTATTCTGGCTCTCCAGGCCGGCCGCGTGCTGTTCTCTGTACAGAGTAATATTTTTTATTCGTTTTTTCGTAGGGAAAAAGAAGCTAGTTTGAGCCATTTTCCATCCCAGCTGCTCAAAGGACAGATTTCACAGCCCATTTGCCTGTGATGAGAATGGTGTGATTTTGGACATTTCAAACACAATTTACTCCACACAGATGCAGTAGCAGGCCCAACTCAGCTGTGATGTTTTTCATGCACACTGAAGGTTGCTAAGCTGCCATGTTACAGATTGATCCACGGTTACACGGGAACGGCTCCGGAGCCCCTGCAGTTACCTGCCCACCAAGGCACATTTTAAAGAGCTCTGTATGGAGACTTGCGTCTAGGAAGTAAGTGACCAGGGGCGAGAGTGGAGAAATTCTGTTATGTGCACAATAGACCCCTAACCAAATGAAGGATGCCCGTGCTGTTAAAATTCACACTACAGTAAAAGCTGTTTTATCCGGCATGTTGGGAGTAGCAGGGGTGCCGGTAAGGGAAAAATGCCACTTAACCAAGAGGAAGGGAGTTTGGGTGCAAGAAGTGGTGCGGGGCGTGGGCTCTGGGAGGGAGCTTGGGGTGCTGGATCCAGGGGCCAGTCACCTCGGGCAGCTCCCTGCAAGTGGTGACCTGTCCCACCTGCTTCTAGGTGGAGGTGTGGTAGGCAGCTCTGCACGCTGCCCCTGCCCTGCCCCGATTGCTGGGTTCGCAGCTGCCATTGGCCGGGAACAGTGGCCATTGGGAGATGCAAGGGCGGTGCCTGCAGGCGGAGTCAGCGCGGAGAGCCGCCCGCTGCACCCCTGCCTAGGAGCAGCTGGGACAGGTCCGACACCGAGCCCCCTCCCGCGCCCAACCTCCCTCCCAGAGCCTGCGCTCCGCACCACATCCCGTGCCCCAACCCCCTGCCAGCCCCACACCAACTGGACTATAAACCGAACTTTCAATGAAGATCAGAAATGCTGGTTTACAGAGCTTTCTGGCTGGTCAAGAGCCAGAAAAAACAAATTTTACTATAGTTACGATTCATACTGTATCAGTCACCCGATCTGTTCAGATTCCCACATTCCCACTAAGGAAATAATGGACACACAAATATTGTCTCCACACACAGGAAACGACAGATGAGTGTATGGTGTGGTCACTCAGCCAGGAGCCACCGATCAGCACCATGACAGGAGAGGATATGGAACCACAACACATTATGGGCATCATTAGAGGTGGCCTTAATGATGAGAGCCACCCTGCTGTTCCCAGGTGTCACAGCGGACTCCAAACGGCAGCTGGTCTTACACATGGGGTGAACGTGACACTGCTACCACCACCTCCTGGGGAAAGCAAAGAATGAAGCAGCTTCCCTGCTAGTCTGCATAAGACCAACTAGGGATACAACGGAGAATGGTTCTTAAACTGTTATTGCTGGACCACATTCGGAAACATGGGATTTTAGGCTTGTACTTTCTACTTAGCTTATACTTGGGATAACTTTGTTAACTCTGCAGTAAGTCACTGGAGAAAAACGGAGGCTGGGATAAGCCCCAGAGGAAGTGTTGGCAAGAAGCTTAACACTCTTGCGGAGCAGCCAGTAGTAACGTGGCACCGAGGGCGCTAGGAAAATGGGAACGTCGACTGTAGTTCAGGCTCCATTTTCTCCAGTGACATGCATCTCACCATTCGAATGTATTGGGTATCTACCCTTCCATACACCGATAGGGAATGGGTCACACACAGCGAAATACACGGAATGTAACACAGATGGTGCAGGAGTCAGGGAGAAAATTCACAATCAACCAGTTGCATTATGGGTTTTTTTTTTTGCCTCTCTGAAATGCCCACTGTTGGCCACCACCAGCAGCAGGATCCCAGACTGATACGGAGTGACAAATCCTACCTTCTTATTGGTCACCTATTGTTTTTGTCAAGTTAAAAGCCTTGGAGACCGAAGACAGCTCCTGAAGAGTATTTCTGAAGAGTGTTCACCTATTTCCCTAACACCTTGTGCTAGTAGGGAGCATTTCCAAAGAGGTCACAGGAACAGCCCTGACACCTGACAGTGAATGTCTTCAGGGTTTTAGAAATGCTGATGGAAAGGAAGGCAAGACAGGGCTGAAGTGAAAGACCTCACCAGGAATAAATGCAAAAAACAAAAATTGCAAATAATACAACCTTCCCCAGCGAGTCAAGAAATGTACAAACCTGCTACCAAGTGCATACGAATATACACCAAGAAATCACCACAAACTGGAGAAAGAGCTAGGAAATGTGTAGAAGCAACTGGAGATTGAATGGCAACCTAGAGTCATTAAGAAAACTGCTGCTGTGACAGAAGAGTCATAATATTCCTTTAATCCAAGGAGTCAGAACCAAGCTTCCAATCACTAGAACTTGAGAGCAAGATCTGCAGAGTCAGTCAGTTACATGGCCAATTCAGAGACGGGTCAGGGATGAAGGAAAAATCAGCCTGGAGGATCTTGAATTGAATTGGAGATAAGCAGAGCAATAGAAGAGAGGAAAAGGAGCAGTGTTTCCTGATGCCAGGCTCAATGATCTGCCCTTACTTTGCCGCAGAAGGACAGGAGAAATGGCTGAGTATTCACAATTGCACTAACCAGTCGTGGAGTTGGACATGGAACTGACTGGAATGCAACATAAGGATGGCTTATCCAACGTGAATAACCCTTAGGAGAACTGGCTGAAGACATGGAGAGGCCAGTCCATTGCATCTCCAGATACCCCAGAGAAGTTACCAGAAGTCTTAGCCCAAGAGCATTTAGATGCTTTACCTGTAATGAATGAGAAACTGAAGATAAAACAACTGCTCTGGAAGAGTAAATGCAACTGTGGAGTAAGAAGCTTTCGAACAATTCTGCCAAGGAAGAAAATGATCCATGGTGCAAGGCCAACACAGGGACCCAAGGGGACAGCTGCACAATGACAAAGAAAAGGCACTGCTTAAAGGAAGTGGAACCTCTACAGTACTGAGTAGCAAAAAGCACAACCTCCAGGGAATCTTTGAAAAGGAAGTGGTGATGTTGTTACAAAGGTGGGAAGAAAGGCCAGCTGCAAGCCAGGTCGGAAACAGGTAAAGCTGACCAGCCACTGGAGCTGTCCCCATCCCTGGGGGACATAGTTAGGTAAGTAAGTGTAGACCCAACCTACCTAACCCAAACTGGCAAACCCCAGGCCAAGAGAGGACATTAGACTGGGCGCTGGAAAGCAGGTCTGCTGTAAGAGATACTATGGCTACAAGTTCTAATGCCAGGCTGGCTTTAGCAGATGCTAATGCAGCAACCCCTGGCGGCTGTTTATAATGGACTGTGCAAGCCAGGCCTAGCGGCTGGTGATGAGGCTGCGGGAAGATTCCTCCCTAAGTCAGTCAGTGCACCTACACAAGAACTATTCTCAATTCTACATTTTCATCAACAGGTGGCACTAGCCATTTACACATTGGTAATGATTTCGCAATGGAACCTTCACCCCATGTGCTTTCCCCCACTCCCCCCTTCCAATTCTGTCTGCAAAGGGTTTACCTTTGGTGTTCCCTCACCACCGCCACGGCAGGCAGCGTCCAACCCCTCCTCCGCCAGGCCCTCAAGCATTTGCTACACCATCAGCAAAATCAGTAGTGACGCAGGGTCTGGGCTTCAGCAGAGAGGTGCCCCAGGGTCTCCTGCTCCAACTGCAGCCTCCACTCGTGGTGCTGAACATACAGCCGGGAGCTAATCACACAGCGCATTCCTTCCCCAGCATGGTGTGTAAGCTCACTCCCAGTGTGGAGCCCACAGAGGGGCTGGCGAGGATTCTGAGCCTGATTGCCCTCCCCTTGGCATTAGTGAATTTGAACAAATTTTATTTTTATTTTCCCCTTATGAAAAAATTTCAAATTAAACACAGAAAAACCAGCAGAGACAAGTACTGCAAACCCCATTTCCCCTCTGCGAAGATCTGTGGGAGGGCAGGCAGGCAGGCAGACCGCTCGCCACATTCAGTCACACCATACCCAACTCTCCGTCAGCAACGGCACCCAGACACAAACACGCAGTGTGTAAAGCTGTTGGGTATCGTTAGTCTCACGCGCGCACACACACGCTTTTAATTCAACATGTCTAGCAGCATTTGTGAGGATGCCTGTGACAGTACTGCTGAACCAATTCATCCTCCCTTGGTGTTAAGCCGTCACAGCTCCTTGCTGGGGTCATTGTGTGGCTCCAAACTCAATATTTACTTTACAATCCTTATGAAAACAGAGCTGCTGCCTTTAAATGTAATGGCCTGGCTGTCCTGTATTTAAAATCTTGCTGTCTATAATGCTGTTGTCCACACACACAGCCTGTAAAAACCTGACATTTACAAGCTTTAGGGGTGACACAAGCACACTCCATACTTCCAGGTCAACTCTCCCAGCAGACCCCGGCATATCTAAGCAGCGATCTGGACATCTGGGATGGGTGATCAGTAAAGATTCCTAGCAGAGCTCTAGCTGGGGGATGCAGCCCAGATCCCAGCTATGCCAACGTGGACTAAGCCGCAGAGAATGGGGCTCCATAACGGAACACACAGCCAAACCCTTCGCTCAGGCAGCCCTAGCAGCTGCTCCTTGGAGGTTAGCGCCAGGGGCTCAGCCAAACCTGGTGATTTCCAACTCCCTCCGCTTTTCCAGCCTCTAACCACAGCGAGGTGCTCTCCATGCCCGAAGGCTGACTGTTCCAGGGCTGGAAGTGCATTTGCAGCCTAGCCCACTGACATGAGGAACAAGGCAATGTCTCCCACTGCACTAGTCTGGCCCTTCACAGGGTCAGCAAAGGACCAGCCCCGGGCTCTTGAAGGGGCAGAACTGGTGAAGCCCAGAGATCCTTCAATTCCCAGGATGAAGCCTAAAGTGACTGCTGGGGTGGGGGTGGGGGGATGACAGAGCTTGGGCTGTGGGGAATAAATACATGAATGCCTTGGCTGAGGTGGAAGAGACCTTTTTAATGAATGGGATCCAAATAAACACCATGAGCTGCCCTCTGAGGAAGAGCTCAGGTCACTAGCACTGGAGATAAATACTGGATGTTCATGTGTGGGGATGGGTATAGATCTTTTTTACTTAAGAAAATAAGAAGCTGTCACCCAGGTGGATGAGCTTTATCACTAAATTAGCAGAAACCAGCTCAGCACAAACTCTCCAGATATAAATACTGGTGGCTCAGTCAGAAAAAAATAAAGAGAAAGACCTAAATCGTAAGGCGCTACATTAGATTAACCAGCGAAATACTGAGTGCTGCTGCAGCCGCAGTGACGGTGGGGAGATGGGAGAGGTCTGCCAGCCGCTGCCCGGCTCCGCAAACGGCACGGAATGGGGACCTGTGGTGAGGAGGGACTGACTCAGTCAGCACTCTGTCTCTTCCTGGGGCAGTGGGGGGGCCGGGCAGCAGGGAGGTCAGGCGAGGGAAGAGGCGGTGGCGGCAATGGAGGGTGAAGGGCAGCACTGGAGGACGTCACTCCATCTCCTCTGGTGGCTAGTGCAAACAGTCGTCAACTCTGGCAAAGGAGCAGGAACCCAAGCCCACACGAGCCATGAGCCGCAAACACTCGGAAGCCTGGCCCAGGGCAAGCATCAGCGGGGGCTGCTTTGGCAGGTTCTGAGATTCTGTGGGGAAGAGAGAAGAAAGCGTCTCAGAATGGCCGTGCTGGAAGGCTGAGTACGGCACCTTGCCAGAGCGGCCTACCTAAGTGCTCCCTCGACAGCGAGCAGAGCACAGGCTGGACGGCTGCTACAAAGAGCTGCCGAGCTCCTCACGCTGGGTTTGCCAGGGTGCTGTCCCTGCACAGACTCTCTCCCACATTCGCTGGACGCGCCCCCCAGCAGTGTGAGGCAGCAGGACCTTTGGGAAGCAGTGCTGCGTGGGCCAACAAGCAACTACTTGTGCTGCCAGTCTGAGTCCAAGGGAGACTATGGGGCTGCACAGCCCCTGTTCCAGCTACTGAACCCCTGAGACTCAGGAGAGCAGAACATGGAGGCAGGAGCAAGGTGGATGCTAGTTAGTGACCTTCTCTGAGGTGGCTGCTGTCTGCTTCCACTGATGGGCATTTAGCCTGCAGTACAAGCCCCCTCGGGCCTAGCCGTGGATCTGGAGTCCTTCATTTTCTCAAGTGTCCTCTCCAGTTTTATGCTGCTCATCTCTCTGGAGGGGAAATACTCCAGCCAGCTCTGTGCCTCTGCTGAGACCTCAGCCAGGCGTACCAGCAAAGGAGGACGCTTGGTGCCACCAGCCTCGTAAAGGTGTCAGAAGAATCACAGGATGCACACAGCATGTCTGGGGACAAGTCCCTCAGCCACATCCTTCAGCAACTTCTCATCTCCTCCAGTGGGTGAGCAAACAGGGCAAGCACCTTGCCCCACTGCTGATACTGAGCCAGCCCCATGTGGCTGTCAGCAGCCTGATCCCCAGAGGAGACTTTCCCTCCCCAAATTCCACCTCCTCCATGTGTGTCTGACAGAGGGTGCAGCCAGGTACAGGGCTGGAGCCCTATCTCCCCTCTAGCTCGCTGCTCTCAGGTTACTGCTTGTCATGCTGCACTAGAGACCACAGCCACAGCGGTGGATTACACAGACCAGACTATCGACGTATGGGGCCTTCCTAGGACCAGAACACGGCTCTGTGAGACAGAGGAGCAGGCTCGTGCACGGAGCTTGGCCAGCGGGGGAAAGACTGACCTGGGCTGAAACTGAGTCCCACCAGGGAATGGGGAAGAGGGAGAGAGTTTGGGGATCCAGCTCCAACCCCTGCCCCGTGTCCTCAGAGTCTAATTCCTACCCTCCTTTCTCTGCCACAAAGGCCTTGAGGGAGCCAGCTCTGCCACACCTCCTCCCTGGTGGTACCAGCAGGTGGAGCACTGGGAGTGGGCGAGTCCCCGGCCCTCAGTGCTGACCTCACAACAGCCCCCACAGGCAGCACTGCTCAGTCCCTTCTGCCCTGCTGGGTGTGCAGGGAGCTGGGCCAGGCGAAAAATTGTGACTAAAAGAATCAAAAAGTAGCTTTTCAGGCTCCCGGCCAAGCCCCAGCCTGAGACCAGTGGGGAATGAGGGAGCAGGGTGGATGAGCTGCCACGGGACCCTGTGTAGTGATCAGCCTTCTCTGAGAGCCCAGGGGGATGACGTGGCTGCCAGCCAGAGTAACCATCTCTCCCTCGACCCTTTGCCAAGATGTCAGAGGAAGCCAGGCTGCAAGGGGTCCTGTCGCTGTACAGGCCATATCCTGCCTGCAAACAAGCTTCATTACCATGGAAAGTTTCTGTGTCAACAAGCCCTGGGAATTGGCCAGTTGCTGTCTGGACAGGCTCCACCCTAGGCCAGAGGCTGAGAGGCCAGAACCTACTCTTTCTGGGCTGACTTCCCTAGCTTGGGACTCTTCAGAAGCAAAGCAAAGGAAGAACCTGCTATTGATCCTCAGGCAGATCAGGACTCTGGAGTACAAGGCCATCATCCCGAGGAAAGCCTGGAGCAGCTGTGTCTATGGGGCAGGCGCAAGGGGTGAAGGCCTTACACAGTGAGTGCTGGGCTGGGGAATGGGTCCTTGGAGGCCAATTAGACAGCAGGTGCTGGCACCCAACTGTGGATGCAGAGGGGCCCCAGAACTCAGGGGCCAAGACCAGACCCAACTCCTCAATTGCCCAGCTGCACATGTGGCCAGCAGCTTGGGAACACAATGAGAACTAATCAGCTGGAGGAGACCCCACGACAGATCTCTGTGCACACAGCAAGGTCACTCCACATCCAGCTACCCTCAGGTTGGAAAGGGCAGCCCTGGCTGGGCTGCATGGCCCGTTTATAATCTTGGCTACAGGCAGGCCAAGGGAGAGGGAATGGCTTTCAAGAAGGCTCAGGAACCCTCTCTCAGAGAAGAAAGCTCATTTAAATGCTTGAAACTCTGGCTTTTCAATGAAAACCCCCAAAGCAATCACAAGTTTGTCCTCTTCACTCTCCAGCCACAGGCCCTCAGGTGAGGACAAGCACCACTGAAATGAATTCTACTGATGGGATGGTGAAACACACTTTCCCTGACAGTGGAGTCAGCTACAGACCGGAGGGGTGTGGCGGTCAATCCCTGCACTGAAAGGACCCCGGAGGAGAGAGCTGATATCTGCTGTTGGGGTAGGGTGAGACAGGGGAATGCACTGGAGGTGGCTTAGCTCCTTGCAGCGAAGGTGGAAATTCCTGAAGAAAACCCTCAGAGAAGCGTTGGGACAGGCGACTGGGTGCCAGCCAGGAGGGGAACAGAGCAGGAGCAGCAGCAGCTGTATGATGGCCAGGGAATGGGGGTAGGGCTGTGGGTATCTGGCTTCCCTTCCACCCTTCCCCAGTCACCCCAGCTGTCACTGTCCCAGGCCACAACCCCTCGGAGCAATTGGCAGGAACAAGGGGAGCTCCAGGCACACATTTCTGAGGGCCCCCTCACATCCCAAGCACCTGTCCAGGGGCAACTGTGCTTGCGGCACAGGTGTCGCGGCCCCTGCCTTACCCAATATAGCACTATTGAGAGCAGCACACACAGGTTCCCTCTGGATTGGATCCAGCTGCTGCCCAACAGGGCAGTTCCAGGGGTCAGAGTATGCTAACAGGCTGAAAGCGTCCTGGGGACAGAAGAGAGACATGGGCAGTAAGGCGAGCAGCAACGCAGAAAACGGGGAGGTACTAACCGTCACCCAGGGCACGTTCCCCAGCCAGCCAGGTAGTGGGCATCTGCCAACAAGAATGCCCCAGCTCCGGGGCTGTTGGGCAAGGCAGTTGGGCAAGGGGCTGCTGAGTGAGACATGCACCTCTCACTCCTGGCTGAGGTGCCAGCAGTGGAGGCAGACATGCACCTCCCCCCAGCGCAGAATGAACATTGGCTTGTGGGAGCTGGCCACAGACGCCCTGTGTTATTGAGGGCCACTGCTGATTCTAGCGTTGTTCCCACCCCTCTCCACCCGCACAGCACCCAGCCTCCCAGTACCCGGCAGGGAAAACCCCAGCTCTGGTCCATGTGGCGGGTGCTGCTGTGAGCCCAGCCAGAGGCACCCCCTCACCTGCAGCATCTTCTTGTGTGTCGCATTCTTCCCGTACTCTCTGCAGAGCTGCTCGCTCAGAGTCTGCAGCTCCCGCCCAAATTGGATCATTCGCTCTGTGGCAGCATGGTTCCCCCCGCAGAGCTGCCTCTGGGGGCAGCCGTCTTCTGGAAAAAGGCCAGAGGGGAACAGAAATGACTGCTCTGCAGGCAGGCAACTCCTGGTGCTCAGCCCTGCTTCAGGTCCACAAAGTCCTTCCCCGAGGCCCACCCTCACTCTAATGTTCTCCTGGTGGGGGTGCTTTAAGGGCAGCCTTGCAGAGCAGATGCCCACTGCTGTTCTTTGCACCCTGAGCCCCGTGTCCAGCTGTCTGCCAGCAGGCAGTGGGTGTCTGTGCGGGGTGCACACAGGCACGGTACCGTCCAGGATCTGCCCTGGATGAACAGGAAGGCAGCATTAACAGCTCATCAAGTCTCATGACCAAGCCACACGGGTCCACACTGCAGCTGAGCTGTGTTATCACCTCTGTGGTGAGTGTGGAAATGTAGCCCTGGGGAAGGGGCTGCACTGACAACTCCCCCCCCCCCCAAACAGTTAGAGCCTCCCCACAAGTCGCTGCCTCTCTAGTTCTGGACCTGCAGGGATGCCTGGCAATCCACGCCAGCCATCTAGGTGGTTTTTGTGTGGTGAGCACTTGACAACCAGGAAACAGAGTGAGACCTTCACAGCCTCATCTCGTCTCACAGGGCACGTCACCACAGCAACTAGACATCCGTGGCTGGACTTTGCCAGGTGACTTGGGCGGTGGGGCTGTTTCATTGCTGTGTAGACTTCTGGGCTCAGGATGGAGCCTGAGCTCTGGGACCCTCCCACCTCGCAGGGTCCTAGAGCCTGGACGGCTACACAACAATGGAACAGCCCAAGTCGGCTGGCCTGGGCCAGCTGCGGGTGTCTAGTTGCTTTGTAGACCTACCCAGAGAGGCCACAGAACCACCCACCAACAGAGGATGGCAACTGTCAGTACGGTTCTGAGCTGGATGTGACTGGTGGCCAGGCTCTGACCTCCACTGCCCCATCACCAGCCCAGCTGATTAGCCCTCTGTATCCTGCACCTCGGGAGTTCCAGGGCAGTAGGATCCCCCAGGGTGAAAGTCTAACACACATCATCTTTACTGGCAGTTTGCATACAGGATGCACTGAAAAATTAGGCCTTTTGTTTGACTCCCCTGTAAAGGGAGCCCCACCCCATGTATCAAGTCAGTGGGCAAATTCAGCTGCCCAGCCCTGTCTGAATCAGCATTAAGCACCTGGCCCCCAAAAAAGTCTAGATTAGTTCAATTCCCAGATGGTTTCTCCCCAGCTCTGTATCAGAGATCCCGAGAATCTCATGCCTGCACCCTGGGCTAGGGAACAGACCCACAGGGCAACGCCCAACCCTGATCCAGTCCCAGATAGAGCTAATGCATGTGTCAGCAGTGCCATTCCCCCGCTAACTTTTTGTGAGGGAGAGGAGAGCACTCCTGCCTTCCAGGGCCCTACCCATGCTGGACTCGTCCGTCTGGAGGATCTCTTCATGTTTGTAGGTGCCATTCATTATCCTGGTGGAGGAGTTTTCAAGGACTCCATTGGGGTAATGCTCAGCCTCCATCTCCATCTCACTGTCACTGGGGAGCAAAAGGAAAAGAAAAGCCTGAGGGCTTAGAAAGGGCAGAAACATTCCCCAAAGGGAAAGTCCTACAGGAGGAAGTTTGCCCAATGGCCGACCAGTGGGCTGCCAGGGCTAGACACCCAGTAGCCCACAGGAGACAAGAAAACAATCTATCCAGCAGGGCAAAACCAGGTTCAGAATAACGAAGGACTCTATCTATAAAGTGCAATTCCAACTCAAGTGGGTCCCGGAGGAGGGAAGATGTGAAGTACTTAAATTAATATTTCAAATTGCAGCCACTTCTGGGGTGGAGAACAGCAGCCAAGCAGCACACAACACTCTACACAATACAGAGGAAATTTTAGCCAAATGCACCGAGGCAAACCATCAGCCCTAGAAAAAGTGTCCCACAGGTTCTTTAATGTCCACACAGAGCAGACAGGGCCATGGTTTCAAGACCTCTACACAGCAAATTGCAGGAGACCTCCACTGCTCTAACTCAGAAGGCTGAAGGGATGAGATGATCTGCCAGGACTTGAACTCAAGAGTTCAAAGATCCTCTGTGTTTCGGATCTACGCCGTCCCCGCTGGCATAGAGCTGTCATTACTCAGCATTTGTTCAGACGATTCGTAGGACTCCAGTATGTGATGTCTCTCACTCAGTTATGAGCTGTACAACCATGTGGAGTTCAAAGCGGAAGCTAGAGGCTTCCCTGACCATGGTATTTAGCATCCCACTTTGTGAGTCTGAATGTTAGCTGACAGTTAGTGAGGACCCCTCATTAATCACAAAGATCTCTGCCCCAGCATACCCTAGGCAGCCCCGCAGCAGCCAAGCAGAGAGGAAACTCGGCTCTCACACTTAGTCAGCATATTTGACAGAACAAGGAGCAAGGTCTCAAGTTGCAGTAGAGGAGGTTTAGGTTGGATATTAGGAAAAACTTTTTCACTAGGAGGTGGTGAAGCACTGGAATGGGTTACCTAGGGAGGTGGTGGAATCTTCTTCCTTAGAGGTTTTTAAGGTCAGGCTTGACAAAGCCCTGGCTGGGATGATTTAGTTGGGGACTGGTCCTGCTTTGAGCAGGGGGTTGGACTAGATGACCTCCTGAGGTCCCTTCCAACCCTGATAGTCTATGTCTATTTCAAACCCCAATAAATGTAGCAATAATGCATTTATTCATTCTAGGCTTGAAACCCCCATGACTCAATGGAGATGCCTGTAATTCATATGGCCCTTCGGCCCGATGACACCAGCATCTAATGAACTGGTCCAGTGAACAGAATGTGACCCCATGCAAAAGGGACACGTCTAAGTGACAAGGGTCTGGGCTGCAGTGCAGGAGACTCAGGTCTGCTTCCTGCACCCAGCTCAGTCTTTTATTCCGTGCGGGAGCAAACCGATTCCTGGAGGAAGGAGGCCTGTGTGCTGTCCACAAGCAAGCCCTTTGCTGAGAGTGCAGGAGCACGCACGGCAGGGCTGCCTTTTAGACTACCCTTTGGGACAGTCACAGCATCACCGTGGCAGGACATCTGCCCCAAAGGTATTTGGGGACTGTTTTCTCAAGGCTATCCTGCTTCTCCTACGGGAATGGGCAGCACCAATTCAGCCCCAAGGTGGGAGGGAGAGTGTGGAAGAAGACCTGCCATTGGCTGCTCAGCAGTGATGCCTATAGCTACTCATGGTTACCACAGTGATGGAAAGAGTGCTGACCGAATGGCTGATGAGGTGCTCAGAAAGCAGGCTAAGCCCCTTCCGGCCCAGGCACGGGAAGGCACCGCAAGGGATACCTGGTCTCCTGGTTACTTGTACTGCTGTGCTGCTGGGATTTGGTGGAGTCTGTTGAATTGGACTCAGAGTAGTTCACAGATGAAGGAGAGGAAGAGGAGGAAGAGGACGACGATGAACTCAGTGCTGGGTATTTACTGTGGCTTTGTTTGCTTTTTGTGGATGTGACTCCGTTGCTACAGCTTGGGCTGTCTGCTCCTGAAAGCCAAGGAGAGAGGTGTCAGAGGGGAAGGGCTAGGCAGCTCTGGGCTGAAGTCAGCAGCAGGAGACATTGCTTGTGCTCCTGTCACTGAGGAGCAGGCCCCAGGGGAGGGAAATAGGGGCAGGCTGCAATTCACAAAATAATAGAGCTGCTTTTTACATTAAGCACAGTGTTAGGAAAACACAAGCAAACCCCAAATGAACAGCAGCGCCCACTCGCAACACCTGTGCTTCAGTGATTGTGAGAAACACTCCAGCGGATAAGATCAGCACCAACTAGCTCAGACACCTGAGGAACTGAGCATCCCAAAGAGAAGCACACAAGACACTCAGCCCACGAAGTTTGTCTTTGTTGAAACCAGAATTCTCATCCCTCTAACATACCTGGGGAAGAAATCTAGATGTTCAGTGCACTAGTACAAAACTAGGCCAAAATCCACCTGCTGCAAGAGAATTAAAGCTGAAGAAGCTTTAAAAACCTCACACAAACTGCAAACTCCATCTCATAGGATGAAACATGGTATAATGGGACACAGACAACTTAACACCAACCTGCCACATGACACTTGTTTATAATTTACGGACATTTTAAAATGACTAATCTGATTCTCCTCACTTGGGAGTTACAGGAGCAAGCGAAAGGAGACTTAGGCCCACAAAGCTATCACCATGTGCCTGGTACCATAGATGACAGCACTGATTACATATGCAAAGCCTCATCTGCCACTAACTAGCTGTATTATATATACATGCACAGACATGACTGTCAAAACATTAAACTGGCTCTGCAACATACCCTACAAACTCAGAAGTGAGGACAATACACGCCTGCCACTTCACGTGTGCATTCATAATGTGACAGCAAAATGCATCACAGGCTGACGATATGGCTGTGCGTTGCTGAGTGGGTGTCAGCTCACTGATGTGTGCACTGATGTGGCCAATGTTGTTCTGAAAGCCAATCTGTGTACTGACAGGATCAAGCGCCGCGACAGCAGCATGTTCATGTGTGTGGACCGGGACAATGCTGGAGATGAAGTCTGTCTTAACTTGATGTTCATTGAGTTTATTATGTAGGAATTTCCTAGTTGCAAAAATCCATTACCACAGAGACAATCAGATTCTAAGGCCAGAAGGGACTGTTCTGATCAGCCACCCGACCTCCTGGATAACACAGGCCAGAGAATTTCAACCTGGGATTACTGCACTGAGTCCACATCCTGTGGTTGAGTTAGCTATTTTTCAGAAAGACATCCAGTCTCAAGACAAACAGGGGCTGAGGCCCCAGAATGGAAACATGGCTGAAGGGAGCAGGGCTATGGAGCTGCTCAGTTAATCATCTCCCCTTCATTTAAGTCTTTGCATGCCCAGCAGAGAACGTTTTTATGAATGCTCCAGCTCTCTCCTTTTAGCACCCTCAGCTTTTCACATGGAGCAGCTCTGACTGCCAGGTGGAGACAGCTTGAGTGTCAGCAAGAGATTTCTCCACTGGGAATGTAAAGCTTCAAACAGAGCAGTTCTGGCTCCCTGGCCCATTCCGTCCATCTCCACCCTCTGCTTTGATCTTAGGCAAGCACCTTATGCCCCTGGCTCTCACTTGTTTTGCTTTGTAAATCCTTAATTCCGAATTCATTTTAACACGTTGTTACACATGAAAAACCTGTAGCAAAGTGTATTCATCTCACTTCTTTGCTTAGCCTGGCTTCCAAATAGAAAACAGGATTGGGTACTGCAGAGGAGGAAGCAGTGGTGAGTGCACTGGACACCTTGAAGGAAGGGGAGGTTCTCCTGTAGACTTTAGGAAGTCCATAGGAGAGCAGTTATCCCTTGTGGGCCCTGCAGTCGAAGAGACAAGCTGTGCGAGCCAGGCCTTTGCTTATATAGCTCTGCCCGAGGAGGACTAAATCAGGTAACTGGCTGTTCTGTGAGGCAGTCCTTTTGAAGAATATTCTGTCAGCTTCCACATAGGAACTTCTGCAAAAGGCTGTTGTACAACCTAGTCTCTGTTAAAATAATTAATTCAAAATCAACAGTATGCCATTTCTGTCAGAAAGATCACCTCCAGTAACAGTAAATCTTTCCTGCTGGGGTTAGGAGGACAGATGTCTTTTAAAGAGCAAAGGACAAACCCCAGCAGGTTGTGTACAAAGCGACCCATCCCCAAGACCTGACCTGCTTCGTGTGGAGATGGACAGAAAAGCACTTACCCGTGCTGTGAACATGCGAGTTGTTCGATCCGTGTCTGGGGCTTAGGCTGGGGGATGCTGGGTAACTATCCTGTGACTTGGGGCTGCGGGCACTGAAACACCGCACTTCGCTGTCTGTTCCATTCACCATCTCCACAAACTGTCGGCACCTGTGTCAGACAAGGACAGAGATACCGAGGAAGAAGGGGAGGGTGATATGAATTAGATTCAGTGCTGGTGCTTTTCTAGTGATTGCTATCATACGTCCCAGAGCAGCAGCAAACTGGGATCAACCAAAGCTTAGGAGGGGTCCTAGCTCTGAGTAGGGCATCTCAAGTCTCCCCGTGTCTTCAAGTTGGGAATGCTGGAGAAGGAAGGGAGTTTTGATACTGCTGCCTAGAAACAGATGCTAATGAACCTGGAGACCTGTACAAGGATGGACAAAAGATGATACATAAACAAGACCATTTCAAGAGCAGATAACTACACTGTAGCTTCCAGCCCAGTATTAGCTGATTAACTGTGTTTTACATATGACTGACAAGATGCTGCATCTTAGCTTGGATCAGCCAAGGCAACAGATCACACTCAGACGTGGACAGAGACCATATTACAGTGTCAACAGCACTGGCTACAAAAGCACAAGATACCATAGGATCGGGGGGGGAGGGGGGAGAAATGAGGCACTGATTCCAAACAGCGGGAGCAATTACGACATTCTACTCCTGTGGCAAGGTAACTGAGTGCTCAGACACTATTCCTGCTAGTTAACCAACTGTTTAAATGTCTGCACTGATCTGAACCCACCAGAATTCACACAGGGAGTGCAAGCCAAGAAACTGGGGGTATATGGCACTGCATGGCTAATGTTCCTCGCATCACAGGTATTCTCTCTCTAAGCCCAAGGGTGAAAAGGTGATTTCCACTGTGCTGTCCATGGCAATGAATGGTTACTCTAGAGAGTGCACCAAACTTCGTACCTCCCCCACTGTCCAATCAACCTATGCTGGGGGCCACTACAAAAGAGAAGACAATATAAGGTGAAAACACTCATCTACAGAGAAAGGCTGGCAAAGGCCTAGCTCTCCACTCAGCTCTACTGGGAGCTGACAGATACTCCATATCCTAGGGTAAGCAGAGAGTAAGAGGACACATGAACTAGACCTGAATGACTCAGGACACCAACACACACACACACACCCCAATTCTTACTTTCCCTTTGTCTCTGCCTTAACTCCACCTTTTTCCATACCAGCTTCTTTCCATACCAGAATCCCCACAGCCGTGCCCACACTTCTCAGCAGGCTGTAAGTAGGGATGAACCGAACTTTACCACGTTCATGTTGATTGAACAACAGGATAGACTGGGAAGACCAAAGGCAGTGGTAATACACCGGGGTAGGAATCTGCACCACTTCCATATGGCTGCAGCACTTTTCCCAGACCTGGCATTTTGCTCAGGTGGAGGGGATCTCCGTGGGGCAGGCAGAATGGGTCAGGCCAACAAGGTGCCTAGTTCGCCCATCTTTAGTTGATAGGTCATGGCAAAGCCCGACCAGCAACAGCTATGGATCCTGAGCAGTGCTAACAAGGGTAGTCAGTGTTCCTTCCCACCTTGCTCACAGGGTAACCGCTCTTAACAGAGGTCTCAATCTGCCTGAATTAAGAACTATGTTGGTTCCTAACACAGTGAGGCCTGTGGACTGCCTGGTTCGGCTCTGTAGACTTTCCAGTGGCATCTCCCAGCACAAAAGCTAAACATACTTACTTTAACATGAAGAGCAGGTTAGGGTTGTGTTCTAGGAGGCCAGGGTAGAGCTGCTGCGTGGCCTCTATAGCCTCTCCCACTCTGCCTGCTAAGACTAGCTTCTGTATTCCTGCAAGCAAGAGGAGATCTATTGGCACCAAGGAAAGCCCAGTGATAGCAGGTACTGTGCTCACTGAGATGACACACGGAGCCCCCACAGATCCCTCATGCCCCCAGAGCCACATCTCCAATGGTCACCCGCAAAGAGTCTAGGTATAGCTGAGCTTATGCCATTTGTGCACCGAAAGAAAGCCTGAGAGGACAGGCAGGGGATTTGTTGATACCTCCGAAATATCAGGAGTTGCTGGAGAACCAGTGGGAGATACAAGGGATGTGCATTGTGCGCCTGTAACTTCCTAAGTGAAGAGGTGGGGTGCTGAGCCTTAACCAAAGGCTTTTTTTATTCAGAACATTAGCAAGCTACTGAAGTTAAGCAGGGAATGGCAGCCTGGTCAGGGCCCATCAGGCTGCTGGGGGAAACAAGGGTCTGGATCATTCAGGGTTCTCTCTACAGAGGCACAATCCCAAATCAGCTGCACACCAAGATCTCAGGAAGCTGGTTCCAGGAACAATGAAGACTGAACTGGTTCAAACCTGACAAGCTGGATGTTTTAAAAGATTCAGGGATACAAAGCAGGAGCGGAGGGATAGCTCAGTGGGCGGAGGGATAGCTCAGTGGTTTGAGCATTGGCCTGCTAAACCCAGGGTTGTGAGTTCAATCCTTGAGGGGGCCATATAGGGATCTGGGGCAAAAATTGGGGAATGGTCCTGCTTTGAGCAGAGGGTGGGACTAGGTGACCTCCTGAGGTCTCTTCCAACCCTGATATTCTATGATTCTATAAGCGCCAGGTCACACACCAGCCAGCAGTGCTAGTGCCAACTTATCTGCTCTGCTGGCTGGGATGCCAGGCATGGGGTAGGGACTGAGCATTCATTAATCCCAGAGCACCCAGAGAAGGAAGTAAGGCACCAGCTGCTCATTTACAGTGCTCTGTAGCTTGTGGGTTTTCCCTAAGCGTAATCAGCAAATCACAAAACAGGGTTGCACTTTCATTTGATGATCTCAAGGTGCTTTGCAAACACTGGAGACCGAGGGCTAGTCTACACTAGAAGCTCTAGCAATGAAGATGCTCTAAGCTGACCGGAGAGAGCTCTCCTGTCGGCATTATAACTCCACCTCCGTGAGAGGCTGTAGCTACGTCGGCGGGAGAAGCTCTCTCACTGACATAGCGCTGTCTACGCTGGCGTTTACGTCAGTGTAATTTTTTGGATTATTCACACCATTGAGCGACCTAAATTACACCAAAGTAAATTCTAGTGTAGACACGCCCTGAGTCTAAACCTCCTGTCTGAAGGAGGCAAGTATTAACTCCGTTTTACACATGGTGAACTAAAGCATGGGGGCTGAAACTTGCCCAAGTCAGTGCCAGAATTCACAATACAACCCAGGAGTCCTGACTGCCAGTTCCCTGCTCTAATACTCCCACTGCACAGGCTCCCGCTTCTCAGAATCCTCTCTCCTCTAGGTAGATTAAAAATTGTCTATTTATCTTGTCACTGTCCCTTTAATTAAACTGTAACATGAGAGTCAGCTAACTCCAGTGGCTGACGCCTGCCTTTTAAGTCACATTCATTTTATTCCTCTTGTTCACCTCCATGGCAGTTTTTTTCACTGCCTTTCTTTCCCCCTCTCTTGCTTTTCTGGTTTGCAGGCTTTCACTGGTTTCTCTCTGCCTTTGATGCTTCTCCACCTTCGATTCTATTTCTGTCTCCCTGTCTGTGTTGTTCCTCTCTTGATTTGCCTGTATCTTACAGAGCCCATTTTAATCTGTCTCAGTTTCACCGGAACACAGAGACATCTCCTTCTCTAACACACTTCCTGTTTAGTCTCCTTTCCCATAGATGACTGTGGCAGTACTACCCCATATCAGATATCCCTATCAGGTTGGGCAGATAACCCATGTACTAATAAAATCAATGACACCAAAGCAGCTTGAAATCTACAAAAAGCTCTTCTGCTTCGCAGCCTCTTCCTTCTCCCATCAAAGCGGCAGCAAGGCAGAGTGCTGTCCATTTCAAGCTGTTTCTGCTTTGCTGCTCTAGGTGTGGCCTGTCAGCAGAGAAGTGGACAGTCATAATCCTTGCATGGGCATTGTGGAGGGAGGTGCAGCGCTGGGCAGCAACTGCAGGTCATCCCAGGCTGCTGGGCAGAGGATTCTTCCAGCCTGAACACTCATTCAGCACGTATAAGAAACGTGTGTTCCAGACAACTACAGAGGAATGTAACATAGGAGTGACATGACATAATAGCCGCGTGGGAGAGAGATCACAAGCAGGAAGGAGGCACATGTAGCAGAGGGCAGAACAGCAGAGCATCAGGGGATGAAAATGGAAATCAGCCAGGAGAAGATGGAAAAAGATGCAAGACTGGACCCAATGCTCTGCGATTCTGTAAAAAAATAAAATCAGGGGGATTTTAAAGATTGCATTCCAACTGCTCTCCAATTCCTTAGTAATCCAGTGGGAGGGTTCTCGTCAAAGATGTATTTTTCCACGAGCAAGTTAATTAGAATGGCTCAAAGAAAACAAAGCAGCACATTTTATGCCTGTGGAAGCTGGTGGCCTGGACATTAAGAGGTGAAGGGGGGAGGGATAGCTCAGTGGTTTGAGCATTGGCCTGCTAAACCCAGGGTTGTGAGTTCAATCCTTGAGGGGGCCATATAGGAATCTGGGGCAAAAATTGGGGAATGGTCCTGCTTTGAGCAGAGGGTGGGACTAGGTGACCTCCTGAGGTCCCTTCCAACCCTGATATTCTATGATTCTATTAGCTGATGTAGCAGGCAAAGCAGACAGGTGTGGTGCATGGCTCTCTACCCAGCTCTGCTCATTGCAAAGCCCTTCATAAGCAGAAAACATGAAATGAATTTGACCAGGGTTTGGCTTGATTCATTTGTAATGGGTGCCACAGTAAAACCAGGCAGATGCATTAAGGCCTCTATGGCCCCTAGTCCTCATAATCAAGTTAACGAGACTGCTGCCAGCGGGAATCTAAGGCCCCAAATTAAAGATATCTCTGGGGTCTCAGTGCAAATGTTAGTGGAGATCAGCTCTTTAACAACAGAGGTAATCAGCTACATTGTTCCAGAACTGGGCCCCATCTCCAAGAAAGTACCTCCTGCCCTGGAGCAACTCTTATCCTGATGTGCCAAGCTGCTAGGCCATGAGTTTGCAAGGATATGAGCCTAAGAGGTGAAGGAGAGAGATGGGAAGGGAAGGGCTGTGACTTGGAGATGGAACCTAAGGAAGAAGAGTGCTCTACGAGTCTTACTTTGCCTGTTCTTTATGGAGGTCTGTTCTTCCTGGATTGTGGTTTCTGTCACTCTGGCAAAGGCCGTCGCTGTTGCACAGTATCCATGATGAACCAGGTAGGAAGACACCATACTAGGAAACAAGAAAATAAAAACAGCATGATATGCATCACTAAAACAGAGGAACCACAGGAAGGAGGGGAGGGAAATCAACACGGGTGCTGTTGCAGTTTCAGCATCAGGGAAAGCTACTCAACTCAGTCCTGCTAGAACACAGCCAGTGTCTTACTCCTGGGGTCCAATCAGTGCTAATTGCAACGTAAACCCCTGTCCACTGGGAATTGGGCTGAGGCCCCCAAAATCATCTAAAAACAGACGCCAAGACATCAGATATATTTATCTTATTATAATCGATCTGGGCTGGACATGGACATGTGACCCAAAAGGGAAAGATTCCACATTCCATTACCAATGCTACAAGCCATTCAGAACCATAAGAGCTTTTGCTTTGTTTTGATCTTTACTATCTCAGCATTTTCTGTACAAAGATCTCAAAGCAGTTTACAAACTAATTAATTTAGCCTCAGTCTCCTTGGAAGCAGACCAGGATCTGCATTTTACAGACAGGAAAACCAAGATATCAAGAAGTTGAGTGACAGGTGACCTGAGTTCTGATCATTAAATACTTTTTTCAACAACGCAACAGATAATTGAATGGATGCCTTCATATTTATATTACCCCCATACACTAACAAGTGATTTACCATGCAGACAAAATTTGAGCACTTATTTAGCACATGCATTAGTGATTTCTGAATTACGTTTTAATCCTTAAACGTTGGAAGTAAAAACAAATATTTTCATTGTGATGTCAGACAATATATGCAGTAGAAATATATTTCCCCAGTGACAGCAGGGACCTTTCCTTGTTGAATCCATCTCGTGCCTTCTCATTGTCTCTGTCATTTAAATGTTAGTGCTATGTAGAGACTTCATCAACCTTAAATGGTGGCCTGGAAACTGGCTTGGAAATAGCTTCTCTACCAAGCTGGCTGCTGATTAAGATTGACCAAGGAGACAGGGCCAGAATGGATTTTCAAACTGATGACTCTCTCTATAGGAGGGAAATATTTTTGGGAGCCAGCAACACATTTGCCGTTCAGATGGGATTAACAGCTTTATTATTTTAAAAAACTGCCCAGTGACTTGCTTCGAGACTGAATTCCATTCACTGCTATTAGAGGGCAAGCGAGCACTTGCCAGGATCCTCCTTGTTACAACCACACACAGTACTGTAACACCAGCCTGCTTGGTATGCATTGCAGAAGGTGCTGACCAGGCATCCCTCTTCACAGCCAGCCAGCCTCTCTCTGGGGCCAGCTTTCTGGCCATCTTTTGTGCCCAAAGGCAAACTCCAAGTGAATGAGCTGCAACCCAAAGAATTTTTGTCTATTTTTAATAGCTCTTTCAACAGCCAGTCTTTGGGATCCCTATCTGAGAACCTCTTCACTACTGCAAGGCAATACAGAGACATAGCCACACTGGAAACAAATGGCAATAGTTACCACTAAACTGTCTGAAAAGCTTGTAAAGACAGTTCTGGTGCTACTGCAGAAGCTTGAATCATTTCATGCCAAAATTTTGGAAGACAGTTTGCAGCATATGTGTGACTGAGTGTCTCATGATTAAAGTCAGAAATAGAGTGAGTTTACATGCTGCAATTCTGGCACAGAATAGCCCAAGAGGCTGATCTGGTAGCATAACATCATGGGCTTAACCCTTTCGGATTCTGGATCAGAAGTTTGGAACAACCAAGACGACTGTGTCTGTTGAACCCATCCCATACTTTACACAGAGCCCCGGGCTCGGGAAGTGTAATGACTGCAGTGCAGACAGGATCAATAAAAGCTCAAACTTCTAGTAACCTGGGACATAACAGCAAACATCTCTCATTAAGATGGCCAAGTTAGACTATGGCTGAAACACTAAGAACACGGCAAGTGGATGGGAGCTAAGAATTGGGCTGGCTTTCTGTTAAGTTGAATTCAATAGCCAGAGCTATCTAACTCCTTACCATAGGTATTTAAACTGCACTATACAGCTAAATGAAATCAGAGCTGCCCCGCATTCTTATATTTCTGTCCTTGGCATCACAGCCTCTCAGCAGCCACCCCTGTCAACTGACCAGTGCAGTATCCTGTCCTTTGTACTAGTTTACTACCAGCACCAACTCACGGGTTAGATGCCTTGCATATTTACCACAATACAATGCTCTGCATTGGCTAGCTGAGTGCCACATGTCCAGCCAGGAACAGCTCCTGAAATCTTGGAGAGATGTTGCTCCTCTGAGGAATGTGCTACATGGTCTCAAAATAAACTGCTGCTGGCTGTTCTGGCAGGCTGCTTTCATGTTAAGGTAAGGCAAAGCTAATGATTTTCACAGTCCCAGGCTAGACCAGGTCTTGTCTTTGGTGCCAGACTGATAAACATCCCCAAAGCCAAGCATGCTGGTGGGACTGTAGACAGAGAACTTACAGAAACACTCCAGGTAGGGCTATTCGCCTTAAAGTGAGTGCTCAGAGCACAAGCACAGCGCGCACTTGGGTATAGCCTGCAGTGCTGGGGGCTTCTCTGGCTCATCCAGGCTTGCTTCCTTCCTCTGCTGTCTTGTACCTCTGGTTTCTGTCGAGATGCCATCAGGAACACTTCAGGTGCATTACCAGTGTTGAGATCCTACACATCTCTCTCAGCCAGCCACTCTAGCTCAGCTACATTTCATGCTATTTTAGATTCTCCACAGCAGTGGCTAAATTCTGTCAGCATGGACACCAGGGGATCAGAACAACGTGAAGGAAGAATTATTTATCAGTATGCACCCCTTGCTAGTGGCTGCATCCCTTTATCAACCACTCTTACAAGTGAAAACTGGTGTATGTGGTGGGAGAGGGGGAGGTGTCCTTTACAGCTGGAGAACTCCTTTCAGGAATGCTGCCACACCAAGCTTCCTTCTTCAAGCACACGTGATCATTCACCTTGCGGACATGTGCCCAATCCAGTCAATTCCCCTGGACCACACTGTCTCCGTACGTACCTTTCAGAATGTAACCCGGGAGTTCAGGGCAGAGAGAGTTTTTTGGACTCTGTGGCATGTAGGCCTGATATGTGGGGGTCAGTTCTGCAGGACACCCACCTTTCTGATCAGTTCCTGGAGGACAGACCACATCCTGTTGGCTTGTTTTGGTGGGCTGCTCTCAGACCAAACAGCAGCTACTGAAATTACAAAGCATGTCTATCGCCACTACAGATGTCTGGTTGCATAGCTGTCAGTCAGGGGTGCTATGAGGTGTGATCTCTGACCAATATAGCTGTGGCAGCAGAAGTCCCTAGGGTAGACACAGCTGTACTGCCAGAGCTATGCTTTTACTGGTATGGCTTGTTGTACTCAGAAGGGGTGGTTTTACTTGGCCAGTATAGCTGTGTTCAGTCGAGCAGCGCTGTGCCACCATGGTACACCACTATTCCAAATTTCAGACTAGCAGTCGCGTTAGTCTGTATTTGCAAAAAGAAAAGGAGTACTTGTGGCACCTTAGAGACGAACAAATTTATTTGAGCATAAGCTTTCGTGAGCTACAGCTCACTTCATCGGATGCATTTAGTGGAAAATACAGTGGGGAGATTTATATACACACACAGAGAACATGAAACAATGGGTTTTATCAAACACACTGTAAGGAAAGCGATCATTAAGATGAGCCATCACCAGCAGCGGGGGAGGGGGGAAGGACGAAAACCTTCATGGTGACAAGCAAGGTAGGCCATTTCCAGCAGTTAACAGTGGGGGAGGGTGGGGGGGAGAAATAACATGAGGAAATAGTTTTACTTTGTGTAATGACTCATCCATTCCCAGTCTCTATTCAAGCCTAAGTTAATTGTATCCAGTTTGCAAATTAATTCCAATTCAGCAGTCTCTCCCATGTATTTCCCCATGTTATTTCTCCCCCCCCACCCTGTTCCTCAGATGTTCTTGTTAACTGCTGGAAATGGCCTACCTTGCTTGTCACCATGAAAGGTTTTCCTCCTTTCCCCCCCTGCTGCTGGTGATGGCTCATCTTAAGTGATCACTCTCCTTACAGTGTGTATGATAAACCCATTGTTTCATGTTCTCTGTGTGTGTGTATATAAATCTCCCCATTGTATTTTCCACCAAATGAATCCGATGAAGTGAGCTGTAGCTCACGAAAGCTTATGCTCAAATAAATTTGTTAGTCTCTAAGGTGCTACAAGTACTCCTTTTCTTTTCACTATTCCAAAGCATTCCCAGCGTAGACATGGCCTGACTCGCCAATGCCCTCAGCTGATCCCTGGTTAGCCGTCTCCACGGAGGAGGTACTCGTGTTTCCATGAGGTGGCGAGTTTATTACATGTCCGGAGCTTAGGACTCCAGCTCCTTTGGAAGGGACCTGGAGAAAACAGCCACAGAGCACTCTGCCCCCTGCAAGGAGGACTAGGCCAGCATTCCTTTCTGACAAGGCTCCATATTTTGTGTGGCACATGAAACCTAAATTACCCCTCCCTCACGTGTCACTGCCCCCCCAGGACTTCTCATGTCACCATGCCCAGCCCTCCCGCCCACTCCTAACCAGTACAGGAGCTCCTGTGATCTCTGTTACTAATTCAATAAATTTATCATTTTACAATTTTCAGTATGCTGCAGATTTTGCATTGGCAACACATACCTGTCCCGCGCACATTGTCCTGGGGAAAACAGGAGGTGGATTCCCAGGTGAGGGGCAAATTGGAGCCTGTGGCACTAAGAAAATGTGGGAGGCTGTTTGGGCTCCTGGCCCCCAGGAAGCAGTAGAGACATCATCTCATCTCCTCCTTCCCTCCCCTGCTTGCACTCAGAGTGGGAAAGGGAATGGAATTCATTTTCCATTCTCTATGAATAGCTCTTCACAGCTGTCCCAACATACCATGTCTGTAACTTGCCGTTCAGAGCCACACTTCTGGATAAGAACGTCAGCATGATGTTTTACCAAAACCATCAGCAGTGAAGCAAATATTGGCGTGTAAATGGTCATTAAGTTTCAAACAACCCATCGAGACAGTTCACACCCCTCAGGGCTGTCATTTCAGGATGTCTGCAGACTCAGGCAGACACTGTACAGCTTTGGAAGGCTCATTTCAGAGTCAGAAGGACCAGACATTTTTAAGAAGAATGGCAGCTTAGTCTTTGGAGTCCAATTACGCAGCAAATGAGGGCAAACTTGTATTATGCATTCGCTAATGACCCTGCAACTGACTGCGGGGAGGAGAGGGAGGGCTGGCTGCCTCAAGAGGAGCCGAGTTTTGCCCTGTTCATGGGCACAAGACTAAAAGTGAGGCTTATAGAGGCCCTGAGGAAAAGCATCAAAGAAACAATCCCGAGTGCCTAGCTGATGTGGACTCCATGAGTTCCCTTAAGAGTTGTGTCTCCAAAGGGCTGAATTAAGCCATGTCTACCCTACAGCGGCTAGAGGGGCATAGCAGGTATGGCCCTGTGGCTAAGATGGCATAACCCTGAAGTGCAGACGCAGCCTATGACGACGGAAGGGGTTTTTCCATCACTGTAGGAACACCGCCTACCTACCTGACAGTAGCTTGTCTGCACTTGAAATGCTAAGGCTAACATTCAGTTATGGTCAACCTAGCTTTTTAGTGCAGCTCACACCTAAGCATGCTGCCATCAACCTAGCTGTGCCTACACTGTGGGATTGATCAGATTAGCTCCAGCACTCAGGGGTGTGGCTTTTTCCCACCCTTGAGCACCACAGTGACGTTGACTTAAATTTTAAGTGTAGACAAGGCCTTCAACTCTATTTACACCAATCCCTTAATCTCCTCACCCTGACATATCTCCTAAAGATTGGAGCGGAAAAGGGTTTCATCCTGAGCAGGGCAGGAATGGCAGATCAGGTTTTGGATCTTGACCAGGAGAACGCTTAGTGATGCTTTCAAGAGCCTGCCTCTAAATACTAAGATGGCCTCCCTGGACTGTGGCATAAAGGATTGTCACACAGTGTAAGGGAGCACAACAGAATTTGCGTTACCATTGCTCATTCTGCAGCATCTGTCAGGTGCTACATCTAAGCCAAGAAAAGTAGAAGAAAGACTGCAGCAGAGACTCACTTCTGCAGCATTGCTTGCCACTCGCCTAGTCTGTCTCCTATGGGAAACCGCTTAATGGTTCCCTGAATCTTTGCTCGCCACTCCCTCATGTAGTCCTCAATGTCAAACACGAACGGCTGCTGCCCGAAGTTGGCGTCTACGATTTCTCCTGGCGTCTGCAGCCCCACAGTGGGATAGAGATTTGACTGCAAAAAAGAAAGAAAGTCACATTAATGCTTCCCAACCCTTTCCCATGGGCTCCGACAGGAGCGCATGGGTTGTCTCTGGCCCTCAGGGATGGGCTCCAAGGGCAGGGGAAGCTAGTTTTTAAAACCATGACTTGTAATTAAAGGGGCAAGAGGCAACTGTGGCTGCTCTAGGTTGGTGACAGCCTCCAGGCTCAAGAGCCCAGTTCCTGCTGCTCGAAAAAGTGTGGCATGAAACCAGTGAATTGGGTTGCCTTCCCGAAAGACTGAGATCTATGTCACAACTAGTATGTGTGACCTGTCAATCTGTTCTTCCAGAGGGTTGTGTGATCTCTACCACAATGCAGGAGCCGAGATAGTTACAAAAATTGAAAGACAAGTGTTTGTATTAGTAAGGTGACTACAAGTTACCCAACAGATGGGAGAGCTCCCATGCCAGCATCCTGGGGGAGGACTCCCCTTTAACACAACTAACCCAACTAGACAGCTGGTCCAGACAGGCTCTCCAGCTCTCTATTCCAGGGAACCCTTTCACCTTCATTTCCCCACACCCTGTCAGACAGCTGCTATCCAAACATCTTGCACCTCTGGGCAAAAGGGGAAGGATGCAGGACCCCCTCAATCAGCCCCGCTACAAGGGCTGTCCAACACAGCAAGTGGGGTAGTAAGAGGGTCCTGTAGTTGACTCAGCTCGCCAGTGATGCCAACCAAACCAGCAAGTTCACTACCTGGGTTCAATTTCATTTCCAAGTGGCTGTGCTAATGTGGCAATCTCTCCAAACATCAACCAACACATCATTCAGAGCTCCTGGAGGGTTGAGACGATGTGATTCAAGTTTGGGGAGATGGTCACTGAACACAGTACAAGCAAATGAATGCCATTTAAGTTAGCCTCATACCAATCCTGCCCCAATCAAAACCTTTGGAGATTCTCAAAACGGTGCTGTGAAGTATCCAATCTCCATGGCATGTGGAAGAACGAGGGGAGACAACACGGAGAGCAAGGGCTCGCCAAATATTTAATTGTGTGGACGACATCTTAGAGAGTCTCCTGGCCACTTCTCCTGTTCATGATCACATCCGTGGGGCACCTACAGCAATCGCTTAGGCAGGAAGCTAGGAGCAGTCACCGGAAACAAGGGGCAAAGGTGGCACTATGTGACCAGACCACCGTTCATAGACCAGCAGCAAGTGTGCCAGGAACCAGTGGTGATCTGAAGCCCATGGTTTGGGAACCACTGACAGTAAATATCTCCCTGCTTTATTCTGTTGCCTTGTAGCTAACTATTCACATGAGGGCCCCATCATGGTAAAACAAGGAGCAAAATGGGCCCAAGTTCCTAAGGGAAAAACTGAACTTCCTGCCCGAGCGCTATCACACAGAGAAACACAGCTCAGTAACTAGGGACAGTCAGAGAAGTTCAAGAATAGGTGAGAACTTTATTGCAGAGACGGCCACGGGTCTTCTCTTTGATACATGACACTGGACGACACGTGCCAAGCAGTTCCTTCCAACCTGACCATATGGGAGCCTATGCTGGAGTCAGGGATGCCACCTCCTGTTACGAGTTAAAAGGAATAAAGGCAGAGTGGAATTTCCGAGAGGTGGCCACACTGCCTACTTGCCACTTCGAGGCTCCTGAAATCTGCCCGGTCACAGAAAGAAGAAGAGCCAGAACTCTGGCTTGTTTAGTTTCATGCACTTGTTAGTGAGTGTTAAATGGTGGGCCTCACTTTCCAGCTGCCATGTGAAAAATAATAAAGCAGAACAGCAGTAGATGCTGGTGCGACACCTCTCAGGACACACCCAAGGGATCTGTCCCAAGGTAACGTCAATGCCTGAGAGCAGCCTGATGGTCCAGGCTTCACTCTCCACAGCTAAGCAACCTCACTGGATTCTGAGGAAACAAGTGACTGAAGAACTCCTTTGGACCCTTTCCTTCTGCTCTAAGGTTTCAAAAACAATAGGTATGCTGGGTAGATGAAACAGTGCGACTTCTCCCTTCCCCAAAGAACCTCCCAGCAAAGCTGGCATTTCAAGTCCAGTGAACTGGAGCATGATTTTCTCGACCAAAAAGATCTGCATTTAGCTGCTGTTCAGCCGACTGAGACATGAACGGCTGGCACTGTACGTTTCTGGAGTTTGAAATGCTAAAACGGAGTGGAAGCGGCTGCTCCACACAACACTAATTTCCTCCCCTTCTCCTCCCCCCGAGGCTGGGAAAGGAAAGGAGGAAACGAAGCTGGCTGCATCACTGACTCAGCATCTCCTTTGTATCACATCCCTGAGCAAGAATAACTGGTGGGTTACGTGGGTGGGCTAATTCAGATGCAGCTCACACCACTCAGTGCCTTATCACTAGGGGCTGCTATGCGTGTGCATCACAGCACAGCGAGGAGATGGCACAGGGGGGGAATTGTGGTATTTAAGGAGCGGAGTTAGAGATCCCCCTCCCTTTCAAACAGAACTGGCAATAAGGAAAAGCCTCCAACAGACACTACCGTCTTGCCAGTCTCTGCATTGAGAGTGATCACAATGCAGGGTCACAATGCAGCCTCTCTCGCACACAAACCGTAGCCTCCTTGTTCGCTGATCGGAGCAAACGTCACTTACACTCTGATCCTACCGAGTGGGGCAGCTGCCTATCCTGCCTTGCGTTCTCCCTCAATGATCCCCCCACTGTCTCCTCTTCCCCACCTACCTCCTGCATTCACTTGAACATTCTCTACATTCATATTTCCCTCTGTCACACCACATCCCCTGCTCCCCCAGTCTACCTCCTGCGCTCCACAGTCCACAGACCCCGCTTAGTTTCCTAACATAGCTCCCCTCGCTGCTGCCTCCTCTCCCACAGCCTCATTCTCTGCACATTCCTAGCACAGCGATTAAGGGGCCATCATCTTCCCTGAGAGCAGCCTGGCTTCACACCCATTGAAAACATACTGGATCTACAAAGTTAATGAGAGTAAAACTAGCAAAACCTTTGGCAGATAGGACTCTGCAGCACAAAGGGAGCAGGTTTCCTGGGTAAGGTGTCTTGGGTCACTTTGTGGAGCTGATCTGCACTTTTAGGACCCTGTTTGCACAACTGGCTGCCCCACCTCTCACCAGGGCGTAGGCGTAACTGGGGGCAGATATTAAAGGGGTACTGATGATACACATTTTTTAAACTGACTACATTTTTAAAAAATTCCCATTTCTGCTATATTCAAAGATTCTGAGGTCAGACAGAACCAAACCTGATCACCTGTATAACACAGCCCATAGAACTTCCTGCAAATAATCCCCAGAGCAGATAGTTCAGAAAAGCATCCAATCCTGATTTAAATACTTAAAAATATAGCCCCCTTTAAACAGTATTGCCTGACATTAAAAACATGCCCTGAAAAATATGCAAGGGCTTTTCTGCTCTCCCATTGATATTTATGCAGGTCTTTTCAGGAAAGGCGAGACTATCTGACACTGTCTGGACTTGGATGCATGAGAAAGTTTCACTGGTTTAAATTTAAACGGATTTAGTTAAACCAGTGCAAACCCCTGCATGGATGCTCAACTCACTTTAAAAGTGGCTTCTTTTTTTATTCACTTAAACCTGTTCCCTATTGAAGAAGTCATTTCTGGCTAACTTTTCAGTGATAATAGTCTAATGTAGATAAACATTTTCAGAGAAATGCAATTTTTGAGTGGAGTGTGTCCATTTACACTTCTTCAGATTGGAAAAATCAGCACTCATCACCTAACCTATGAGCAGTGCTGCTAGCGGCTGTGTATTTTACCCATTGGTACCAGTAAAGCAGGGGTGGGGAACCTACTGCCCGCAGGCCGGATCCAGCCCCTTGCTCATTTTCATCCAGCCTGTAGGCCACACATGTTCAACTCACCCACCGGGGGTGGGTGCAGAGGCTCAGGGTTTTCCCTGTGGTCGGGCAAGCCAGCGTTTGCAGCTCCCGCCCCGTGAGGGGCCTGAAGCTCAGGGTTTCCCACCCACGGGGCTGGAGCCACAAGGAGGAAGCCCCAAGCCTCGGCGCCCCCTGGGGCTGCTGGCAGGAAGCTCTGAGCCTCGATGCCCCGCAGCAGGGCTGGAGCCACGAGCACCGGCTCCCCGCACCACAGGGGGGAAGCCCTGAGTCTTGGTGCCACCTCTGTGGGGCTGGAGCCTTGAGCGCCAGCTTGCCCCACTGCGGAGGAAGCCCCAAGCCTCTGCACCCCCTGAGCAGGTGAGTTGAACGGGTGTGTGCCCACCATTGATTTTTTCGGTGCGTCAGTGGCTCCTGACACATAAAAGGTTGCCCACCCTTACAGTAAAAGAAAACAAATTGGTTTTGAACTCTCTGTAAGGAAACTGTTCCCTGACAGGTAATGGGCTAAAAGACCAACTTAAATTCCTGGTGTAAGCTCACTGAAGTCAGAGTCACCCCACAAGTGAATTCAGCCCCCACAACTTCCCTACAACTGGTCAAGGAAATGCTACTTATTGCCTGTCTTGTTGGTGTTCTCTAGAAAATTTGCTTCAAGCAGAATAGGCCACAAATGGAGGGGGAAGCCTTTACACCCAGTGCCCAAGAGGAACATCAGACCACCATGTGTGTGGTCAAAAGAGAAATCCCATTTCAAGGGAAGAAGACAAGCCCTATTAGGATCCGAGACCCTTGGATCCTGCAAGGCTCACTCAGTTAAGATTTCTGAAGATCTTCATTATTTTCATTCCCTTTTACAGCAAAACTTCCAGAACAGAGTTTTCACAGCCCTGGTGAAGGATGTGAAGAATGCAGTTAATATTTAACATCTTTTATACTTTATGTTCTCTCTCCTGTACCTTACAATGAATGCACATTGTGTTTCAACTAATCTGAACAAGTCTCCCTTGCTATATTAATGCATAAACATTACCTAAGGTCTAAAGCACTTGGAAGCTGTATTGATGCTAAGCACTATGATATCCGAGATCTGCTATCATTTCTAAAGAGTGCCTTGATCAGTCCTAATGTTGCTGTGCAACCCAAGGTCACCAGTCAGGATCAGAGACCAAACCTCTGGGACACTGTTTTAAGAAACGGAGGAAGATGTGATCTATGCCCCTGAAGAGTCTAAAAAGAGACCCAGCAATGGGTGGGGAAAGGTATCAAGCAGCAGCAGAGAGGCCAGACAGCCTGTTATCTCTGTCTGTTTGACTCCTGGGAGGGCTAGGGGAAGGGGACAACAGGAGGTGGTGAGTAAACAGGAGCAAGGGAGTGGGGGGAGGGAGAGAAGGAAGGAAGAAGAGACTTTGTGGGGCAGGAATTGGGATGGTAAAGGGAGGACAGGGGATGAGGCTGGCAGCACAGGGACTGTGAGGTCGAAGGTCAGGAGGAGGTCCAGGCAAGCTACCAGTCAGCAGATATAAAACAACATCCAGACAGCAAATTGCAAGCAGCAGCCTGCTGCCATCATGGGTGTCTGTGGCTGTGAAGGAGGAAGGACCTGGATGGGAAAGACCTGCCTGCTGTCAGCCCCTGACTGAGAGAAACCCATTTTCCTTTGCCTCTCCTGAGGAAGTGCTAATACAAGTTTTTGGGCTCTGCAGCATTTCTCTGCCCCTTGCCAGCTCCACAACTGGACGTGTACACTTCATTGCCAAATGGGCTTTCGAGGGGGCGTGAGAATCACTTCTGCTCTAGTTACCAGGAAGGAACTAGGGTCTCTGGTGACGTGCTCAGCACCCCTATGGCGTGGGAGCATGGACCGCTCCGTTCCTTCATTCATTGCTCTGTTGAAGAGCGGGGACAGGCCCAGGCAGAGAGGAAGACATCACTAGTACACAGCGTGGCATGCTGGGGCTGACATGCCTTGGGTGCACCGGCGGTATGAGGCTGTGGGAAGAGCCAGTGCATTCACACATTGAAGAAAGTGACACTGACTGTCTGCAGCATTTCCAGTCTTGTTTGTACTCAACGGTGTGAGATCCACAAGGCCAAACCTTAACAGTGCTCACAACAAAGTCCTGCTTTCCCACTGGGTCCTTTCCTGGGCACTAGCTTCCTGGAAAAGACTGATGCTGTACACTAAACATCACATGAGCAGCACCACAGAGGTCTGGGTGCCAGGGCAAAAAGACTAGAGGGAAATGTTCTGTTAGACCTACAAGAGCAATAATGGCCAGGAAATACCCTCACTGTTAGCCATTATTGCATACATTATACTGAACACTCTGGAGCGTAACCACAGGACTTGTTCAGCTGACACCCTAAGAGTTGTGAACTTAAACTGAAAGGCAGCTCTCAGAACCGAGGCTGCAGCTTGTTGAACACAGGCGTTAATCTGTATAATTGCACATCTATTGAGGACTGCAGGGAGAGTATTTAACCTTATTATTGCTGCACGTGGAGAATGCCCAAAGTCCAACCACACTCCCTGCAATCTCAGGATAGAGTGGAATACAACCCACTGGCCCTGCCCATAAGCATGAAGGAAAATTCCTTCCTGACCTGCATGTTTGAAGCATTATAGACAAACAGCATATTCAAGGAGCAAGCAGAAAATTTTGGCTCATGTAGGATGCCCACAAAGTTTAGACTCTTTGGAAATCGTTGAGACAGCCATGTTCTTATAATCCCACAACTACTTTTCACTGTCTCTGGCGCAGTTAAGTGCAACGCCATGTGGAAGCTCCTGATTTGAGAGCAGCTTGACACATTTCAGGCTGGCAGAGCCAAGAAATGACTATCAAACCCTAGAGAGCAGAGCTCAGCACATCTTCGCAGTAGCATTGCCTATGGCTGGTTACAGAGGGTATGTGCAGGGCTTGCCAACAGCTAGCAGAGCTGTAATGAGTACATAGGTGATGGCGGATAAAGGGACCTAAAAACGAAGGAACAATCGATCATTTCTAACAGACACTCAATCCCTAATCGCTACCTTGGAAAGGGAAAGACCCTTTGCTGCAGCATTCGGATGGGAGCAAGGGTAGTTTAGAAGCAGTAACACCAAACAAGCGTGCTTTCTGTTAACAAGGTCTGAGATGCTAAAGTGCATTGTCATACGCTGAGCCTCAAGTGAACACTACATAGTGCTCCCTGCAGACAAGGCTGCTCTTAGGAGACAGCCATTTAAGGTGTAATAAAGCAGGAATTCATGCTGCAGTTCCAGGAGAGGTAACTATTCTTAATGGAGATCTTGTGAGTGACCACACATCTGGCGATGAGACTGTGCAGTCTCATAAAAGGGAGAACTCTCATCCCAGTGCAACAGAGGCAGACGGGAAACATATTTATCATTTAGGAATATGTGCTACCCCTAAACAGAAGACATCACACACCCCAGTTACTGTCCCCCTCCCTTTCACTTGCATCCCTAGTTAAAATACTGAAAATAGTTGTACTTACAGGGAGGTCTGTAAAGGCTATACCTGTGGGGGGAAAAAATATTAGAATTAAAAAGACAAAGGATTTTTCCCCACATGCACCTACAGACTTAACATGCTACAAAACGTTACTACATTTCAGTAAATCTCAGCTCTGGCCCTGGACTTAGCGACCTGTTATTTAACAAAAAGAAAAGGAGTATTTGTGCCACTTTAGAGACTAACAAATTTATTTGAGCATAAGCTTTCATGAGCTACAGCTCACTTCATCATTTATTTAACAGAGTCTCCCCTTCTCCCTCTACCTGGACCCTGTGGTTTGGCAAAGATTCAGATCGGAGTCTGAGTGTTCTCAGACACACTTTCCCATCAGTTTTAGTGCATTAAGCTTCACAAAAGCAGCCTCTTTTTCCTTTGCTTCTCCCTCACATCACTGCAGGACTCCACTAAGAAGCCACTGGATAAAGCTTCAGTTCAAGACACATTTTTGATTTGGAAGCTGTGATGCTTTAATATTGCTGTGGTCTGGCCTGGGGCTACCTCTCCTTTCCAGCCAGAGCTGTGGAGTTGAGCATTAAACTCCCTGTACAATTCCCAGAGACTGGGCCTTGCACTAAGGCAGGACTGCAGTCAGAAGCAGTTTTTCAGATATGCAGAACTGGAGATAATGGTAGTGCTCAGCTTCCTCCTCCACATTTGTAGATTCCAAGGCCAGAAGGGACCATGATTATCTAGTCTTACCTCCTATATAACACAGGCCAGAGACCTGCCCCAACATAATTCCCAGAGCAGATCTTTTAGAAAAACATCCATCTTGATTTCAAAATTGTCACTGATGGAGACTCCACCACAACCCTTCGTAAGTTGTTCCAATGGTTAATTACTCTCACCTGTTAAAAGTGTACATCTTATTTCCGTCTGAATTTGTCTAGCTTCAACTACTAGCCACTGAATAGTGTTAGACTTTTCTCTGCTAGACTGAAGAGCCTATTATTGTTTCCCATGTAGGTACCTACAGATTGTGATCAAGTCACCCCTTAACCTTCTCTTTGTTAAACTAAATAGATTGAGCTCCTTACGTTTATCACTATAAGACAGGTTTGCTAATCCTTTAATCATTCTCATGGCTCTTCTCTGAGCCCCCTCCAATATATCACCATCCTTCTTGAATTGTAGACAACAGAACTGGACACAGGATTCCAGCAGTAATCGTACCAGTGTCAAATACAGAGGTAAAATAACCTCTCTACTTCAAATCTGATATTTGCAAATATAACAGAAGTGAAAAGATTTTGGGTTCTCTCTTAATTTCAATCTGACAAATCAGAAAAGAGGCATAAATTACATATAAACAAAGGTTCCTTATATTTGCTAAAGCAGGGATGAGAAGATTATTCAGCCACAGGTTCTGAACAGCACCAAAAGCTCCAAGTCACCAAGTCAAGCTATCTGGGGAGCAGAACATGTAAAAGGTGTTTCCAGAAGCAGGAGGGCTGACAGGGTAACCACTACTCCCAGAGTAGAGAGCACGGCAGTGCTGGCTGGTGACCACGAGGCATCTGCACTACATATTAACTACTTCCAGGCTCCAACAAGAGACACAGACTATTTACATACAGCAACAACTCAAGTCTTCTCTCTCTCTCTCTCTCTCTCTCTCTCTCTCTCTCTCTCTCCAAGAACACGTGCTAGTGCTTAGACTTGAAGGACACCAACAGCACTTGGGAGAAGGGCTGGTTTCCACCTAAATGCCTGCCTCCACATGGAGCATGTTGGGCAGTGACAAAATGCATGGACACTCTTCCCCAATCACCATTAACAAACTCCAGGAGTAAAACAACCCCCAACAAGACTATTCATTGCCGGATACCCCCCAGTCTATCTCCTAGGCTCTCTGGTCCCAAACTCTATAGACCGAGTGTGTATGCCTCTCTGTGCTGCCACTACACCAGCACCCACAGAGCTTCTTCACTCCTCACAGGAGCAACCCCAGCCACCTTGGCTGCAATACCAAGTGCTAGACTGCATCTCAGACTTGGGCCTGATCTACAGTACGCGGTTATTTTGGAATTAGCCGAGTTACCTCGAAATAAAACTGGTTCTGTCCACATGACCAAACCATTTTTTTTCAATTTAAAGGGCTCTTTACTCCAATTTCTGTACTCCACCTCGGCAAGTGGAGTCACGCTAAAATCGAGATCACAGTTCCGGGTTACAGGTACTGTGGACACAACTCAACAATATTGGCCTCTGGGAGAATGCTCCCTTGTGACCGCTCTGGACAACACTCTGAAGTCCAAGGCACTAGCCAGGTAGGCAGTAAAAGCCCTGGGAACTTTTGAATTTCCTGTTTGGTCGCCATCAACACAGGTGACCCCATCAGCATAGTACACCATCACAGGCCACCATGCAGAGTACACCATCACAGAAAACCATGCAGAGTCCACCATCTCAAGAGACCACGCAGTCCCGGATTTGCAGATGAGCTCCAGCATGGTCCGAATGGGAGGTACTGGATCTCATTGCATGTTGGTGAGACGAATCTGACATGGCGGAACGACGTTCCAAAAAAAAGAAGCGCAAATACGTATGCTAAAGTCTCCAGGGCTATGACGGAAAGAGGCTACTCCAGGGACACAGAACAGTATCGTACAAAAATCAAGGAGCGCAGGCAAGCATACCAAAAAGCCAGGGAGCAAACGGGTGCTCTGGGTCACAGCCCCATACATGCCACTTCTACTGTGAGCTGCATGCAATTATGGGGGGGGTGACAACACCACTACCCTGCCACTGTTTGTGGACACCTGCAAGAAGGGAGTAGCGTGGAGCAAGGAGAATGAGTTTTTGGAGGAGGAAGAGGAGAATGCAAAGGAGGCAAGTGGGGAATCTTTTTCCCCCCTAGCCAGGAATTATTCTTAACGCTGGAGCCAATAGCCTCCCCCTTCCCCCAAAGCATGCTCCTGGATCATGACCCTGGAGAAGGCACTTCTGGTGAGTGAGAGCTTGATCGGAGCCACGCGGTGGGGGGGAAACCCAGCCGCGCTGGGCTATTCGCATTTAGTTTAAAGGGCTCATCCCTTCTCAGGGCCTCATCGAAGCCACGCTGGGCTGTTCATGTTTAGTTTAAAGGGCTCACCCTTGCTCAGAGCCTCATCGGAGCCCAGTGGTGTGGGTGTGGGGGATTGGAGGGGAGGGTGTTGTGTGAAGCTATCATCCCAGAGAGCCCGCAGGCTGCCTACAAGATAAATTCTGTTGCCTGGCCGCATGTGATGGCTTACTCACACCAAAGTGGCAGGCACTTCAGTATAAGAGGCAAAATGAGACCTTGTACAAAAAGAACACGTGCTGTGTACTATGAATTGCCTGTTTCACTGAGAAAGTGTCCCCTTTGTTCTCTAAAATGCATCTTTTAAAATACTACCCTCCCTTTTACTCCTCCTGCAGCAGGTGCAAATGTTTCAATGTGGCCCCTATCTACTGTGTCCCAGAGGCCGGTCCAGATTAGAAGGTGGAAAAAATGAACTAGGGATGACATGTTTGCCGAGCTCATGCAGTCCTCCTGCACTGATAGGGCCCAGTTGAATGCATGGAGGCAAATAACTGCGGAGTCGCGTAAAGCGTTACATGAATACGAACAGAGGAGGGACGTGCGCAATGAGAGCAGGCAGGATGCTATGGTCAAGCTCATGGGGGAGCAAACTGACATGCTCTGCTGTATGGTGGATCTAATGCGGGAAAGGCAGCAAGACCACAGACTGCCACTGCAGCTCCTGAAGAACTGCTCTCCCTCCTCCCCAAGTTCCATAGCCTCCTCACCCAGACACCCAAGAACACGGGTAAGGGAGGCTACAGGGACCCACATAGTCAACCCCAGAGGATTGCACAAGCAGCAGAAAGCTGGCATATCCTAAATTTTGATTTGGTTTCTGGACTTGTCCTTCCCTCCTCCTCCACCTCCCTAACCCAATACCCCCCTCCCCTGTCTAGCTTCTGATTTCTCTCAATGTTTTGTGCAACAAATAATAAAGAACGGTTTTTAAACAATTGTGACTATTTCCTTATATATATATATATATATATATATATATATATATATATATATATATAGGGGGCGGGTAATTTTAAGAGAAACAAACTCCTCTCACACCGTACCCTGGCCAGTCATGAAACTGGCTTTCAAAGTTTCTCTGATGTGCCGCGCGCCCTGCTGTGCTCTTCTAATCACCCTGTTCTCTGGCTGTGCGAAACTGGCCGCCAGGTGAGTTGCCTCAACCTCCCACCCCACCACAAACGTCTCCCCCTTACTCTCACAGATATTGTGGAGCACACAACAAGCAGCAATTACAATTGGAATATTGGTTGTGCTGAGATCTAACCGAGTCAGTAAACTGCGCCAGCGTGCTTTCAAACGTCCAAACGCACATTTTACCACCGTTCTGCACTTGCTCAGCGTATAGTTGAACTGCTCCTTACTACTGTCCAGGGTGCCTGTGTACGGCTTCATGAGCCATGGCATTAAGGGGTAGTAGGCTGGGTCCCCGAGGATAACTATAGGCATTTCAATATCCGCAACAGTAATTTTCTGGTCCGGGAAGTAAGTTCCTTCCTGCAGCTGTTCAAACAGACCAGAGTTCCTGAAGATGCGAGCGTCATGCACCTTTCCCGGCCATCCCACTCTGATGTCGGTGAAATGTCCCTTGTGATCCACCAGTGCTTACAGCACCATGAAAAAGTACCCCTTGCAGTTTATGTACTGGCCACCCTGATGTTCCGGGGCCAAGATAGGGAAATGTGTTCTGTCTATCGTCCCGTCGCAGTTAGGGAACCCCAGCGCATTAAAGCCATCCACAATGGTCTGCACATTTCCCAAAGTTACTATCCTTGATAGCAGCTGGTCAATGATTGCATTGGCTACTTGCAGCACAGCAGCCCCCAAAGTAGATTTCCCCACTCCAAACTGATTCACGACTGACCGGTAGCTGTCAGGCATTGCAAGCTTCCACATGGCTACGGCCACTCACTTCTCAACTGTGAGGGCTGCTTTCATTTTGGTGTCTTTGCGCTTTAGGGCAGGGGACAGTCACAAAGTTCCATGAAAGAGGCCCTACACATATGCAAGTTTCTCAGCCACTGGGAATCATCCCATACCTGCAACGCTATGCGGTCCCACCAGTCTGTGCTTGCTTCCTGGGCCCAGAATCGGCGTTCCACGGCATGAACCTTGCCCAATAGCACCATGATCTCCTAATCGCCATATGCCGTGCCGTCTGTGTCCATATCCTCATCACTATAGCAATCGCGCTGTTGTCGCTTCCTCGCCTGGTTTTGCAGGTACTGCACATACTGCTGGATAATGCGCCAGTTATTTACAATGGTCAAAACTGCAGCGGAGATCTGATCAGGCTCCACGGCTATGGCGCCTGCACGGGTAATCCTGGAAAAAGGGCCCAAAATGTAGGAGAGCAGAGTGGCAGCGGAAGCTGTGCTGTTCGGTTCACAGTAGCCGAACAACAACTGAAAATGGTTGTCTTCTGTGGCTTTCATGGAGGTGGGAGCTCAGGACAGACAACATGGTGAAGCTCAGAAGCGTGGCAATAGCAGGGGAGCAGAGTTGGCAGCAGAAGCTGTGCTGTTCGGATCACGGTAGCAGAACAATGGCGGAAAATGGTTGTCTTCTGTGGCTTTCATGGAGGTGGGAGCCCAGGACAGACAACATGGAGAAGCTTGGAAGCATGGCAATAGTGGGAGAGCAGAGTTGGCGGCGGAAGCTGTGCTGCTCGGTTCATGATGGCCGAGCAGAGTTGAGTTGGAGAGGTGGATTCATAGTAGCAGGAGAGCAGCGATGCACCGTCTGCTGAAAGCAGTATGGTTTCTGCATGCCAAAAAGGCGCGAAATGATTGTCTGCCATAGCTTTCTGACAACACACACCCAGAAATACCCGCGGGAATGTTTTTGCCCCATCATGCACTGGGAGCTTAACCCAGAATTCCAATGGGTGGTGGGGACTGAGGGAACTGTGGGATAGCTACCCACAGTGCACCGCTCCGACATTCGATGCTAACCTTGGTACTGAGGATGCAATCTGTTGAATTCACGCGCTTTAGTGGGGACACAGAAGACCGAATGTATAAAATAGCTTCCGAAAATTCGAATAGAATAATTTTGAAATAATTTCATACTGTAGACGTACCCTTGGAGTAGGACTAGCATCAGAAGGCCCAAGGGCTGTGAGTGTTACAGAGAAGAGATTCACGCTGCTAAGATGACAGAGGCCCAGCTGCAGGTATAGAAGACTGGATCAGTTTCTGCAAGGGATTGGGGTCATGACCAGTGCAGGGATCACCACTAGCCTTTCCACTGACTGATGGTAGACCAGATTGACAGACGTAAAGACAGGTGGCAAGGAGGAGGTTTCTAGCACTGCCTTCTGAGGCTTAGACTATTAATTATTCCTGACATGCTAAACACTACATCGAGGCCTCTTTCGCAGGCATGGAATTGTGGTGCTCCCTAGGGATCAGATGAAAGAAGTGTGCACTGATTCTTTTACATAGTCTGCTGTTTCTCGACCCCAGGTGTGAAAAAAGCTCCACATTGCAGTGAAATACATTAGTGCATAGCACGTGGACCCTACTGCAGTACACTAAAAGGTTCACTCTGAGCATTGATACACCCCAGTTTGTAACAGGAATAGAGCAAAGTGCACTATAGACCATTTAACGAACGGTAGATTTACACCCCAGTTTGCAGTGCACTACCTGCCCATATAGTCAAACTCTGAGTGCTGGAGACAATTCATTCTCACTCTCTCCTTTTAACACAGAACTGTTTATTCAGAGCACACTTTCTCCGCAATTTTAAAAAGTGCACTATTTGAAGCAACACAGATTCGTGATCAAATGGGTTGAGAAAGTCTTGGATCGTGACCAGCTAAACAGCTTATAGGGCCATGAGGTTAATTCACCTACTACAGAGTTTGGAGTTACTTTCCAGTAGGCAACCTCATCACAAACCAACAAAATTATGGATCAATATTCTAAACACACTGGAATAAACAGATGGGGGGAAATTTTCAAAGAAGGATTTCCCCCTCCTGGTCATTTGTCTTGTCTCCCCACCTACCCCTCTGTGCATTGCTCTCACCCCATCTCCCCACTCAAATATCCTTCGCCAATCGAACTGCTTTCTGTGGGGTTCCCTTCCACCACATTGGTTTAGTTTCATATTTTGTTTGGCGAGCTGGCTGAGAGCTTGTTACCACCTTTACAACAAAAGGAAATTAACCTGATGATCTAGCCACCACAGCAGCAGGGAGGGGTTCTGCAGCCCAGCTACAATTCCAGCTCTGTACCAGGCATCCTTCAATCTTCTGTGGGTGGGATGCAGCTCTCCCACTGGTGCGCCCACAGCCATCACATTTGCAGTGCAGGGAACCAGAAGCCCCAGGAAGCAAGGTACGCACAGAGGAGGAAATTTACAGTCACTGCACTTAAACTAAGTGCCTTGCATAATGACAGGTTTCAGAGTAGCAGCCGTGTTAGTCTGTATTCGCAAAAAAAAAAGGAGTACTTGTGGCACCTTAGAGACTAACAAATTTATTTGAGCTTAAGCTTTCGTGAGCTACAGCTCATTTCATCGTTGCATCCGATGAAGTGAGCTGTAGCTCACGAAAGCTTATGCTTAAATAAATTTGTTAGTCTCTACAGTGCCACAAGTACTCCTTTTCTTTTTGCACTTAAACTGAGAGCCTTCTCCTCTTTGAAGCAGGGTTGCATCACAGCCACTCTTCTCTAGAGGTAGCCAGATCTCTGCTCAGATTCTGCTACAACACAGGACACAGATTTCTCAACAGAAAATGGTATTATGCCCCATGTCCTGAACAAGGAAATACTAATCCAAGTGTAATTTTGAAAGATGCTACTTCAACAGCATTCCATTTTATAATCTCAATAAAACTCTGGACCATGCTGCAGTGCTGATTAGTGCATGTGTGGGAGGGCGGTGGGAACCTGTCAATCAGTTGTATTGCTTCAAACAGCCAGCAAACTGCTTAAACAGAGTCCAGCTGTAGTCCAGACACCACAAGGTCATTAACAGAAATTAAAAAGGGATAACAGCTCCTTAACTATTCAGCTGGATAAAAAGCAACTCTACTCTGCCCCCCTGGAGCAATTCAAGTGCATGGAGATAGCTGCAAAGCCAGTTTTAGGGTGGTGGTGACTCAAGACTGGACGGCTTAGGAAGAGAATGCAAAGGGTCTCTCCTGTAAGTCCGTGGTTCAAATCCAAGCCAGGGCAGTACTGGCTAAGTCATTAACATCTGATAACTGTTCAGTGGTCTGGATACAATATGTGCATGTGTCAGTGCAGCTCCAAGTGAATAGTTCTGATATCACAAATGCCACTGTGACAATCTCAGCAGAAATCTCAAGGACTGAACTGGGCAGAGATTGAGGTATCCCCCTTGCCTGCAGAGAGGCTCTCTCCTGGTCAGAAGGGGAGTTCACTGGCAGGTAGGCACAAAGCACACTGCCTCTGCATACCACCACCTTTCACCAGTGCTGATACATTCGTTTATCTTTCAGGGATGCTGCCCTCTCTTGACAAAGCCAGCACTTCCAACACAGGCTAATAAAACATTTAACTATGGTGTGGCTGGCTGCAGGCCCTAATGAAAAGTCAAGTTGTGAGTACACTAGGGGAAGTGTCATTTAGCCAACTATCAAATAAAGTGGTGGCTATGAGAGAGCAGAATTTCATTAAACAGGTGGGGGAGGTAATATCTTTTATTGGACCAACTTTTGTCAGTGAGACAGACCAGCTTTGAAGCTTACACAGAGCTCTTCTGGTGGATTCCAGAGGGGTTGCGATCAGTAGGGAACACGCGGATTCTGGAATCTACTGCAGCCTGAGAATGTAAATTGACAAATACACAGTTTTTAACTGTACTGTATATTTTTTTGCACTGGAAAACTATTTTAGCTAGATTCAACATTTCTCAGGTATTCATCAAAAACCTATGGAAGTATGTACTGTGTAAAGACATGCAGTAGATTAGTGATCCATGTCACACCCCAAGTCTCTTAAACAACACCTGACAGAGGAGTAAATGAACTAATTCCTTTTTCTCATGGTGAGTGTGAGATTAGAGACAATTGTTCTTCTAAAGATAAATTTGCAAACACATATGTACAACATAGGAAAAGGCATTGAAGACATCTGCTCTCTGAGTCCATCCACAGGACTTCAGACAATGAACGTTCCATGAACAGGACTCTTCCTTTGACAAATAATTTTAAAGGAGTTACTTAAATGCTGCTGCTTTGTCACTGCTTCGTGGATTATTTGATCAGATACTGAAAAGAATGTACTGATTTCTTTCCCCGTCCATTTAGACTGAAGAAAAGTGCAATGGGATACAAGTTAGAAATGTTTATGGCCAAAGTGTTTCCATCTTCCGTAAAATCTAAATATTAGGAATTTTTTAATAGTCATTTTTAGTGACACCTAAATGCCAGGATTTCTGCTATCAGAAAAGTGCTCTGTTGATATTCTTCACTGCACAAAAGCTTATGATTTCTACAGATTCCTTCTGGAATGCAGAAAAAATGGAGCATCACCACTCTCTCACCTGGATGCCGTGCAATTTGGGGGACAACTTAATGAAGTAGTGAGGTAAATAAATTCCAGAGCACAAGGCAGAACTGCTGTGAAATTCAACTCCAAATGCTGGTCTGAGCAAGTGAGGGCAGTGGTATTGATTCTCCATTGTAACAAAGGAAAGGGATCTGCGATCACAATTCCAAGGGGAGATAGTTAAGCAAGCTGTGCGACCCAGTATGAACCCTTTCATGCTTCGCTTACTCTGTGCAGTGAGTGAAACAGCATCTTTGCTTCAATGCACTTTAGAGGGTGATGGCCTCACACAGTGCTCCTTCACTTACCCAGAAGCTGTGCCTCTCTGCTTTCTGGCTAAAATGCAGAGCAGACCAGTTCAACATAGGATAGTCTCTCTGTGGGAACTAGATTCTGTCTTGGTAGAGGATGGACTGTATGATCAAAAGGTCTTTGCTTACCACTATCACAATCATTAATAATCTCTGAAGTGCTCCAAAATGTGGGGGGAAAAAAACTAATGAGCTTCCAAGCATCAGAGATGCTAGCTAGATATACAATGTAGAAACACCTGTCTACATTCAAGAAGGAGCTTTAACTAGTTAGGAAACATCCAGCAGGGATGCAAGAAGGAAAGCTGATGAAAGCTTTCTGCCACTCATTTCTACACACGTCACACTGAGGAGAATGCTAAGTGAAACATGCAGAAAAACTGCAGGGCTAAAGCTCAGAGGCCACTCCTGGATCCATGTGAAATCAAGCAGATTCCTTAAGAAATCTTTCCTACAAAAGGACAGACAATCCAATCAGATTGTCCTGCAAACTCAGAAAGCAGCCTGGGCTGGAATGGATGTCTCCGAGCAGCCTTTGAAAGAGCAGCAAAAACTATTCAGGAAAACAATTAAGGGATATGACAGAAGTGTTCTTTGCTAACAGCCCTGGAACATCCTTCTGTTCACTTAGCCACATGGGAAGTGGTTAGCGCATGAGGATGCTACTCCCTTGTGGTACAGCTGCTCCTTCAGGCATTTGAAAAACTGTGTCACTGCAAGGTGCATCTCAGGACAGAAGGGTTCCTAGCTATACACACAAGAACAGAAGCTGCCATGTGTACAGGCAGCAATGAAGCAAACTGAAAAATTCAGCAAAGGCAAGTGAAGGCTGATGCATTGTCCTTACCTTCCCCCATTGCTCCAGAAGGCAGCCTGGCTGCTCAAGCTAGCCAGTTATTTGGGCCCGGGCCTCAATGTTATTACAACATGGCATTTTTGTATTAAAGTTTGTTAAAAATAAAAATTAAACTTTTCATTATAATGTCAAACTGTATTTGCCCAATCACGCCCCCGATAAGCCCTTTTGGGAGCTGGTCTAGTGTTCCAGACAATGCACTGCTAGTTGAAATGGGAAAGCAGGTGGCAATCTGACTGTGACATTGTCCATGACAAATAGCTATTTCTGTGGGAAGGAAATCAAGATGAGCACAGCTCCAACTAACCCCCTTGTACCAGTGTAAACAGAGATTTCATCCATAATTTTACTCAAAGACACTTCCCCTTTCCACAGCTCCATACAGGCAATGCACATAGTAATCAGGAGATCTCCAAGCCAAGTCCTCCCCTCCCCTTCAGCCAAAAGTGACCATGTGTTCTGCCTCAGAGTTAGAGGCAATCTCCACAGTTGGTTCCAGACACCTTTGTTACAGAGACTAATCCACAACTTCATGTACACAGAGAAGGGTTTAAGTGACATGGACCTCAGACAGCTGCCTTCACCCCTTACTATCTACATCCCGCCTTTCTGCTCATGTCTGAATAGCCAATTATTATTAATAGTAATCATGATTTGTATTAGCGTAGCGTCTAAGAGCCCCAGTCCTGGATCAGAACCCCATCGTGCTAGGTGCTGTGCAGACAGAACAAAAAAATGCTCCCTACCCAAGGGCCCTCGAATCTATGTAAACCTGCTCTCCTCCATCCCAGGGGTTCCTCCTCAATTCATGCAGGACACCCCAAAACACTGCTCCCATGACATAGTGCTAGCTTTCTACTTGGGAAAGGTGTTAGCAAATTCCTTTGGCTTTGGCTTCCAGGCAGGTGGCAATCTCACTGCCAGCGATGACCTGGAGGGAGTGCCAGTGGAAGCAACACAGGACACACCACACTCTGCCAAGACGGACCCTTCAGAGAGCAGGCTACGAATGCTAATTGTAATTAAAGACTTACCTGTGAGCCGTCGCTGGGCTGAGCCAAACAGCTGCTATTCTATCAGACTACTTGGGCAAAGCCACTGGGCAGGAACAAAGCTCAGCCAGGTTTCATGCATCTCCACCAATTTGATGCAGTCCAATTGCCAAGACTTGGTTTGAAGAGCGGGCTCTTTTCATCCTATTGCCACTGTTCTCCAGAAGTGGCCTGTGAAGCTTGTTAGCTAACCTGCCAAAACTGAGTGAAGCCAGAGGGTAGGAGGGTGATCTGGTCCATGACAATTTCAGTTTGTTACTGGGGGAGGGGGAGGTCTCTCACAGCCAATGTCTTCAGGTTGGAGCATTCACAGGGAAGGCCTGGGAATAAGGTGCATTAATATTAATGCTCATTAGTTCTATGCCTCATCTGCATAACATGCTGAGAGTACAATCCCTCCTGTCTGCCCGTGACACTGCATCTGGCAAACAGCATCAAACCAGTGAAACAGCTTTTGCCATTAACTGGCAAAACAAGCAGCATGTTTGCATCCTGTCCAGTTCCATTTGCTGCTGTGCACCTCTCCATGCCCTGACTTTACTTTAGCCATTCTAGGAGCTGTGCAGAGATTACATTTGTCCACCCGAGAACGTGTGTTTTCCCCAAGCATCGGCATTGTAAATCAGACAGATTGGAGGAAGCGTCTTCAGCTAGAACTCTCAAAGAGGAGGACGTGCTATTTTCATAATCCCAGTGACCTCATCCAGCTGGGACCTGAGCACCCCATTACAGAGTCAAAGAATTGAAACACTTCTCCAGAACGCCTTGAGCGTACTGTTCCATTTGGCCACTTCTATTGCATACAAAGGTTTATAACTTAGCCATATCCTCTTGCCACTTCCGCAGAAATTAAACTCTGCCTCCTGGTTGAAGCCCTGATGTTCATTCCTCTCATATCCCCATGTTAAGGTTTCTTCCCCACTCTGAACTCTAGAGTACAGATGTGGGGACCTGAATGAAAAAACCCCTAAGCTTATTTTTACCAGCTTCGGTTAAAACTTCCCCAAGGTACAAACTATTTTACCTTTTGCCCTTGGACTTTATTGCTGCCACCACCAAGCATCTAACAAATATATAACAGGTAAAGAGCCCGCTTGGAAACGTATTTCCCTCCAAAATCCTCCCAAACCCTACACCCCCTTTCCTGGGGAAGGTTTGATAACAATCCTCACCAATTTGCATAGGTGAACACAGACCTAAACCCTTGGATCTTAAGAACAATGAAAAAACAATCAGGTTCTTAAAAGAAGAATTTTAATTGAAGAAAAAGTAAAAGAATCACCTCTGTAAAATCAGGATGGTAAATACCTTACAGGGTAATCAGATTCAAAACAGAGAATTCCTCTAGGCAAAACATTAAGTTACAAAAAGACACACAAACAGGAATCTACATTCCATTCAGCACAGCTTATTTTCTCAGCCATTTAAACAAAACAGAATCTAACGCATATCTAACTAGATTGCTTATTAACCTTTTACAGGAGTTCTGACCTGCATTCCTGCTCTTGTCTCGGCAAAAAAAAAAAAAAAAAAACCCACACAGCCAGAGAGAACCTTTGTTTCTCCCCCGCTCCAGCTTTGAAAGTATCTCGTCTCCTCTTTGGTCATTTTGGTCAGGTGCCAGCAAGGTTATCCTAGCTTCTTAACCCTTTACAGGTGAAAGGGTTTTTCTTCTGGCCAGGAGGGATTTAAAGATGTTTACCCTTCCCTTTATATTTATGACACCCCACCTCCCCTGATTTACACCCGCCAGCTCTGGGCCATGTGTAGCTGTCACCTTCCTTTTGTTTGACACTCTTTTTGGAAAGTGTCAATGCTGAGATATAAAAATGGTTTCTTCCAGGTCTTGAAATGACCATGCAAAAAACAGTTCTCACTTGAGGTCCCCAACTAAGTTTTCTAGCACCAATTGGAATGTCCAGAATTAATGACATGTATCTCTTCCCCTAAGATGGTGCTGAGACATTAGCTCCCAAGTCATTCCTGACAGAAAGGTCACAATGAAAGGTTACAGAAAGCATGGAAGACCAAGGAAGGGTGCCAAGAGAGAAAGTTTCAACGAAAACAAAAGAATGAGTTTAAACTTACAGGAAGGTGCAAATGGGAAGATGTAGGCAGAGCACTGGCCTGCCAGGCCCATATGTCTGGCAGGAATACTATCCCTTTGCTAGGGCCTTCCCAGAAGATCTCAATCCATCTGTGACAACCAATTGTTCTCCTCTCAGTTTGTGGCTCTGTCACCCTTCTCCAAGTCCCTCCACCCCAAACAGATAATTCTCTGGCTTGCTCTTACCCTTCAAGTTTTGGCTCCTCTCTACCTATCCCACCTTCTCTTTTATCACAAGGTTGGCTCCTGCCTTCGCTCTGCTAACAATGCTGTCCTCAATTGACTGATTTCCCCAAACCACCCCGTATCAGTGAGAAAAGCTGCTGGTCAATCTAGGAAGCCATCTCCTTAATCCTCCTTCAAATCCCTCCTTGTAACTCTCTTCTGCAGTGCAGACCAAAAACTGCACTCTGGTAACTGCTAGACAGGCAGCAAGCTGTGATTACTGCTCCTGATCAGCTAATCATATCATTACCCAGTCTCAGCCTGCCTGGGTCACTGCACTAATCATATTGTTACCCAGTCTCAGCCTGCCTGGGTCATTCATCTTTTGTGTCTTGTGTTACACTGGGTAAGTGCTACAATAGCCCCATTTTTCAGATGAGGAAACCAATGATCAGAGAGGTTACCCCAGTGACTTGCCTAAAGTCACAGAGCAATGCAGGGCTGGGAAGAGAATCTAGGGCTTTTGAGTTCCAGTTCTATACCTTCACCACAGGCACCTTCCTCCTTTCTTACAGCAGTACTATACAACTACCAGCACAAAGGAAGACCCTGCCTTCTGGGTAAAGAGTGAAATTACAATATTTCAGTTAGATACAAGCAGCATCCAGAACAGGCTGAATGTCAGGGGCCTTCAGACTGTACTATCAGCACAAACAGGTACCAAGACACTCCTGGAGGGGCGCAGAATAGTAGCTGGCTATTCCCTGGAACATCTGTGAGCCCTCCTGGGAGAGCGGCATTATTCCTATTCATTAGAGAAGGGACCTACAGCTTCAGTGTGTGCCAAGGAAACAGTGCACTGCTCCTTTTCTGGGTCAGTCTCCAGCTTACACAACACAGATCCTGGATTCTCAGTCTGTCATTAAGATAAGAGACAAGCAATATTTAGACTTCATTAGGATGCATCCCCAGGTGCTTAGGGGTCCCTGGCCTGCTGAAGGTGCTCGTTTTCCTCTGGCATCTGCTCCGCGCAGAAATCCATGTTCCACACCTTCCTGTCACAATCTCTCAGCCCATCTCCAGTGAAGAGCTTTGCCACGGTTGATAGGCTGCTTGAGCTTGTCATCACTTGGTGCTGAGAAATGTGTTTTCCCCAGCTCAAAGCACTGACTAATGGATGATTCTCCTCTTGACCTTGTGCTTCCTTCTCAAACAGCAACAGTTAGACACCAGTCACCATTAGCCTTTCTGGGTGAGACGTCTGTTCCATTTTCCCAGAGAAACACTACATGTTCTGCCAGCCTTTCTGAAGGGAGAGGTAGTAGCTGCTACTATTCTCTTCTGCCTTTAGCCAGGGTTTCTGCAAATCCACCACTGTGCCAAGCATCCCTTTGCTTGCCTCCTCTATACATCCCTCTGTGTGAGCCCAGAGAAGTGTTGGGACATGAACTGACAGTCTGTAGTCACAGCTGCAGCCTTTCCCACACACTGCTCACTCCTGCACTCAAGTCACATTCATGATGCCACCATATTCCACTAGCTCAGCAATAGGACACCCCGGATCAGCCTGACCCCATCTCCTAAAACAGCAGGCCGTGATGCCGATGACCTCTCTGGTCAGAGCTCTCTAGTCTGCTGAGAGAAGAATTTGAATCACTTCATTTTCCTCTCTTGCCTGACAGGAATTCACAACAAAAGAATCAGGCGGCTCAAGCTGGGATAATTTTGAATCAGCTATCACAAAATTTCCATGGAAGAAAAGTATTCTCGAAAGAACCTAGCAATGGAAATGAAGAGTGGGGAAGAGAAGTGCATCACCCTTTTAATCATCTCTACATGCATCCTGAGCAGAGCAGAATAGAACTCTTTGCGGAATACGAGGCACAGAATCAGGGGATTTTTAATAACTGAGTCTGATGTGAAAGTCACTGATAACCTGCTTCCCTTGTTTTGTCGTATCTGCTCGGCCAGTGAAGTGTGACATTGCTGCATCACAGCATGGACACGAGTGAAATGACGACAGGAACAACTGTAAGGTTTACCCCACATCCTCTCCGCTCTGCAGATCCCCTTTCGATCTGGTGCTGATACTAACGCATTAAACTGTAGACTCAGTCCCTTTCCAGCCATTACTTTTTCATTATGGAAGAACGCAGAGGCATGGATGCAGTTGTGTCAAGTGAAGGAAAATACCTTCCCTCGCTGCAATGCACTAATTGAAGCTTACACAGGTGTCTCTCATCCACAACGGCTTCCACATCCTCCTCGCTTTCCGTGATAAGCCCTCGATCATCAGTGCTCTGAAACTAATTGAAACTCACACTATAATTCAGCGCCACATTAGGATTTTGTAACCACCACCAATGATTTGCTGGAGGGGGAATTAATGATGCTGGACTGGAAAAATACAGAAGTGGGAACTCACCATTTGAACAAAGAAGAAACTGGGAACAAATAAGCCTGAAGCACGCAAGGACAGTGAGAGAAGTGATCAAGAGGAAGTGAGTCACAACTCTGGATAGGGAGTGCAGGAGAAGCTGGAGTAGTTCTCCCATAGTCAGCTACAAGATAGAGAGGCTACCTGAATCCCTGGGGGTCAGGTTAGCCACCTCATGATGTTACTCCAGCACATGCATACATGAACAAAACTAATCAAAGCACAGACTTAGTGAAATATCCTAAATTACTATCATAACTGGGACCCTCTAGCTGAAGTGACAGGCTCAAAAATTCACTTCTTCCAAGTTAGGGGTGTCACTGGTTTTGCTTCCCAGGCGGTCTTTAGGTTGATGTTTAAATTAATTTAAAATCCTGGCAAAAAGGCAAGTGTCCCAATAAATATTGCTTTTACTCAACCTGCCTCCTCTCCAGGGATGGCTTGTGGTGCTCCTAGTCTACATTGTCAGCTGTCAGTTTCACACACCTTTGAGCTGTCTCCGCAGCACAGGGCTGATGAGAGACCAGATCAGAAAAGGCTTGAGTGCAGTCAGAAAACTGGGCTTTTCCCTAATGTTTATTTGCCACGGAATGCTTCTCTCCCCACCTTTGACTGGTTTGTTAATGTCCCACACCAGAAGCCTTAGTTATGGCCCCATCATTTTTAAATATAAAGCATCATTTGTATGGCATCACAGCTGGTCAGGTTGGCAAAACCCCCAGAAAGCCACTCAGACACACTATCTTAGCCGTGGCTAGGGCTGCAGTGGTCTGAACGCAATGGCTCCAATTGCCATCTCTGAATGCCACAGAGCAAATTTTAAACAGATTCTTCCACTTGGCCCTGAGGGAAGTCGCTCTGGATTGCTGCCGCATGGAGAAGGGCGGCAAAGCAACAGGATTGGAAACTGACTGGGCAGTGAAAGACAGACTGGGAAGGCACGTGGGGTTCCACAAAAAAAGGCCTGTGACTGGGCCACATTTCCCATCAACCCCTCTGTGACACATGAAGGGTGGGGGAGGGGGCTCCCTTTTGTGGCACCCAGCCAGCCAGCCAGCTAGCTACAAAATCCCTGTTAGCAGTTGTTCTCTACTTGCTTTACCTGTAAAGGGTAAAAAAGCCCACAGGTAAAAGGAAGGGCGTGGGCACCTGACCAAAAGAGACAATGGGAAGGCTAGAACTTTTAAAATTGGGAAGAAACTTTCCCTTTGTTGGTCTGTTGTTCTCTAGAGAGAGGACACGCAGAGCATCAATGCTGTAAGAAGCTTTAAGCCAGGTATGAAAAATCATCAAATCATACCTCGAAACTACTTATTTGAAACCCCAGATATGTAAGTAGATCAGGGAATGTCTAGGAAGACACAATTAGGTTTATCTCTTGTGATGGGGCAAGGCCAGATGGCTATGGAAGAGTAGTCCTTTTGGGATCTGGGAAGTGGGCGGGCGAAGCCCATCCTCTGCTAAAAGGATCCCCCCCAGCCTAGAAGGGGGATCCACAGGACCTAGATTCGAATTAATTCCGGGGGACAACTAATTAAATAACAGGGACAGGAATGTGGTCAAAGGGTCAAACGAAGGGAACCGGACGGGGACACCGAGCAGAGAACCCCGGACAGCATCCACTGCTCCTCAAAGGGGTCAAGGGAGTCAGAGGACGCCGCCCAGAGGAACTCTGCCCGGATACGTGAACGGACCGAGGATTGGAAATAGGCCCCACAGTCACAGGAGACTCCATCGGCCAACCTCTTCACTCTGGTTTTATAGATGGCCATTTTAGCTAGGGCCAGGAAGAGGTTGACCAGTAGATCCCGTGACTTTGTGGGGCCACGGATAGGGAGTGCATAAATAAGAAGGTGAAGGGAAAAGTGCAACCAAAAGCGTAATAAAATATTGGTGAGAAGCTGGAATAGGGGCTGCAGCCTGCACACTCCAGGTATATATGTGCCAGGGTTTCCCTCAAGCCGCAAAAGGGGCAGGTGTCTGGGATTGAGGTGAACCGCGCCAAGTACACGCCCGTGCTCACGGCTCCGTGAAGGAGCCGCCAACTGACATCCCCGGCGGGCCTTGGAACTAAGGTGGAATATAGGCTGGCCCACCGGGGCTCCTCTCCATCCAAAGGTGGCAGGAGGTCCCGCCATTTTGTATCGGGGCGGGACAGGAGGGTGAAGGCGTGAAGAGTGTAGAGCACGAACGTGTATAGATGTTTTCTTGGCACAATTTGAAAGCAGACCGGCTGCATTTTGTGCAGCCAGCTTACAGTGAAGGGGTGAGGGGGTCGGTTGGGTCCACGGGCAGTGGTCCAATTAAAAGGTCCAGCGGGCCTGGGGTAGGGGGTGGGCGGGGCATGCCCTCGTGCAGGACCCGGTCGAGATGAACTCGAGCAGCAGGCGACAAAACGGCCTTCATCTCCTGAAGAATGCGCCGGGGAGTACAAGGTCTGGAAAGCCCCATGCGCTGAGCGAAGGTTAGGGGATCCAGCCAGTCTCCCCGGTCATAGTCCAGGAGATCTCCAACTCTTGTGACCTCTGCCAGGACCAACCTCTGGTGCACCGAGAGGGACTCCGCCCCGAACACAGAACTAGGGGTTGTGTAGCAGGGGCTCCGCAAGGAGATCTGCCCCCTCGGCGGCCGCCACGGACCTGGTGGTTGAAAAGCGTTTCCAGGTCCGGAAGAGGTCCTGGTAGAAGACCGGCAGCCCAGAGAGGTCTCGCGGAAGACCTCTCGGATGGAGATAAAGGAGCTGCCGGTCGTATCGGAGCCCTTGGAAGCGGTGCAGGAAGGCGTGCGCCAGTATGCTCCACGCCGGACTACCTGCAACATAGAGGAGCCTCTGCAGGGCCTGGAGACAGAAGACATGGACCTGAGTAAGCGGACATTTCAGGCCCTGCCCTCCCTCCTCCAGGGGTAGATGGAGAACCCCTGCAGGGACTCAGTGCAGTCCTGACCAAAGGAGCTCCAGAATCAATGTCCGGAGGTTGGCCAGAAAACCTGGGGTAGGGACCAGGGTGTTGAGCCGGTACCAGAGCACGGACAGGATTAATTGATTAAGCACCAGCGCTCTCCCTCGAAGGGAGAGGCACCGGAGTAGTCCTGTCCATTTCCAGAGCCGATCTGTTACCCCACTCTCTAAGTTCTGCCAGTTCTCTGGCGGAGACAGATGCGTGGCAGAAAGGTAAACGCCAAGATAGAGAAGCGGACCCGCGCTCCACCGGATGGCCTGAAGCGCGGGTGGGAGGGAGCTCGCCTGCCACCAGTCCCCTACCACGAAGCTAGAGCTCTTGACCCAGTTGACCCGCGCGGAGGAGGCTGCCGAAAAGATGGCCTGGCAAGCCTCCACCCGCGCCAAGTCGCCGGGATCCTGGACCATGAGGAGCACGTCATCATCGTACGCCGACAGGACCAGCCGCAGCTCCGGCTCCCGCAGCACCAACCCTGTCAACCTCCTTCGGAGGAGACAGAGGAAGGGCTCGATCGCCAGAGTGTACAGCTGGCTCGAGAGGGGGCACCCCTGCCGTACTCCTCGCCCGAAGCTGACCGGTTCGGTCAGGGTCCAGTTGAACCTGACCAGACACTCTGCGGAGGCGTACAGCGCCCGGAGAAAACCCACAAACTGGGATCCGAAGCCAAACGCTTGCAGAGTGCTCAGGAGATACCCGTGATCCACCCTGTCGAACGCCTTCTCCTGATCCAAGGACAGGAGGGCGAACGACAGACCATCCCTACACCCAAGTTCCAAAAGGTCCCGGACCAGATATAGGTTGTTGAAGATACTGCGGCCCGGGACGGTGTAGGTCTGGTCTGGGTGGATCACGTCCACCAGCACAGACCCTAGCCGCAGCGACAACTTTATAGTCCGTGCTGAGGAGCGAGACGGGACGCCAATTTCGTAAATCGCGGAGGTCCCCATTCTTCGGCAATAAGGCGAGCACGGCTCGCCTGCACGAAAGAGGGAGGACCCCGCTCTGCAAAGACTCGGCCCAGACGGTGACTAGGTCTGGGCCGAGGACGTCCCAGAACACGCGCTAGAACTCCACGGTCAGCCCGTCCATGGCCGGAGATTTATTGGTGGGCATGTGACGGAGGGCTTCCAAGAACTCGGTCAGAGTGAGAGGCAGCTCTAGCCAGCCTCGATCACTCGCGCTGACTGTAGGGAGCTCTTCCCAGAGCACTCTGCAAGCATTAGGATCAGTCGGATCCAGGGAGAAAAGGCTTGTGTAGAAGGCTCTTGCCCTCCCGCACATCTCCACCGGATCTGTGAGGGGGGTGCCATCTTCTGCCAGAAGGCAGATGACATGTTTCTTGGCCCCCCTCTTTTTCTCCAGGGCGTAGAAGAAGCAGGAGCCGCAATCCATCTCCCGCAGGAGACAGATGCGGGATCGAACAAAGGCCCGATGGTCCTCGAGGGTCTGGAGCTCCTCCCGCTTCTCCCGGCACAATCCGCAGAGGGGCGGATCCTCGGGGCTGGCGGCCAGACACCTCTCCAGCTCTAAGACCTCCCATTCCAACTGCTCTATCGCCGCATCCCTCCGTCGGCTGGCGCCCTGGGTGTAGTCACGGCAGAAGAGCCGGGCGCGCACCTTCCCTAGATCCCACCACCGCTGCGCCCAGGGAAAGGCACGCCGCTGCCCTCGCCAGGCCAGCCAGAACTCCCGGAAGGACGCCACGAAGCCCGCATCCTCCAACAAGCTGTTGTTGAAATGCTAATAGGCCAACCCTGGCCTCTCTGCACAGAGGGAGGCCGTCACGGTGGCTAAATGATGGTCAGAAAATGGGGCTGGCTGGATGCTGGAGGAGTGGGCTCGTGAAAGATGGAAACGTGATAAATAAATGCGGTCCAACCGGGAGTGGCTCGACCGATGGGCCTCCACCTGGACAAAGGTGAACGTGGAAGTGTCATCCGGGCAGTGGTCGCGCCAGACGTCCACCAGGGAGTGGCGTTGGACTATCTCCTGGAGGATGGCAGCAGCGGCCGGGCTCTGCTCGGTCCCCGAGCGGTCCCACTCCTCAAGGGTGATGTTGAAGTCCCCTCCCAGGACCAGGCACTCATGAGGATCCAAGGTGCCGAGGAAGGCGGATGCCTGCTGATAGAATTGCAGCCGCTCCGGGCTCGCTGCTGGGGCATAGATGTTGATGAGGTTGACTACCAACCCTTCCATGCGGACCCGGAGGTGCAGCAGGAGGCCCGGCACAGCCTCGGCGACCCCCAGCACCTCGGGCCGTAGGTCGGGGGAGAACAGGGTCGCCACTCCAGCCATACGAACTGTGAGATGGTTAAAGTAGACCCTGTCCCCCCAATCCAGCTGCCTTCGGCGGTCGGATCCGTATGGGTCTCCTGCAGGAAAACCACAGAGTACCCCCCCCGAAGGAAGGAGAGCACCTGGGACCTGCGGAGACCCATCCTACAGCTGCGGATGTTCAATGTTGCGATGGTAAGAGGTGCCATGAGGAGGGCTGGGGGGGATCCTCGCCGGCAGGGATGCTCACGGCTCCTGACAGGCCACGCAGCAGTCCGTGACCTACCTCGTAGGTGAGTAAGCAGTCACGGAAGAGGCGGACCTGCTGGTAGGCCGCGGCGCCCTGACTCCTGGTCCTTTTACCCCATGAGGGCCCTTGCGGCCCGGAGGATTTGATGAAAGTCCCCCCATCGCTGGAGAGCAAGCTGTACCTTGTTGCGGGAGCCACGGACATCTTCTAAAAACTCCCGCAACTCCTCTCGCAGCGCATGGGGGGCTGGGGTTACGATCTCCTGGTTACTCCCCAATGGGGCCCTTGATACAGCCCCGTGGCCCACCGAGACAGGCAGACAGGGTGCGGACCCCCGATGGGGCTCCTGATGGGTTGGCGTCACTAGGCCTACCTGGAACTCTGGGGCGATAGGGGGCGGCGGAGGGAGGATAGCAGCCCCTAGTGAGTCGGGACGGGTAAACACAAAGGCCGCTCCCTGGGGGTCATCTATTGGAAAAGGGAAGGAGACAGCCCCAGGGGCGGCAATAACATCTCGGGAGGTGGACAGGATAGGGACAGGGGCAGGGGCAGTATTAAAGGTGAGATTCTGGGCCGGGAGAGGGCTCTCAGTGATGCCGGGTGCAGGCTCTATGGTGGATTTGGCAGTCACGGCATCAGGAGGTGGACTCTCTTCTGTAGGGCCCTCTCCCAAAAAGGAGGTCGAATGCTCCTCACCAATGAGGGGTGCCTCGGTGGCTCAGGTCCCGGTTGCGTGGCACTGGCCGTCGCCTCAACAGGCTCGGCGGTTCTCAGCGGGGTGCCATCTGCAGCTGGGTTGATGGAGGAGTCCAGGGGCTCCTCGGAGGTGGGAGCGGAAGCAACGGTTAGGGGAGGGAGCATGGGGAGAGGGGAGCTGGAGTGAAGTCGCCCAGATCAAGGCCCGCTGGCATAGGGTCATCCTCCCCCTGGGTGACCAGGGTCAGAACCAGGGTCTCGATCTCCTCATATATGGACGGAAAATCATTTTCCGCCATGCCTGGATTCTCCCCGCTGGCACCTGAGGTTTCAGATAGCGCCAGGGCAGGGGGGGCTCCCTCGGCGGCCTCGGAGGGGAGGGTCTCCCGGGGAGGGGAGATACTGCCTTCCAGTGCTGTCACGTCTTCCCAGCCGGCACCGGTGGATGGAACACACCCGTGGGTAAAGTGAAAGGCTCGGCATTGGTGCCCCCCTTCCTGGTCTTCCACGGGGCCTCTGCATCAGATGAAAGGAGCGGAGCTCGAGCCTTCCACTTGCCCTGCTTCCCCTGGACTAGGGCCCAGCCCTCCATGGCATCATCCGGGGGCTGGTTAGCAGGGGTCGTGTCAGGGGGCAGAGACGATGGCTCAGGGACTCGAGAGGATAATGGTGGGGCAGCACAAGGGAGGGAAGATTCCCCTTGGGGCGGGTCCTCTCCCATGCCCGGTGGTGTCCCTGCCGCACCCTCCTCCACAGGCCCCGCCAGATTGCAAGCAGCGGGAACGGGGCTCTCCCGCTCGTCTGGGCATAGTTGGGGAGGTGCCCCTTGGGCCCGAGCGGGAGCAATGGTGGACTGGAAAGGAGGAGGGGTGGTGTCAGGCACCGGGCAGCCAGGGGCGCCGGCGATGACTGGGCCGGTGCCCTGTCGGGGCTCGGGGGTCCCGGATGCCCCTCCTTGCCGGGCCAAGGGGCAGTCCCTCCGGACGTGCCCTATTGCCCGGCAGAGGTAGCACCGGGCCTCCCCCGTGGAATAATGCACCCGGTAATGGGCCCCCTGGTAGGGGACTAGGAAGGACCCCTCCAGCGCCTCTCCATCACGTGCTGCCAGCGGCAGTTGAAGCTGCACTTGCCGGCGGAACGAGAGGACGTGACGGAGGGCGGGGTCTTTGCAGCCCAACGGGAGAGGGCTGATGACAGAGATGGGCTTCCCCAGGGTAGAGAGGGCGGGTAACAGGGCGGCATTGGGGAGAAAGGGAGGGACGGAGGTCAGGACCAGGCGGACGCCCAGGTCCTCTAGCGGCTCTAAGGGGACAAAGACGCCCCCCACCGCCAGGCCCTTCTCCACCGCCTCCTGGGCGGCGGCCTCCGATGTTAAGACGACGACGACCTTGCCATACATTTTGGAGGCCGCCACAATGGCCGTGGGCCCCACCACCCTTGCCAACGCCCGCACATAGATCTCCACGTGGGGCGAGGCGGGCACCAGGAGGCAACGGATGCTGTACTTCCTGGTCATGGTGGGAAAGGGGCCCCGGCCATTATAGATGGTAGTGGAGGCGGTGGGCAGGAGAGATGACGTAGCGGCAGGCGGGGGGCTGCCGCCACCTGGGCGTATGCCCTGGGGGCCGGGGGAGGGACACCCGCAGAGCTGGGGGAGGGAACAGCGGGGAGGGACGCCCCAGCCGGTGGTGGGGCCGGGGCATTGGGGGCAGCCCCTGCCATGGAGGGCCTGGTCTTCTTAGCAGAGCCCTTCCCTTTCTTCTTCCCCTGGCCCTTCCTACCAGCTGGGGGGGCTCCCCCCGAATCTGAGGGGGGGAGAGACGTGGCAGCAGTGGAGGTCACCCTGGTGCCCGTCGCTGCTGGTGCCCCAGCGGGGGTGGTGGCAGATGGTTCGGCAGCGGAGGTAGAAGCTTGGGGGGGGTGACGGAGGGGTAGGCGGGAGAGGGGGAGCTCGGGCTGCTGGAGGGGTCCCACCCGTCTCATCCCCCGCCATCATGAGTAAGGAGGGAAGGGGGGGACACCAGAAGGAGGAGGGGAGAGGGGAAGCAGGTCGACCACTCCTCCCCGCTAGGCTACAGGCAGGGGAGGAGGGCGCCAAAAGGGGTGGGCTGGACGGGGGGCAATCAGGGGTTAGGGGTAAGTCACCGACACAAGGTGGAATTCCGGCTCCTCTTGGTGCACCGGGGAGGGGGGGGAAACAACAACATTGGGGGTGCAGTGAAGAGGGTTGCAACTAAAATGGGGAATTGCACAAGCGCATGGGAGGGGGCATGGGCACACGGAGCGAGGGGCTAAGCGGTCTGGAGGTAGAACAGGGAAACCAAGGGGCTAGCTTCAGAGGCTGGGGTGGGGCAAACAAATAAAGGCTGCAGAAGGAAATGGGCGGGGCAGGCAAACAAACCGAAGCTAGTATGGGGGGCTGGGACAGAAGGGGGGGCAAAGCTACAAGTGGCAAATGGGGCAGGTAGTAAAGGGCAAGCTGGGGGGTAGACAGTCCGGGGGGGGGGGCACGTGCACCCACGTGCGCTTGCATAAGTCTTTTTAAGCTGGCTGCTGCTTCTGGCCCAAAGGGTGGAAATAGGGCATGGCAATCCAAGCAAGCAGCTGAGTTGAGAGGCAGGAGCTGAGGCAGATGGTATACAGCCAGTGGGGGTGGTGGAGGGGGCAGTGGTGGTGGTAGTAGTGGTGGGGGTTGGGGGACACACACAGATGGATTGGGGGGCAGCTCCACGCCACACCCCCTGTGTCCCTGGAAACACAGTCAAGACCCCCACCACAAGAGCACAGTTTGAAAATTACTCAGTCTTAGGCCCCCTCCACGGTGGTCTGCAATTCTCTAAGTGCTCCCCCACTGGTAGATGGTCCTCTTCTTCTCCTCCTTGGGCTTCAGCAGCTCCAGGCAGCAGACTCCACAGGAGCAGCAGCAGCTCCAGGAACTCCAGGTGGTGGTCCAGGCAGGCAGAAAGGACCCCTCTCAGGTGGTGGTGGTATCCACAACAGCAGTGGCTGGGGTCCCTCACTCCTCCTCTCTGGGGAGTGGGCTAACAGCCCCCCCCCAGGCTGCAATTGCAGCAGTAGCAGCTCCCGAGAGTGGGGGGTCCAGCAACCAGGTAGCAGAGAATGGGGGGTGTCTGGCCCAGCCAGGGGAGTAGCTGGAGCAGCAGGGAGAGCTTAGGGCCTAGCAGCAGGAGTAGCAGCTTCCCACCTCCCTCCAAGCTAGAAGGCTATGGAAGAGCAGTGGGAGAGAGAGAGAGAGATTTGCTCCAGGCTAAACAAATCCCTGGTACCAGGTTAAGTGAAATGGAAGCTGCTCCAGGTCAATTAAGACACCTGGAGCCAATTAAGAACTTTCCAGAAGGCAGGGAGAAGGCTAGGTTGATTGGGACACCTGAAGCCAATCGGGCTGGCTGAAACTAGTTAAAAGCCTCCCAGTTAGTCAGGTGGGTGTGCATGTCAGGAGCTGTGGGAGGAAGTTGCGCTGTTGGAGAGGCTGAGTGGTACACACCATATCAGGCACAAGGAAGGAGCCCTGAGGTAAGGGTGAAGTGGAGCTTGAGGAAGTGAGGGCTGCTGTGGGGGAAGTAGCCCAGGGAATTGTACATGTCATGTTTCTAAAAGGTCAGCTACCATAGCTGATACTATTAGGGTCCCTGGGCTGGAGCCCGAAGTAGAGGGTGGGCCCGGGCTCCCCCCCACCTTTGCCCCCTAATTAATCACTGAGACTGGGAGACAACAGAGACTGTGCAAGGAAGGATAACTTCTCCTCACCTCTCTCGCTAGCTTATGATGAAAATGGCTCAGTAGACTGTGACCCTTGTCGCTAGAGAAAGAAGGGTTACGTGGAGGGTCACAGTGAGCCTCTGAGGCTAGTGAAATCCGCCAGGAAACGCAGGACCCACGGAGGCAAGGACAGAGCTTTGTCACAACTGTTGTCAGAAGCGGGATTTCATTCACAGCGTGGCAGAAGAAAGAGGTTTTTTTTGTTTTTTGTTTTTTAAAGTGCACTGGGAGTTTGGATTTTTTTTAGTTTTGGTTTTTGTTTGTTTGCTTTGTACCACAATGGAGGAGGTGGTAAGAGCTCTGGTACAAGCCACGGCAGCCCAGCAGGAGGCCACCCGGGTTCAGGCAATGGCACAACAGGAGTCTATGCAACTACAGCAGGAAACCAATCAATTACTGATGAGCCAGGCGACCCAAGATCATGCTCTCTTGAGAGAAGTGGTGGACCAGCTGAAGATCCTCACCACCCAGGCCCAGGGGTCCGACGGGACGCAAACCCTGAGGGCCACTGGTTCTCTGCCAAAGATGACGTCAAGAGATGACGTAGAAGCATATCTCCTCTCATTTGAAAGGACTGCTCAGCGTGAGGCGTGGCCCCAAGAGCAGTGGGCCAGCATCCTCTCCCCTTTTTTGTGTGGAGAGGCCCAGAAGGCCTACTTTGACTTGCCTGCCACAGATGCCACTGACTATACCCGTCTGAAGGGAGAGATCCTAGACGAGCAGGGGTAACGGCAGCGGTAAGGGCCCAGAGGTTCCATGAGTGGAAATAGCAGGAGAACACACCCCCGAGGTCCCAGCTATTCGACCTCATACACCTTGCACGGAAGTGGTTACAGCCCGAGGTGTGCAGGCCGGAGGAGATTTTGGAAACTCTGGTCATAGACCATTACATGCGGGGATTGCCGCCAGATCTCCGCAAATGGGTAGGCCAGAACGATCTGTCCACGTACGATGAGATGATCACACTGGTAGAAAGACGGATGACAGCCAGGGGACTGACCTGACTACCCAAGGAAGGCCCCTTTCGAAGCAAGCACCCGACCCCAACCCTGGAAGGTTGGGCAGCCAAACTCCTGGGGAGTCCTAGGTGGAAGAAGGGAGGGCCAAAAACCAGCGGGGATCCCAGAAGGAAGGGATTGGCCTGAGTGGGAGGAGCCCCGGGACTAAATCTTCTAACCCCCAGGATAGGGGAGTGATTAAAAGCAATTATAGATGTTATGTATGTGGGAAGTGGGGACACATAGGAGCACAGTGTCCCAGCACCGAGGAGCCTATGCAATGCAACTTGGGGGATTGGGAGGTCCCATTCTCCCTTATCCACCTCGCGGGGGTCGCATTAGCCCTGCATAATTACACCAAGCCAGTGAGGATAAATGGAGCAGAGACTACAGCGCTTGTGGACGCTGGGAGTGCTATCACCCTCATATCGGGTAAACTGGTAAAAAATAGTCAGCTGCTACAAGCCAAATGCGTAGCAGTGATGTGCGTGCATGGGGCCGTGAGCCATTACCCCACCACCCCAGTGGAGACAGAGGTTCAGGGAAACCCCACTGAGGTGACCATGGGCGTAGTTCCTAAACTCCCATATCCTGTAGTCATTGGGAGGGACTATCCAGGGTTTGATAATTTACTCCCCCCAGAGAGGCTGGAGGGAGGTGGGGACCCCGAGGACAGCAACTCGTCACCGGGGGAATGTCAACCCCCGATGTTTGCTAAGATTTCTCAGGATCTGTTCTCAGCCCCCCAAAAGACCCGGAAGACAAAAAAGGAGAGGAAGGCCATGAAGGCCTTGAGAACCCGGATCCTGACCCAGGGCCAGAAGACCTCCCTAGTAGGCAGATGGATGTGAGCAGCCAACAGAGAAACTTCCACCACAAGGTGAGCCAGAAGCTGCCCCCAGCCATGACGGCGGCAAGCCGTTGAAAGAAGCAGAAGCCAGCCCCTGGGAGCTTGGGCAGGTTAGTCCCGGGAGACAGACTTTTGGGCAGGACCAGGCGGAGGACCCCAGATATGATAACGCCAGGAAAGAGGTGGCCGAAATTGATGGGATACCCTGGATGGGAAAGTCCAGGGTCACAGATCTTACTTCATAGTGAAGAAAGATCTCCTGTACCACGTGGTGCAAATGCAGGAGCAAGAGATACAACAACTTCTGGTGCCACGAAAACATCAAAAAGACATATTGAGTCTCGCCCACAGTCAACTGTTTGGAGGACACTTAGGGGTAGAGAAAACCCAGGCACGGATCCTGCAGATGTTCTTCTGGCCAGGAGTACATGAAGATGTCCGGCGATACTGCACCTCTTGTCCGGAGTGTCAGTTACATAGTCCTCACCCGCGCTTGCAGGCTCCTTTGATACCTCTTCCAATAATAGAGGTTCCTTTTGAACGGACAGCCATGGATCTGGTAGGGCCCCTAGAGAAGACAGTTCGGGGCCACCAACATGTGCTTGTTGTACTGGACTATGTAACCCAGTACCCGGAAGCTGTTCCCCTGCGCAACACAGCTTCCAAGACAATAGCTAAGGAGCTAGTACAGATCTTTGCCCGGGTTAGGCTACCCAAGGAGACATTGACTGATCAAGGGACACCTTTCATGTTCAAGTTGATGAAAGATCTCTGTTCATTGCTCCATGTACAAGCCCTACGGACCTCTGTATACCACCCGCAAACAGATGGCCTTGTGGAAAGGTTCAATAGGACCCTCAAGGCCATGATGAGGAAAGTGGTGAGCCGGGATGGGAAAGATTGGGATACACTATTGCCTTACCTCATGTTCGCCATCTGGGAGGTTCCGCAAGCCTCCATGGGTTTCTCTCTATTCGAACTACTATATGGGCGCCACCCTCGGGGCATATTGGATATAGCCAGAGAAGCCTGGGAAGAGGAGCCAAATCCTGGAAGGAACATAGTTGAGCATGTACTGAAGATGAGAGATTGGATAGCCTGAGTTATGCCCATTGTATGGGAACACTTGGAGAGAGCACAGGAGACCCAACGAACCCATTATAACCATCAAGCTTCGACGGTTCCAACCAGGGGAGCGGGTGATAGTACTGGTGCCCACAGCAGAAAGTAAACTGTTAGCCCAGTGGTAGGGACCCTATGAAATAATCGAAGCCGCGGGAGAGGTGAACTATAAGGTGTGGTAGCCAGGCCGCCGGAAATCAGAGCAAATTTACCACATCAATCTTCTAAAACCTTGGCATGATCAAGAGACATGCATAATCATGCAGGAGACCCTTCCCCAGGAGGATAACTTACACAAGCAAGTGAGGATATCATCCGACTTGACGCCGATCCGAAAGATCGAGGCAGCCGACATGATTAATCGCAACAGAGATGTGTTCTCTACAAAACCAGGTCAGACGACTGAGACCTATCACTATATCTGCATGATCCCCGGAGCCAAGATAACATTGAGACCCTAACGAATCCCAGCAGCCAAAAGAGAGGATATCAAGGCCAAAGTAAAGAAAATGTTAGAATTAGGGGTTATTGAAGGATCTTACAGTCAGTGGTCCAGTCCAATTGTTCTAGTGCCTAAACCTGACGATACCATGAGATTCTGTAATGACTTTCGCCGACTGAATGAAATATCCAAGTTTGATGCATACCCTATACCACGCATCGACGAAGTGGTTGACTGATTGGGTAGTGCTCGATTCTTGACTACACTGGATCTGACAAAAGGGTACTGGCAGATTCCTCTGACCAAAGAAGCCAAAGAAAAGACAGCATTCTCCACCCCGGATGGGCTATTCCAGTACACCATCCTCCCTTTTGGGCTCCATGGAACCCCAGCCACATTCCAGCACCTCATGGATAAGCTGCTGTGCCCCCATACTAGTTATGCAGCTGCATACCTAGATGTCATCATCCATATGCCAGACTGGGGAACCCACTTGGGGAAAGTTGAGGCAGTACTGCGCACCTTAAGGCGGGCTGGCCTCACTGCTAATCCCGCTAAATGCGCCATAGGGCTAGCAGAAGCGAGGTACCTGGGATATACTGTGGGAAGGGGCATAGTGAAGCCCCAAACGAATAAGCTAGAGGCAATTCAAAACTGGTCCCGGCCGACCTGAAAGAAGCAGGTCTGTGCGTTCCTAGGCGTGGTAGGCTACTACCGACGGTTTATTCCCCACTTCGCCACTAGGGCAAGTCCCCTAACAGACCTGGTGAAGGCCCGAGGTCCGGACATGGTAAAGTGGACCGACGCAGCAGAGGGGGCATTTACAGACCTTCGGTCGGCCCACTGTAATGACCCCGTATTCATAGCCCTGGACTTTATCAGGGAATTTGTTTTATAAACAGACACTTCCGAGGTGGGGTTGGGAGCAGTTCTGTCGCAAATGGTGGGAGAAGAGGAACAATCCTTTACCTAAGCAGAAAGCTTCTCCCAAGAGAACAGAAATATGCAGTAGTCGAGAGAGAATGCCTTGCTGTCAAATGGGCTATGGAGACACTGCATTATTACCTCTTAGGCCGGCAATTTACTCTTTTGACGGACCATGCACTTCTCCAGTGGATGCAGCGGAATAAGGAAAAGAATGCAAGGGTCACCAGGTGGCTCTTATCCCTCCAACCATTCCAGTTCCGCAAACGGCACAGGGCTGGATGCCACCATGGCAACGCTGATGGTCTGTCACGAGCATACTGCCTGGTGTCCCAAGTTGCCCAACTCTATGGTGCTGAGCAGAGGGGGGGGATATGTGATGGGGCAAGGCCAGATGGCTATAGAAAAGTAGTGGGAGATAGATATATTAGCTCCAGGCTAAACAAATCCCTGGTACCAGGTTAAGCAAAATGGAAGCTGCTCCAGGTCAATTAAGACACCTGGGGCCAATTAAGAACTTTCCAGAAGGCAGGGAGAAGGCTAGGTTGATTGGGACACCTGAAGCCAATCTGGGGGCTGGCTGAAACTATTTAAAAGCCTCCCAGTTAGTCAGGTGGGTGTGCATGTCAGGAGCTGTGGGAGGAAGTTGCGCTGTTGGAGAGACTGAGTAGTGCACACTATATCAGGCACAAGGAAAGAGGCCCTGAGGTAAGGGTGAAGTGGAGTTTGAGGAAGTGAGGGCTGCTGTGGGGGAAGTAGCCCAGGGAATTGTACATGTCATGTTTCTAAAAGGTCAGCTACTATAACTGATACTATTAGGGTCCCTGGGCTGGAGCCCGAAGTAGAGGGTGGGCCCAGGCTCCCCCCCCCACCTTTGCCCCGATTAACCACTGAGACTGGGAGACAACAGATACTGTGCAAGGAAGGATAACTTCTCACCTCCCTCGCTGGCTTATGATGAAAATGGCTCAGTAGACTGTGACCCTTGTCTCTAGAGAAAGAAGGGTTACACGGAGGGTCACAGTGAGCCTCTGAGGCTAGCGAAATCTGCCAGGAAACGCGGGACCCACGGAGGCAAGGACAGAGCTTTGTCACACTCTTATTTCTTTATGGCTTGTGGATTCCTCTGTGCTAACCCCAGGTGCTTTGGTTTTGCTTATAAACTTTAAGCTGGACCTGAAGAAAACCATTCTTGATGCTTAATTATTATATTTGCTCTTTTTAAAAACTAGCAATAGTCTACGTTCCAGATGTATTTTCTTTCTTTTGTTTTTTAATAAAATTTACCTTTTTTAAGAACAGGATTGGATTTTTGAGTCCCTAAGAGTTTTGTGCACATGTTGTTTAATTAGCTGGTGACAACAGCTGATTTCCTTTGTTTTCTTTCTCAGCTCTTCCGGGAATAGGGGGTGGGTGGGTGGGTGGGTGGGTGGGTGTGTGTGTGTGTGTGTGTGTGTGAGAAAGAGCTTAAGGGTACCCTGCAGGAAGGAATTCCCATGTGCTCCTTCCTGGGTTCTCAAAGGTGGTGGTGGTGTGTGTGGGGCGGGAGGGGGAAGGGGGGTTGCACTTGGGTGGTGGCAGCATCTACCCATCCAAGGTCAGAGAAAAGCTGTAACCTTGGGAGTTTAATACCAGCCTGGAGTGGCCAATATTAATTTTTAGAATCCTTGCGGGCCCCGACCTTCTCCACTCGAACTGCCAAAGTGGGGAAGCAGCTTTGACACCCACCCCCAGGCCCCAATCAGAAATACTGACTACAAATTCTAGCCCAACTCGGGCTCTGCACCTGACCCAAATGCTTGCTGTTTTCCAAGAAAAATCCTGTTCCCATGAGTTGAATATCCCTCAGACTCTGCTGCATAACAGCCTCAGGGCTGTGACACAAAATCCACATGCAGGATCATGACTCAGATGTACCCGCAATGCAGCTCCTTCCTCCCCACACCCGTCTCAGCAACTGCAGCAGCAATCACGTCTGCCTGAAGAACACATCAGTCCTACACTCCTCCTTTACCATCTTCCCCCTCCTTTTACCCAATTGCTCACTCAGTACAACTTTTGTCCTGGCAGGGGTTTTATCTGGGGTTTTTTGTACCAGCCTCTTCTGCTTGAAGGAAACTAGGATCAACACAGCTATGAGAGAAGCAAAGGAAACAGGGAGAGTTTGTCCCCAGCCAAATCAAATGTGTTACAGTTCAGAAGGTTAGAGGAATTCACCAAAGTAAGCTAAACACTTTCCTCTGACAAATCAAATGACAAGGAATCACACTTACTGTGGAAGGAGGAGAGCTCATCTGATCAAGCTGGAGCATTGCATGATGGGCCTGTTGTCTCTATGGGCAGCATATTCAGGATGAAGGTGGTTGCAACCTGTGCTATCTTATACAAATTGGGTGCAACTCTGAACTCCTGGAAGCTGCCAACATGATGTTTTGTGGGGCAAAACCTGAATGTCCTTAGCTGAAACGTAAGGAGTCAACTAAAAGGGTATTTTGGATCATTCCATAACCAAGACAACGTTAAAGTAGAATTTGTAATGTTTTGCAAATGCATAGAACTCTAGGAGTTTTAGTCCATAGAGTGAGACTCACAAAGACAGAAGTCCTGTTAAAAACAAAGGGCTTTGTGACTCACTGGTGATGGTTTTGTAATTTGTTGGGTAATATACAAACCAAACTTTCTGTGATTACATTTCCCTGCTGCCCAAACTCTAAATGCCCTACCTATCTCATACATGGTTGTGCAGGGGCACAGGGAGGGACAGTAGCTGAAGGGCCGGCGGACAGGTCTGTAATTTAGTTAAGAACATGTGGCACCTGCAGTCACAGAAACAGTTAGTTACTCGCACTGGAAACATTTATGGCTTTGGGGAATCTCACAGCTTCTGGTGGTCACTGTGTGTTCTTATTTCTCTCTAAAGTCTTGCTCCCAATTGCAGAACGGAGTTACGTCATATGTGACAGTGTTTGAGAGTCCTAAGTGATTGTAGGCTGGGGTGGCCCATCCTCAGGATACCCTTCTTTGCCTACCTAAGCTGTGGCCATTCTTTGTGTAGAAGCAGGTGTTGTTGATGAGGTTGACGCAGCAGCCAATCACATCTCCAGTAGTGAAGGTGGGGCCATAGGGCTGCCCTGTCCCAGAAGAACAGAAGGAATGCCCATCGTCACCGTGGTAGCCATATGAATGTTTATCCCAACCTGTAGAAGGAAAAAGAGCAGATCAGTAATGAGGGAGGTTTCCAAGGAGCTGTATGTCATTATTGGAGCTGGGTGGAAAATAGTTTTCCTGTCCCAGGAAAATTTTCGAGATTTTGAATATTTTTCCTGTCCCAAGGAGAGATGAAAAGTTTAAATCTCTAAAATTTTCACAAATCAACAATCCAAAAACCAATTCAGCTAGGGTCAATCCAAACGTCTGATTTTGAGCTCAACCTTACAGTTAAAAAAAAAAAAGTTTTTTTTTTTTTTTTTACTATAATTAGCTTAAATTTAAAAACAAAGTAATTTTGAACCAAGCAAATTGAATTTTTTGCCTCAAAAGTACTGAAATGGGCAATTTTGACAGTACAACCCCAACTCATTCAATGATTTGAACCTGCTACTTCATGCAGTTCCCCCCTTGATATCACCTCCTAATGCACAGGCCTCAAGGTCAGGTGCTCTCTAGGCAGTGGAGAACATTATGGCTGTTCCTGACTAGTAGGCAATGCAGTCAAGCAGCACATAAATAGCCTATCCCACTCTCTCAGCTGCACCTTCCCGGATGGCTAAGCGTGCTGCATACAGTACTCTGAGCCCCCATCAGCTCTGGCAGGGAGCCTGGCACCAACACGCAAGTCCCTGTGTGGTGACAGAACTACTGAGTAGGGCTGTTCAAAATTTTTCCATCAAAATTGGTTTTCAATAGAAAATTGGATTTTTTACTAAATCCAAAAAATTATTTTTTTGTCCAAACCCTAAAATATTCCAGTTCTGAAATACCACTGAGTTGCCTCCTGTGACTTGTAGTTTGGGTACCTCATGGTCCCATTCACCTCTAGGGGCAATCTCCCCTGCCACACTTCATTTCCCATTATGCACTACCTCCACCATGGGAGGCACCAGGGAGTGCTGCAAGAGGTGTAGCTCGACCAGACAGGTGGCCTCAGAGGAGAAGTAGTGAGTGATGCATCTGAACTATAACTCCCATGATGCAACACAAGTTTTCAGCCGAAATATTTCAGGTTTTGATTTTTTTTTTTTTTTTTGCCAAGTGCTCAATTTCTGAGACTTTTGTTTTCAGTCAGCTCTACTACTGAGGCAACAGATCACCAACTGTTAAACTTCTTCATCAACACCAACACTCAGTCAGTTTGTCAGTAGAGCACTGTATTGCCAAACGGATGCAGAATCCCATTGTGCATCCTCCAAAATGCACCCTAGTGGAGAGAGAATGGGCATAGACTCATAGATTCCAAGGCCAGGACTGACCCTTTTGATCATCTAGTCTGACCTCCTGTATAGCACAGGCCGGAGACCTGCCCCCAAATTATTCCTAGAGCAGATCTGTTAGAAAAACATCCCATCTTGTCAGTGATGGAGAATCCACCACAACCCTTAGCAAGTTGCTCCAATTGTTTATAACTCTGTTAGAAATGTACCTGTACACCTTACCTCCAATCTGAATTTGTCTAGCTTCAACTTCCAGCCATTGGATTGTATTATATCATTCTCTGCTACATTGAAGAGTCTATTAAATATTTGTTCCCCATGCAGGTACTTACAGACTGTAATCAGTCATCCCTTAACCTTCTGTTTGTTAAACTAAATAGATTGAGCTCCTTGAGTCTATCACTGTATGTTTTCTATCCTTTAATCATTCTTGGGGCTTTTCTCTGAACCCCCTCCAATATGTCAACATCCTTCTTGAATTGTGAACATCTGAACTGGACACAGGATTCCAGTAGCAGTCCCACCAGTGCAAAATACAGACATAAAATAACCTCTCTGCTCCTACTCATTATTCTCGTTTACGCATCCAAGGATTGCATTAGCCCATTTGGCTACAGCACAACCCTGAAATGTTTTTCAGAGTCACTCTCTCCCAGAGTAGAATCCCCTGTGCTGTAAGTATGGCCTACATTCTGTGTTCCCAGATGTACATACATTACATTTTGCCAGAACCCAGATTACCGAGTGATCCACATCGCTCTGTATCAGTGATCTGTCCTCTTCATTAGTTACCATTCCACCAATCTTTGTGACATCTGCAAACTTTGATGGTTTTGTGTTTTCCTCCAGGTCGTTGACAAAAATGTTAAATAGTGTAGGGCTAAGAACAGATCCCCATGACACCCCCATTAGAAACACCAGCTCTATGAGATTCCCAGTTTACAATTACATTTTGAGACCTAACAGCATCTTGGAAGGGGACACGAACATGCACATGAGGAAGGGCAGAGGCACCTCTTCCAGCCAACTGATTACCTGACCAGACTCAAAAAAGGTTCTTTCCACTACAAGTGCAACCATGGAAGTTTCTAAAAGAGAAAGGAGAAAACATACTGACAAGAGAGACTTTGCAAGACCCAGCCTCAAGTCCTGGCAGTGAGGTGTCTGCCTCCAAACCAATGGACAGACACCAAACCTTACACCAGGGACATCAAACAGCCTGTAGCATGGGCATGTGGAGCTCAGGATTCATGTCTTTAGCATAGTCAATGTTCCCTTTAACCGCGTTTCCTCAGTGTACCTTTCTTCCAGCAGGAATGCACAATACATCAGGAAGAGGTTTGTGTGTGAAGGAGGGGTGGCGGGACGGTGTGCATGGCACACAAATGCTGCCCACTGCACAGTGCTTAAAGGCTCTAATTACAAGACGAAAATGCCAGCAAAACCAATTAGTGCCAGTCAAAGCACACTAACCGTTTTCATAATTGGTTCCTTGTGTTTTGAAATGCAAAATGCCACTACAAAGTTTGCCTGGGCTGCTCAGAACTATGCAGAGGAGACTAAGCCATTAGCTAAAAGCTAAAGTGACTTCCAGGCAACACCTCTGTCTCTCTTTTCAGGCTGGGTTTCTTTAACAAGCAGCACAAGGGAAACAGGAAAATAAAATTCAGCATGCTAGGCCCCTCCGTGGTTCTGTGAATACCACCTAAGCACCATCCTACCCGAGCAGTATCTCCCTGTGAGCTCAAAGGGGATTTATATTTTGCTTTTCAGACCAGCTAAGCACCACAGTGAAGCATGAAAAATGGGTCCAATTCTTCATAATTTAAAGAAGCTGTAGCTTATGTAATGCTTCAAAGGTCAGTAAATCATCCTAGTTGCTCTTGGAGTAAGACATAGCGCTGGATCCCATTTTCTTGTGCATGCTGGAATCTGGCTTTCATGGGCATTCTGCCTTGGGGGAATCTGTCCCCACAGTATTGCTCAGACTCTCCCTCCCTCCTCTCCTGTAGCAGAACCTGTGACAAGGATAACACCACCCTAACTGAAATGCTCTGCAGCCCATCAGGACTGAGGCACTCAGCCCCCACTCTGCACTCCCATCCTCTGCACTAGGGAAAGGGACATGTCTGCAAAGAAAATGCACACCCTTCTCCATGGGGCAGTATAACCGCATTGATGCTGGACTAACAGCCTGCTCCAGACTTGGTCCTAGCTGGAGCTTAAACCCCTTTAAAAGGGCAAAGCCTTGAGAGCAGCCATCAGCTCCCCAAGAGGTAATGGGGGAGGGAAAACGTGGCTGAGGCTAATTTTGCTGCAGGAGAATGACAAGCTGAACCACGACCATCACGAGAGGAACAAGTGTTGAAAAGCCTGAGCCAAAAGAACAGCCTCAATCTAGCAAGACAGGGCTGGATCTTCAGCCAGAAATTTTGCAGTCAGCTGTTCCAAATGCTTCTGAGACAGAAGCCACTCATAGCAAACAAACCTTTCACACCACAAAAGTGGCATTCAGGGGGCCAAGAACCTTCTGGAGATTGGAGCCAGGGTATGGGAAAAGTATGTAAGATTGAACTGCGGAGGTTCAGAGGGCAGGTGTGTTAGCAGGTAGAGAGCACTTCCTGCAACGAGGCAATGGAAGATTTCAAATAGTGCTAATTGTAATTTATTATCAGTATTACTGTAGCTCCCAGGAGCCCATACTGGACCTGAACCCCATTGTGCTGCGTACTGTACAGAGAGAGCAAAAAGACAGGTCTTGCCCCCCCGCTGGTAAAGTTTACTTGTGTAAATACAAGACAAGAGACAACAGATGGATACAGATAGACCAGTGGGAGGGTACGAGGGAACAATGAGACAACGGGGGTGGCCAGTCACTGGGAGAGTTGGGGATATGATGTTTCTGCCCTTGAGGCTTTCTGGAGTGTTACATGCTGTGATACTGAGCCTGCAAGAGTTAAGCAACCAGCAGGTTAAGTGATCTAAAATCAACCTTTAAGGACATATTAGAGAATTATTGAGGTGGTAATTAGGACCACTCCTTGTAGATAGCTATCATGTTTCCCATGGAAGAACTTAAACAAATTCTACACATGAACTGACTATTGGAATTGATTCTGGATTTTTTTTTTTTAAACAAATCAGCACTCATCTCTTCTTGGGTCAGTTTCCTAGCACTTTATTCTAGGGCTGTCGATTAACTGAAGTTAACTCATGTGACTAACTCCGAAAAAATTAATCATGATTAATTCCACTGATAAACAACAGAATATCAATTGAAATGTATTAAATATTTGGATGTTTTTCTACATTTTAAAATATATTGATTTCAATTGCAACATTGAACACAAACTTGACAGTGCTCACTTTATATTATTTTTATTACAGATATTTGCACTGTAAAAATGGCAAACAAAAGAAATCATATTTTTCAATTCACCTCATACAAGTACTGTAGGGCAATCTCTATCATGAAAGTGCAACTTACAAATGTAGTAATCCTCACCATATTTGACTTGGCTGTCTGGGTGGGAGCCAAAGCCTGCTTAAAGGGACTGTATTTTAGCTTCTTGGTAATCAGTAGGGTATTATAGAAGTTGTTTTGGGACTGGCTTGGTGAATCCAATTTATAAAAATACACCACCAGTTTTGGGGATCGTCTGCCCCATTCTCTGGAGTTTGCCCTGATTGAGTGATCTCAGCGTGCCCGTCTAGCAACCATGGTCCCACACGGTATCCCAGTAATTGCACAACCTCAATAGTAACGGGGAGAGCACTGCAAATGATTTTCTGTGGAAGCGGGCTTTGTGCACTGCCAGACAGACCAAGAAACACTCCGCTCTCAAAGCTCTTTAAACACATTAAGCCTCACCCTCCATTTTACAAACCCCTGCTCCGTGTCATCCCCCCCACCCCACACACCCCTTCTGATTCAGAAGGGATTGGCATGGCTCCTTCCAGTGCCCCGAATAAGGCTCTCAGGCTGGCCAGAGGCATTCAAGGTTCATAGATATTAAGGTCAGAAGGGACCATTATGATCATCTAGTCCGACCTCCTGCACAACGCAGGCCACAGAATCTCACCCACCCACTCCTGCAAAAAACCTCTCACCTATGTCTGAGCTATTGAAGTCCTCAAATCTTGGTTTAAAGACTTCAAGGAGCAAAGAATCCCCCAGCAAGTGACCCGTGCCCCATGCTACAGAGGAAGGCGAAAAACCTCCAGGGCCTCTTCCAGTCTGCCCTGGAGGAAAATTCCTTCCCAACCCCAAATATGGCGATCAGCTAAACCCTGAGCATATGGGCAAGATTCACCAGCCAGATACAGGAAAGAATTTTCTGTAGTAACTCAGATCCCACCCCATCCAACATCCCATCACAGGCCATTGGGCCTATTTACCATGAATAGTTAAAGATCAATTAACTGCCAAAATCATGTTATCCCAGCATACCATCTCCTCCATAAACTTATCGAGTCTAATCTTAAAGCCAGATAGGTCTTTTGCCCCCACTGCTTCCCTTGGAAGACTATTCCAAAACTTCACTCCTCTGATGGTTAGAAACTTTCGTCTAATTTCAAGTCTAAACTTCCCAATGACCAGTTTATATCCATTTGCTCTTGTGTCCACATTGAGCACAAATACTGAGCTTAAATAATTCCTCTCCCTCTCCGGTATGTATCCCTCTGATATATTTATAGAGAGCAATTATATCTCCCATTAACCTTCTTTTGGTTAGGCTAAACAAGCCACGCTCCTTGAGTCTCCTTTCATAAGACAGGTTATACATTCCTCGCATCGTCCTAGTAGCCCTTCTTTGTACCTGTTCCAGTTTGAATTCATCCTTCTTAAACATGGGAGACCAGAACAGCACACAATATTCCAGGTGAGGTCTCACCAGTGCCTTGTATAACGGTACTAAAAATCCTTATCCCTACTGGAAATACCTCGCCTGATGCATCCCAAGACCACATTAGCTTTTTTCATGGTCATATCGCATTGGCGGCTCATAGTCATCCTATGATCAACCAATACTCCAAGGTCCTTCTCCTCCTCCTTTACTTCTAATTGATGCGTCCCCAGCTTATAACTAAAATTGTTGTTATTAATCCCTAAATGCATAACCTTACACTTCTCACTATTAAATTTCATCCTACTACTATTATTCCAGTTTACAAGGTCATCCAAATCTTCCTGTATGATGATATCCCGGTCCTTCTCTAAATTGGCAATACCTCCCAGCTTTGTATCATCCGCAAACTTTATATTAGCACACTCCCACTTTTTGTGTTGAGGTCAGTAATAAAAAGATTAAATAAGATTGGTCCCAAAACTGATCCCTGAGGAACTCCCTCCAGCCTGACAGTTCACCTTTCAGTAGGACCCGCTGTAGTCTCCCTGTAAACTAATTCCTTATCCACCTTTCAATTTTCATATTGATCCCCATCTTTTCCAATTTAACTAATAATTCCCCACGTCGCACCATATCAAACGCCTTACTGAAATCTAGGTAAATTAGATCCACTGCGTTTCCTTTGTCTAAAAAATCTGTTACTTTCTCAAAGAAGGAGATCAGGTTGGTTTGGCACGAATTACCTTTTGTAAAACCATGTTGTATTTTGTCTCATTTACCATTGACCTCAATGTCCTTAATTACTTTCTCCTTCAAAATTTTTTCCAAGACCTTGCATACTACAGATGTCATGGCCTATAGTTACCCGGATCACTTTTTTTTCCCTTTCTTAAAAATAGGAACAATGTTAGCAATTCTCCAATCATATAGTACAACCCTGAGTTTACAGATTCATTAAAAATTCTTGCTAATGGGCTTGCAATTTCATGTGCCAATTCCTTTAATATGCTTGGATGCAGATTATCTGGGCCCCCCGATTTAGTCCCATTAAACTGTTCGAGTTTCGCTTCTACCTCAGATATGGTAATATCTACCTCCATAGCCTCATTCCCATTTGTCATGCTACAATTATTCCTAAAATCCTCTTTAGCCTTATTAAAGGCTGAGGCAAAGTATTTGTTTAGATATTGGGCCATGCCTAGATTATCCTTGACCTCCACTCCATCCTCAGTGTTTAGCGGCCCCACTTCTTCTTTCTTTGTTTTCTTCTTATTTATATGGCTATAGAACCTTTTACTATTGGTTTTAATTCCCTTTGCAAGCTCCAACTCTACTTGACTTTTAGCCTGTCTCACTTTATCCCTACATGTTCTGACCTCAATAAGGTAGCTTTCCTTGCTGATCCCTCCCATCTTCCACTCCTTGTAGGCTTTTTTGCTTTTCCTTAGTCAGCTCTCTGAGATGCTTGGTCTACAACTCCTTCCTATGAATTTTTTCCCCTTTCTTGGGATGCAGGCTTCCGATAGCTGCTGCAGCTTTGATTTAAAGTAATCCCGAGCCGCCTCTGCCTTTAGATCCATAAATTCTTCAAGTTCAATCCACTTCCCTAATTAATTTCCTTAATTTTTGAAAGTTAGCCCTTTTGAAATCAAAAACCCTAGTTGCAGATTTATTTTCATTAATCCTTCCGTTCAGTTTGAACTGAATTAGCTCATGATCACTTGAGCCAAGGTTGTCTCCTACAATCATTTCTTCTATGAGGTCCTCACTACTGACCAAAACCAACTCTAAAGTGGCATCCCCTCTAGTCGGTTCAGCAACTACTTGATGAAGGAATCCATCAGCTATCGCATCTAGGAAAATCTGAGCCCTATTATTATTACTAGCTCTGGTCCTCCAGTCTATATCTGGGAAGTTAAAGTCTCCCATGATCACGTAGTTTCCATTAGTATTTACTTCATTAAAAACATTAAAGAGGGCTCTATCCATATCCAAATTAGATCCCGGCGGTCTATAGCACACCCCAAGCACTATCATAGGAGAGGCTCTACTAGTTTTCTTCCCCAATGTCATTTTTGCCCAGACAGACTCTATTTTATCCATTCCATCACTTCTTATTTCTTTACATTCTACCTCATCATTGATATACAATGCTACTCCACCACCTTTGCCTTTATTTCTGTCTTTCCTAAACAGCACATCCCCTTCAATACCTGTAGTCCAGTCATGACTACTATTTCACCATGTTTCTGTTATCCCTATAATATCTGGTTTCACTTCCTGCACCAGTAGCCCTAGTTCCTCCATTTTGTTACCTAGGCTCCTCGCATTGGTGTACAAACATCTTAATTTTTGCTGTTTGGCCTCGCTCACATTCTGTACCCTATTAGGCACGGTCATTCTACAGCCAGTATAACCTATTAGACTGGTATCCATACTGCCCTTCCTCCTTATATACATTCTCCTACCCATGGCTGTATCCTTTCTTACTTCATTTTCTTCCCTCTCAATGCTAAAATCCAGCATGGAGATTACCTGGACATCTCCCAACAATTCCTAGTTTAAATCTCTCCTAATCATTTGTGCCAGCCTCCATCCTAGAAGTCTATTTCCTTCCCTACTCAGATGAAGTCCATCCCGAGAGAACTGTCCTCTGTCCATGAATGCTTCCCAGTGGCCATACATCCCAAAGCCCTCCTTATAGCACCACTGCCTGAGCCATCTGTTGATCATCATAATCTTGTCACACGTTTGTTGCCCTTCTCTAGGAACAGACAGAATCCCACTAAAGATCACCTGAGCCTCAATTTCCTTAAGCGTCTTCCCCAGCCTAGCATAGTCTCCCTTTATATGTTCCAGTGAGAATCTAGCCGTATCATTTGTTCCCACATGAAGGATAATTAGGGGATTCTTTCCCAGTCCCTTTAGGATCCTCTTCAACCTCAGGTCTACATCCCATATCTTAGCACCTGGAAGACAGCACACCCTCTATTCTCTGGATCAGCTCTGGTTACAGGCCTGTCTATTCTTCTCAGTAAAGAGTCCATGATCACATAGACCTGCCTTTTCCTGGTGACGGTGCTTTTCTCCAGTCTATCCCCTGTTCCCTCTTGCTGCAAGTTCTTTCCATTCCTATTCTTCCTTGTAATCCTCTTCAACCCATCCTGTATCCTCCTGGGGCTCATATTTGGTGTAGTCTCCATTGACTCTTACCTTTTTCCTATAGCACTAGCTGCTCTTCTCTTCTTCCTTGCCCTTCCACCTTCAGTGACCACTTGCTGAGCCCCCTCTTCATTTTCCAACTCTGCAAACCTGTTCTTGAGCTTATTTCTCCTTCACTAGCCCATCTTTTCCTCTGCCTGGTTCTTTTAGTCACATGCTTCCACCGACCACTTTCCTCACCCAGTCTCCCCTCGGAATTCCTCAGTCCTGCTTCCATCTGCAAGTCTGAGCTTTTCCCTTCAGACACCTCATATGTCTTTGCTCCATAATCTGCACGAAGCCCTTTCTAAACTCAACCAGACTTTCCACCTGCATCTCCAAACCTTGGATCTTTTCCTCCATCAGCTCTATCAGATGGCTTTTCATGCAGACAAAACTCTTACCAGGTATCCCCTCCAGGATCATGTACATACTGCAGCTTCCACATCCAGTCACCTTCATTGTGTCTTCCACTACATGGGTCACTCCCACTGCTACCTCTGTATCTGTCATAGCCTTCCCACCTAAATCCTGTTAATCTGGGAGAGACAAACCACACGAAAACACCACCACCCACAGCAAAAAAAAAAAACCCAAAGAAGCACCATAATACAAACTCCCACTGAAACTCCCTTGTTTGCTCAGCTTCTCTCTCAGCACAAAGCCCTTACAAGCCTCTACACATTCAAATAATACAAATACCTTCTCCTCCAACAGAACTCCCACTGAAATGCCCCTGTTTACAGCTCTGTTCCTCTGCTCTCAACTGCCTCCCATTGATGAATGCATGGTGATGCAAGAATTATAATGGGAAGGTCAAGTGCTCGGCCAGCTCTAGAACATACCCCAGTCAATGCTGCCTGTGCTTCGAGCTAGGTCTGAGGCTTAAAGGTGCAAAGGACTCTGCAACACAGCAAGGTCTACAGAAGATGAATAGTTCCCCCTGTCAAACCCCTAGTCCCCTGCTGGCTGTCAGCCCCCTGGAAATACTCCCATACAAACACCAATTTAAATCCTTGCAACACACAGTGTTCATGCTAAAAAATGAGCAGACATATGAGAATGCTGTGACATTCCCCTCTGGTGTTATCTGGACCAGTGATCTACTAGGCCACTCCAATCCTTGACTCTGGGAGCCAGCCTTACCCTGCTCTGCTGTGAGAACCCCCACTCCTGGGCTGTTCACACACAGCCTCTGACATGTAAGCTGCTCCCAGGTACTTGCAAGAGAACGACACTCGCCAATATCTCCGGTCCCAGAAACAACCCTAGGAACCTCCATATTGCAGTGTCCAATTATGCCCGCTGGAGGCTGCAAGCGTATATAAGTTAGTCAATTTAACAAAGAAATTGATATGTACTAGTCTTGTTATCCCAAGGGGAGCCTCTAACACACTTCTAACCAAATGCACTGCTTCAGGTACAATCAAGAAACAGATTTATTAACTATAAAGATAGATTTTAAGTGATAATAAGTCAAAACATAAGTCAGAGTGGTTACCAAAATAAAATAAAATAAAATAAAATAAAATAAAATACAAGCATGCGGTCTAAACTCTCAACCCTATTAGACTGGGCAGCAACTAGATTAAGCAGTTTTTTTCACCCCACCTGATATTGCAGTCCTTAGTAAGGTTTGTTCCTTAAATCTGGGCCAATCTCCTCTGCTGGAGTCTTGTCTTCTCAGTGTCTTGGTTGTTTGCAGCATAGTTGGGAGCAGGAGAAGGGCCCAGTATGTGTCCACTCTGTCTGTTTTATACTCTCAGGGCATGGCTACACTTGCAGGTGTACAGTGCTGAGAGATAAACCCGCCTTCGGAGAGCACAGCAGGGAAAGCGCTGCAGTCTGTCCTCACTGACAGCTGCAAGCGCACTGGTGCGGCCACATTTGCGGCTCTTGCAGCGGCATGGGGAGCGGTGAATTATGGGCAGCTATCCCACAGAGCACCTCTTCCCATTGTGGCACTGTGGCTTGTGGGAAGGAGGCAGGGGGTGCAGGGCATTCTGGGTCCTGTCCCAATGCCCTGTGATGCATTGGTTCACATCTCAGCAATCCCTGTACTTCCGTCCACACTTGGCGCCATCTTTCAATGTTTTTTGTACTGCGCATGCTGTCTTCCCTTTTGGTCTGCGGGAATGCAGCCCGAACTGCTGAGGAGTATGCTGACGAGTCTTGCCAGCACGTCACATTTGGCAGTTGTTATTCCTTATGATACAGAGTGACAGTGAGGGCTCCGACAATGATATTGACTCGAGTAACGCATATGACACGAGTTTGCTTGTGGCATTCACAGACATGCTCACCTTTGTGGAACGCCGCTTTTGGGCTCGGGAAACAAGCACTGAGTGGTGGGATCACATCGTCATGCAAGTCTGGGATGATGAGCAGTGGCTCCAGAACTTTCGGATGAGAAAAGCCATTTTCATGGGACTGTGTGAGGAGCTCGCACCCACCCTGCAGCGCAAGGACACGAGTTTGAGAGCTGCCCTGACGGTGGAGAAGCCGGCGGCTATTGCAATCTGGAAGCTGGCAACTCCAGACAGCTACCGATCAGGCGCTAACCAGTTTGGAGTTGGAAAGTTGACCGCTGGAATCGTGTTGATGCAAGTTTGCAGGGCCATTAATCGCATCTTGCTCAGAAGAACCATGACTCTGGGCAACGTGCATGACATTGTAGATGGCTATGCACAAATGGGTTTCCCTAACTGCAGAAGGGCGATAGATGGCACACATATTCCAATTCTGGCACCAGCCCACCTAGCCTCTTGAGTATGTTAATCAGAAGGGGTATTTCTCTATGGTTCTCCAGGCACTTGTGGATCACTGTGGGCGTTTCATTGACATGAACGCAGGCTGGCCCGGAAAGGTGCATGATGCACACAACTTTTGGAACACTGGCCTGTTCAGGAAGCTGCAAGCTGGGACTTTTTTCCCAGACCAGAAGATCACCGTAGGGGAAGTCGAAATGCCCATTGTGATCCTTGGAGACCCCGCTTACTCTTTAATGCCGTGGCTCATGAAACCCTACATAGGGTTTTGACAGAAGCAAGGAGCAGTTCAACAACAGGCTGAGCCGGTGCAGAATGTCTGTGGAGTGTGCTTTTGGCCATTTAAAAGGCCACTGGCACTGTCTGTATGGGAAGCTGGACCTGGCCGATGACAACATCCCCACGGTTATATCTGCGTGCTGTACCCTCCATGACATTTGTGAAGGGAAGGGTGAAAGTTTCACTCAGGCATGGAACTCAACACCTGGAGGCTGAATTTGAACAGCCAGACAGCAGGGCTATTAGAGGGGCCCAGCACGGGGCTGCAAGGATTAGGGATGCCTTGAGGGAACAATTTGAGGCTGAAAGCCACCAGTAATGTGTGGTGCCCTGCACGGGAGTGAAGTGCAGTGGTTCCAATGTTAGTAGGAATCTGTGTTTGCTATGCTGACTTGCAGTGCCTGTTTCTTTCCTGGGCTAAGGTATCTTTTACTTTATGCAATAATAAAGAATGTTTTCAAAGCCAAAAAATCCATTTATTGAAAAGAAACATAACTGCCTGGGAAACAAAGGGCAAGGGGGTGGGGTGGGGAACGGTACAATCACAGATTTGCATATGTCCTGTCTGGAGTGCTATGCAATGAGTGCTGCACTTCAGGATGGCTGTACTGCATGGTGATGGGGGTTGAGTGCAGTGGGTAAGGGTGGTCGTTTTCTGGGCTGGGTGGTGAAGCTACAGGTGTTGGAGGCAGCTGGTGGCGGTAAGAACCCAGATGTTGGGGAAAGTGGGTTTGAGGTGACATGGGGGCACAAAGAAAAGAGTTTTGGGACAAGGGCTGCAGGCGCAATAGTGCTCCGCCTGCATGGCTACGAGTGCCTGGATAGAGTCTGCTTGGCGCTCCATGATGCTTATCAGCCGATCCGTGCTTTGCAGACGGGGCACTGCGCTTTTGTGCCGGCACTCCTCATTCTGCTGGTGGATCCTCCTTTCACTGTCCCGCCACTCCTGCACTTTTTGATTTTCAATACTTGAATGCTGCATTACTTCACATGTCTTTCTTGCTTCTGACTCTAAAGAGTCTTTTGGCCGGTGATAGCACGGACGGCTGAGATCTCAAGGTTGCATCTGTAAAGGAAAATGCAACACTTAACAGAGGGAGCATTGTTCACACCAGACAGAGCAATGATTCCCCTGTACTTAAGGGCAAGCGCAGTCTACACAATAGCATAAGCTGCCCATCCCAAAGTGAGCGTACATAACTCACGAGAGTCCCAAAATGGTGAGTAAGCACAGGGGCAAGCGTGACTGATTGTTTCACGGCTGTACTGTCCTCTGGGGTTCTGTGCCTTGGGGAGAGCCAACAGTGGCAGGGGGGCCCTATTCTAAACATTGTCCCCACATTTTCCACAGGTGTTCGTCCTGGAAGATATCTTGCTGCTGAGGGTGACCTGGGAAGCAAGGGGAGAGTCTTCTATTGCAATGCGGCTTCTGCCCTGGGCCACCTGAAGCTTGCCTATGTGCAGCAATGGTCCCCCCACCCCTCACGGCACAGTGGCGCGGACAAGTTAGCCTGACTGGGACAAGGAACACAGTGGCTCTCCTGAAAAACCCGCGCAAGCGCATTGCCCAAGTTCTGGATGAGACCTTTGAAGAGATCACTGAGGCCGATTACCGCGATGTGAGAGAGCACATCAACATCCCATTCCGCATCTAGGCACGTGTGCAGCTCTAACCCTCCTTTCGCCAAGAGCCCGCACCGAACAACTTCCTTCCCAAAACAAAACCTGCTTACCGGGAACCTCCTCTGGTGTTTGTCCTTCCCCAAGCACCGGCCGTCATGACTGGCTACCTTCCTCCTGGCTTGACAACATGCATCTAGGGGTACCGGGTGTCTTACTCCACCTCAGCACCCTCACTCTCGCTTTGCTCCTCCTCCTCCTGCCTTGTTGAACTGGGCTCCAAAGCATCCAGGGTGGTCCTCGGAATGGAGGTGAGGTTGCCCCCAAGTATCGCATCCAGCTCTTTGTAGAAATGGCAGGTCGCGAGGGCAGCACCGGAGCGGCGGTTTGCCTCTCGGGCTTTGCGGTAGGCATTCTGCAGCTCCTTCACTTTAACCCTGCACTGCAGTGCATCCTGGTCATGACCCCTTTCCATCACGTCCCTTGATATCTGCCCAAAGATATCATAATTCCTATGGCTGGAGCGCAGCTGGGATTGACAGCTTCCTCCCCGCCAAACACTGATGAGGTCCAGGAACTCGCCATTGCTCCATACTGGGGCTCGCTTGGTGCGTGGAACCTTGGTCACCTGGAAAGATTCGCTGAGAGCACTCCATGCCTGGCTGAGCAAACAGGAAGGGGATTTTCAAAATTCCCAGACAATTTAAAGGGCAGGTCTGATGGTTGGTCACCTGAAGGCAGGGCAGTAGAGTTTGAAGTGATGACCAAAGCGGCTAGAACAGGCATTATGGGACACTTCTGGAGGCCGCTCAGAGCGTACTATAGGACCAGGGCGTCCACACTGGCGCTGCGGTGCTCCAGTGGGGGCACACAAAACTTTATTCCACTCGCTGAGGTGGAGTACCAGGAGCACTGTAGCTGTGGAGTCAGAGCGCTTTACATGCCTTTCCAGTGTGGACATGTAGTGAGCTGGTGTGCCCGGGGCTCCTTTATTGCGCTGTAACTCGCAACTGTAGCCAAGCCCTCAGTCCATGTGCTTGTAGAACACAAGTCCAGGCATGTCTATGGGGCACTACTTTCCCAGAAAGGTTGAGCAATTCCTCTGGTGGGGCCTCATGCAGGTGAGTCATTGCATTGTAGCTCCCTTGGTGGACAATGGCTGTTGATGGGCTGTTTCACATCCCGCCTGGGTGTTGGTTACTTTCCTTGCTGTTGCCCCTCTGGGGATCTATTATCTGGCTGATTCCCCAACTTACAGCATGATTTAGTGACCACAATACAACACAATTCTCAAAACTCCATATGCATTAATGATACACATATATGGATAGAGAAATGACCTTCAGCAGATCATAACCTTTCCCCCAATACCTTACAAGGCATGCTTTATATGCAAGATCACAATTACATGAAAATGAAGAATATGAGGGTTACAATATGCTCCCCCAAGGTACAGAATGTCACAGCTCACCACTTCCCTCGCAGGGTTTCAGGGCAGTTAACCTTAACAAGAACTACAACATCAGGGCACCCAGCTCTACTATGGCATCCTGGCTGGAACCAGCCACAAAGAAAGTGGGAAAAAGTCCTCATTGGATTCCTGTCTGCTTGAGATGGACAGCAAAACATTAGAGGGTAGAAAGGTGAGAAGGAAAATTAACTTCTGAGGAGTTAAAAGGACAGTCATGAGAATAGCAAGGTTTTTGGCATATCTACTGGGAAGCAAGAAGTGAGTTTTACAGCTATCCCAAGCCTAGAGAGGAGGGGACGGGTGGGAGGGGTGTGGCCAGTGGGGAAATTGTTCTGTGTCCATAGAGACCTAGCACAAAGGGGTCTTGGTCCATGACTAGGGCTCTAGATGCTTCAGTAATACAAATTATTAATAATAAAAAATGTTAAATAATTATAGAATGTTGAAGAGGGGAGCGAGTGGAGTTGTGAACCACTAGAGGGATTTTAGTTTGTAGAATATGGAAGGTTCTGGAAAGTGGGCAGGGCATCCGAAAATGTGATTCTACACAAAACTGGCTGGACAGTCTTACTCTTTAGATTTCAGCATTGAGGTCACTAAGGAGCGATTTCACCCTAATTACAGTCAAGGTGAATGCTGTGACCACTACTGAAACCAGGCCATTAGTATCTACTGATTATCAATCTATGCATGAAATTTATCTGCTTCAATAGCAAAGATTTAAGAAAACTGGATGTCCATGATTAGGCTCCTAAATTCATATTTAAGAAAATAAGGAATAGCCTGGTTTCCAAAAGCGATGAAAATCTATCGGGTCCCATGGTCACTTACCTAGGTGTCTAAACATGGAGTTTGAAGCCTAACTTTTAGTCTCTCATTTTCTAAAATCTTGGCTAGGCCTATAGTTGAAGGAAGTGGTCGAAAACAAGCAATGGAATAACTGATTGCAACAATGAAAATAGGTACTTCAGAGGAATGAAGCTTTAACCACTGACAAGAGCCATTCAGTAGCAAGGTAGAAAGGATTCATGCTCATCTCAAAAAAAAAAAAAAATTGGTTTCTTTGGCTCCTTCAGGATCTAGTGTGTCTTGGACTGAATTTTTCTGCTGAAGTGAAAGCAGAATATGGAGTAGTTGGATGACCCGGCAAGTAAGATTTTTTCAATGCAGTCATCAAAATGTAGCTGCAGTGGTAAATTAAGCCTCAGTTTCAGGCCTCCCAGAGCCTCTTCAGCACCAGCTTCTTTCAGGGACCCTCTTTCTTTGTCCTCACCCAAAACATATCAGAGCAATCTGAGACTGGGCCCTGAAAAGGTCAGAGAAATTCAAACTGGAAATAAGGAGCGACTTAAACAGTGAGGATAAGAAGCCACTTGGAACAAGGTTATTGAAGGAAGTGTTGGGTTCATCACCACATGCAGTCTCGAATTACAGACTGAATGTGTCTAGTTCAATCACAAATTATCAGGCATGACAGTGTCCACTTTAATAGGGAAAGAATAATTCCCTCCACTCCAGGAAACACTGGGTGAAATTCTCTGGCCTGTGTTATGTAAAAGGCCAGACTAGCTGGTTATGGTGGTTTATGAAAAGAAAAGATTTGAACTTGATAAAATAAAAGGCTCCAAGTTTCTGAACAACAACTTTCAATGTAGCACACAAGGATCAATTTAAAGAAACTACTCAAACACTCTGCCCCAGATATTCGCTTCCAGACAGCTCTGAACTCACTAGTCGATGCTGCAGGTGAAGAACTTGAGGAAAACAACTAAAAGAACCAACGCTGACATCCATGCACGATGGTTGACTGAAGCTGGGAAGTGACTCAATAATGGCGATTGGCATCCTATAGAGGGAAAAAATGCATTCCTACTCAATGATGTTGATTCTATAACTGAAAACATGCTCAAGAGGCCTCTGCCATGTGCTCAGGCAATAAAAATACAGTGAGAAATGAGCAAACCCCTCAGGCAGACATCCGTGGGGTCAGCAACCGGATTAAACCTTGCTGAGAAAGCAGCACCAGCAAGCAGTCCTAACGCGCACCAAGAAAAGTCAAGAGTTCTTCTCCAGAACCCATCGGCCTTATGGCTGGTTGATTGAAGAAGAGGAGGGTGATGGATGCCCCAGCTTCCCAGTGATACTTGCTAGTCCTCTCAGGAAGTCTCTGTCTCTCCAGCTGCATCCAGCCCCCTCCTCAGCAGGTTGCATTGAGCACGAGGTTTATGCTGAGCCAAACACCACAGTCAGGTCTAGACAGAGGGACTAGAGTCACAACAGCATCTGAAAAAGAGTTTGGAGGGACAGGGCAGATCGCAAGCTGCTGAAGCAGCTACTACAGTTGCCACAGAAATCTGGTGCCATCTAATTAACAATAAAGACCTGGAGCCACACTAGGGAAAAACTGAGAAGTGATTGAGAGAAGCTGTGCAATCTTTCCATTACTTAACTCACCTGACTAAGGCCTGCCTACACTTAAAATTTAGTGTAGGAAGTGTCTACATGACCGTGGCACGTTTTAAAAGAATTTCAGTGCATAAACAATGCAGTATTGTTGTAGCTGTGTCGGGCCCAGGATATTAGAGAAACAAGGTGGGTGAGGTAATACCTTTTATTGGACCAACTTCTCTATGACAGATCTATAAAATCATGAATGGTGTGGAGAAACTGAACAGGGAAGTGTTATTTACGCCTTCACTTAATACAAGAGGGGGATCACCCAATGAAATTAACAGGCAGCAGGTTTAAAACAAACAAAAGGAAGTACTTCTTCACACAACGTGCAGTCAATCTGTTTAACTCATTGCCAGCGGGTGTTGTAAAGGCCAGAAGTATAACTGGGTTCAAAAAAGAATTAGCCAAGTTCATGAAAGATAGCCATTGATGGACCTATTAGCCAAGATGGTTAAGCCTCTGACTGCCAGATGCTGAGACTAGACAATAGGGGACAGATCACTCGATAATTGTCCTGTTCTGCTCATTCCCTCTGAAGCACCTGGCATTGGCCACTGTTGAAAGACAGGATACTGGGCTAGATGGACCATTAGTCTGACCCCGTGTGGCTGTTCTTACGTCAGAACACAGAATCATTCTATGTGGTAGGTGTTCACCCCAAACAGAGATAACACTAGGGAAAGGGCTAGGACATGACTTGCTGTCAACGTTCCTTCCCAACTCTGAACTCTAGGGTACAGATGTGGGGACCTGCATGAAAACCTCCTAAGCTCATTTTTACCAGCTTAGGTTAAAACTTCCCCAAGGTACAAACTATTTCCCTTTTTTCCCTTGGACTTTATTGCTTCCACCATCACCAAGTCTAACAGATATATAACCGGGAAAGAGCCTGCTTGGGAAAGTCTTTCCCCACAAAATCCTCCCCAAACCCTACACCCCCTTTCCTGGGGAAGGCTTGATAAAAATCCTCACCAATTTGCATAGGTGAACACAGACCCAACCCCTTGGATCTTAAGAACAATGAAAAAGCAATCAGGTTCTTAAAAGAAGAATTTTAATTGAAGAAAAAGAAAAAGAATCACCTCTGTAAAATCAGGATGGTAAATACCTTACGGGGTAATTAGATTCAAAACATAGAGAATCCCTCTAGGCAAAACTTTAAGTTACAAAAAGACACAAAAACAGGAATACCCATTCCATTCAGGACAGCTATTTTATCAGCCATTTAAACAAAACAGAATCTAACGCATATCTAGCTAGATTACTTACTAAGTTCTAAGACTCCATTCTTTTTTTTGTTCCTGACAAAAGCATCACACAGACAGAGAGAACCTTTGTTTCACTCCCCCTCCAGCTATGAAAGTATCTTGTCTCCTTATTGGTCATTTTGGTCAGATGCCAGCGAGGTTATCCTAGCTTCTTAACCCTTTACAGATGAAAGGGTTTTTCCTCTGGCCAGGAGGGATTTAAAGATGTTTACCCTTCCCTTTATATTTATGACACCCCACCTCCCCTGATTTACACCCGCCAGCTCTGGGCCATGTGTAGCTGTCACCTTCCTTTTGTTTGACACTCTTTTTGGAAAGTGTCAATGCTGAGACATGGGGTCCGGGTCCATCACCTCTGACCGGGTCCTGGTAGAAGTTTCCGGAATAGAGCTAGGCATGACGGCTTGTTTAGCCTGGCTGTGGGTGACCATTCCGACCCTCTTGGCTAGCTTCACACAATTGGCCAAGTCTTCACAGCATAGGGATTGGATAATCATCATAGACTGCAAAAGTCCATATTCCTGACCAGCCTTTGTACTGGACAGGCAACTTGGCTGTAGGCAAATTGAAACAGTTGGACTTGAAGGGTTGAATCGTCACTTGAATCTCTGGGTTGATTAAATTGGGGTCCACTAAGGAAGCATGGATAGCCGACACTTGGGCTCCGGTGTCCCTCCACGCGGTGACCTTCTTCCTGCCCACACTCACAGTTTCCCTCCACTCCGAGTGTATCTGGGAGGTATCTGGACCTGAGGACCTCTGGTGTGATTCCGGTGCAGTGAACTGTAATCTGTTGGAGTTCTTGGGACAGTTGGCCTTTACATGCCCCGGCTCGTTACATTTAAAACATTGTCCTGCTGACGGGTCACTGGGGCGAGGTGGGTTGCTGGAGAATGGTGTGGTGGGACGATAAGGTGGCTGGAGGGTTCCTTGGGGGGTAGTTGGGGCCTTGGGCTGCCCACGGTAGTAGGGTGTGGTCTGAGGTTGCCCCTTTTGGTATCCGCTCCAACTGCGACCAGTTTTTTTTCTTTTCTGCCACCTCCACCCATTTGGCTCCAATCTCCCCCGCCTCGATTACAGGTTTGGGCTTCCCATCAAAGATGTATCTTTCTATTTCCTCAGGAACACCCTCTAAGAACTGTTGCATTTGCCTTAGGAAAGGCAAATTTTCTGGAGATTTAACACTTGCTCCTGATATCCAAGCATCCCAATGTTTCACAATGTGGTAGGCATGTCGGGTAAATGACACGTCTGGTTTCCGCCTTAGGGCTCTGAACCGCCGACGGAAATGCTTGGGTGTTAGCCCCATTCTGACTTTCGCCTTGGTTTTAAACAGTTCAGACTGGTTCATGTGTTCCTTAGGCATTTCAGCCGCCATCTCAGCTAAGGGTCCACTGAGCTGTGGCCTCAGCTCTACCATGTATTGGTCTGTAGAGATGCTGTACCCAAGGCAGGTCCTTTCAAAGTTTTCTAAGAAGGCCTCGGTATCATCACCTGCCTTGTAGGTGGGGAACCTTCTGGGATGGGAAGTGGTACCTGGAGAAGGATTGCTAGGGTTTGTTGGTATATTCTGCTGAGCCTTTGCTTTCTCCATCTCCATCTCCAGTGCATGATTCCTTTCTTTTTCCTTTTCCTCCTCTGCATGCTTCCTCTCTTTTTCCTTCTCCTCCAGTTCTTTGTCCCTTGCCTCCATTTCTCTCCTGTGGGCAGCCTCCATTTCTTTTTCTTTGGCTGCTTGTGCATCCATCTTCATCTGTCTGAGTTCTACGCGTCTTTCATGTTCCTTTTGTCTTTCCTCAGCCTCTAATCTGGCTAATTCAAGCTTCTGTTGAAGAGTGCAGTCTCTCATCCTAACCTCTCTGTTTTTAAACTAACTTTACACCCGAGAGTTAGAAAGAAAAAAAAAAAACTTGGCTTGTAAAATTTTGCTGTGCTGTTTTCCAATACCTATGTTCTCTGATAGTGACTGTCAGCCTACAGAAAAATCCTTAAAAAAAAAAAACCCTAACCCCTTTGTCTCCAGGCAAATAGACAGAAAACCCCTCTAGCTGCTCTTAGGTAAAAAACACTTGCTCTGAGTTCTCCCATGCCTTCTGGAACAGGAAGATAAATGTGAGAGCACAGGACATGCCGTGTGTCTGTATAAAGTAAATACCTATAGAAATACTGTTAAAAAAAAGTTATTTGAGTTGCAATGCCAAGCAGTCAAAAGTTAGGAAACACTTGGTGGTCTGTGCAAATTTAATTTGGTCAGCTTGTGCATCCAGCCTGTGCAATGAATGACACGGGTCCTGTGGAAAGACCAAATAACCATATCATAATGCATACGCAACAGGGGGCAGAATGAAGGTTACATGGGAAAATTTAAATCTGGAATTTTCTAGTGCTTGACTTTGCAACCTAAATGATTTTTTTAATGCAGTTTTTGGTATAAATTTCCTACTTTGTAAAAATAAGGTGAAAATGAGTTCCACCATGTAAAAGTGTAGCAACCCCCTGACCTCATGCATCAGGGTTTGACGCTTGAACCTTCAGCGCTGACCTCTAAGTACCTGAGCTACAGGACTAATTGCATTAGCTGGCAGTGAGAGAAGGGCTGTTATCCCAGAGCGGGGATGAGCTGCTGGCACCATATGCTGGGAAGCCTGGCCCAGGCCTCTCCTCCCACCCCTCCAGGAGGGAGGGAGCTACCGCCCTATGTGGGGCCCCCAGAGACAGGGATTGACTGTTGCTGACATGTCCTGGGTCCAAAAGTATAACAGAGAGCCCTCTCAGCTCCCCATTCAACTTTTGCTGCTATAGCATCTCTGGCAGCTCCCAGGTGTTCCCCATGTGGTAGTTCCTGCAGCGGGGTGGTCACTCTGGAACGTCTGTGTGTTCCGTTATTTTAGCAGACTACCAAAAGTTCCCGGAGAAATGCAAGTGAGACAACAGAAATTATTTCACTTATTGATCTCTCAGCCATCCCAGAACAAAACTTAATGGGACAAAGAAAAAAAGACACTTCCTGTAGTCCCAGGACTTTTTCCCTGCCAAATTTCAAAGGATTGCTTCCAGCATTGGGGTGTTGGAGCTTTTCCACAAAGGCATTAATCAATTATAATGAAAAGTGTCACACAACCTTAGAATGGGAATTGCTACAGCTCCCCCTATAATTCTGTTTCATTCATGCAGGACCTCTTCTCTCCTCCCAGGCACTTTCAGACAAGGATGGGCTAAGAGACCTTCAGCTCCTTTCTCCTCTCTAATCACTCCCACCTCTCTCCCTCACTTTCCTTTGTCTCCATCAGATACTTTCGTGTCCCTGAATTTCATGCATCTCTCTCTCTCTCTCTCTTCCTTTCTACCCCACTACCTATAACATCGGACACCACCACCTCTGCACCTGCAAACTAGCCATGTTACAGCATCCTTAACAAGATAAGCAGCATGAGAACGAACTGAAGTGACCCAACCCCACATGAACACATCTGATCCTGCATGGGGAACTGACATGGCACAGGAGTGCAGGGGTGTGACGTTATTAACATAATCTGGGACCATATAAATCATCGTTGCAACTGATGTCCTGGAGTGGCACCAAATCTTATATAAAGGGGTCAAATGAGGTATCTAAGACAAGGTTACGATTTGCTGATTATGCTGTGTATATGTGTGTATCATTTTTGTAGCTGAAGTTATGAATATTGGCTCTATACTGTCTGTATTTCAAACTTACATTATGCTTCTGGGTGACACCCCAGACAAGTTGGTGTCAGCTCTGCCTAGCCTGCTGGATGGCCCGTTAAGGGCCATCAGCTATACTATTGACCCGTTGAGAGAAGGCAGACACGCTTTGTGACTCAGCAAGGTATGCAGGGAGGTGCCTATGGACAGAACTCTGAGGTTTTTCCAGGCCATGTGATGGACAGCTTGTCTTTGGAACAAAGAAAGACAGACCACATGGCAAGAGAATATAAAAAGCTGCTGCAGTTCCTCCATCTTGTCTTCAATCCTGCTTCTTACCTCTGGAGGGACTTTGCTACACTAAAGCTTTGAACCAAGGAATGAAAGACCCATCCCAGCTGTGGATGTACTCCAGAGACTTGATTTGAACCTGCAGTTTATTCTACCACTGCTGCAAGCCTGAACCAAGAACTTTGCCATTACTGTATGTAATTGATTCCATTTAATCAATTCTAGCTCTCATCTATATCTTTTTCCTTTTATGAATAAACCTTTAGATTTTAGATTCTAAAGGATTGGCAACAGCGTGATTTGTGGGCAAGATCTAATTTGTATATTGACCGGGGTCTGGGGCTTGGTCCTTTGGGATCAAGAGACCCTCATAGACTCATAGATATTAAGGTCAGAAGGGACCATTATGATCATCTAGTCAGACCTCCTGCATAATGCAGGCCACAGAATCTCACCCACTCACTCCTGCAATAAACCTCTCACCTATGTCTGAGCTATTGAAGTCCTCAAATCATGGTTTACAGTCTTCAAGGTGCAGAGAATCCTCTAGCAAGTGACCCGTGCCCCATGCTACAGAGGAAGGCGAAAAACCTCCAGGGCCTCTTCCAATCTGCCCTGGAGGAAAATTCCTTCCCGACCCCAAATATGGCCATCAGCTGAACCCTGAGCATGTGGGCAAGGTTCACCAGCCAGATACCCAGGAAAGAATTCTCTGTAGTAACTCAGATCCCACCCCATTTAACATCCCATCACAGGCCATTAGGCCTATTTACTATGAATAGTTAAAGATCAATTAATTGCCAAAATCATGCTATCCCATCATACCATCTCCTCCATAAACTTATCTAGTTTTACCTTGAACCTTTTTTCTTTTACTGGGGTACTGGTTTTCATAACCATCTGTCCCCATAATGAGTGGCATTGGTGGTGATACTGGGAAACTGGAGTGTCTAAGGGAATTGCTTGTGTGACTTGTGGTTAACCAGTGAGGTAAAACCAAAGTTTTCTCTGTTTGGCTGGTTTGGTTTGCCTTGGTGTGCATAGAAACCCCAGCTTTGGGCTGTGACTGCCCTGCACAGTGGAAGGTGTAACAAAGGCCTGGCCTGTGACACACTCAGAGAAGGGTCTGAACCGTCTCGGGGGGGAAAGATTCTAGCTGGCTATGAACTGGTGGCGAAGTTTGTAAGTTACAAGTAGCAAGGCTGCAAAAGGGCCCAACGCAGGCCCAAAACCATTTTCCAATCAGCTGTTCTGCTGGTTTAATAATCAAAGCAGGAGGATATTATTCAAGAGAAATGAATTATGCTGTTGAAAGCAGCATGACCAACTCTAGTCAGATGCTCATAGCTGCTGCCAGCAGGCACTTCAGAAACGCCAACTTGAATGCAAAGCATAAATCTCTTCTCCCCTGCCCCTCCCAAGTTTGGGGACATTGAGAAATGAGTCATTATCATTATCAGGCTGTTTCTGTAGATAAAGTGGCACAAGGCAAGCGTTTGAGTGATGAGCACGAAAGTCTCTGATGGTCACTGATGCAGAGCCCAAATGTTTTTGGTGCAAATCCAGAGATGTATTTACCTACTAGAATGTACAGAACACAGGGAAGGAGTGCCAAAAGGACACAGCACAGAGGAAAGCAAAGAGAATACCACCCACGTAATACAATCTGTACAGCTGGACTGCCAGGTAAGGACAAACATTAGGTCTCCTCTCTGCCATCCCAACTGTGATCAATGAATGGCCAAACATTAAACAGAAGGGGCACAACAATTTGACAGTTTAGGACTCTGGGTACAGTGCCTATGCCAGCATGCGCAGGAAAACTAAGCCCTCTGGGAGGGTCTGAACACTCCTGAATCCACATCTAGAAATGGATAGCTAAAGTCTCAAGGATTAGGGAGACTGGGAGAGGGACCCAACCCGAGTACAGCCCTGCCTTCTGCACAGATTCCAGATTCCTGCCTGCCAGGGCCAAGAAAAGCACCTGTGCATTGGATGGGAAAACCACAGGGCACACGTTAAAGCCCCTATTTCAGCAGCTGCAGAGAAGGCCTCCTCATATGAATAGAGGAGTCTTGTATTCAGAGAACAAGCTCCTGTGCCGCATTAGGCAGATTTATGCTCAGCTGAACACTGGAGACACGTTTTTCCTTTTTTTAACATAAACCACACAGATTCCAAGCAAGGCTGTATTGCAGCATCATGTTACACAAGCCCCATACAAGCCATCAATGGCTAAATATACCCTGTGAGCATGCTGCTCCAGTGTATCACCAGGGCTGGCAGAGCAGCAGGATCCTCCAACCTGCTAGGAAAGATACAGAAATAACTCGCAGCTTGTCCAGAACAAAACGTGCCAGCTGCTTAGAGCCTAGAAAATGAACCCCATGCACTGGGAGCCCTCTGCTTGGTTCTGCTCCTCAACTTCCAATTTTTACTTCCCATTAAACAGGGACCCTTGAGAGTTGTTTAGGCCCCGACTCGCGTGTGCATATAAAAATCACTAGTCCACTGGCAAGAAATATGAGAGAGGTCATCAGCCCCAGAACATCCCTCATCTTTAATGCGTAGCTGCTGCCTAGGGAGACTGCTTGCACCAAAGGGGAGCAGTGCATGCTGGGACCTGGAGATTTCACAGGGGTCTCCTCCATGTTGAAGCTGATTGATCACCTGCTCTATATGGTAGACCCCTGTGGGCTGTTTCTAGCTGGGGGATATACTAGGTATTCTTTGATCACCTCTGTTGTATGTCCCTTTATGTTTAACTTCCTTTGGGGTTGTCTCCAGTACATGCCTGCTCTTTGTTATACCTGCAATGTTTCTATTCCACTTTGGTATCTAAGGCATTTTGGAGAATCGGTTGCAATGTTTTTAGAGGCATGCCTCCAGCAGTCGCACCAGTGACTGAAAGTTTCTCTTCTGGGACCAGTGACTGGAAGAGGTTACAAGCACTAAAAGCTTTTGTACTGGTCTCAAAACACCTCTAGCCCTGGCAACTGATGAGACTCGCCAGACTTGAGCCACATCATGATCATCATCAGCATGCTCTCCCATCCACTCCTGCCCCAGTTCAACTGCAACATGATTTTTGCAGCAGATAGTTTTCAAGCTGCTTGTTAGGAAGTAACCATTTTACCATGCTGGTGTTGGCTCTAGCAGTTCAAGATATGATTGATAAAGTCATGTCAAAATTAGGTTAAAAAAAAGTAGCAGCATGACACGACTTCACAGATGGATATCTTGTAACTGTGCTTTTCTGACACTGGGCCAGGACTGAATAGCAAGTGGGGGAACCTAGACCTCTATTTCCCGCTGGGCCCAGGGATGTATCAGGAGTCAACTTTTCCAAGTTTAGTTTCCTCCCTTTGGTTTTTAGCAGCTGAGTGTTTAATGGGTTATGGTGATAATATAAAAATAGATACACCTCACAAAAGAGAGGGTTTAAACTAGAGAGGGCAGGTGGAAGGACACTTACCTTCTCTCCCAATCTCTCTCCCTCCCTGAACAACATGGGCTCTACCAAGTACTGAAATTGAATGTGCCCCCTTTAACCCATCTGGACAAAAATAAAATTAGGGCCTGACATTTAAAATAGTAATGGTGCAAATACATTTTGCACAAGTGACAAGAGCATCAAAGGTCCTGATGTCATCGTAACCCAGACCCTCATACTAACTCTTAACAGCCTTGCATGCACGTTGAACAGGAGGAGTGAACCCCGCAGCACGCCATTAGCAGCCTCTCTGGGGAGATAAGCAATTGTCCAATACTGCTTCCAGCCTCTCTCCAGTAAAAAAGCAGAGAGCCACTCAATCACGTAGATACTCTAGTGCTAGACGCTGCCTAAGACAGACTCCGTCTACAGGGTTCTCAAACGTCATTGCACCATGACCCCATCTGACAACAAAGTTACTACATGACCCCAAGGAAGGGGGAGAGAGAGCTTGAGCCCCACTGCCCCGAGTGGAGGGGAGAGGGGGCCACAGCCTGAGCCTCGCTGCCCCAGGTGGGGTCCCAACCCACAGTTTAAGAACCGCAGTTTGAGAACTGCTGGGTCTCTATCACTTCTAGAGTCTGCAGACATGTTGACAATTTAGGGCTATCAATATCAAAGGCAGCTGTCAGATCTACAGAAACAATATGGCTATTTGGTCTTCATCCATCATCAAGAGAAGATTGACTACTAAAATCAGAGCAACTTCCAACCACAGCATCAAATCCACCACCTCTGGGCCCAGACCCTTAGATCCCTTCCTCTTCCAAAAAAAATTATTTGTGCAGCTCCTTCTCCAAATAAGGTACACAACCACTAGGGCAGACTTGGAGTCTGTTCCAAATTCAAGCCACCCACGAATCATGATGCAAGGAAATTAAATACAAATGCTCAAAGAAACAGTTAAAGTGCTTTAAGAAACAAAACTAAGTGGCTGTTCTTCCAATCACTTTCCATGAGCAGTTCTAATTTCCAACTCCTACTTCAGACAAGTGAGAGTGAGCAGGGTTACTTGGCTTGTAAATATCCTGCTAACATTTTAAACAGCATCCATAACTCCCACCTTGCTATACAATTCAATTTCAAAGCCCTGGTAATTTACGTGTTTACCAGATGATTTGATTTTTCCACCTGCCTGAGTCACTTGGCTTTTGAGAACAGGTGACAGAATGAACTCTCCACCTTGTTCAAACAAGTTCAACCAAAACAGTGCAACTCAGTAGATCCCCAGGAATGTCCAGGCTCTGCCCAGTTCCCCCACGCACACAGTGTAACAGCTACAACTAACACAGGGACTGCCCAAACCACCAGCAGGTGTCTTCTCCCCCGACAGTGATTTACAGCTGGAAGTACAGGCTTATTCAAGATATTAAAACTATGCTCAGCAGATGTCTCTCAGACTAGTTCTGCTTGGCAGAGGGGAATGGCCCACATCAGCAAGACCAAAGAGGCTTGGTCTGCAGGATAAGAAAAACATATGGACACATCGTTAAGCGTTTGATGTGATAAACAAAGGAAGAATTCTGGAAGCTATTCATGGACCATAGCAAAGAGGAGGATTCCAGAGGCACTGAGGTCATTTAGTCCTACAACAGTATGTCCTAGTCCAGAAAAAGAGTAGAGTCTATTCTTCAGCTTCCCTTCTGAAAAGAACTAATGCCTAGTTGTGGTTCCCAAAGTATGGCCCCCGGTCACATGATGCTGGCTGGCTTTTACTATTTCTAGCTACCAAACTACATGAAAAGCAGCTACAAATACTTTAAGTATTTCCTAGTGTTACTTTTCCATGGCAGCAATTGCTGTAATTGCCACATTTCTTCCATCAGCAAAGGGAAGGAAGGGAGCACGATCATGAATTAGGAGGAACGTCACTACAGGTAATTTGAGACCCCTAGACCTGAAGCATGAAGTCCATTAGCCCTATGCTGTCCCTCATGGAAGGAAAGGAAAAATCACATTGTATATGCACCTCAAGTTACCCCAAAAGTGATACTGCCCATGAACATCCTCAGAGGCTCTGTTCAACATGTGCTAACAATAACCATATTACATAATTTCGTCTCCATTATGGCCAAGGAGAAGAGTTCACTGATTTACAGGACAGTTTCGGCTGTGCTCATACAACCATAGAACAGACTCAAGAAAGACGTCAAACTACCCTGGTGCAAGTCCCAGTCCCAAATTAGGTGACTTCCCCTGCCCTTCTCATCAATGCCTATGCTATAAAACTTCCCACATCCCCAAAGCTAGATGGACATCCCAGAACATGGTCTAGGGGTTAGGGGACAAGGAATCACAACTGCTAGGTTCTTTGCTTGACTCTGCCACTGACTCACTATGTGACCTTGGGAAAAGTCATCAACTCTCCGGGCCTTCATTTCCCTATCTACAAGATGGGGCCATTGCAACGTTTGCAGGGATGGAAAGTGAGAGGTTTCCATCCAAGCTGGATGAGCAAGCATCTTAGAGAGGTGATTAAGAAGAAGCAGAAAGCATACAGGGAGTGGAAGATGGGAGGGATCCGAAAGGAAAGCTACCTAATTGAGGTCAGAACATGTAGGGATCAAGTGAGACAGGCTAAAAGTCGAGTAGAGTTGGACCTTGCAAAGGGAATTAAAACCAATAGTAAAAGGTTCTATAGCCATATAAATAAGAAGAAAACTAAGAAGGAAGAAGTGGGGCCGCTTAACACTGAGGATGGAGTGGAGGTTAAAGATAATCTAGGCATGGCCCAATATCTAAACAAATACTTTGCCTCAGTCTTTAATAAGGCTAAAGAGGATATTGGGGATAATGGTAGCATGACAAATGGGAAGGAGGATATAGAGGTAGATATTACCATATCAGAGGTAGAAGCGAAACTGAAACAGCTTAATGGGACTAAATCGGGGGGCCCAGATAATCTTCATCCAAGAATATTAAAGGAATTGGAACCTGAAATTGCAAGCCCATTAGCAAGAATTTTTAATGAATCTGTAAACTCAGGAATAGTACCGAATGATTGGAGAATTGCTAATATAGTTCCTATTTTTAAGAAAGGAAAAAAAAGTGATTCGGGTAACTACAGGCCAGTTAGTTTGACATCTGTAGTATGCAAGGTCCTGGAAAAAATTTTGAAGGAGAAATTAGTTAAGGACATTGAAGTCAATGGTAAATGGGACAAAATACAACATGGTTTTACAAAAGGTAGATCGTGCCAAACCAACCTAATCTCCTTTTTTGAAAAAGTAACAGATTTTTTAGATAAAGGAAATGCAGTTGATCTAATTTACCTAGATTTCAGTAAGGCGTTTGATACCGTGCCACATGGGGAATTATTAGTTAAATTGGAGAAGATGGGGATCAATATGAACATCAAAAGGTGGATAAGGAATTGGTTAAAGGGGAGACTGCAACGGGTCCTACTGAAAGGCGAACTGTCAGGTTGGAGGGAGGTTACCAGTGGAGTTCCTCAGGGATCGGTTTTGGGACCAATCTTATTTAATCTTTTTATTACTGACCTTGGCACAAAAAGTGGGAGTGTGCTAATTAAGTTTGCAGATGATACAAAGCTGGGAGGTATTGCCAATTCGGAGAAGGATCGGGATATTATACAGGAGGATCTGGATTACCTTGTAAACTGGAGTGATAGTAATAGGATGAAATTTAATAGTGAGAAGTGTAAGGTTATGCATTTAGGGATTAATAACAAGAATTTTAGCTATAAGTTGGGGACGCATCAATTAGAAGTAACGGAAGAGGAGAAGGACCTTGGAGTATTGGTTGATCATAGGATGACTATGAGCTGCCAATGTGATATGGCTGTGAAAAAAGCTAATGCAGTTTTGGGATGTATCAGGAGAGGCATTTCCAGTAGGGATAAGGAGGTTTTATTACCGTTATACAAGGCACTGGTGAGACCTCACCTAGAATACTGTGTGCAGTTCTGGTCTCCCATGTTTAAAAAGGATGAATTCAAACTGGAGCAGGTACAGAGAAGGGCTACTAGGATTATCCGAGGAATGGAAAACTTGTCTTATGAAAGGAGACTTAAGGAGCTTGGCTTGTTTAGCCTAACTAAAAGAAGGTTGAGGGGAGATATGATTGCTCTCTATAAATATATCAGAGGGATAAATACAGGAGAGGGAGAGGAATTATTTCAGCTCAGCACCAATGTGGACACAAGAACAAATGGGTATAAACTGGCCACCAGGAAGTTTAGACTTGAAATCAGACGAAGGTTTTTAACCATCAGAGGAGTGAAGTTTTGGAATAGCCTTCCAAGGGAAGCAGTGGGGGCAAAAGATCTATCTGGCTTTAAGATTCTACTCGATAAGTTTATGGAGGAGATGGTATGATGGGATAATGGGATTTTGGTAAGTAATTGATCTTTAAATATTCAGGGTAAATAGACCAAATCCCCTGAGATGGGATATTAGATGGATAGGATCTGAGTTACTATAGAAAATTCTTTCCTGTATCTGGCTGGTGAATCTTGCCCATATGCTCAGGGTTTAGCTGATTGCCATATTTGGGGTCGGGAAGGAATTTTCCTCCAGGGCAGATTGGAGAGGCCCTGGAGGTTTTTCGCCTTCCTCTGTAGCATGGGGCATGGTTGACTTGAGGGAGGCTTCTCTGCTCCTTGAAGTCTTTGAACCATGATTTAAGGACTTCAATAGCTCAGACATGGGTGAGGTTTTTCATAGGAGTGGGTGGGTGAGATTCTGTGGCCTGCGCTGTGCAGGAGGTCGGACTAGATGATCAGAATGGTCCCTTCTGACCTTAGTATCTATGAATCTATGAGAGCTGGGTGTGTGTTAGAGGCAGGCTGGCTGGCTTCAAACATTTCCCTACAAAGCCATCCCGTAACTAGGCTGAGCACCAGCCAACATGCCAATTCAGTTATTCAGACAGAGGAATTTCCCCATTTGCAGAATCTGCTCTCAATTGTTGGCAAATGTGTGTTTCTTCTAAAGGCTGGCGTTCTCCAGCACAGGACTATTTTAAACGGCTCATTCTGTCCAGTCACAGAGCAATTTCAACAGCCTGCCGGCAAGAGGATAACTTTCCGTTATCTTATCTACTCTGACGAATGAGTTATTAGTGCATGCACCAAACCGCAATGAGAGTCATGCTGCTCCCCCCTCCCTTTCCTAGGTCACTAACCAGAAGACAGGGATAATAAAAAGGTGAGATTAGCACAAGGGGAGGAGGAAGGGGAAGAAAGAGCTCGCAGGCACCAAACACCCAAGCTACACTACATCTCATTCATCAGTTCAACATAAATACATGGTCTACTTAAAAATTCAAACATCTAAAGAGAAGTGGGGGCCAAAATAATCAAGGAGATGTGACCAGGGAGAGTGTAAATTAAATTCACTTAGTTTAGTAATACAGGTTGCAGAGTAGCAGCCGTGTTAATCTGAATTTGCAAAAAGAAAAGGACTACTTGTGGCACCTTAGAGACTAACAATGCATCCGATGAAGTGAGCTGTAGCTCACGAAAGCTTATGCTCAAATAAATTTGTTAGTCTCTAAGGTGCCACAAGTACTCCTTTTCTTAGTAATACAGTGAATTTATAGAGCTACCCTTGCCTAGAAGGGTTAATAGCTGTTTGCAATTCCATAGCAGGTAACGTAGCAATCAATGGTGTAGAAAATGAAAAAAAGGAAATGGACCTGCTTCCACATTTCTAGCAAGTTAAGTGTTTGAGTAGAAGTCAGGAAGGTCTTAGGCACTGCTGAATCATTTAGCCCACTGATACTCCCACCTCAGTGGTTCAGGAGCCAAATTAGGGCTCAGGTTTACCAAAAAGCCACAGTCGTGTAAATTCACTGTTTCATTTACTATAGTGCTATAGATTCAATCAGAGAGTTTTAATATCCTGGGAAGCAAAGAGCTGCAGGAGATGCATCGAAGAGCCACTTGCTGCTCAAGAGCCTCCGTCCGAGTATCACTGAGTTAGCCCTTTAATTCTCCCCCAACTTATTTTTGATCCTTTTAGGCCTACTGGCAAAAGCAATACTGTCCATTGATGACGAACTTGAGACCTACATATTTTAGAGGGATGGATCAAAAGCTAAGATCCAAAACTGACTTCCTTTAAAATAGCTACAACCATCTGAGGAGCATTCTATATTTTAAAATTCACCATTTCAGTCATGAGAAATTGAAGTAAATAAAAAAACGTTATTTCTATAGGCCCCACAATATGTGTCAAGATCTCATAATGCATTTAGTCCATCAGCCAACAGTTCCCAGGGCTCTTGATATCGTGTGTATGTACAGATGTATCCAGGTGTGCAGGACAGAAGAGAATACATGTGAATTTCAATAGTATCCAAAATATGTAAGAAAAGCAGTATTTACCAAATAGAAAACAAGACAAAAGTGAAATGGGCAGATATTTACTTTATGTACACACACTTTGCTAGAAAGTAAGGCATGCCAAATTTTAGCAAATAAATCCTCAACTAAGTACTCCCCCATCCCATTCTAGAGATGAGGGAATTGAGGCAGGGCTGTTCAGTGGACTTGCCCAAAGAGACAGAGGGAGTTAGTGTCCAAGCTAGGAAAAGAACTTCAGCATTTGGGGCTCCCAGTCGTGAGCTCAGACCATGCCTGTTACATGCAATGGCCAGGAAAAACACTACACAAGTATACCCTAGAAGAGCAGTGGTTCTCAACCTATTTACCATTGTGGGCCGCGTGTGTAGCTCTCTGTGTTATGTGGGCCAAATCCATACAATATATACTAACCGAATGGCCCTGAGGATGTCACATGGGCCACAGCTGTGTGCTAATTGGGCCGCAAGTTGAGAACCACTGTCCTAGAGGATGCAATCCTAAGTCCCATGCTCCAAATTTAGTCCTATATGATGTGAGACTTCAGAACTGCACTATGTACGTCACTGTAACCAGCTTTAAACAGCTGACTATAGGAGAGATATTTGTGATTTTAGAAAAAGATTGACGACAGGAGGTGCATACCATCAGCCCTGAGAGAAGGCAGCCCAGCACCAGGACACCACAGTTTCCCTGGCTGCAAAAAAAATGCCCGACTTCTTGCAGAACTGTGCAGCTCTGAGGTGAGTACAAGGATCATGCGAAAGGCAAATTGTCAGTACTATTATGGCTATTCGTCAAGAATGCTGTTTAACTGGACTATCTGGTGAGCTAACTAATGCATCCTCAGAACACACGCAGTGAAACACATGGAAAGTTACCATGTGCCTTGCAATGCTAAATCCTTTTTTCGCTACAATAAAAAACTAGGTTAAAATAGCATTAAGGGATTGGCTTAAACTGATGAGGGCTGAAAATTCAGAGGAAAATTTAAAATGGCACTGTCAACCATTGCCAATGTGCCAAGGCACAAAAGGGCACAGTTATTTTTCAGCGCAAAGGCATAGTACAAAGGAAGTGTGTGTGAGACAGTGTGAGGGGGTTTTGGGGGAGGCAGGGGGGAAGAGGCGAAGAGGTTCATTCTAAATTCCCCAATTTCTACTGCAAAGTTCTGACCCCAATCTGAACTTTCCCAAAGTTAGGGACGCACGTGTTCATATCTCAGGGGTTGGCTTGGGCACAGCACTAGGATGCACCAAAGAAATGTTTTAATGCAAGTGTCTGAGTGGCAATGCAGAGGAACATTGCACAGTTATGGAACAGCCTAAATGTGTGTGTGTGTGTGTGTGTGTGTGTGTGTGTGTGTGTGTGTGTGTGTGTGTGTGTGTGTGTGTGTGTGTGTGTGTGTGTGTGTGTGTGTGTGTGTGTGTGTGTGTGTGTGTGTGTGTGTGTGTGTAGCTTGATTTTCAGAAAGTGTATGTCGAGTGTATGTCTAATCTGCTACCAGATTTCAGAGTAGCAGCTGTGTTAGTCTGTATTCGCAAAAAAGAAAAGGAATACTTGTGGCACCTTAAAGACTAACAAATTTGAGCATAAGCTTTCTTGAGCTGTAGCTCACGAAACCTTACGCTCAGATAAATTTGTTAGTCTCTAAGGTGCCACAAGTACTCCTTTTCTTTTCTGCTACCAGAGTTTCTATGGCTGTATGTATGTCAGCTATCTGTGCCCACACACCGCTATTTATGGCAACTAGGTGGTTATTTGAGGGGCCAAAACTGCACAGGTAGGTTAGGGACACTGCAGACCTGTCTGAAAAATCAAATCCTAGCGTACAGTCAACTGAAGACTTTAAACCTAGTCAGTGACCCATGGAATACACAGAAACATTTTAGTTGTTTTGTTTGCCCTAGGTTAGAAATTAAGCTTACATTTCTTCTGTGCTATAGCCACTCATTCCCCTTTCACATGGCCCAGCCTTTTGTCACGTTTTACTCTAAGTGCCTAGATTTGTGCTGAATTTGACAATGCTGGTGCTGTTTGAATTAAATCCTCTAACACAGAGGATAGGACAAGAGTGTACCTCGCTACTGAGAAAATGAGGCCTTTTGTTTACAGCAATCAGTACAACTGATGTTTGGGGAGGTCATATTTGTAGTCTAAAGACTAAGTGTTTCAGAAACAATTTCAGTTTATCTTGTTTAATAACTGAAGTTAACTGAGCCCTGTATATATTGTCAGAGCACCCTATGAGCATCTTTAAGCAGGACAGGTTGAGGATTCCCCAAACATTGTCAATTGATTCCTCACTAGGTGATAACCAAGAGATCAAATTTAATACCACCACTGTCAAATGTTTCTATCAACAGCTATGAAGGTCAATTATAATTAGAATCATAGAATATCAGGGTTGGTAGGGACCTCAGGAGGTCATCTAGTCCAACCCCCTGCTCAAAGAAGGGCCAATCCCCAACTAAATCATCCCAGGTAGGGCTTTGTCAAGCCTGACCTTAAAAACTTCTAAGGAAGGAGATTACACCACCTCCCTAGGTAACGCATTCCAGAGTTTCAACACGCTCCTAGTGAAAAAGTTTTTCCTAATATCTAACCTAAACCTCCCCCACTACAACTTGAGACCATTACTCCTTGTTCTGTCATCTGCTACCACTGAGAACAGTCTCGATCCATCCTCTTTGGAACCCCCTTGCATGTAGTTGAAAGCAGCTATCAAATCCCCCCTCATTCTTCTCTTCCACAGACTAAACAATCCCAGTTCCCTCAGCCTCTCCTCATAAGTCATGTGTTCCAGTCCCCTAATCATTTTTCTTGCCCTCCGCTGGACGCTTTCCAATTTTTCCATATCCTTCTTGTAGTGTGGGGCCCAAAACTGGACACAGTACTCCAGATGAGGCCTCACCAATGTCAAATAGAGGGGAATGATCACGTCTCTTGATCTGCTGGCAATGTCCCACCTTATACATCCCAAAATGCCATTGGCCTTCTTGGCAACAACAGCACACTGTTGACTCATATCCAGTTTCTCATCCATTGTAACCCCTAGGTCCTTTTCTGCAGAACTGCTGCCTAGCCATTCGGTCCCTAGTCTGTAGCGGTGCATGGGATTCTTACGCCCGAAGTGCAGGACTCTGCACTTGTCCTTGTTGAACCTCATCAGATTTCTTTTGGCCCAATCCTCTAATTTGTCTAGGGTCCTCTGTATCCTATCCCTACCCTCCAGCATATCTACCTCTCTTCCCAGTTTAGTGTCATCTGCAAACTTGCTGAGGGTGCAATTCACACCATCCTCCAGATCATTTATGAAGATATTGAACAAAACCGGCCCCAGGACTGATCCTTGGGGCACTCCACTTGATACCGGCTGCCAACTAAACATGGAGCCATTGATCACTACCCGTTGAGCCCGACAATTTAGCCAACTTTCTATCCACCTTATAGTCCCTTCATCCAGCAAATACTTCTTTAACTTGCTGGCAAGAATACTGTGGGAGACTGTGTCAAAAGCTTTGCTAAAGTCAAGGAACAACATGTCCACTGCTTTCCCCTCATCCACAGAGCCAGTTATCTCTTCAAAGAAGGCAATTAGATTAGTCAGGCATGACTTGCCCTTGGTGAATCCATGCTAACTGTTCCTGATCATTTTCCTCTCCTCCAAGTGCTTCAGAATTGATTCCTTGAGGACCTGCTCCATGATTTTTCCAGATTTCAGTGTAGCAGCCGTGTTAGTCTGCATTCGCAAAAAGAAAAGGAGTACTTGTGGCACCTTAGAGACTAACAAATTTATTAGAGCATAAGCTTTCGTGAGCTACAGCTCACTTCATCGGATGCATCCGATGAAGTGAGCTGTAGCTCACGAAAGCTTATGCTCTAATAAATTTGTTAGTCTCTAAGGTGCCACAAGTACTCCTTTTCTTTTTATGATTTTTCCAGGGACTGAGCTGAGGCTGACTGGCCTGTAGTTCCCAGGATCCTCCTCCTTCCCTTTTTTAAAGATGGGCACTACAGTAGCCTTTTTCCTGTCGTCCACGACTTCCCCCGATCGCCATGAGTTTTCAAAGATAATTGCTAATGGCTCTGCAAGCACATCCGCCAACTCCTTTAGCACTCTTGGATGCAGCACATCCGGCCCCATGGACTTGTGCTCGTCCAGCTTTTCTAAATAGCCCTGACTCACTTCTTTCTCCACAGAGGGCTGCTCACCTCCTCCCCATGCTGTGCTGCCCAGTGCAGCAGTCTGGGAGCTGACTTTGTTCGTGAAGGCAGAGGCAAAAAAAAGCATTGAGTACGTTAGCTTTTTCCACATCTTCTGTCACTAAGTTGCCTCCCCCATTCAGTAAGGGCCCCACACTTTCCTTGACCTTCTTCTTGTCGCTAACGTACCTGAAGAAATTCTTCTCATTACTTTTAACATCTCTTGCTAGCTACAACTCCAAGTGTGATTTGGCCTTCCTGATTTCACTCCTGCATGCCTGAACAATATTTTTATACTCCTCCCTGGTCATTTGTCCAATCTTCCATTTCTTGTAAGCTTCTTTTTTGTGTTTAAGATCAGCAAGGATTTCACTGTTAAGCCAAACTGGTCTCCTGCCATATTTACTATTCTTTCTACACACCGTTTCAGGGTGTACTATCTCCATGGGGTGTTCTCATTCAGCTAAGAACCTCCAACTGAGATGAATGTACCACTTCACACCTGCGTCTCCTATGGTGCAAGTGGATGTGAAAAGCCCCTTCTCCATACACTAGACCTGAATTTGGGGGACTCTGCATCTCCACTCTCCTGCCTGCAGCTGGTGCATGCATTTTTTACAGCCCCTCCCACCTGTCCCGGATTACGAGAAGCATGGAGGAAGATGGGGCTGAGGGAGCTAGAAGCAGCACGGGTGTGATGGATGGACTGTTGGAGCCATTTCAGACTGGAGTGGAGAGAGCAGCTGGGGGAACCTGGGGCATCTGAGAAGCAAGGGGGAATGTGGAGAGTTTTGAAGCAGAGCAAAGAAAAGTGGGGTGGAAAGGAAGGGGGAATCAGACCTGAGAAATGCAGTGCACGTTCATGACTCAGAGTTTAAGGGCAGAAAGGACCACTGGATCATCTAGTCAGACTTCCTGTATAACATAAGCCATGAAATTTCACTCGGTTGGCACTGTATGGAGCCCAGTAACTTTTTGTCTCAAGCAGATCTTCCTGAAAGGCATCTGGCCTGATTTGAAAACATCAAGAAGTAGAGAATCCACAACTTCCCTTGATAGTCTGCACCAGGGGTTAATCACTGTCAAAATCTGTTCCTCATTTCTAATTTAGATTTGTCTGGCTTCAGCTTCCAGCCATTGGTTCTTGTTATGTTTTTCTTTACTAGATTAGAGAGTTCTTGAGTCCCCAGTATGTTCTCCCGGAGAGGTATTTACACACTGTAATCAACTCACATCTCAGTCTTTTTCTGGTCAACTAAACACATTGAGATCTTGAAGTCTCTCGACGGGAGGCCTCTTCTCCAGCCCTTGAATTGTCTTTGTGCCTCTTTGCTGCGCACACACACACACACACACACACACACACACACACACACACACTAATTTTTTCACACTTGTTTGAATATATGGACACCAGAACTGGAGGCAGTGTTCCAGTCCTGGTCTCACCAATGGCCTGTGTCAGGATGGCCAACCCGCAGCTCATTTACAGTTAAAGTGCAGCTCTTGGAGTCCCCTCCCCCATTCTCTAACTACCAGACTTTGTGGGAGCTCAGGGCTTCTGCCCTGTGGCGGGGCCATATGGATAGGGGCTTTCACTCAGCAGGGAGGGGGGTCTTCGGGCTTCAGCCCAATGGGAGACATCTGCCAGGTCTCGGGGCTTCAGTGCGAGTGGGGCTGAAGCTCCGAGACCCGGCAGTCATGCCCTATGGGGCTGAAGCCCCTTGACACTGAAGGGCAGAAGCCCTTGGCCCCACGACAGGGCTGAAGCCCCAACCCCCAGCAGGCATGCCATGGCTCTCGAACTTCTGAAGACTGTCATATGCAGCTCGGAGAGTCAGTAAATTTGGCCATCCCTGCCCTATACAGAGGTAAAGTCACCTTCCTGCTCCTACTTACTACTTCCCTGTTTATACTGCCATGAATCATACTAGCCCTTTTTGCCACTGTACTAGGAGCATGCACTCAGCTGCTTGTCCACTAAGACCCCCAATCCATTTCAGAGTCGCTGCTTTCCAGGATACAGTCCTCCATTCTGTAGGTCTGGCCTGTACCAGAAGTGAAATTTTGCCTTTGGCTGTATTTTTTTTTTTAAATTGTTTTACTGGGCTCAGCTTACAAAGCAATTCAGATCACTCTATATGACTGACCTTTCTCATCGTTATTTAATCACAGGACCAAGCTTTGTGTCCTCTGCAAATTTTATAAGCAGTAATTTTATATGTACTTCCAGGTCATTGATGAAAATGTTAATTAGCATTGGGCCTAGTACTGATCCCTGTGGAATCCCACAAGAAACACCTCTATCTGATGATTCCCCATTGACATCTACTTCTTTTAGATCTTTATTATATAGTTAAATGAGTGCAACCCCTACTGTGGATGCAGTTATATTAGCATATAGATGCTTATATAAGTACAGCTTATTTTTGGGAATTCACACACGGCAAAGTGTGCGTGAGGGGCATCCCCTCACCAGCAACAGCATTCACTTTTTGCCCGTCACCAGTGTATTCTTCCCAAATCTTTTCATCCAAACCCATGCTTTCATCTCCAAGCTACAGAGCAAGTATCATCTTAGTTCAAAAAGAAATTAGTAAATAGTGTCTGCCTTTCTCTGCACAAGCTCCTTCCAGCCTAAACTCCAAGAAAAAGTATTTAACAAGTTATTAATAAACACAGTCTCCAGGGGGCACCCAATGAAACTAACAGGCATCAAGCTTAAAACAAACATAAGGAAGTACTTCTTCACACAACTGCAAAGTCATACTGTGAAACTTGTTGCCAGTGGATGTTTGAAGGCCAAAATATAACAGGGTTCAAAAAAGAATTACCTAAATTCAGGGAGGATAGATCTATCAATGGCTATTAGCCAAGACTGTCAGGGATGCAACCCCATACAGTAATATTGTAGTTATGTTCCTGAAAAATGCGACTTTAAGCAAAACTATGTTCAACAAATCCAATTTCCCCATAAGAATGTAAATATCGGGGGCAGGTTCCAGAGAAATTTTTTTCACCGGACAAAAGACCATAAAAGACAGTATAAGTTTTAAACAAACAATTTAATACTATATACAGCAATGATAATTGTGACTCTTGGTTGAGGTCATGAAGTCAGAGGGTGGGATATTTCCCAGAGGATGCCATACTGCTAAATGATGAAATGAAAAAGTCGGGTGAGCCCTCAAAGGTTAACACATTGTTGTTAATGTAGCCTCACACTCTACAAGGCAGCACAAATGGAGGGAGGGGAGACAGCATGGCAGACAAAGACAGAAACACACACCGTGTGTGTGTGTGTGTGTGAGAGAGAGAGAGAGAGATGCACTTTGCCCCTTTAAGTACGCTGACACCACTCTAAGTACATTGCCTTTTTAAGTAGATCAGTAAGTTGAGACAGAAGTTGCTGCCAGCAAGCTTCCTCCGTCCTGAGCCCTGACATGTCGTCCGTCCCCCCGGCTCTATGGAGATGGGGGAAGCGGGGGACAGGAGGACACCCTGACATCAGCCCCCTCTTCTGAACCCCTGCACAGCAAGCAGGAGGCTCCCGGAGCAGCTCCAAGGCAGAGGACAGGAGCAGCACACGGCAGTGGGGGGAGGGACAGCTGAACTGCTGGCAGTTGATAGCCTGCTGGGCGGCTGCCGCACAGAGAACTTAGGGGAGCTGATGGGCGGCTGCCGGTCCACCCTGGTTCTAAGGCCCCCCCAGCTCGCTCCAACAGGCTGCTTTTCCTGCAAGCAATGGACAAAGCAGGCGGCTGCCAAACAACGTTATAAGGGAGCATTGTGCAACTTTAAATGAGCACGTTCCTGAATTGATCAGCAACATAACAATGAAACAACGTTAACCAGGATGACTTTAAATGAGGAGTTACTGTATTCTGGGTGTCCCAAAATCTCTGACTGCCAGTTGCCAAGACTGGATGACAGGAGACGTGACTCTCGATACATTGGCCTGTTCTGTTCATTCCCTCTGAAGCATCTGGCACCGGCCACTGTCAGATGAGGAACAACTGGTCTGACCAATATGGCCATTTTTGTGTTCTTAATTTCACGTGCCAAGAAATATCAAAATGCAGGAGCATCCAGGTTCATAACTGACATCGAGAAGAGCAGGCTGCTGCTCAGTAAATAGTATCTCACATAAAATCCTGGAAAGCATAACATCTGCCTGCATGTGCTACCCTACACACAAAGGTCACTACCATGCACATCAGATTTTTAAATCACAGCTTCTGCTGCAGTTTGTTGGATCAACGAGGGATTATTTACATTAGTGTAACAAGTAGCTCTCCTGGACTCAACATCCGTCAGGCAGCCACAGAACACCTTCCTGAGAACAAACAGCTGCCACTGTGCTCTCTACAGAGGCATTGCTATCATCTCAATATCACGCTGCATCCTTTGCAGACACGAGACCTAGGAGGCTGTTCATGCAACTCTCTAACCTGGCAGGTTACATAGAGCATTCCTGGTGACTACGTGCAGCTGGAGCAGCTCTGTTCTTACCCAGTATGATACAAACCATCGCTCTAGGTCAGGGGTGTGCAAACTATGGCCCACAGGTTGCATCCGGCCCATCAGGACTTTGGATCTGGCCCTATGGAATGGCCACCCCCAAGGCACTGTGGGCCTCGCGTCGCTGCTGGAAGCAGCTGGTACCACGTCCCTGCGGCCCCTTGGGGAGGGGAGGCAGAGGGCACTGTGTGCCACCCTCGCCTCCAGACACCGCTCCCCGCAGCTCCTATTAGCCAGGAACAGGGAACCGCAGCCAATGGGAGCTTTGGGAGAGGTACCCACAGGCAAGGGCAGAACACGGAACCATTTTCTGTCCCCCCACCCCACCTCCAGGGGCCACAGGGACGTGGCGCCAGCCGCTTCTGGGAGCAGTGCAGGGCCAGGGCAGGCAGGGAGCCTGCCTGAGCCCCACTGCGCGCCGCTGCTATCCCAGAGCCGCTCCAGGTAAGCAGTGTCGGGCCGGAGCCTGCACCCCAAAACCCTCCTGCCCTCTGCCCCCAACCCCCTTCCCTGAGCCCCCGCTGCACCTTTCCTGCACCCCAACCCTGCCTTGAGCCCCTGCTACACCCCTCCTGCACCCCCTGCCGAGCCCTCTTGTACACCCCGCATCCCCCTGCAGCCCAGCCCCCTCCTGCACCCTAGCCCCCTGCCCTGAGGCCCCGCCACACTCCGCACCCTCTCCTGCACCCCAACCCCCACCCTGAGCCCCGGGGCACTCCACAAGCCCTTCTGCACCCCAACCCCCTGCCCTGAGCCCCTTACTGCACGCCGCACCCCCTCCCACACCACCTACTCCCTCCCATACCCCATCCCCCTGCCCCAGCCTTACATTCATAGCCCTGGTGCAATTTCCGCACTCAGACGTGGCCCTCTGTCCAAAAAGTTCGCCCACCCCTGCTCTAGGTCAACCTTTAAAAGAGATCTCCGGAGTACTTGAGCATGTCTCTGACTTGTAATTGACTCTACAGTTGGTGTGTGTTTTTAAATAACCACTTTGTCCTTCTCTAGTAGCTTTCAACTAGAGCAGGGATCTCAAACTCAAATCACCATGAGGGCCACATGAGGACTAGTACATTGGTCCGAAGGCCGCATCACTGAAACCTTTCCATACAACAATACAAAAATATAGTCAAAAATGAAAAAATGAAGAGTAATATAGTATGCTGTTAAAAGTCAATGTATTAACTTTTAAAAAACTGTAATGTGAAGAGCGGTTTTAATAAAATATAAACACAGTAATGCACCTCACTCAAGGGACAAAACACACACTTACTTTTAGAATTACTTCTCTTAAAGCCCCCTCCGCCCCTTCCCTGAGGCCCCACCCTGCCCTACCTCTTCCCACCCCTTCCCCGCCCCCATTCCAACCCCTTCCCCAAAGTCTCTGCCCCAACTCCACCTCTATTTTAACCCCTTCCCAAATCCCAGCCCCGCCTCTTCTCCACCTCCTCCCCTTAGCACCCTACGTACCATCCTCCCTCCTGGAAAGCCCTAAGCACCACCAAACAGCTTTTTCACAGTGGGAAGTGCTGGGAGGTAGGCAGAGGAGCAGGGACACAGCACGCTGTGGGGGGGTGGGAGGGGAGACTGGCAGGCCACAGGAAATAACTCTGCGTGCCACATGCGGCCCACATGTTTGAGACCCCTGATCTAGAGTGCTCACTGCAGTTGACAAATGTAATTTAACCTCACAACCTCCTGGGAGAGATAAGCATTACCCTGTTTGACAGATGAGGCCACAAGCAGAGAGGTGAAGAGACTTCCCCAAGGCTTCATCTAGCCTGTGACAGTTCTGGGAATGTATCCCAGGGCTCCTCTCTCCTGAGTCCTGTGTCTTACCCAGGTGCTGTTTTGAGAACAGAAGTGACACCCAGAGTGTTTACATACGTTGACTGGGCCCATTTTCAGACAAGCAACACAAAGACCTCAACAGTCAGCCAGCACAAAGATGCCAAACAGCTACCGCTGGAACAGAATCAAACCAATCAAAAAGAAAAGGAGTACTTGTGGCACCTTAGAGACTAACAAATTTATTTGAGCATAAGCTTTCGTGAGCTACAGCTTATGCTCAAATAAATGCGTTAGTCTCTAAGGTGCCACAAGTACTCCTTTTCTTTTTGTGAATACAGACTAACACGGCTGCTACTCTCAAACCAATCAAGTGTCTTTTGGTGCTAGAATGGGGACAGTAGCTCATGGAGACTCATGACTTCATTAATTCTGCCAGGAAAAGAGGGCAGAAAGTTGCTCAGACTATGCAATAAGCTGGCAAACAAAGAGGAGGGAGGCGGAGGAGGGGACAGAGTCCCGGGCACTTATTAGAACATTTTTACAACTTAGGAGCCAAAACGAAGTTCTCTTTCTCATGGAAATGTCAGCAAGGAGTAGGTAGAAGTGTTTTGCAGAACGATACACAAACTCCCTTGCCTGACAGGCTACAAGAATCTCTGGATTCCAAGTCATAAGCCACAAGGAACAATGTTATTGGAACATTTGAACACAATGCAGCAAGCCAGCATGCAGCAAAGAAATTGACTCTGGCAGCTTCTACATTTCTTTATACAAAGGTACCCTACCCACTGACAACATGCAATACCAATAGCAGACTCTGTATGCTGTTCACAGAAGAAGCCTCACAAGTAAGAACAGTCTATTCTGCTCGCCCCAGAGATTTGACGTTGAGCCCTCTTTCTCAATTGCTTAGTGTACAGCCCACCCCTGAATGTGATTTATATCAGCAAATATAACTAAGGTCCCTCCTACCTCTAAGTCACTGGATGCAGAGTGCCTTTCTAAACTACAAATTTAATGTGTCAGGAAACCATTATGATTTGATAATGCCCCAACAGTATTAGAACATGATCCAGTCTTCTCTATGTAGATACTACCAAGCCACATTATAAGCTTCTTAACAAGCAATGTTACAATCCTGTCAAGATGGTAACATGATTCAAAAAATGGTTACAAAACAGCTTAGTTTCATCTGCATACACAAGGCCAAATTGCATTCTAGCATGGTCAGATCACTGTTGTGTTAGAACAGTCCTCTGACACAGCAGGTTTAAAACAATGTAGGAAAGATAACCTAAGCTATAATCTTTTAAAAAACAGAGGGCAGGAGTTTTGCCATTTTTCTAATGGCAAAGAGTTTTGATTCTACACCATGTACTAAGTCTCGTCAGAATAAATAATTACACTCTGCACTTGCATGGTGTATTTTAGTGGAAGATCTGAAAGTACTTTATCAAATATTAAGCCAGCTTCACAACAAGCTCGCACAGTAATAGACAACACCCAGTTTACAGAAGGACGACTTGGCGACAAGTCGTCTGTGGCAAAGCTCAGTACAGAACCCTGGAGTCCTGGCTCCCAGACTCTGTTAAACACACATTTCCTGAAGAGGATATTTCACAGCTAACACAATGTATATGCAAATATAAGGCATTATTTGCAAAAAGAAAAGGAGTACTTGTGGCACCTTAGAGACTAACAAATTTATTAGAGCATAAGCTTTCGTTATGCTCTAATAAATTTGTTAGTCTCTAAGGTGCCACAAGTACTCCTTTTCTTTTTGCAAATACAGACTAACACGGCTGCTACTCTGAAATAAGCCATTATTGGGAACGAAGCAATCCAGAAGGAGCATGTCTAGTGATATGACCAGAGGACTGGTGCCAAACTACCTAAATTCTATACCTTGCACTGCCAATGACTTGTTACATGACCTGAAGTAAAATCATGGGGTTTTCAGCAGCCTCAATTTACCCATCTCTAAAGATGGGCACTACCCATTAGTTTGCAGGGGTATAGTGAAATTAATGCTTTGTGCTTATGTAATTTAGAGAGAGACGGATTAAGTCAGTTATAGTGAAAGTTAAAACTGTAGAAGTTGTGTGTAGTACATACAAGGGTGGCATACATGCATGGAATGTGTTATCACCAGAGCTAGAGGGAATTTGATTCATTTTTAAGGTTTATCATCTGGTGGGAAAGGCCTGGCATCTTTTATACTGCTAATTAAAATCCAAAATCCCCACTTCTCATTGAACAGGAGTTAAATGTGGCCCATTATAAAATAATGGAAGGGCTCTCCCTGCTGGGTCTGCAATAGTGGTTACATACTATTTGAAGAGTTGACCTCATCAGTGCCGCTGGTGCAGAAAACAAGAGGTAAACTAGCTCCGGCTGCATTTGAAACAATGAGGAAAATCTCTCCTTTGACGAAGGGGAAGGATGCCAGCAAATCATAGAACAACAGAATATCAGGGTTGGAAGGGACCTCAGGAGGTCATCTAGTCCAACCCCCTGCTCAAAGAAGGGCCAATCCCCAACTAAATCATCCCAGACAGGGCTTTGTCAAGCCTGACCTTAAAAACTTCTAAGGAAGGAGATTACACCACCTCCCTAGGTAACGCATTCCAGAGTTTCAACACGCTCCTAGTGAAAAAGTTTTTCCTAATATCTAACCTAAACCTCCCCCACTTCAACTTGAGACCATTACTCCTTGTTCTGTCATCTGCTATCACTGAGAACAGTCTAGATCCATCCTCTTTGGAACCCCCTTTCAGGTAGTTGAAAGTGGCTATCAAATCCCCCCTCATCCTTCTCTTCTGCAGACTAAATAAGCCCACTTCCCTCAGCCTCTCCTCATAAATCATGTGCTCCATCCCCCTAAATCATTTTTGTTGCCTCCACTGGACTTTTTCCAATTTTCTCACATCCTTCTTGTAGTGTGGGGCCCAAAACTGGACACAGTACTCCAGATGAGGCCTCACCAATGCCAAATAGAGGGGAATGATCACATCCCTTGATCTGCTGGCAATGCTCCTACTTATACAGCCCAAAATGCTGTTAGCCTTCTTGTCAACAAGGGCACACTGTTGACTCATATCCAGCTTCTCGTCCACTGTAACCCCTAGATCCTTTTCTGCAGAACTGCGGCCTACCCACTCGGGCCCTAGGCTGTAGCAGTGCTTGGGATTCTTCCATCCTAAGTGCAGGACTCTGCACTTGTCCTTGTTGAACCTCATCAGATTTCTTTTGGCCCAATCATCTAATTTATCTAGGTCTCTCTGTATCCTATCCCTACCCTCCAGCGTATCTACCACTCTTCCCAGTTTAGTGTCATCTGCAAGAAGGGAGCGTCCTAATCTTCTCAGGGCAAAGGAGGGTAGGAAACCTCTCTAGCAATAGTTGAACTTGCCCTATGTTGCTACTGCAGCGAGACTTGACTAGCCTTCTGGGTGAAAAAAGTTGAAGGTATGTGATTGTTGGTCCTGCTCCTGTGGCTGGGAGCTAGATTCAGATAAGACAGCTTGGTAGTACATTTAGTTGCTAGGAATCAAGATTTTTCAACTTGTTACCAAAATATTCAAATGGTCTCCAGTGTCTAGCCAGGATTACAGAAGTAGTCATACAGGATTAACTGCATATTGCATTGACTAATCACATCACATAAAATATCCAATAGTTTCGGTTTTTAGTTATTGGGGAGGATATTGCCCAAGACCACATGACTGAGTTGAGTCTGACCCCTTGCTCTTAACCATGAGTTACTTTAAGCACTAGCATGGTTATTATTTATGGGGTTGCGACCCTGTCGCAACTCAGCTGTCTCCTGACTCAGTTAAAAGTTGTAGTGCAGGCAGGCCCTGAACAGGACCATTTTTGGACATTTTCAACAGCTCCTTTATGGCGGGCGGCGTACAAACTGTTTAAGGCAGCACCTCTCCAGCCTCTGCTTGATGCTATCAGAGAGAGACAAGGAAGGTGAGGTAATTTTATTGGACCAACTTCCGTTGGTGAGCGAGATGCTTTTGAGCTACATAGAGCTCTTCTTCAGTACTGAGTCACTGGAAAGCTGGTCACTCTCACCAATAGAAGTTGGTCCAATAAAAGATATTACCTCCCCCATCTTGTCTCATATCCTGGGACCAACCCTGCTACAACACCATTGCTATATCTCTGGTCAGTTATCACTTTCCTGATATCTTACCATTGAGTAAAATTGTTCAAAAGACTGTAGTGAGAACTTATCTGGCTGGGTTAGATTCCCTTGACCCTTGTTAATCTGAGATCAGACCAGTGTATGGTATGGAAACTGCATTTCTCCTCATGACAATGGATGAAAACCAGGTGTGTAGGCTGATCGTCAGATTGCCCTTCACACCATGATGTGGTGGTGGCCTGCCAGCAAACCTCACCTGGCTTAAACAGAGTCACTCAAACAGCACCATTCCTCTAGGCCCTAGAGTCCCGGACAACTCCTGTGTCCCATGGGCTCTCAAATGGGTTGGAGAGGGTTTTGTCTTGCCAGTCTCTCCCATTCAACATGTAGAGAAGGCTGTTAGGAGTGCTCTGTTATGGTGCTTTTGGTATGCTGACATGCACCCAGTTCTCTGTCTCCATGTTATGCATCTATCTAAAGTTCTTATGGCCCCCCTCAGCAAGGCATCTTTTACATATTTATCCTTACCACACCTTGCTGTCTCCATTGTATAGGTGGGGAACTGAGGCAGAGAGGCTAAGTGACTTGCCTGAGGTCCCTCAGATAAGAGCAGAGACTTGAACCCAGGTCTGCTAAGTCCTAGGCTAGTGCCCTAACCACTGAGCCATCCTTCTTGTTCAACGAAAATGGTGCAGTTGAGGTCCTCATCAAGTATCTGGCTGAGATTAGGGCATAAACGAGAGCTAGCTGGATGAATATCAAGACAAGACTGAAGTGAGGCGGGTAGGTTGGGAAAGCAACAGTCAGGGAGGGAGATTATATTAACCCCTTAACAGATGGGCACCCTGCGGATTATTTTTTGAGTTTGCAATTTGGAAGAACCATTTTGGGGGAGGGATAGCTCAGTGGTTTGAGCATTGGCCTGCTAAACCCCGGGTTATGAGTTCAATCCTTGAGGGGGCCATTTAGGGATCTGGGGCAAAAATTGGGGATTGGTCCTGCTTTGAGCAGGGGGTTGGACTAGATGACCTCCTGAGGGCCCTTCCAACCCTGATATTCTATGATTCTAGACAATCAGCTGGTCTTAGAGGAGCTAAAAGCAGTAGCCAAGAGTACTTTTCCCATTCACCTCTGTTTTGGATTCAGGCCTTGCTACAGTAACCCATACCTTTGTCACCTAAAGACAAGGCTAGTGCAATACAGTCTACATGGGCCTAACATTAAAACTAGATTTATTTCTATATATGACGGTACCAACCTACCTGAGGCTGTCTCTCTAGGATACCACCACAGCTTCAATCAGCAGAGGCATTCGAGCCATCAGCCATTGAAAGAAGAGTGATGGTGGCAAGACATTTTCTGTGAAAGGATCTTGATTTTGGAATTTACCCCTAAATAGCCTAAATTAATTGATTTTCAGGGCATGCCGTAAGACTCATCTATTTTCCCATAAAATGGGGAAAATTGGGTGATGCAGGGAGCTAGGATCTGTAGGTTAGATCAGTAGTTCCTAACCAGGGGTCTGGGGCCCCCTGAGGGGCTGCAAGCAGGTTTTAGGGGGCCAACAAGCAGGGCCAGTATTAGACTCACTGGGGCCCAGGGCAGAAAGCCAAAGCCTGGGACCCTGCCACCTGGGGCTGAAGCCAAAGCCTGAGCAACTTATTTTTGTGGGGCCCCCTGTGGTGTGGGACCCCAGACAATTGCTCTGCTTGCTAACCCATAATGCTGGCCCTGGCTTTTATATGCAGAAAACTGCAGTGGCACAGGTGGGCCGTGGAATTTTTAATAGCATGTGGGGGGGGGACTCAGAAAGAAAAAGGGGCTAGTTAGTTATTGGGTGATCTGTTGCCAGACTGGTTGGTTACTGGAGTTCCTAAACTGTGCTCGCTGTTTCAATTATTTTGTGCATTTTAAATTGTGTACCTTGTGATAGGTGCGATGAATGCAAAATCAAAAAACAAATACAAAATTATTTGTCTCAACAGAGAAATGGTAGTGCAGAACACAGGGCTGAACAAAACCCACAATCCCACAGAGCTGCCAAATATATCCGAGGCCCATCTGGGAAGGGGACGCCCTCCAATTTTCCATCCACACTGCACTGAGGTAGGTTTGGAAGGGGGAAGGGCAGCTCTGTGCAAGTCTAATTTTGAAATAAATATCTCTATATTAACAATGAGATACCATTTAACTGAATTCCAACTCAACCTATTTTCTGGGGTTTGCGCGTTATTTCTGTTATCCTCAAACCCCAATGTATTTGAGCCCAGTCAAACAAAGTGCAGTGACCTTAACTGACTCCACAAGTTAGTGACGGATCAACACTGAGTGCCACGTGCTGATCTAAGATATCAGTGTGTCCCCCTTCCATGCCCTGCAGACCTGTGCAATATCAGCTGTCAGCAGAAAGCTTACTTCCAAATAACTGCCCCACCTAAGCAAAGCTAAACCCTGCTGTGCACAAAACGATCCGATATGGGGAAGAGCATGTGTTCAATGGGGCACAGGAATGCACAGAGAGAGGAAGTTCTGGTTCCTGGGTACTTCAGCTACCTAGAGGTGCAGGGTAAATAGCAAGTCACAGATGTGAACCCAAGTGCGACTCTGCCAGTTCTGCAAAAACCCCAATCATTTTAAAACTGCACCTTCAAAAAACCCCAAAAAACTGCGTAAGTAGGGGCTTGGTCTTAACAACAAGAGAAGTGACTAGAGTCTGAGCATGCCCCCCCCCTTTTTTTTTTGCGCAATAGACTGGGTAACCATAAAAGAAACCATACTGCTCAGGGACAGCATGGGGAGGCCCCATTTCAACTTCACATGCTGAGGAACACCACACACTATTAAGGAAAGGTGGAAGGGGGGGAGAGATTTTAGACACATCAAAATACAATCCAGATAGTTCTTTGCATTTTCTGGGCAAGGTACACACATTCAGAGTGGGCCAGGCAGTTTGCCCCATCCAGTACAAAATCCCAAGCTCCACAAGCCACGGGAGACTGGCGGTGCGGTGGAGACATCACAATTGAGCTGTGGGAGAGTAAGTTCTTCAGATCCTGAGTGACTCAAGCAGAATGATAAAGAGCAGCACTGTTAAACTAACAGAACCACATCCATGCAGTCTTTGGCAGAGGGGGAGACTCGGGACGGCCTGATTCAATGAAACCAGAGCTCCTCCTTGTTGTCCCTACATCCTCTATCCTGAGTGCTGCACCCGTCAAGCTCTCCTCACACTGCCACCAGGAAAGTAACATCAGCTGGAATCCCCTGCCAGGTTCTGTGGGAGCTCGCAATCCAGGAGGGAAGAGAGTCACATGTACCATCCACCATCCCATGGGCTGTCTGGCAGGAAAGCTCATTCCTATTGCTATCCTCAACATTGAGGCGCGTACCCTGCAACTGCTGCTTTCACAAAAGTTAGATAATCCTACATCAAAACACTTGTCCACTGTCAGTGCAACCTAATCTCTTCACACCACGGAAGTCCTGCCTGTTAAGGCAACATCAATATACAGACAAACCTTAATTCATACACCTTACAGACAAAACATCAAAACATCCATGCAGGGTTCTCACTCCACGCCACGTTCCCTTTTCACATCATACAGCCACCGACAACATACCATCAGCTGGTTCTAATTGCATTCAAGTGCACCTTAACTAAGACATCAGCAAGATTCAGATTTATCAATACACACTTCTTTTCTTCAGAAGTCTCTTATTACCATGTTTAAAACGCAAGGCCCTGCTTCCAGATGTGAGAGTGTGACTTGGAGCTGAAGTGAAAGGAAGTAGAGTGGAGGATTTGGGTAGTGCAGTATCAGGGCTGAGGATGCACTGGATGCTAGGGCTGCTTTCAGAGAGTGTTTTCCCAAATAAGGCAGCTAAGCTACACTTATACTTGGGCTGAAGTTTGGATGGGAATTTCCTGGAGTTTCGGAAGTGGTGGGCTAGTGAGAGACACCCATATGGGAAGTGAGGGTGATGGGAGGAGAATGGTGGGCAAGTAAGCAGGGCTTGGTGGGCAAAGGGGTATGGCAAGGTAAGGCAAAACAGGGTCAGGAACAACAGGCTTCCTGGGGATACTGGAGCAGCATAAGGTTTGCAGAGGCGAGAGGTGGAGCAGACTTTTGAGAGGGGACACCGAGTTGTATGGAGCAGAGGAGGTCAGGCAGAGACAACAGGCTAAGGACAAGCTCAACATGAAGGAGGAAGCACTAAAACACTTCTTCAGGCCTTCTCCAATTGCAAACCTCCGTGGCTTGTCAAAGGGGAGCGTCAATACTGCACAGCATTGGGAAATTCACAGGGTGGAGGCAGCATGAAGTGCTGGTACTTCCCACAACTGTATTTAAAGTGGGTCCAGGTACTGGGACATTACCAGACTACTTTGGATGCTGCACAATAAGGGTATGTCTACACTAGGACACTTCCTACACTGACAATGGGGTTTTTCCCATTAATGTAGGTAACCCACCTCTCAGAGAGGCAGTAGCTACATCAGCAGAATAATCCTTCCATCTACCTCGCTGCGTCTACACTGAGGTTAGGTCAACCTAACTACAGTGCTCAAGGCATGAAATTCTTCACAGCAAAGTTAGTTCACTTTCAAAGAGGGCTCCAGAGTTTGCGATAAATGCAGAGCCAATGAATTGCACCATGTGTACACAAGCATTTTCAAAGCAGATTAACTTGAAAAACTGCAGATTAACCCACCTCATGCAGACAAGCCCTAAGGAACAGAACGACTCACTTCTTTCTTGCCCCCATTACAGGAGACAGCTCACTATAATTTCCAAATACACCGCCAGCTTGTAATCATCTCACTGAAAGATGACAAAAGCAACTTTTGGTACAAACCAATTTTCGAAGCTATTGCCCACAGTTAATTGAGCGGTGGAATGACCAACATTGTAGGAGTCCTCACCACCATATCCTCTCTCAAGTGTTCCTGATTCTCAGACCTTACAGGCTCTCCATCTTTATGCAAGGAGTTAGAAAATACCCATTTAAAGCTTTCATTGAGTGCCTGCCAAATTAGTGTGTAGCGATGAAACCAAAATCTAGAACAGGACCAACCAAATGAGCTTCCATGTCACCAGGCAGCATTCGCTCCAGTATTTGGAAGCTTGGGGGCACACAGTTTAATAGCACTATGCTCACCTTGGTATGCAAACTGTACTTGGGCACTAGCAGAAATTAATATCCAAGTCACTGTGATGTTCCCCTGGTGTTATCTGGACCGGTGATCTGCTAAATCACTCCAATCCTCAACTCTGCGAGCCAGCCTTATCCTGCTGCGCTGTGAGAACCCTCACTCCTGGGCTTTTCACGCATTAGCCTATAGCATGTAAACTGCTTGGATTGTGCAACCGAATGACAAGTCAGTATCTCCAGTCCCAGACACAACCCTCAGAACCTCCGTCTTGCAGTGTCCAGTTATGCCCGCTGGATGCTGCAAGCTTATATGAGTTTGTCAATTTAACTAAGAAATTGATATGTACCAGGCTTGTAATCCCATGGGGAGTTTCTGACATGCTTCAAAACAAATGCACTGCTTCAGGTAGAATAAACAAACAAATTTTTTAATTACAAAGATAGATTTTAAGTGATTATAAGTCATAGCACAACAAGTCGGATTTGGTCAAATGAAATAAAAGCAAAATGCATTCTAAGCTGATCTTAACACTTTCAGTGCCCTTACATACTTAGATGCTTCTCTCCACAAGCTGGCTGGTTGCCCTTCAGCTAGGCTCTCTCCTTTGACCAGCGCTTCAGTTCTTGGTGGTGATATCTGTAGATGGAGGTGGAAGAGAGAGGAAGAGCATGGCAAACGTCTCTCCCTTTTATCATCTTCTTTCTTCCCCCTTGGCTTTGCCTCCCCTTCAGGGTCAGGTGAGCATTACCTCATTGTAGTGCCAAACTGACCAAAGGAAGCGGGGTGACTCACTCGAGAGTCCAACAGATCCTTTGTTGCTGCCTAGGCCAGTGTCCTTTGTTCCTGTGAGGCTGGGCAGGGTTTGTCCCATACATGTCCTGATGAGGTGTGAACTGCCCCTCTGCCCTCAGAGTTTTTGCCTGGGCTTGTTTTAAGCCATGAGGACTCATTTTCAGCCTCATAACTATATACATGAAATTACAGCCTATAACATTACTATAACAACAATTACTATAACATTACTTTAACAACAATCCTCAGTGCATCATGAGCCTTCCGAAGACACCTGACATGACAAACTTTGCATTGGATACCACACAATCATATTATAAGGATGCACATGGGGGTGTAGAGTATTCCCCTGAGGTACAGAGCGTCACAGTCACATCCCAGTTCCTAGGTCCAAAGTGAAAATCTGCCCACATCACACACAACTGGCAACGCGTGAGGCACAGGGGTGGGAGAAGACAGCGCACTGGCCAAGATCTGGCTGGGAACAGTAAAGGGTACAAAACAGTGGTTTGTTTCAACCATTATAATCAACCCATCCCTCTGTTTCTTAAGCATTAACTTTAATTATACAATGTAAAAGTATAAAAGGCAACAACAGCAAATCAATATATTGTAGTTGTCATTTTCTTTCCACTAAGAATATGCATTCATGATAGAATTTGAAACGAAATCCAGAAGTAATTCCAATCAAGTCATGAATGTTATTTTGTTGATTATTTTACTAACAATCCCTTGAACAGGCTTTTCATCCATAGGCTTCAAAAAGCTAAAAATGAGATGGGCAAGTATGATTATCCTCAATTTACAGATGTGGAGACAGAGGCAGCAAAGGAAGTAACTTGCCCAGATGCAGCCAAGTCAGCAAAAGAGCTGGGAACAGCAGTGTGGTCAGGAGCGTGACTGAAAACAGGCCAGTGTCTAGGGGACAGAACTGAGTCAGTCCAGAGAGAGGCTCTTCCGGGAGCACATAATCTTTAGGATCAGTTGGACACTTTTGAATAAAGGGGGAAATTTCTAACCTTCAATCAACTCCTTGACCAAATAATGTAATAAGTAAAACAATGCCTTTACATTTGGAAAAGTAACCTCAGCCTGAGGAGCACAGTTTGGGTGAGGAAGACCCTAACACAGCACATTTGTGGTTCAATTTTTGCAGCTTGACACTGAGAGCAGCTACATTTTGGATCGTGCCCAAACTAGGTATAATGCACAGCTTTCATCAGGCTTAAAGCCCTTCATAATCACCAGTTAAGCCTCCTAGCACCCCTGTATGTTGGGTATTATTCTTATTTTAAAATGGATAAAATGAGATATGGATACAATACCATGGGCATGAAATTCCACCTTTTTACACTGCAAGAAACCATTTTGTTGCTGAGCGTTGCTAACCGTGCCCAATACGGGTCTAGAACAGCATACATGGGATCAATCCTACAACAACCTGTCAGAGAACCAGTTTTCTGCCCTCTCTCCAAGATCATATGACAAATTTAAGTTGGTTTTTCTCCCCCCCCCCACCTTCTTCTCAATTATCGCATAAATAGTCAATGAAGATTTAGGTCAACACATTTTCCGGCAGAGCAGTCTCACGAAGCATATTTCGTTTTTATCACATCAAATTTATTTTATAAACACATCTTACTTGCATGCATTGAAATCCCAGATTCTAGTTTACGTTGTTCAAAGACCTAGGCAGCCCATTCTGAACTAAATCCCTAATTAAACATGACCCAGCTTGTTTCCAATTAACATTTTCCAAGGCTCCCTAGGAATTTCCAGATGTATCCAGAGGGACAATTCAAGGATATTTACATATATCAATGCCAACTTTCCCCCTTACTTCTCTCCATATTTCTACATAACCATACATTTCGAGCCAAGGGACAGTTCAACTTAGGGGCTGACCACTGACTAGATGGCAGGACATTGTACACAAGGCTTAAAGGAGGAACAAGCCACGGACAGGAAAGAATAGTGACACTGTACTGCACTCCATGTCTGCAAAAATGCTGCGGGATGGGAAAAAAAAATATTTCCACTCTCTTTTATCTCCATAGGTTCTAAGTGTAGCATGTTTTTATAAACCACGCATGTTTACTGCCTCACTATCAACAGCATGGGGAGAGCACAGGGTTGGGTGATGTGGAACCTGGGACTTAAACTGAAGGTTGTACAAATAAAACCATCCAGTAAAGTCATATCTCCTCCCAGCTGGCAAGGGAAGAGGATTTAAATACAGCTGAGCCATATCAGAATCAAATTACATTTGGGAAATTCCACTGTGTAATTACCTTCTACACTGGATTTGTCATCTCACATTTACCCAACAATGAATGTGGTAACCAAGAGCAGATTTTAAAGTTCAAATATTTCATGCGGAGGGTTCTATAAAACAGGACTGAACAAATTAGAGATTTTGCAATGCTTTGTTTAATTTGCTTGAGATCTACAACACTGATTTAAATCTTTACTTGTATCGCAGGAGCGCTGAACGGCTTGGGTTGGAGAGCTTACAATCTAAAGAGCCCAAACACAGATGAAGGCCAGGGGAAAAGAGCCATCAAGGTGAAGGCAGTCCTCTGGGCCCTTCCTTTCCAAAGCAGTCAGTGCTAGCTAGCTACAGCAGGCAATTCCCAGCCCTCCTTCTATCACATCCGACCTCCAGACTAGAGGGGCTCATCTGGAGAAGGGGAGGCCCTAAGCCTGCTTCTGCATGGGGACCAGAAGTCACAATTAGAAGGAACTTACAGGAGGGGTTTTAGGCTATGTAAGTCTCCAGACCTCCTTCCCAAATGCAGCAAATATTAACTATGGCACAGAATATAAAGGGTAAAAATCAGGGCCTTCCAGTCCCCTTGTGCCCTTTCAAGAGACCCCAGAGGCACCCACTGGAAGCATCCTTCCTCCTTCAAAAGGAGAAGAATAACGGCAACCAGGAGGAGCCTTCAAAGATAATACTCCAAGCTCACTTGACTGTGGCACCTGGGCTCTGCTGTCTCATTGCCATAGTATCACCACTGTTTTCATCCCACCCCTTCTCCCATCGCTGCCCACCTCAACTCTCTCCTGTGCCTGGTGGGCTTCTCAACCTCCTTGCCTTCCCTTTCAGACTCCCCCATTACCCACACCCTTCTTACTTCAACCAACTCCTCCTCTTTCCCCTCACCAGCCCTCTGCGCTGACCCAAAGAAACCTAAAATCTAGAGTTTATGTAACAGCAATAAGAAATGCCAAAAAGAGACATGCAACCAATCTGCGACAAGCACACATCACCCTGACCATTGTGCACCGTAGCCACCTCCCCTGCCTTCGTCGCTTCAGATTGCGAGCTCTTGGGGAGGGACCATTTCTCTGTATTTATACGGCCCCTAGCATAATGGGCTCTGTAGAGATCTGCTCAGGCCTAATTTTTAGGCCCAGCCTGAGCCCGAGAGGATCGAGTCATTTTCCAACCCAACCCTTCCGCCCTAACCTGGGTTATTGCCACCATGGGGTCAGCACTAGATGGGCCATTCATCTGGTTTTAAACCAGACAGTCCTGTTTTGGGTGGCTTGTCTCTGTCTGGTATGGAGCCAAAGCTGGATATAGTTTTGCCCGATATTAACAGGGGGAAGGGGGTGGGGGCATTTTGAAGGGCCCGTCGCTCCGTACCTGCAGGCATGACTTCATACACACTACACGTGTGAGGCAACGTCAAGTGGAGACACCACTTTGAAGAGCACAAACTGCATGTATGGTGTGTGTGAGGTCACGACACTGGGGGTGGGCACATGCTATTCCTGAAGTACTGGGACATTCCGCAGCGGCCACCGTAGTTGGCATGGCGGCAGCTTGGGTGCCCTGCTCCTGCCATCCAACACTCTCTCTGTGCAGTGAAAGCCACTGCAACTTCTCGGCACACTCACTCCGCAGCATGCACAGCACAATGGGGTGATGGTGTTCGGCAGAAGCACGGCATGCAGCTGCTGCCACGCCTACCCTAAGGGCAAGAGGAGGAGATCTGACCCAACAGAGAGGGTCCAGATGTTTTCCCACCTGACCCAGACCGGACACTTGTAGTTGGGTCCCATCGGGTTCAGGTCAGGTTGCAAGACTGATGCTGACGGGAGGCCTCCAAGCACTGACATAATACTACAATCTCAAAGTACTGTCAAATGTTTCAAGCAAATTGAATAAGACATACTGAACAGTCATCATTTGTGTATCATTTTACAGAACAGTGGGCTTGCAAATGTGACTTTTGCCCACCGCTCCTGCTGAGAAGTCACAATCCCTCATGCAACGGTTGTGTGTGTGGCCCATTACATAGGTCTCAATCATTTCCACATGGTCATCAGGGTTGTCAGAGATAACTCAGCAAGAGGCTTAGTAAGTGCAAGAGCAAAAAATGGTTCAATTTTTTATTTAACTTTTCCTATTCAAATACAAACTTGTATTTCAGTCAGGTGAGTTGACTAGCTCTAGAATATTTCACCGGCTGCTCGCAATTCCTTTTAAAACCAGCAGGCAAGATCTGGCTGGACTGCTGTGTTCAGCAGCATACTATGCTGCGTCTGCTAGCAGCCTCTAGTCATCGGCTAGGTTACCCGTCATTGCTGATGGTACGCCACACGTGCTGCAGCTTCAGGACAGCTCAGAGGGGTGCCCAAAATCACTCTGCAGCAGGTGACTTCCAAAGATAGTCACTTGGACAATCCAGGCACCAGACCATTCAGACAGCCAGAGAGAGAAATACTGCAAGTACCGTGAAAACAGCCATTGAACAAGCCAAAGCAACACTTATTTACTAAGGAGATTTTATTTAAGGAAAAATAATCTGAGGGAAAACTGGGAATCTACTGGCTTGTAGGATAGCCAGCACTTGTTTGCAGCTCTGCCAGCATTTACACAAAAGCAAGAGCCGTAGTTCTCAGGGACAATGCAGACAGGTATTTCTGCAACAGACAGCAGGGCCAGCCAGTGCATTATTGAACTGACATCTTCACTACCCCAAACCTGGGCTGCTTGGCTCCAGAGCTGAGGTTCCTCCTGCTTATGTCATGGCTGGACAGTAAGTGCAGACTGCCACTGTATTATTATTCAAAACACCTCAGGCCTGAAATTTGACATTTCCTTCCTGGGTAGATGAGTTCTGTAGCGTGAAAGCTGAAAGTATACAGTGAGTTGTCTGTAAGGAAGCAATTAGCAGTGGCGAGTGTGAAGCACACAAGCAGATTCTAAATGAGTTTCTCTGCTTCCCATTCCCTACTGCATCCCCTGGAAGGATGTCATTCATCAGGGAGAGAAGAGGCACATCCGTCAAGGTGGCTATTAATGCACTAGCAAAACTGTACAGAAAAGGAAAAAAAAAAAAAAGATACTCAGGCAATGAGCCCGTTCTCTGATGCAGATGTCATGGGGCAGCAGCTGCTTTATCAATAGCTCTCTTTCCCACCCCACCCATACAGTCTGCGCAGTTGCTCCAAGAAGCACCTGGACCGTATTAAAGGAATGGAAGGGGAGAGAGCAGAGAGAGGTGGGATGCAGTTCTGCAGTAACATGCACCGTTTCATTGCAGCATCAGCAGAAATCTATGCAACACTGGAACCAGCCATTAAATAGGTTTCAGAGTAGCAGCCGTGTTAGTCTGTATTCGCAAAAAGAAAAGGAGTACTTGTGGCACCTTAGAGACTAACAAATTTATTTGAGCATAAGCTTTCGTGAGCTACAGCTCACTTCATGCATCCGATGCATGAAATGCAACCGATGAAGTGAGCTGTAGCTCACGAAAGCTTATGCTCAAATAAATTTGTTAGTCTCTAAGGTGCCACAACTATTCCTTTTCTTTTAGCCATTAAATAGGTGTCCGTTCATTTTCACAAGGACTCCTTCCCGTGCTGTTTTATAACCTATAGTCCAGGAGTATGAAACAAAAATCTGTTTTCCTTGATGAATATTTTTATTTAAAACTTGAACATAATGCTTTGTTATTGTAGGGCTGATTGGGAGAGGGGCAGGTAGGACGCTGCTTTTTTTTTTTTTTTTTAAATATACAGGAAAAGTCACATTTTGGAAGGAGGGGGGAATCCCCTGGGACCTTGTACAAAGTGGGGGGAGAAAACAAGAGACATTTTGATGCTCACTGTGGACAGGGCCCTTTGTGAGTAGAATCGTCACTCTTCTAGATGTTTAGAGACCATGTAGGTCTGTCAGAAAATGAAGGACTCCTTAAACCAAATCACGTTAGCAGAACTTTCTAGCAAGAGGTGAATACCGAAAACAGAGGTCCTGCTAAGCAAGGCCAAAATGGGACACCTAGGACACCTCTGATGAGGCTGACTGGGATGAGGGGGAAGGGAGACCTTTCCTCTCACAGTGTGCCAGTGATCACTTTCACCTTTTTAGTCTCAAGACAACAAACCTGTGTGCACAATACTACAATCCCCAGAGTCCAATTTCCTTAAAGTGGTGATAATACAAATATATATTTTGTTTAGGAACAACAATCACTGCTTTATAAGTTTACAATACTTTTTGAAGTAAATACACTACATTGTGAGGGAAACGTGTGTGTAATTTTCAAAAACACTAGATTTAAATTACATATTTTATAGCAGTTGCTCTCTGTTTTATGCATGTACTCATGACCCCGACGCAATACCTTTGCAACCCCAGTTTGAGAACCCCTGACCTACACAGTCAGAGCCATGCCAATTTAGGGTTTGTTTACCAGTGCTAGGGGTTTCCAAAGGGTTTAATTGGTGGTATTTAGTTTTACATCAGTATTTCTCTTCCAATGCTGCCTTATTTAGATTTTAAGTTCTTTGGTGCAAGGAGCACTTTCCTATGTCTGAAGTGCCTAGGACACTGTTGGCGCTACACTCACAAGTTGTGAAAGGGGTATTGTGATACCAAGAATAAGGTATGGGATGTGAGTAAATGCATCTGAGGAAGGTCAAGATCTTCAGCAGAAGCCAGTTACCAAACATCACCCACAAACACCAACAATGAAGCCCATTGCTACTTTCACAGAGCTGCAGGGGACTGCAGATGAAATGCTATGAAAATCCTCTCTCTATGGGAGTAGTAAGGACACTTGGCTAAAGACTGAGCATTGCATGTGGCAACCTGTTGTCTCCATGGACCATATCATGGGGAATATTTAATAATGGGTACTACAATCTAGCAGAGGAAGGTCTAACACGATCCAATAGCTGGAAGTTGAAGCTAGGTAAATTCAGACAGGAAATAAGGCAGAAATTTTAAACTGCGAGAGTAATTAACCATTGAAACAATTTACCCAGGGTTGTGGTGGATTCTCCATCACTGACAATTTTTAAAACAAAACTGGATGTTTTTCTCAAGTATCTGCTCTAGGAATCATTGTGTGTTCTACAGATCAGACTAGATGATCACAATGGTTCCTTCTGGTCCTGGAATCTGTGAAGCTAATTTCCATATTAATGATGTGGATGATTCCAGTCGCCTCTATTTTATGCAGATTAGGTGCAACTCTTTAGTTCCTGGCAAGCTTCCAACAGTCTCATTTGGGCTTAGTTTGGTTGTCCTAGTTAGCGCTATAAGGGAGGCTGGCAGAGAAACAGGGTGAGTAAATAAACAAGGCGGCCTAGAGAAGAAGCCTACTGTTGTTTACTTGTTAATGCAGCATCAGAGTGGCGAAGAAGACTGCAGTTCCTTACTGCAGACATAGGGACCAGAGAACTGAATCATTTTTCTATGTAATCTTAAAGGGTTGGGGGTTTTTTGAAAGCCTATTAAGGTAGCCTTTAATTTCCAAATCTTCTCAATAGGGTAAAGTTACAGCATGTAACCTTAAATAGCTCTTCCAGATGGATTAAAGCCCATCTATTCATTCATAATTCCAAGCACAGTCCAGCTGCAGAGGAGGAGATGAAGTCCTTGTGCAGAAGAGTTAAACTGGCACTTCAAGCTTCACAAAACTAGTTTTGCATGATATACCCCAACAATAAATGGTTCTAAAAGGATTTGTGCAACACAGCCTAGCTCACAGCTTGGCTTCAATATTAAGAGTGCAGAACTGGGCAGCTACTCTTCTCACTTCCTTCTGGACATTACAGTACTCATTTTTTAAAAATGATTCCCCAGAAAACAGACACATACTGGTTGGTGTTTTAACAGGATACAGGAAGGAAGTACTAAAAGGGTTTAGCTTTACTATAAAAGAATTAGACGTAGGAATAACAGGTTTCAAAATAAAAATCAGCATAACATGTTGATGGGAAACAGTAACTAGTAATCAAACCATGAGATGAAAGTTTGTACCTTCCTCAAATAGATGCAGGTACTCAGCACTGTGCATCCAGCTCTTGTGCTTGCAGGTTCATGCACCATGGACTGTTTTACAACACATGTCCCCATTGACCTTTAAGTTTCAACTGATTTTATGTAAGCTCGAAAGCTTGTGTCTTTCATCAACAAAAGTTTGTCCAATAAAAGATATTACCTCCTGTACCTCATCTCCCTTAATAGAATTTGAGACAATCCAGTAAAGGACAGGGAAACACCTACATCTCAGTTTGACCAATACAGATCTGTTACAGGCCGTTTTCAATAGACTTTATTAACATCCCACTCTGGAATAGTATCACTTATCCACCTCAAGGAATCTCCTGTACAGGATGCAAAAATGGCAGTCAGTTTCCATGTGCAGATCGAGGTTCAAATCCTGAACCACAATTTCCAAGCATCTCTCACGTGTTAGTTATGATCATGGATGCTAACGTAAGTGTTCTACTGTAGAACAGAAAAGGAGACAAAAATTAGATGAGTCAGCATAGCTGTCAAAACTTGGAGGTAAGAGCTGAGAACGCTCTGGCCAGCTCTAGGCAAATGTCTACCAAATGTCATGCAAGGTATGCTTTAACAATCACCCAGGGATGACAGGGTGGCTCAAGGAAGCCAAAATATTTACAGGTTTGCCAATTGTGTTGCACAGCACATCCCATCTTCAATGGAAGCCTCTCACTAGGCTACAAAATAGAAAGGAGCATAAACTGTGACAAATCAAGTATAATTAGACAGGCCAAAAAAGAATTTGAAGAGCAATTAGAGAAAGACAAAAAACTAACAGCAACATTTTTTTAAGTACATCAGAAGCAGGAAGAATGCCAAACATTCAGCAGGACCCCTGGATGATCGAGGTGCTAAAGGAGCACTCAAGGAAGACAAGGCTGTTGCAGAGAAGCTAATGAATTCTATTCATTGGTCTTCACTGCAGAGGATGTGAAGGAGATTCCCACACCACAACCATTCTTTCTTGATGACAAATCTGAGGAACTGTCCCAGATTGAAGAGATTTTGGAACAAACTGATAAATTAAACAGGAATAAGTCACCAGGATCAGATGGTATTCATCCACGAGTTCTAAAAGAACTCAAATATGAAATTGCAGAACTACTAACTGTGGTATGCACCAGGTGACTGGAGGGTAGCTACTATGATGCTAATTTTTTTAAAAGGCTCCTGACAATTACATGGGGGAGGAGGGATAGCTCAGTGGTTTGAGCATTGGCCTGCTAAACCCAGGGTTGTGAGTTCAATCCTTGAGGGATCTGGGGAGTTGCTGATTGGTCCTGCTTTGAGCAGGGGGTTGGACTAGATGACCTCCTGAGGTCCCTTCCAACTCTGATATTATATGATTCTATGCCGGTAAGTTTAACTTCAGTACCAGGCAAATTGGTCGTAACTGCAGTAAAGAGCAGAATTACCAGACACACAAATTAACACGATTTGTTGAGGAACAGTCAACACAGCTTTTGTAAAGGGAAATCATGCCTCACCAATATATTAGAATTCTTTGTGGGGGCCAACAAACATGTGGACAAGGGTGATCCAGTGGATATAGAGTACTTGGACTTTCAGAAAGCTTTTGACAATGTGCCTCACCCAAAGGTCTTTAAGCAAACCCAGCAGTCATGGGATCAGAGGGAAGGTCCTCTCATGGATTAGTAACTGGTTAAAAGACAGGAAACAAAGGTGTCAAGGTTCCTTCCCCTCTCTGAACTCTAGGGTACAGATGTGGGAACCTGCATGAAAACCTCCTAAGCTTATTTTTACCAGCTTCGGTTAAAACTTCCCCAAGGTACAAACTATTTTACCTTTTTCCCTTGGACTTTATTGCTGCCACCACCAAGCGTCTAACAGATATATAACCGGGAAAGAGCCAGCTTGGAAACGTCTTTCCCCCCAAAATCCTCCCCAAACCCTACACCCCCTTTCCTGGGGAAGGCTTGATAAAAATCCTCACCAATTTGCATAGGTGAACACAGACCCAAACCCTTGAATCTTAAGAACAATGAAAAAGCAATCAGGTTCTTAAAAGAAGAATTTTAATTGAAGAAAAAGTAAAAGAATCACCTCTGTAAAATCAGGATGGTAAATACCTTACAGGGTAATTAGATTCAAAACACAGAGAATCCCTCTAGACAAAACCTCAAGTTACAAAAAGACACAAAAACAGGAATATCCATTCCATTCATCACAGCTTATTTTCTCAGCCATTTAAACAAACAGAATCTAATGCATATCTAGCTAGATTACTTACTAAGTTCTAAGACTCCATTCCTTTCTGTTCCCGGCAAATGCATCTCACACACACACACACACAGCGCCTTTGTTTCTCCCCCACTACAGCTTTGACAGTATCTCGTCTCCTCTTTGGTCATTTTGGTCAGGTGCCAGCAAGGTTATCCTAACTTCTTAACCCTTTACAAGTGAAAGGGTTTTTCCTCTGGCCAGGAGGGATTTTAAAGGTGTTTACCCTTCCCTTTATATTTATTTATGACAAAAGGGTAGGAATAAATGATCATTTTTCAGAACAGAGAGGGAGAAATAGTCATATCCACAAGGGATCTGTACAGGGACCAGTCCTAGTCAATATATTCATAAATGTTCTAGAAAAAGAGGTAAACAGTGAGGTGGCAAAGTTTGCAGATGATATAAAATTACTCAGGATAGTTAAGTCCAAAGCAGACTGCAAAGTTACAAAGGGAGCTCACAAAACTGGGTAACTGGGCAACAAAACAGCAGATGAAATTCAATGTTGATAAACGCAAAGTAATGCACATTGGAAAAAACAATTCCAACGTACAAAATGATGGGATCTAAATTAGCTGTTACCAGTCAAAAAAGAGATAGTTCTCTGAAAACATCCACACAATGTGCAACGGCAGTCAAAAAAGCAAACAGAATGTTGGGAACCATTAGGAAAGGGACAGACAATAAGTCAGTAAGTATCATAAAATCACTACATCAACCCAGGGTACACAGACACCTTGAACATTGTGTGCAGTTCTAGTCATCCCATTACCAAAAAGATTATTAGAAATAGAAAAGGAACAGAGAATAGCAACCAAAATCATTATGGGTATGGTATCAGCTTATTGTGGTATCAGCTTCCATATGAGGAGAGATTAAAAAGACTAGGACTGTTCAGGTTGGAAAAGAGATGATGAAGGGGGGATATGATGGACGTCTATAAAATCATGAATGGAGAGGAGAAAGTGAATAAGGAAGAGTTATTTACTCTTTCACAAACCGGCTGTAGTTTGCCCTCCCCTGTCCTAGGACATTGGAGAGACAAGGTGGGTGAGGTAATATCTTTTATTGGACCAACTGTTGGTGAGAGAGACAAGCTTTCGAGATCTGTGTAAGCTTGAAAGCTTGTCTCTCTCGCCAACAGAAGTTAGTCCAATAAAAAAATATTACCTCACCCACCTTGTCTCTCAGATACATTTCTTATCAACCCTGAAAAGCTTAAACAGTAAACAAAGCTCTAACGCATTGCTAAGCAATGAGTATAGCATAGATCACATGCGCTCACTCTAATAACGTCCACAGATCTCTCCTGAAAGGCTGATCTGCATGTGACTTCATAAACAGGTTCTCGGGCTCAAACCCAGCAGTTAAATGTTAACCGAAGGTCTTGAACATTCACTAACTCCTCACTGCACTTATCACCCTCAGAAAGAGGGCCCACAGTCATTCAGCAAGCAGATTCCAGAATTAATGTAACAGTACAAATATTACTTCACCTCACCCATCTTATCTCTCGAATATCCTGGGACTGACACAGCTACAACAACACTGCATATAAACAGTACAAAGACATTCAAACAGCAGATGGCCACATTCTGTGCCTAAAACTCATCAGACAGAAGTTTCCATGCAGTCTGTGGGTTCTAGTTTCACTTGCAATCAGGACTGGGGCTAGTTAACTCTCAACCCCAGAAAGAAAAAGCTGTTCTTTACTAGGTAGATGACCTTGAAGACTGGGTTCTACCTCCCTCCCCCCAGTGTATCTCATCTGAGGAAAATATTTAAATAGGTCATTAGTCTGGGTAATGAGCTAGGGATAAGAAAAGTTCTACAGCGACTTACTGATGTCATTTTAATCAAGTTACTAAACATTCATAAACTCAGTTTATACATCCATAAAACAGATAATTACTACTTCACAGGGCAGTTGTGATGCTTAGTGTTTGTGAAGTTATTTTGTATCCTCAGATGAAAGTCTAAGTAAGTGAAAAATATCACTAGTTACGATTTAAACACCCTGAAAAGTATCTTCACTGAGAACAATTATCTAAAAAGCTAACAAGACATTTGCATATTTGATAAGATCCTAATAGAACAACTTTTTCAATAAAAACTTTTTAAAAAGTCTTCAGTTTGGATGAAAGCTTCCCATGTAGCTGGAAACTGATTTGAAGTATAATGACATAGCAGACAGAGGGATAAAATAAAATTCAAAGAGATACAGAGAAATCTGTTCAGAAATCAATACAGTATTCCCTAGACATATTCTAAAGAATGAAATTTCACGGAGCCCACTGTTAAAGGAATGAAAGCAGGTTGCATGTATTCTCTCACTTATATGAAACTGTGCTTTTCAGCAGAACCTAAAGGGTTTTAAAAAACTAACTAAGTGTTGTAGGGGAAGAAACTACAGAAGGAAATGAAAAACTAAGGCATTGCCTGTACAAAAGGCTATACTGCTTTAAGTATACAAGTATAGTTAAAAAGAGGTACATCCCTCAGTGTGGACGCAGTTATAACATTATAAAGGTGTTTATACGCAATACAGCTATTCCTGTATGGGAAGATGGAATAAGGGTATGTCTACACTTACCATTTAAATCGCAGAAAGTCCCTTTCTTGTGCTAAAACCGCAGGACTATCTACACTTGTTAACGACTTTTTGCAGTGAAACTCAGAAGTTTCACCACAAAAAGAAAACCACCTTCACAAGAGGTATACAGCTCTTACCTCTGTTCTTTTTGCGCTGTTGTGGAAGTGACACATTCCACCAGTGTAAACACCCTCTGGAGGATATCCCACAATTCCAAAAGTGACCACTCTGGCCAGCATCTCTGCTGCTCTGACACATGGATGTCCGCCCCTCCCCCTGTAAGCCCCAGGGAAGTTTGAAGCTCCCTTTCCCTTTGTTTGTAGCTGTGGCGGGGAAAGCAGCCAGACAGCAGGAGGTTTTTAAAAAAAAGCCACAGAAGAAACTAGGAAGTAAAGGGGCTCCTGAGACATGAAGCAGGGCAGCACGGGGAACTGAGCAGGAACCCAGAATGTTTCCCAACCCCCCCCCCCCCGACCTATTGCGAGAGCTGCACTGTGGGATGGCTGCCCTACAGTGCTGCTCTCATCAGCGATGGAAGTGCTGGTAGTGTAAACATTCTCTGAGGCTGAGGAATTGAGTGAGTACACAAACCAGCGCTTTACTTTCACCGGTTCCCTATCACCAGTGAAACTTATAGTGCAAAAACTCTGTACATGTAGACATACCCTAAGCTATACCAGTATAAGGCGCCTTTATACCAGCGTAACTGCAGTCACACAGGAGGCTTGTACCAGAATCAACTGTTTTGGTTAAAAAAAGATCATCCCTAACTGAATTAGCTATACTAGTTCAAAATCTGTATAGCTCAAACCTAAAGCCTAGTCTACATGCAAAAGTTGTACCACTTAAATTTAAATTAGATTTTAAAACTGATTTAATTAAAACAGTGCAAACCCATGTAGACAGCGCTCTTATTTTGGCTTGAAGGGCTTATTTTGTTTTAACTTAAATCCGTTCTCAATTGATTTAATCTAAACCAAAATGAAAGCACCCATGTGGGTTTGCACTGGCTTAACGTCACAACTTACACCGGTGCAATTTCTCCATGTAAATAAGGCCTCAAATCATGTACTGTGAAGCTAAGGTTCCACTGCCACACAGAATCCTTGCCCAGCATAAGAACGTATTGCAGGTGTTACAACATTAAGCCTGGCTGGAAAACCTGAATCCAAGGAGCAGTTAATATGACTTAAGAGACTGGATTTCACTGAAATAAAGATGACGTGTCTGGCCAGCAAGTAAAGCTGGTTGTGGTATTTAGATGTGATTCCCTGTCACAGCTTGCCCTGATAGGTGGCTGTCAGGTGAAGAGAAAATAAACTTGCTTATTAAAAATTGATCTAAGGGAAAGAATCTTGTTGCAGTGCAACTACCCCAGCAAAAGAAAGAAATTCTACTGCTTGGCCTATTCCAGATTTAGGGTCAAATCTGGCAGTTCTTACTCAAAACCATCACTGAAGTATGAATATGAATATGGAGGATATGGCTTTTAAACACTTCATTAGGAGAAGCAGGAGTCTCCTAGAAATTCATGGAAGTAGTTACATTATGATACAATATACATTTCTGAGCACTTAACAAGGTGATCAGTCAGTGTGAAGCTCAGTTAACCTCAGAACAAGATAACTTGCTGTCAAGAACAAGAGCCACCGCATGAAAGACAGGAATCACTGAAATGTAGTGGTTCAAAAGACAATTTCATCATTGACATCCTCTAACAGGGAAGAGTCACATACATTGAAAGCCCTTATGAGTGAATAGCAAAAGCTTAATTAATATTGTGCCAAGGAGTTGTGGAGAACTATAATGAATGGCATTTATCGTTTCAGTTTAATATGGCAAGTTGATGTGGTTCCTTTTGCAGTTCCAGCCGTTTATTCCCTTTTCCTTCAAAATTACGTTTCTCCTACAACCGACTGGGCAGACCAGTTGGACTGAGATGCATGGAAAGGAGCACGCTATACAATTAAAACAGATAAAGACCAAGAACCAATTAAAAATTCCCAGGGAATTAACTCTACATATTACATGCATGGGGCTTTGAAAATACCAGCTATACAAAAAGAACAGGAGAACTTGTGGCACCAGCTATACAAATGAATCCTCTTGCAAAGACAGCCTACACAAATACACAGCAGGGAACTTTCAGCGAAGTCCACTGAGTGCGTTTGAGCCCTTTGTCACAGGGATCAGTGCAGACTACTACCAACTGGTCCTTTACAGGTGAACAATTTATCTACAAAGAACTACCTTTCAAATGTTAAAGAGTCCATCTTAAAACCTGAACAGGCAGGTCTGCTCAAAGGCTTCGGACTGGCTGTTCAGAGGAGAAACCAGGCAATTCTAACTTGAAATTAGACTAACCTTGGGAATTGCTGCAAACAGGGGATGCCTATACTGCCCCATGTATCTCCCTCCACCCAGTGGAGGAATGAGCTGTCTACAAACCACTGTCTGGAGTTCCTCTCCTCCAGTTCCACCCTAGACCCTCTCCAATTCAGCATCCACCCTTGGCACTCCACTGAAACTGCTCTCAAAGTCTAATGGCTTCTTCCTAGCCAAAGCTCAGAACCACTACTCCATCCTCATCTTCCTTGACCAGACAGCCACTTTTTATACCATTGACCATGCTCTTGTTTTGAAATTTTGTCCTCTCTCAGCCTCCATGACTCTGTCTTCTTCTGGAGTATGTCTACAGAGCAGCTGGGAATGTTCTTCCCAACATGGGCAAACAGACACGTGCAAGCTCTGCTCAAGCTAGCATGTTAAAAATAGCCATGAGACCGCAGTGGTCCAGGCAGCAGCTCAGACTAGCTGAGTACAAACCCCTCCTCCCCTTCAGCCTCCTGGGCATATACACAGGTGGCTAGCCTGGGCTGCCAGAGCCATGCTATTTTTAGCATAGCAGCTTGAGCAGAGCAAGTGCATTTGCCTACCCATGCTTGGAAACACACTCCCAACTGCTACGTAGCCATATCCCTGGTCCTCCGACCTCTCTAATTGCTCCTTCAGCACATCTTTCACAGATCCTCATCTCATCCAGTTTTCTAATGGGGTTCCACAGGGCTCTGTCCTTGGTCCCCTTCTCTTCACCCTCTACACCTTACCCCCAGGTGATCTCATCCACAAACACAAATTCAAAACACCCTCTCTATGCATACGAGTCATAGATCTACTTCTACTCCAGATCCATCTCCTGTCCAAGCTAAAATCTTGGCCTCTCCGTCTAACATCTCCTTATGGAATTCTAGCCACCAGCTCAAGCTCAACATGGCCAAACAGAGCTCCTACTCTTCCCACTGCCTCTTTCCTCCATCACTGCAGACATTGCCACCATCCTGCCTGTCACTAAGGACCATCGCCTGGGTGTCATTTCTGACTCAGACCTCTCTCTAGGTCCTCTCATCCAGACTGTCTAAATCTTGCAGATTCTTTCTATTAACATTTCTAAGAGATGGCCTTTCCTCTCCAGCCACAGAGCTAAAACTCTCATCCAGGCTCTCATCTCACATCCCCACTTACTGCAACATCCTTTTCTTTGGCGTCGACAAATGCAATATTGTCCTCACTCACCTCCATTCACAATGCTGCAGCAAAGATCATTTTCCTACCCCGTCTCTTTAACCATCTCATCCCTCCACTGGCTCTCCCTTCTCTAGCAGAAAAAAAAAACAAACTAATTGTCTTCACTTACAAGACCCTTAATAGCATATCCCCAGTCTACCCATCATTAAGGCTAAGATTTTGTCTGTTATTTTTAGTAAAAGTCACAGACAGGCATGGACAGATCACGTGCAATAAAAAAAAAAAATCAAAGAAGCCATGACCTGTCTGTGTCTTTTGCTGTTGTGGCAAAATGATTTCCCCTGCCACCATGGTGGCTGGGAGCAGTGGGGTTCCCCGTCTGCCCAGGGCAGCTGGGAGCTGCAGGGTGACCATATTTCCCAAAGAGAAAACAGGACATCCCCAGCCACTCGCCCGAGGCATCCTCCTTCCCCCTGTCTGAGGTTGTCGCCCATTCCCGGAACTCTGAGGAGGGCTCCCTCAGGAATCTGTCACCTGTCGCTGGAAACTTGCGAGGGGTCCCGTCGCTGCTGTTGCTGGAATCTTGCTAGGGCCCTGTTGGCTGCCAGCTTGAGTCCCACAGTGCCTGGGGCTGAAGCAGAGAATGTCACAGCTGTCTCTGGCAGACACGGATTCCATGTCTTCCATGATCTCCGTGACATAAATGTAGCCTTACTTAACATCACTCATTCACTGTTGAGATTTCAACTCCCACCTCTGACTGGCCCCAAGTTCAAAGGAGAGAGGGGTCTTTCAGAGAAGGGAACACAAAAGTTCAAACAAGGAAGCATGGTGACCTGGGAGCTTTAAGAGCAACCCTTCTAACACAACATTGTCCTAAACTGCAATGAATGAACTGGTTTAGAGTCAGTTTACTGTACGGTAAGCTTGACCTAAATTTTTCAGCATAGCATGTGGATTGTGCAGCACGCCCATGCAGCAAATTAAAAATTCTGCAGAAGTCAAAAGACGTTTGTATTCAATTAAACATGAAAGTGAATTCCAGCAGATTGTCCTTGTCCAGGTTACCCTTGGACTATTAAAATATTACATTTTAATTTTACAAGGCCGCCTCATTTTTAATTGTAAATGCACTGCAGAATTTTGTACTGAATATACAACTGCCTTGTAGAAATGAACAAGGAGAACCTGGAGATTTTGGCATTAAGGTAAGGGGGTGCTTGGGCTTTTTTGCACCTCAGAAGCCATGGAAAGCAGTTTGGGATTGTGGGATAAACACATTAGTTTGATGATTCTGCTGAAGATATCAGAAGTGAAAGAGTTAATTGTTGACTTTTCAATCATCGTTAGGGTTCAGCATTAATCCTCTGAAAGAATGGGCCAGTTCATAACCCAGAGCCTTGTTTCAGCAAGTTGGCAGATGTTACTGCATCACTTTGCACTTGGTTCATGTTTGTTAGGTTCTCTTTGCAACCAAACAGGTGAGAAAAACAATTAATTGAAAGCCTGAAACGGTTCTGCAGAAAGGGGTGGGAATCTACAGGAAATTCCAGAACCACAGACTACATGGGTCCCACATATAATCCAAAAAGGAACCATTACAATGCCTCAAACACCTGGTCCTTCCAATACACAGGTATGATTTGAAAGTCCTGGGAGAAGGATTGCTACTAGAGAAACCCAGTAGCTGCTTCTTTTGGCAATGTGTGACTCTGAACTTTTGCTCATCGTAATGACCATGTGGCGTAGGAAGGGTTCAGACCTCTGTAGCCCCACTCTTTGCTTAGCTGAAAGGAGTCACTGGAAGGCACGCACACGTAGGCATGCACCACTCCAAGGCCCAGCTGACTGCCAGTGCTGCTACATACAGATCACAGCAGTGCTGGTCTGCAGGGCAAGCCTCGGTAGCTGCTTTTCTAACTTAACTTGTAGAGCTGTAAAACACATAAATGGTTATATGTTCTAATGGCCTGTGATACTTTTAAGATAAACATGATGCTCAGAGCAAATATTAGGCTTGAGATTAGATAAAAATGTTCTCTTGCTTTTGACTTCACTCTCAACCCTTAGAATGCTGGAGAAATATAGTCAAATTTTCCTCCTCAGTCCCTCTTCACAACTGCTGATTGTTCCTTCTTCCCAACGCCTCGCACAATGTGCTAACCAGATTCTCCCCAGCTCTATTCTGCCACCAGCCTATATCTTTCGCACCTTAGGAGCCTCTGGCTGCATACAGATTTCCCATCCAAAGGCCTCAGATGTGCACCCCATCCAGCCATCTCTCTTTCTAGTTCAGAGTCAGAGGGTTTGGTTGAGAACTGACTGACCGCTATGCTACAAATCAGTACGATCTTGTGACAGGAGGAAGAGGAGTCAAGGGTCAGTACAGAGTCCTTACATGTCCCATCCCCCTGCTGCAGGAGATTTTCATTGATTTCCCACAGTAGCTTTCCTAGAAGATGGGAAAAGTCCTTCATAAGCAGTCAATTCACAGGCATTATCCACCTGGGAATGAGACAGTTTGTTAAGGTTTATTGTACCATTGCTGATCATTCTGACTTCTCTTGTATGCTTTGGATACATTAGTTTCAGTCTGTGCATTCCAGTTACTGCAACAGACTTTTTCCCCTAGACTTTGAACACATTAAGATTTCCTTCCCTTGAAGGGCTTTTTGGCTGTTATGCTGGGACTTAATTATATACTGCTTTATTTCCCACTTCCTTCTCTGGGAAAAAATTGGCTATTTCTAACCTCTGATAAAGATCCTACCAAACTAGAAAAATACTACAAACAAGTAACATAAAAGAGGCCAATCTCATAGACAATACGTGTCCAGGCAAATGCAGCTGTCCTCAACTCAGATCATCTGAAATGTGGAAGCATCCACTTAAATGAGAATTGCACTTTTCAGAAATTTGTCAGAGTTTTGTCCCCTGTTCTCATTATGGGATACATGTACCCCTGGGGGTACAGAGAGATCTTCCAGGGGTACATCAACTCATCTAGATATTTGCCTCATTTTACAACAGGCTACATAAAAAGCACTAGCGAAGTCAGTACAAACTAAAATTTCATACAATGACTTGTTTATACTGCTCTGTATACTATACACTGAAATGTAAGTACAATATTTATATTCCAATTGATTTATTTTATAATTATATGGTAAAAATGAGAAAGTCATCAATGTTTCACTAATAGTGTGCTGTGACACTTTTGCATTTTTAGGTCTGGTTTTGTGAGCAAGTAGTTTTTACATGAGGTGAAACTTGGGGGTATGCAAGACAAATCAGACTACTTGAAGGGGTACAGTCGTCTGGAAAGGTTGAGAGCCACTGCCCGCCTGAACCATTCAGATAATCTGGAGTTTACCTGCATCACTTGCCTCTCCTTTTCTAGGTGTACTTCAACTATAGACCACCAGATCAACCAATTGGTGTATCTTAATCAGATGTATCCTAATCCATTTGTCCCACTAATGTAAACAAACAAAATTAAAAAAAAATCCTTCTCCCTCCACCTCTGATCACCTATTCTCTTCCCTTTTATTCTTCTATCTCCCTTCTCCCCCACCCACAGAAACACGGAAACATTCTAATGTCAGTCAGCTGAAAGAACTGGGTCACCAGGACCCAAGGTCTAAAAGCGAATGCCTTCCTGTTTATTAAAAATCATTTACAATATCGTCTTACTCTGACATCTTTTAAAGAAAGAAAACTCTCACTAACTCAACGATCTTACATTAAAAAGTAATGCTGAAGAGTAAGGAGGCGATATAATAATTGGCAGCAGCTCAGTAGCAAATGCTCCCAAGCTCAGGGGGTGGTGGTGTAATAATACACAAACTTTCCGTGGAGTAGCCTTACAACAGCAGAAAAGAGTTCAAACTTGATGTGCACATTCAGTGCCAACTCATTTTAAGACAGGAATCCCACATACAGCCAGGAGTTCCACACCAATAAGTAAGAGCTTTACAGTCATGGACTGGAAAGATAAGCCCTAAAAAATGCAAACACATCCATAGCTCAGATGTAACATTCTCCAAACAGCTAACGTCATGAAGAGGAAACAGACCATGTTTTTCTGAGAATCTCATGATTTCACTGCAAAGATTAATACACTGCATACAAACAATTCTTAACATGACTCACCGGGAAGTCTGTTCATGTTGACTCCTTGGGCTGAGAGTCCTATTCCCATGTACCTTCAAACAAACAAAATTCTGTTAGTTAAACGCAGAATGGTCAAGTCACATGAGATTCTCCCCTCCAGAAATACAGGAAACCATTTTAAATTAGTGTTTCACTGGAGACTTCCCTCAGTACATTTATTAGTTTCTGGAATCAAAGAGAAAATGCCTTAATCAGTCATGGGAACTGATGCCTCTCTGCTCTCCAACTGCAGCTACATTCCTACAGCTCCTAATTGGTATGAAAACTAGAACTAGAACCTCACAAAAAGAAAAGGAGTACTTGTGGCACCTTAGAGACTAACAAATTTATTTGAGCATAAGCTTTCGTGAGCTACAGCTCACTTCATCGGATGCATTCTGATGAAGTGAGCTGTAGCTCACGAAAGCTTATGCTCAAATAAATTTGCTAGTCTCTAAGGTGCCACAAGTCCTCCTTTTCTTTTTGCGAATACAGACTAACACGGCTGCTACTCTAGAACCTCACAGTAATCAGAGCAGCTAGCCCCCTGGTTTTCCTGCATCAAGATAAGGTGATGACTTACAAGCAGCTGACAAGAGAGCGAACAAGATTTAAGCATCAGATAATTCTAAGCAACTCAACATATTGGCTACTGATCCTTACCCAATATAAATCCACACCACAGTCAAAAGGGATTCCTGCCAGGGGCTCTGCTTCTAGGGCTGTCTGCTTCAATCCCCCCATAATGGGGAGCAGAGCTAACAGTGTCCTCCTGAAGTCTTAGGTCTGGTCTATATTAGCAAAGTTGCATGACTGTATCTAGTTATACCAGTGCAAACTACTAACGTAGACTCACTCAAATCAGTTTAAACCTTGTTTACTTTGGAAACTTACCAAGTTAAGCTAAACTGAGTTAAGGGAAGTTTTACTCAGTTCAAATGAGTGTACCTTGAAGGTATGCACCAGTTCAATTAGATCAATTTTAAATCTGTTTGATTGCACCAGTACAAGTTTCCTAATATAGATATGACCTTATCCCTCAGGTATTCTTCTACCCCATGTAGGTTAGAGGGACCAAATATCACACATACATAAGGCTGGTAACGGAGCATTTATCACTTAAGTCTTTCCACCTTTATCTAGCATGCACCACTTAATAGACTGCCTTGAACAAGAGTAGTTACATCTTCACCACACAACTGGAATTTGAAGAGGAAGGGAGAAAAACTGCTAAATCTAAATCAGGATATCAGAGTACAAGTGTGATTAATCAGTTGTAGCTAAGACAACTAAACTTCCAACTCCAAATCTCTCACACAATTTAGATTTTTATGCCAAGTTCATGGAGGACAGGTCCATCATTGGCTATTAGCCAAGATGGTCAGGGATGCAAGCCCATGCTCTGGGTGCCACTAAACCTCAAACTGCCAGATGCTGGGACTGGACAATAGGGGATGGATCACTTGATAATTGCTATGTTCCGTTCATTCCCTCTGAAGTATCCCCACTTTTGGAAGACAGAATACTGGGCTATATAGACCATTGGACTGAACCCGTATGGCTATTCTTATGTTCTTATGAATTCAAACAGTGGCACTGTGTAAAGCCCATCAGTGTATTGAAAACACTCAGATGTATATTACTATATTGGTGCTAAAAGAAAAGGAGTACTTGTGGCACCTTAGAGGATAACAAATTTATTTGAGCATAAGCTTTCGTGAGCTACAGCTCACTTCATCGGACGCATTCAGTGGAAAATACAGTGGGCTATTGGTGCTATCACAGTGGCTAGCTAAGACTGCAGCAGGGCTATCTAGATACTTCAAACCTGGAAAAGGCTGAGGTGGGAACTCCCTCACGTGCCTAAAGTTTTATCTGAGGGATTTCTAAACTGCAATTATTTTGTTCATTCATCCCTCACCATGAGCTAAATGTGGAAGCCCTGCTGCATGACCTCCCAGGCTGTTGGGGAGACACAGCCTTCCCTACCCAGCCCTCCATACAGTTTCAACCCAGATGTGGCCCTCGAGCCAAGAAGTTTGCCCATCCCTGAGCTAATGGAATGGTCCATACCAATTCTTTTATTCCAAGTGCACAGCTGCACTGGCAGTCTCAGCCTGGCTCCTCAGAGTAGTTGGCAGGCTTCGCAATAGGTTAACATACTTCCCCCCCCCTCCCCCCCAAGAAAACAGAGCAGTACAAATACGCTTCCCTTCTAATAAAATGTCAGTGATTACCAGAATTAGCCCTCTGTCCTTTACGGCTCTCCAAACTGAATGAGTGCTAACAGCCTCCACCCTTGTCTGGACTCCATAGTAAAAAATGTTTAAGTAGCATCTCAGTGAGCCCTGCAAACTCCAGTTAATTCTCAGGTTTAAACTGGGCTCCAGAAAAGAACAGTTACTTGCCCTGCAGTTACGGCTTGTCTACACTTGAAATGCAACAGCAGCACAACTGCACCACCATAATGCTTCAGTGTAGACCCTACCTATACTGACATGAGGGGTTCTCCTTTTGGCACAGTTAATCCACCTCCCTAAGAGATGGTAGCTATATTGATGGAAGAATTCTTCTGCCGACCTACCGCTGTCTACATTGGGGATTAGGTGGATTTATCTACATGCCAAGGGGCGGGGCTTTTTCACAACCCTGAGTGATGTGGCTAGGTTGACTAACATTTTAGTGTAGACCTGGCCTCATTGTGGTTCTCTGAGGTGTTGTCAGTGTGGATCCCACTGTGGGTGCACATATGCCTCATATATGGGAGACGGACTTTTTAATAGATGTGTCTGTCAGGGCAGCACAAGCCTGTGCCCCCTCATGCTCCTATGTGAGGGCATCAAGAGCAGAGCAGCTGCAATTCAAAGCCCAAGGTAGCTGGGGACTCTGAAAAGCAGGGATGGAGGGCAGGTTGTAGGATCCACATTCAGTACATCCTGAACCACAGTTACCATAGGGTAAGTAATCATTCTCTCTTCTTTGAGTACATGTCAGTGTGGACCCTGCTGTAGAGGGCTGGCAAGCAGTATCCTCCCGGGATAGTGGGAATGAGCAGTTTCAGCTGCATGAGCTGAACCATCATTGTAGTACTGCTCTCCTGAACTTGACATCTGACTTTGCAGCTAAATCTAGGCATGTGTTTGACAAAATTCAGTGGGACACTCCGGTTGCCACCTTAAAGACTGATACTGGCACGCTCCTGAAGCGGGCGGAAACCATTGCTTGTGTTCTAGGAGAGTGAGCAGGGATGCTTGGTGGGACTGTCCACCAGCCAGCTGGTAACAGTGAGACACACTGGGTTATCTATTTCCATATCCTTTCTGATGAGATCACCTCTGATCTAAAGGTTGGCAAACTACGGCCCGTGGGACCATCCTGCCCTGCCCGAGATCCCAGCCGGGAAGACTAGTCCCCCCGCCCCTCCTGCACCGCCACACAAGCAGCGCGGCTTGCGCCCGCCCACCTCCCAGGCTTTCCAATAAGCCTGTCCTGCCGCCAGCATGGTAAGGGGGCAGGAGGAGTTGGGTAAGGGGGAGGAGGTCCCGGGGGGCAGTCAAGGGACACCGGGGAGGGGGGTGGATGGGGCAGAGGTTCAGGGCGGGTCAGGAGACAGCAAGTGGAGGGGTTGGATAGTGGGTAGAGTCCCTGGAGGTCAGTGGGTCCTGGGGGAGCAGTTAGGGACGAAGGTCCAGGAGGGGGCAGTCAGGGGACAAGGAGTGGGGGGGGCTGGATGGGTTGGGGGTCCCGGGGGGCCTGTCAGAGGGCAGGGGTGTGGGCAGGGGTTGGGGCAGTCAGGTGACAGGGAACGGGGGGGTTGGATGGGGGTGGGATCCTGGGGGGGCAGTTGGGGTGGGGGTCCCAGGAGGGGGCGGTCAGGGGACAAGAAGCCAGGGATGCGGTCCAGGGGGGCTTAGGAGCGGGGGTGTGGATAGGCGTCAGGGCAGTAAGGGGACAGGAGAGGTTGATGGGTCGGGGGTTCTGAGAGTGGCAGGAAGTGGGAGGGAGTAGATGGGGGTGGGGGGCCAGGCTGTTTGCGGAGGCACAGCCTTCCCTACCCAGCCATCCATACCGTTTTGAAACCCCGATGTGACCCTCGGGCCAAAAAGTCTGCCCACCCCTGCTTTAGATGCACGGCTGTGGCGAGAAATAGAGAGGGCAAGCCTGAATAGTTTGATCCTGTCAATATAATGAAGTCCTGAATACATCTAGTGCAGAGGTGGGTCACATCCGGCCCACGGGAGCAGCCTGCCTGGCCCTGGAGGCTAGCCCCCAGCCCCTCCCCTGCGGTGTCCCCCTGCAGCTTCACCTCGCCGCTCCGCCAGTGCTCTGGCCCACCGCTCCTGCTGGGCAGCGCGCCAGCGTGGCTGTGAGCTCCTGCCACTCTGAGCTGCATGGTAAGGGGGCGGGGAGCAGGGCAATTGGATAAGGGGCAGGGAGTTCCGGGGGGGCAGTTAGAGGACAAGGAGCAGGGGGCGGTTGGGTGGGACGGGGCAGTCAGGGGACGGGGGGATTGGATGGGGGTGTGGATAGGGGTTGGGACAGTCAAGGGACATGGAGCAGGGGGAGGCTAGATGGTGCCGAGGTTCGGGAGGGTGGGGGGGTCAGGGGATGGGAATGGGGAATAGGGGGGTTGGATAGGCATGGGAGTCCTTGGGAGCCTGTCAGGGGGGTGGGGCGGTTAGGGGCAGGGGGTCTTGGTAGGGGCCGTCAGGGACAAGGAGCAGGAAGGGTTAGATGGGTCGGAGGTTCTGAGGGGGGCAGTCAGGGGCAGGAAGTGGGAGGGTATGGATAGGGGGCGGGGACAAGGCTGTTTGGGGAGGCACAGCCTTCCCTACCCGGCCCTCCATATAGTTTCACAACCTCAATGTGGCCCTCAAGCCAAAAAGTTTGCCCACCCCGATCTAGTGGGTGCAGTGTTTCTCTCAGTGCCGAGGGTGGCCTCAGGAAGCTGACAGGCAGATTGATTGGGTGGTTCAGCTGAAGTTCTGAAACTACTTTATGAATGAGCTTTGGTTGCATCACCTTGTCCCTATGGAATATTGTATGGGGAGTTTGGCCGCAAATGCCTGAAGCTCACACTCTGTTGGCTGAAGTGATAGCCACTAGGAAGGCCACACTGCAGAGTGAGGTGATGTATGGAGCAGACTGACAGAGGTTTGAACGGAGGCTCCTTGAGCCTCAGGAGGACTGTATTGAGGTCTCAGGCAGGAGTTGATTCTCTGAATGGTGAATAACCTGTAATAACCCTTTGAGAAACTCTGATACCCTGGGGTAAGAAGAGTCTGAGCATAACCGTACAGGTGGATAGCAAGCTGGGATCACTGTGAGATGGGCCTTGAAATAGAGCTGAACAAAAGGCTGGTCTACTTTAAGTGCAATAAGTAGTTGATGATCTTCAGAGTGGGTCCACCCATGTTGGGCTGTCTATAAAGAACCTCTTTCATTTGGGGAGTGACAGCCTGAGGTGCCATCATTGAGGCAGCTGAAACAGGTACTGGGGCTGTCTGTACCAGGGTGGTCAATAGCGAGGTCTTGTGTGCTTCACTAACATTAAGGTGGTCAGTGTCAATACTGTCTGTGCCAACTCTGTAGGCCTCTTCACCTTCTTACCACTGCCTGATCCTGGAGCGTGATGTGTACTCAAGGGAGTGAGGGCAGATGTTGGTTGATATGCGACCTCACACTGGTTAGAAACCAGAGGTGACAGTTACAAGTGACTCACACAAGATTGCTCAAGCAGAGTTAGCTTGAAACGAGCGTTCCTGGACCTGCAGGTCCTGGAGAGAAAGGACTTGCCCTAGAACATGTATTGGGATATGGCTCTCCCTTAGGGAGAGAGGCATTAGCCATATCTATCCTTGCTGAGGATAAGCCTGTCACAGGTCAGGAAGGGTTTAAACTCTAGGGTCTGGATTCCGCCATAAGGGGTGGAGGTTGGCACAAAACGTACAGGGGGAAGTGAACTGATTTTTTTTTTCAGGAATGCCCTTTAGATTGAAGTGTGAAGATAAGATTTCTTCACTAAGCTAGCTGAAAGACTCAATTTAGGGTCTCTGAAAAGAGACACATACTGGACGCTTGCTGGCGACTGTCTCAGACAGTATGAGGGAACCGATGGATGGTCACAACCACACCCTCTCTAGGGAGCATGAGACAGCACAGGGTGCATGCCCCTGACACAATCTGCTATTCAAACAAAATCCCATCTTGCGTGCATGCGCATCTACAGTGGGGCCCACACTGACATACTCTAAGCACTTGATACGCCCCTAAGGTAAGAGAAAGGGCAATAAGATTTGATTAAGTTTCCGCTGTTCACAACTCCTAGGCTTCCCCTAGCACAGGACATCAAAAATACAGGGGTTTAAATGTCTTCCTGCACATTTTTACAGAAGCCTGCAGAACACAAGTTTTCATTTTAAAGGGTGGAGTTTCTAACCCTTCTGGCTTCAAACAGATTCAACAATGTTGTGATTTATCCTGGCAAGCCTGCAGTGAAAAACAATAGTACCAAGGTCACCTCAACTTCCCCTGCCAGCTTTAATTCAGGGAAAGGTGTTTGCTTCCCCAAACATAGAATCACAGAACTGGAAGGGACCTCGAGAGGTCATCTAGTCCAGTCCCCTGAACTCATGGCAGGACTAAGTATTATCTAGACCAGTGCTACTCAAAGTGGTGGTCTGTGGACCAGTGCCGGTCCGTGAGCCATCGGCTGCTGGTCTGCGTGCACATTAGAAAAAAAAAATTGCCGGTCCCCCCCATCAGATAGCTTGAGAAGCATTGATCTAGACTATCCCTGACAGGTGTTTGTCCAACCTGCTCTTAAAAATCTCCAATGATGGAGGTTCCACAACCTAGGCAATTTATTCCAGTGTTTAACCACCCTGACAGTAAGGAAGTTTTTCCTAACGTCCAACCTAAACCTCCCTTGCTGCAATTTAAGCCCATTGCTTCTTGTCCTATCCTCAGAGGTTAAGAAAAACAATATTTCCTCCCTCCTCCTTGTAAAAACCTTTTATATACATGAAAACTTTTATGTCCCCTCTCAGTCTTCTCTTTTCCAGACTAAAAACCCAATTTTTTCATCTTCCCTAATAGGTCATGTTTTCTAGACCTTTAATCATTTTTGTTGCTCTTCTCTGGACTTTCTCCAATTTGTCCACATCCTTTCTGAAATGTGGTGTCCAGAACTGGACACAATACTCATCTGAGGCCTAATCAGAGCGTAGTAGAGCAAAAGAATTACTTCTCGTGTCTTGCTTACCACACTCCTGCTAATACATCCCAGAATGATGTTCGCTTTTTTTACAACAGCGTTACACTGTTGACTTATATTTAACTTGTGATCCACTACAACTCCCAGATCCCTTTCTGCAGAACTCCTTCCTAGGCAGTCATTTCCCATTTTGTATGTGTGCAATTGATTGTTCCTTCCTAAACAGTACCACCATTCCTGCAATCATACCTATTTCACTGCTGACCAGAGTACCCAAAGAAATCCTGCCACCTAATGAATTTCCCTACCTCGGTTGGACATACCCATGTCCTACCAGGTCATTCACTGGAAAGGGCATCCAAAGAACAAGGCTGCATCGCCTTCTACAAGATGAAATACTTGGGTATCCTGCTTAACAGAGACTTGCAAGTCAGATTAATATATGTCCACTAATAGCCAAAAATTAATTTAACCTAGTTACAGGGAGCAAATTGCAGCTCTGTGGGGCAACACACAAATTAAACTGTAGCTGTGCTATATATTAATTATGAATTCAGTGTTTATTCACTGCCTCCGAGAGAATGAACATCATGCAATCATTCCCGTGGGATGGTAAAAAGCCAAGATCAGCAGTAGCATAACAGGCACCTCACAATGCTGGATGATTATGGTTCCATTATTTCACTAAATATTACCTAGTGCCTGGCTTGGCACGAATGACAGCAAAGAATAATACAGAGGAAAGGACACAGGGTTGGCTCATGAATTCCAGATGTTATCAATTACAAAGTCCTCACAGACACATAATAACCCTGTATTACAGCACAGATATATTTGGCTTAAATGCCATGGGGTTACTACACAGGTTGGGCAAATATTAACCAAGGAAGAGAGACAGTTCTTCCAAATGGAAACTCATTTAAGGAAGGGCAGAAGTTAGGTGTATTAAAAAAAAAAAAAAAAGAAGAAGATGTGCACATTTCAACATCCTCCCCGGACTCTGAGCAAGTTGAAGAGAGTAGAGTTCCGACTGGCGAGAGCTCCTTGGAGAAGGACAGTCCTCAAGTGCTTAGAAAGCTCCTAGCACAGAGCAAGTGCTATCACAGATTAACAGCAACAACACTACTGCCACTCATGTTGAAGTATGTTAAGTATTACTGATCAGGGTTAGGTGACACAGTAGCTATGCCCAAGCTCCATCTACCACTAGGATACCACCACTGCTATCTCTGTTGGAGCTGTACCAAGTGCGTATTATGGCTACAAAGTCTGAGTAGGATATAGGCTGAAATAGCATCTGCTCCCAAACCACTGCCATCTAAACATTTTCATAATAATACTGTGACTACATAAGATTATCACCCAGTACACTGGAATAGTGTTTGTTTATTATTAATCAGAGCCCTAACCAAGTATATTTTCTATTGGGTATATTTTTTGTAAGAAGGAATACATTCCATTGTTGATGCCCATATTGGAGTATGAGGATGGACTGCAGTATGAAATGTAATGGACAGAGAAAGGGAAGTGCACCTAGAACCGAGAGTTTATTTTACAGAGGAAACCAAAAGGAAGTTGAGGTAAGCAGATATTTGTCCTGAAGTGTCCTGGTTGGGAGAGAATACTGAGCACAAAAGAAGTCTGATCTTTTACAAAGTTTATTGAATTCCTGAACACCCAAATTCTGTAGCATCCCAAATACTGGGTTATTGCAACCACTCATGACTACTAAGGATTTTGTAGAAGTCTGTCATATTCAAAAACGCTGTCTTGCTTCAGCAGGCAGACAGCAGACTCCAAATCCACCCACAGTGGGTGTCTATGCATAGGGAAAGTGGCGTCGTACATTAGAACTAGCACAATACAGTGGCCTAAACTAGAATTTTTACAGGAGCATTAAGACAGAAGCAGCTCAATTGGGGCTAATTAAGTCGATGCCCCAATTACATTAGGGGAATCTTAAGCAGCCACTCCTTTGTTGCCTTTCCTACTATTCATTCATCTTTCTCGTCAAACTCTTGTCACTGCAACACTGAAGGGCAAGCAAATGTGGCGTAAGAAACATCGCTACTGAGGTACATCAGTGATGTGCTATGGAAGCCCTAGAGTTTTTAATCACTTACATAAAAAATCCAGGCACTGGTCACAACACCAAAGTTCAACTTTATTTTAAAAAAAAGAAGTATTGTGGCACCTTAGAGACTAACAAATTTATTGAGCATAAGCTTTTGTGAGCTACAGCTCACTTCATTGGATGCTGTCGCTGACGAAAGCTTATGCTCAAATAAATGTTAGTCGCTAAAGGTGCCACAAGTACTTTTCTTTTTGCGAATACAGACTAAAATGGCTGCTACTCTGAAATCTTATTTTTAAATGTAGCCTTAACTGGGGACATATTTCATCATAAGAAAACCAAGCTATTGACTTCCCAGACTCACTTACAGAAGGGATCTAGATTTAACTTTCTGTAAAATCTTAGTCAGAAACCTTTCAAAATCATTCCAGTTTTAATATGTTCCCAGCTTTTATACTGGGGGGGGGAGGGAGCAGTTATTCTAGCACAATATATTAAAACTTCAACGCTTCACTCTGCCACATGTAGAGCTATCAGTATCTCCAAGTAAAGGCTAGTGACTGAATAGTTATGCTTTCTGCCATAACTTTTCATTTATGACAAGGTATTTGGTAGGATAGCGTTTTATTACAACATAGCCAATACAGAGTGCAAGGCCATTTCCAGGATTTACAGGGCCCAAGATGTGATGGCAGGGCAGAGATCCCTGTAATGCAGCCCCTGCTATGGCCTCCCTCAACCCTAGGGACTGCCCCTGAATGATTCCTGCAGCTCCTTCGCTTGTCACTGAAGAGCCCACCTCCCCCTTTTCTGCCCCAAACAATCTTACCTCTTTGTTTCTAGTTTAAGTGAATAAAGTGGCTTGAACAACTGTTATTTGACTATTCAAAAGATATTAAAATCATATTGATATATGCAAGATCAAGAAAATACATCACGGATATATCCTAGACAAAAAGCTGAGTTAGGTTGTAAGCTTGTAGTTTTACAAAAACCAAGTATTAGGAGGCCAAGACATTCAAAGTTAAGATTAAGTCTAGATGTCTGACAGTATGGAAACTCTCATCACAACACGTACAACGTAAATAAGTGGTTCATAATAAATAAGTGGTAAATAAGCAGATTTCAGGGGGTCCTCCAAGCAAGGCCAGTGTTAGACTTGCTTGGGCCTGGGGCAGAAAGCCAAAGCCCTATTGCATGGGGCTGAAGCCTGGGGCCCTGAAGCCAAAGCTTGAGCAATTTATCTTTGCAGGGGCCCTGTCATAAGTGGCCCCAGGCAACTGCCCTGCTTGCTACCCCCTAATGCCAGCCCTGGCTTTATATGCAGAAAACGATGCACATGCCGGGCCGTGGACTTGAAGGGCCTCAAAGAAAAAGGTTGAGAACCCCTGGCATAAATGACAGGTTTCAGAGTAGCAGCCGTGTTAGTCTGTATTCGCAAAAAGAAAAGGAGTACTTGTGGCACCTTGGCCAAATAATTATCCTTTTGCTTAAACTGTCACATAACTGAGGTGATTCCTCCTCTCTCCATGTATTAATTCCATCAAATGGGGTCCACTCTATGTCCTCTCCTACTAAACTGCTCTATTCGATGCCATAGCCTCTATCGCTCCACATGCTAACATGTCTTCCTTTAAGACATCCGACCACTTCTTGGGTTAGTCTCTGTCTTTTTCCTTCAGTCTAGATCTCTTGGACTCTTACCTCATAGTTGCCAGGAGTGCACTTTACATGACCAAACCATCTGAGCCTGTGCTCCCTTATTTTTCATTTATGTAGTTAAGCACATTTCTAACACACATATTCCTCATATGGTCTTTCTTGCTTAAACCACTCATCCATCTGAACATTCGCATTTCTGTGGAACCAATCATTTGTTGATGTTTTTCTTATTACCCACTCAGTACCATACATTAAAACTAGATGAACCATCACTTCATAGGTTTCAGAGTAGCAGCTGTGTTAGTCTGTATTCGCAAAAAAGAAAAGGAGTACTTGTGGCACCTTAGAGACTAACAAATTACTTACCTCTTACCATTTGAGCCCTGCGTTTATTATCCTAGCTCTAATTTCATCCTCCGTTTCCCCAGATTCTGGAACCCAGATACCTGAACCTTTGTTTTCAGTACTCTCTACTCATTAGTTTCAAGGATATTTCTTCAGTTTTCACATTATTCAAATACATACCATCTATTCTTTTTCCTCTGCCTATGTTTCTCCAACACATCTCTCCCTTCATCAATATCCATTTCTAGATGAGTTTTCTCCTCACTGCATAGAATGATATAATCTGCAGACAATATGCACCAAGATGTCTCCATCTATATGTTCCTTGTGGGGTATGCAGGACAAGAACAAACAAGAAAGGACTCAATGCTAATCCCTGATGCACTTCCACCTTTACTGACAGTTTGTCTGTTTCACCACTAGCAGTTCTGACTATTGACTTTGCACTCACATAAATGGCTTGAACAAGGAAGACATTCTGGTACCATTTTCTTTACAGATCTGTGCTCCAGATTCTAAATTCTAATAAAAGTTTAAGCTTCTAGGCCTTATAGTTGCAAAGATAATAGACAAAATAAACTAAATATAACCAATACAAAGCTGCTTGAGTTTGCACATAACCTGAAACACATCTAAGATGTGCAAACTGCCTCTTTTCATCTCTATGGATATTAACCCTGCAGCCTAAGGCCTGGTCTACAGTACGCAAATACAGTACAGTATTTTGGAATTAGCCGAGTTACCTCGAAATAAAACTGATTCCGTCCACACGACTAAACCAGTTGTTTTTTTTATTTAAAGGGCTCTTTACTCAGATTTCTGTACTCCACCTCGGCAAGTAGAGTAGTGCTAAAATTGAGATCGCAGTTCTAGGTTACAGCTACAGTGGACGCAATACGACTATATTGGCCTCTGGGAGCTATTCCAGAATGCTCCTTTGTGACCGCTCTGGACAACGCCCTGAACTCCGATGCACTAGCCAGCTAGGCAGTAAAGGCCCCGGGAACTTTTGAATTTCCTGTTTGGTCACCATCAGCATAGGCGACTATCAGCACAGTCCACCATCACAGGCAACCGTGCAGTCCTGGATTCGCAGACAAGCTTCAGCATGGTCTGAACGGGAAGTACTGGATCTCATTGCATGCTGGGGAGACGAATCTGACATGGCAGAACTACATTCCAAAAAAAGAAACGCAAATATGTATGCTAAGTCTCCAGGGCCATGACGGAAAGAGGCTACTCCAGGGACACAGAACAGTGTCGTACAAAAATCAAGGAGCTCAGGCAAGCATACCAAAAAGCCAGGAAGGCAAACAGGTACTCTGGGTCACAGCCCCATACATGCCACTTCTACCGTGAGCTGCATGCAATTATGAGGGGTGATGACACCACTACCCCACCACTGTCCGTGGACACCTGCAAGGGGGGAGTAGCACGGAGCGAGGAGGATGAGTTTTTGGAGGACAAATAAGAGGAGGAGGAGGACGACAATGCACAGGTAGCAAGTTTTCTCCCCTAGCCAGGAACTATTCTTAACGCTGGAGCCAATAGCTTCCCCCCACTCCCAAAGCATGCTCCTGGACCAAAACCCTGGAGAAGGCACTTCTGGTGAGTGAGAGCTTGATCAGAGCCACGCGGTGGGGGGGAACCCAGACGCTCTAGGCTGTTCACATTTAGTTTAAAGGGCTCATCCCTGCTCAGAGCCTCATTGGAGCCCACAGTGGGTGGGGGGTGTGTATGGTGGGGAGGTTGTTGTGTGAAGCGATCATCCCAGAGAGCCCGCAGGCTGCCTGCAAGATGAATTCTGTTGCCTGGCCGCATGTGATGGCTTACTCACACCAAAGTGGCAGGCACTTCAGTATAAGAGGCAAAATTAGACCGTGTACAGAAAGAACACGTGCTATGTACTATGAATTGCCTGTTTCACTGAGAAACAGCGTCCCCTTTGTTCTCTAAAATGCATCTTTTAAAATACTACCCTCCCTTTTTCTCCTCCCGCAGCAGGTGTGAATATTTCAATGCGCCCCCTATCTACTCCATCCCAGAGGCTGGTCCAGATTAGAAGGCAGAAAAAACAAACTCAGGACGACATGTTTGTCGAGCTCATGCAGTCCTCCTGCACTGATAGGGCCCAGTTGAATGCATGGAGGCAAACAATTGCGGAGTCGTGTAAAGCGTTACATGAATATGAAGAGAGGAGGGACATGCGCGATGAGAGCAGGAAGGATGCTATGGTCAAGCTCATGGGGGAGCAAACTGACATGCTACGTTGTATGGTGGATCTAATGCGGGAAAGGCAGCAAGACCACAGACTGCCGCTGCAGCCCCTGAATAACCGCTCTCCCTCCTCCTCAAGTTCCATAGCATACTCACCCAGGCGCCCAAGAACACGGGGGGAGGAGGGGGAAAGCTACAGGGACCCACACAGTCAACCCCAGAGAATAGCACAAGCAGCAGAAAGCTGTCATATCCTAAATTTTTGATTTGGTTTCTGGACTTGTCCTGCCCTCCTCCTCCACCCCCTTAACCCAATATCCCCCCGTCTAGCTTCTGATTTTTCTCACTGTTTTGTGCAACAAATAATAAAGAACGGTTTTTAAACAATTGTGACTTTATTTCCTTTGTGTGTGTATATATTACACACACACATATATATAGGGGGCGGGTAACTAAGAGAAACAAACATAACTCTCACACCATACCCTGGCCAGTCATGAAACTGGCTTTCAAAGCTTCTCTGATGTGCAGCGTGCCCTGCTGCGCTCTTCTAATCGCCCTGTTCTCTGGCTGTGCAAAACTGGTCGCCAGGCAAGTTGCCTCAACCTCCCAACCCACCACAGACGTCTCCCCCTTACTCTTACAGATATTGTGGAGCACACAACAAACAGCAATTACAATTGGAGTATTGGTTGTGCTGAGATCTAACCGAGTCAGTAAACTGCGCCAGCGCGCTTTCAAACGTCCAAACGCACATTGTACCACCATTCTGCACTTGCTCAGCCTATAGTTGAACTGCTCCTTACTACTGTCCAGGGTGCCTGTGTACAGCTTCATGAGCCATGGAATTAAGGGGTAGGCTGGGTCCCCCGAGGATAACTATAGGCATTTCAATATCCGCAACAGTAATTTTCTGGTCCGGGAAGTAAGTTCCTTCCTGCAGCTGTTCAAACAGACCAGAGTTCCTGAAGATGCAAACGTCATGCACCTTTCCCGGTCATCCCACTCTGACATCGGTGAAACGTCCCTTGTGATCCACCAATGCTTGCAGCACCATGGAAAAGTACCCCTTCCGGTTTATGTACTGGCCACCCCGGTGTTCCGGGACCAAGATAGGGATATGTGTTCCGTCTATCGCCCTGCCGCAGTTAGGGAACCCCAGCGCATTAAAGCCATCCACAATGGTCTGCACATTTCCCAAAGTCACTATCCTTGATAGCAGCTGGTCAATGATTGCATTGGCTACTTGCAGCACAGCAGCCCCCAAAGTAGATTTCCCCACTCCAAACTGATTCACGACTGACCGGTAGCAGTTGGGCGTTGCAAGCTTCCACAGTGCTATGGCCACTCACTTCTCAACTGTGAGGGCTGCTCTCATTTTGGTGTCTTTGCGCTTCAGGGCAGGGCAGTCACAAAGTTCCATGAAAGTGGCCCTACACATACGCAAGTTTCTCAGCCACTGGGAATCATCCCATATCTGCAACACTATGCGGTCCCACCAGTCTGCGCTTGTTTCCCGGGCCCAGAATCGGCGTTCCACAGCATGAACCTGGCCAAACACCACCATGATCTCCCAATCGCCACATGCCGTGCCGTCTGTGTCCATGTCCTCATCACTATAGTAATCGCGCTGTCGTTGCTTCCTCACCCGGTTTTGCAGGTACTGCACATACTGCTGGATAATGTGCGAGGTATTTACAATGGTCAAAACTGCAGCGGAGATCGGGGTCCATGGCTAATCCTGGAAAAAGGGCACGAAACGTAGGAGAGCAGAGTGGCAGCAGAAGCTGTGCTGTTCGGTTCATAGTAGCCAAACAACAGCAGAAAATGGTTGTCTTCTGTAGCTTTCATGGAGGTGGGAGCCCAGGACAGACAACAAGGAGAAGTTTGGAAGCGTGGCAATAGTGGGAGAGCAGAGTTGGCGGCGGAAGCTGTGCTGCTCGGTTCATGATGGCCGAGCAGAGTTGAGTTGGAGAGGTGGATTCATAGTAGCAGGAGAGCAGAGGTGCACCGTCTGCTGAAAGCAGTATGGCATCTGCACGCCAAAAAGGTGCAAAACGATTGTAGCTTTCTGATGACACACCCAGAAACACCTGCGAGGATGTTTTTGCCCCATTATGCGCTGGGAGCTTAACCCACAGTGTACCGCTCCGACATTCGATGCTAGTTTTGATACTGTGGACGCAATCCGCTGAATTCACATGCTTTAGTGGGGACACAGAAGACAATGTATAAAATAGCTTCCAAAAATTCCAATAGAATAATTTAGAAATAATTTCGTACTGTAGTCGTACCCTAAGAGTTATATTCAAAATGTTGACCCTGTCACCTATTTCACTGCTGATCATTTCAGCAGAATACAGCTAACCTGCTGATCTATCACAGCTGGATAAGATGACAGATACCAGGTGGGGAAAACTAATTTCAAGACCTATCTACTCTAAAATTTAATGTTGCCTGTGCCGTACTCAAAATGAAGAGGTAAAGAAAATGCCATCTCCAAGTCTCAATCTGTCTCCAAGTGCCAAAAACCAGAACTGTTCGACTTCCTGAGAGCTAAAAGTCCTAAACCTCCAGCCGTCCAAAAATCTGAAACAAAGAAAACTTTGTTGTCCTGATATTCAGTTAGAACAGGGATACTTTACAGTTTGTATTAAATTTCATATTTAATTCACTAAAAACACTACTGCTGGAGTACCTGTATCTGCCACAGAACTTTTAGTTCACCATAGCTGAGAACTCCAAAACCAGGGCACATGCAGATTTCTGGTCCAGCTAGCTAGAGTACACAGGGCACTCCACTCATGAACTGGCCTCCCCTCCTGGGGGTCCTTGAAAGACCATAGGAGGGGGAACTGTGGCTAGCAGGAGTGTTGGTAAAAGCAGCCCAGGAGGGATAAAGAGAATCACACTGCGGCACACTTTTGGAGCTCAACAAGGAAGTTTTTAGATGCTTAAACTGGCAGTGGGCTGGAGCGATACTAAGGGGAGGTCTGCACTCTTTAAAGCTACCATCCCAGCCACAGAAGACATGCACCTTAGTCATGACTAAGGGTATGTCTACACTGCAATTAGATACCGAGGGCTGCCAGCTGACACAGGCCAAGGGACTGTTTAATTGCTGACCGAGATTCAGGCTTGGGCCGTGGCCTGAGTTCTGGGACCCTCCCACCTTGTAGGGTCCTAGAACCCAGGCTATAGCCCAAGCCCAAATGTCTACACCACAATTAAACAGCCCCTTGGCCCAAGCCAGCTGGCATGTGACAGCCACAATTGTCTAAGTGAAGCGTAGCCATGCCCTAAGAGGCCAGGCTTAAGACTCAAGGAAGGGCCATCTCAACAACAGGCTCGAGAGTGATTTGGAAGAGTCCTACCCTAATAAGCTTGGATCATGCTGCCACTCACTTCATAAATAAACCATCCTCTAAAGAAGAAAACAACCCAGAAACGCACTCAAAGAAATAAGCCAATGATTCAACCAGAACAGATGAAGATGTGACTGTTGCCTCAGTTATCTGTGCAGATACCACAGCAACCCCTCACTCCTCATTGCACCCCTGCCTAAGAATTTTGATTTGTTTTCCAGAAGTGCCCAAAGGCCACCAAGTAGGACTTGTGGCACCTTAGAGACTAACAAATTTATTAGAGCATAAGCTTTCGTGAGCTACAGCTCACTTCATCGGATGCAAGTAGGACTGAGACACTATCATGCGGGTGCCGGTACTAGCAAATCATGCTTCTGACCCCAAGGAGCTCCCAATCAATGCTTTTGTGTGTTTTTTTTTTAAGGAAGGAAATTGCGACTGAGTTTATGAAAAGTATTAGACTAAATTACTCAGTGTTTCAGTCACTGTAAAGTGTCAGAAGGGAATGTGCACACAGCTCTGTCAATGTACCTACATCCGGACCCACAGCACCTCTTGTTCTTGGAGGACTCACACAGCCACCACCAACCCTACAATTTTGCGGCTGAACTTCAATCCTGACCTGCAGCATAGTCCTAAACCTCTCAGTCTGCCAGTCAGACTGAACGAATAAATGCCCACAAAGGGAACAGCCAGATACTAAAGATATATTCTCAGTTGTTGCTTAAGACAACACATTAACTCAATTTAACATACCGGTCTAACACCATAGCATTCTAACCACCTCAATACCACCACACATTTTAATGGCACAGAACAATTTGAATGGGAAGAGCTCCATAGTGGGTCATGTAGCCTATCTGTTCCGGCTAACTAGATGCAAATGTGCCTTATGAAAGAGACTTGAAGACTTCATAGAAGATAACTTGCTCTTCTACAGCACCTTTCCGCTAAGATTCCAGGTATTCTACATTTATTAAGCCTGACAAACCCCAAAAGGTAAAATTATACGCCCTTTGGAGATGATGCCATTCCCCCACTCAGACCTGCCCTCTGAAGTGCTCATCCAAAGCTAATGAGTCCAGGGTAGAGCCAGAATAGGATTCTGGAGTCCCAACACCCAAAGCACTGTTTAAACCTCTAAAACCTGCCTTATAGATTTCAGTCTCCAACTACTACAAGTGACCACTTTCTAGCTCTTCTAGAAAAAAAGTACTTGTGGCACCTTAGAGACTAACACATTTATTTGAGCATAAGCTCACGAAAGCTTATGCTCAAATAAATGTGTTAGTCTCTAAGGTGCCACAAGTACTCCTTTTCTTTTGCGAATACAGACTAACACGGCTGCTACTCTGAAACCTAGCTCTTCTAGGTGAGTCAAAGCAAAATGGCCCCCAGAAGAAGGGAGAAGTCTATCCTGGGACAGGCAACCTCAGCAGCTGAAAGGCTTTCCTGTAGTGCCAGCATGAGTCCCTGGGGAACCTGCCAAAGACCAAGATATCAGTACAGACAAACAGCTTCTCACGACGTCAGAGAGCACAGAGAGGCCCTCATCTGCCAATTGGCACTGACCCCTCACAGGTACAGGAGAGGAAAGACTGACAATTCAGATTCTTTTAGAAAAGACACTGCTGGGGATGTTACAAGATTCAGTTATTTTCATTTGCAGGCTTCTAAGTGCATTACAAACACCACATGCTGTATATATATATATATATATATATATATATATATATATATATATATATATATATATATATGGATATAAAGTTACACAAATCCCAGTTCTTGTATTAATAGCTCACCCACCACCTACAGCCTAATGGCTTTCACAGACTAGCCATAGCATTCATTCAGGATAAGCTACTCAGAGAACTTCATGTGAGCACAGGAAGACAGCCTGCCCTGCAAAAAACAAACCTGCCCTGTAATGCTAAGTGTACCTGGTACATCCTGAAATTCCACTAATTTCAGTCTGCTGTCACAGTTAAACATACATAGGAAGTAAACCTAGGCTGGCGGGGATGCAGCAATAGTAAGGCAATGTATTTACACCCTCACTGGCAAAACGCATGACTTCTGGTATTCTTAGAATATGAGCTCCTTGGAGGAGAGACCATGCACCTTGTTTCAGAGTAGCAGCCATGTTAGTCTGTATTCGCAAAAAGAAAAGGAGTACTTGTGGCACCTTAGAGACTAACAAATTTATTAGAGCATAAGCAAGTTTATGCTCTAATAAATTTGTTAGTCTCTAAGGAGCCACATGCACCTTGTGTAATTGGAAAGCGCTCAGCACACACTGGGTGCTACCATAAGTAAATAAAACCATAGGGGAGCACAGATTAATTCAGTCACAAAGGAACACGTGCTTTCCCCCTGGTTCTCAGACAACTCCAGATACTACAAATTACAAATAATCTCTGCCCCTTTGTGTTTGAAATTCTCTGAGAAGCTTGAAAATGAGATTTTCACCTTGATAAGCGATAATTTAGCACCTTCCTCCCCACGGTGCTTTACAAATGCTAAAAAAGCCTCAACCCCAATGAGGTAGACAAGGCTCAGCCCCATTTTAAAGAGGGAAATGGAGGCAGAAGGTGAACGTTGCAAGCACATGTCAATTGTCTACTTGCTGCAGGCCAGGGGCACCCATTTCTTTTTGAGAGTGCCACACCAACACACTGGACATTTATTACAAATCACATCAATTTCAAGAGGCAAAGTTACAGGCCTGAACATCAGGCTGTACTCCTAGAACGAGAACACTTACATGCAAGTAAAGAGGAATCAGAACACAGACTGCATTCGCCATGGGTTAGCTTGTTTTGCAGGCCACCACCTTTAGTAAGGCTATGGCATGCTCTGGTTGTGCGGTCGATTAATGGTAGCGTTGTCATGCAACAATAATTCCTGGGTTTCATATTTTATTATACAGGCCAGTGAGGACCAGGGAAGCAGGTGAATGCATAGAACTGGTCTTTGAGCAATAAAAATTAACTTATACAAGGGTTCCTTTTCTTATTCATAGATTCCTAGGCTAGACGGGACCACTGGGACGATTTAGTCTGACCTCCTGTACAATGCAGGCCAGAGAACTTCTCCATAATAATTCCCGTTTGAACAAGAGCAGATCTTTTTAAAAAAATCTTGGTTTAAAAATAGCCAGTGACAAAGAATCTACCACAATCTTTCGTAAATTGTTCCAAGTCTGAACTAGATTAGTGTGTGGAAAGCTTATTGGGTCCTGAAAGCATTTACACTCCTTCACAAATAAATTACTAGACCCTAAAATCCTGTCCTTCCAATTAACTTGCTTTCTCACCACCAACTGAGTCCGAACAGGATTTTAGCTCCAGATCTCACAAATAGCTAGAATCAGAGATTAATGTTTTATATCATTAGAATGATGGGACCTCATGTTGTTCGTAGGGCATAAGGCTTTGGGTTCTAGTTCTTGCCGTTTGAGTTAGATGCTAAAATCAGGTCAGACTTAAGTAAGGAAAAAGATGGCAATCAGAATGGCATTATTTTAAGACCTGAACCCTATCATCCTTTCAATGCTTGAGGCATGCCTATCCCATTAAAAAACAAGGCACTTCAGCTTCCTAGCTGTATAAAATGTTTTGGGCACCTATAGTTCATGAGATAGTGGCCTTGAAAACACTTGACACTCGTCTATAGCTGAATATAGTGGGTCTTAGAGCAACATGACACTGTGGAATAAAAACTGCACTGCTCTATAACCAGTACTTTAGACTCACCATTGCCTGGCTCAAAGGAAAATCCCAATTTAGTTCACCACAGATAAAAATTAAACACTTCATAATGCCAGGTGAGGAGAAGATGAGATAGGCAGGAAAATGGTGGGAATTTCACAATATCCCATCCAGGATGACTACAAGTGAACCAAGGTTTGGAGAGGGGAGGGATCCCACTGTAGGGTAGTTAAGCACTGAAACAAGTTACTTAAGGAGATGGTGGAATCTCCGTCTTCAGAGGTTGTCTAACCTTTTCTTTAAAAAAAACACTTGTCAGACATGGTCTAGATAATACTTAGTCCTGCTTCAATGTAGGAGTGGACTATATGATCCAATGGACTACATGATCTCCTGAGGTACCTTTCCAGCCCTACATTTCTATGATTTTATGATTAAGTACTCCAGACATTGGTGACTGCAAACCACATTCATTCACTGCTTATTCATTTTGATTGTAGACCAGATGAGTGCAATTGTTACCCTATTTGTCCTGTAGACTAACAAAGCATGGTCCCAATCACACTAATGTTGCTAAAAACGGTTTTGTCCCATGTACATTAATGGTTCAACCAGTTTCATCAGCTAACAAGAAGCTGGGCTGCTTAGCAACAGGTCATTTTTCTAGTGCATATGGGAGTCTGAAGGCTGCTAAATGAAAACAAGCCGTTCTATCAAAGATGCAAGACCAAAACCAGTGCACAGGAGAGGACTTGCAAACAAAAAGGAGACATGTTCCATAATGGTGACTAATAGCTGAACAGCCTGCTGGTGAAACTGACAGCATTGCCCTCTTGACGTTTCAGCACAGCCTAGCAGAGACAATGTGAATTTAAATCCTGAGATTGGATGATTGACACTGAAAAAATGATCTCAAGTTCAAAAGAGTACACTGTGCTACTGTCATCATGGCTTATTTGGATAGCTGGTGCTCTGAAGAGGAAGGAGACCTTTGTTCCTATCTCTATATGGCAGTTACTATGTCACAGCCCTGATCCAGCAAGGGAAAGGAATACTTCTGATTGAAGGATGGTGCCTATGCCTGACAAGAGGGCAGAGAGCTGAACACAGTTCTCAATGACCAGAGAATAAAGCATGATTCACAACAGGACTATCTAGGCGTCATGTTGAGTAGAACTCTCACATATTGTGACCATCTTACAAATAAAGCGACTAAGGTCAAAATGCACAACAACCTGCTCAGAAAACTGGCCGGAATGAGATGGGGTGCCAACGCCCAAACTTTACGCACTTCAGCCTTGGCACTCTTATCCAGCGGCGGATATTCCACTCCAGTATGGGCTCGCTCATCTCACACAAAGATGATCGATGTACAACTTAATTCCACCGTGCATATTATTTCAACTACTCTTCTACCATGGTTACCGGTTCTCTGCAATATTGCTCCATTTAATGTTCACAGAGAGGAAAGCATAGCCAAGCTAGTGATGAAATTGCGTGATATGCAACATCTACCGTTAATTAAACACTTGTTTAATCCACCACACGGTCACCTGTTGTGGATAAGTTTACGGGGAGAGGGATTTACAGTGAAGGACACATGGCGAGCTTCATGGTCTGCAGAGAAAGTGACAAATAATTATCTTGACTTGGACCCCACTCAATGTGATTTACCACAAAGGCAATGGAGCCTTCTGTACTGGTTTCATACCGGACATGGAATTTGTGCTGCAGCAGAATTTCAGTGATGTTTTAGAGAGAGTCCACTATGTCAATGTGGCCAGCCACAAACCATGACACATACTGTTGAGGACTTCAAAATGTCAACTTTCTGAAGGTCTTTGTGCCTTGAACATTGTTGATAAGAATGCTGTGGCTTGGCTTGACTGATTGCATATGCCAAATAAATAAATGCCTGACCAGGTAAACCAATCTTCAGTAGGACAAGAGAAACCAGTACAGCACAAAACCTGAAAGACATCCCTCACTCCATGTGCACCTTAGGGCATTAATCACAACGGCACCACGGCCCAGTGCTCTACAGTGAGGTAACAGGAGGAAGCTTGGTACAAGGCTGGGGTTAGAAAGGTCTTGCAATTGAGAAAGGGTAAAGATAAGACACCCTTGCTTTCTCTGCCACCAATGGGGGTTGATCCATCACCCTCAAAATTTACATTGTCAGTGCTCACCACAAGCTTGTCTTCCCAAACACTTTCCAGAGATCCCAGCCCCCAGAGCACCAGACCGCTATTAAATTCAAGCTCTGCTTTCAGTAATGCTCCAGTTGATAAGATCTTAGCAAAGCAACACTGCAGGGCACAAAAGAGCATTCAATGGCACGTATTATCAGTTGAAGCAAGGGTTACAAAGAAACCTAAAGCCTGTGCGCACTTCAGAGCAGTGAAGGATTTGCATAGAGTAGAGAATTCGGCCACAATCAGCAGCAGAGCTAGGCAAGATTGTTTGCGAACATGTTCACAATCTGAACTGTGACTTAATTCTAGCCACATTCATTCTTTTTTGGTCGTTTTGCCATGAACATTCAGGTCTTTTCGATTTGCTTAAATGTCTGGGGAGCAGCTTCTATTCCTGAAAACATCAGTTTAAGCATGCAAACGAACATTCCCTCTCACAACACTCCCACAGCCACCCCTATATGTGCTGGCTGCTTGGGAGTAAGGATGTCAGAGACAAGACTAAAAAAAGGGGGAAAGCCAGTAATTTAAAAGCATTGGAACATTAAATAAAACCAAGGGATCATTCAGCAAAAGCAGCCGCGGGAATGATTAGGTAAAGAATCGTGAACATGTCCATCTCCAAAAACACGGAACTAGGTGTCTGCAGTATGGCCAGGCAATGGATCGACACCCAGGGACAACATGCTATAAAACTGCCACTACTGAAAGCAGATGGCCAGAGAGATAGATCTGCTGGTATCTGGGAGCCATCAGAACGCTATCAAAAGGCAACTGACAGGGAGAGCCATCAGACCCACCACAAGCTAAAAAGAAACAAAGTTGGCAAAGCAGCACTGCAAGTGAGGGAAAAGGGGGAAGGAAGCAGAGGTTACTTGGTAGAAGTCTGCTAGACAGAAAATATAAAAGCCAATAAATCTGGCCTTCTCCTTTAGTCATGAAGAATCCCAACTATTTTAAAATCTGGGGTATATACATACTTAGCCAAATATGATAATTATTCTATGCAAGAGAGGACAGGAAAAGATCTTAAATGTCCCGAAATTGACTAAGCCAGCCTAGTTCCTAAGCCTCTCTGTAAACTGTCCGCCACCCTGTCCCTGAAAAATTCCCCACTTCAAGGAGCTCTTCAGACAAGGTTCCTGTTTACAGGTGTAGGTCAGCCAATCCAGGGAGCAAACGCATTGAGACTCTGTGACCAACCAAACTGCTCAAATAGCAGATACACACAGGAGCAAAGACACAAATAGTTCACAAAAACCTCAACGTTGTTTGCAAAACCTACAGGCTAAACAGTTATGAACGTGACACTGATAAAATCGTGAGCTGTTTGTGGACAGGTCATGAACAGAAGAGGGTCACCAAAAACAGTTTTGCCAGCTCTGCTAAATAAGGTAAGCCACAGGAATCAAGCCATGCTAACTGCTGATGCTTAAGAGTGCGCTATGATGCACAGGAAGTTCAAAGGCCAGCAAGTCTTAGGGGAGCTTGGAACCAATTGCAGCAGACTGCTGGGATTTCCACTGTACCAGGCCAGCTTATTCAGTTCCTCCTCTCCAGTCTCCAGGAGATGAGGAGCATGGTACCTCCCTAAAGAGGAAGCAGTGTCAGCAAACAACATGCCCTCTCCACTCCTCCTAGACACTCATAGCTGTTGCTCATGAAAGCTTATGCTCAAATAAATGTTAGTCTCTAAGGTGCCACAAGTACTCCTTTTCTTCATCTGAAATTGAGGTTTTATAAGTTTCCTGGTGCCCTAAACCATAGGTGGACCTCTTGGAAAGTGAAATGACATACTGCAGTAATATACAGATGGTGCACAATCCCTGGGAGAGAGCTTGTGCTTCCAGCCATGACAAATATGTAGAATAGCTCTATAGTAGCTGTGAATTGCCACAAAGAGGCATCTAGGTGTGCCTTCAAGTCCTGAGCTCTTGCCCCTAGGCCAGCAGGGGTTGCGGCACAGCCCTTCCCAGCCATCACATCTATTTGACAAACTGAGAAACAGTACTGACAGGCTCCATAGTGAGCCCCAGTCAGTCTTCCTTAGCCAGAAGGGTGGCGGTCACAACTCACAGCCTGGAATGTGGAGGGAGTAAAGCTGAGGAGAGTGGGTGAACCCAAGGGGGGAGGGATAGCTCAGTGGTTTGAACATTGGCCTGCTAAACCCAAGGTTGTGAGTTCAATCCTTGAGGGGGCCATTTAGGGATCTTGGGCAAAAATTGGGGATTGGTCCTGCTTTGAGCAGGGGGTTGGACTAGATGACCTCCTGAGGTCCCTTCCAACTCTGATATTCTGTGACTCTATGATAGGCCCTAAAATGGGCAAGGGTTCCTTATGGGGCACCAGGCAGTGCTCTTTGAATATTGCACTTAGTTTTGTAACATCCACCTGGGACCCAAGCCAATGTTTACAATGCTTAGACAACAGAGCAGCCTAGGGATGGGGAAGGGCAAGGAAACATGCCTTTGTGGGTTCTCTGTACACATGCAGTCCCCCAGCAGAACATCTTGAGAAGAGAAGCTGCATTAAACAGTATGGAAAGACAACATGGAGGGAAGCTGCTCTGTTAATGGGAGGAGAACAGTGCTGTTCTGCATCGTGGTCAAGAGCTACCAACATGTTTTCAGTTCTTGCCACCTACAGAGTCTCCAAGAATTCAGTTCTGTCTAGGGTCCAAAGAGCTTACTGAATGAGAACAAGTGTTGGGAAAGTTTGTTAGCCCTGCCTCCATCAGTACCATCACTTATCACCATCTGATAACCCTAACATGATGGCAGCACTAGCTCAAGGCACATCAGTCTCTGGTGCCAGTTCATAAACTCCCCTTTATCTAAAAAGTATTGTAGAAAAGCAAAATTTGGTGCCATGTGGTGAAATAAAAGCTAGTAATCTGACTCCCTCAGAATGCTCCTTTTATACAGTGGAAGCTGCCCAGAGTGGCCACGTATGTTGGCAAATGCCACCACTTTACTTAGGCCTGGCCATGCAGTCTTGTCATAATGCCACTCGCTACAGCCTACGGATCAGAAAAGTCACATCTCCAATGCAGTTAATAAAACAAAGTAACCTACTTCATGCTAAGCAAAATCATATTCAGACATCCCCATCCGAAACCACAACCACACTTACTGAAACTGGTTCTCTCAGCACCCTAATCCAGCCAGCCTTCCTTTGCCATTTCATTTGATCATTTAGCCATTTCAAAACACGGGCAAATAAGGCATCACAGTACCCAGCAATGTAAACCCAGCAAGCAGCACTACATATCCCTCATCCCATCATCAAACTAAATGGTTGTCAATACAGCAAGAAACAGTACGTTTAAAGACCTACAAGCTACAAAACTGAAATTATGGATTTGAAGTAGGCAGCTTGGAAACAAGCTTCAAGAGTCCTCTTGATCTGCTTTCTAAGGATTTCAGATACTGCTGGAACACTCTTCTTCTCTCCTCCTTATTCAGTTCCGGAATTCCACATGGTTAAACTGGAATCATGAGCATCACGGATGCACCAAACACCGCCAAACTTAAAAGCAGAATAGACACATTCACCTGACACACTGTTACAAATACTCTAGGCCCCAAACCAAGAGTCGGAAAAGTAAAACATTAAGGATCAGACAAAGCCCACAAAAGGAAGTTCTGAGTTAGTGGGGCTGTAGCAGCCCCATTGTTTCCAGGTATCACAGCACAATTTAGCAAAGGGTCCCAGACCTGAGAGATGTTACGGACCCTGGGAGGGTTTTGAAAGGTCAGCCCAGCATGCACAGTGCTGCACAGCTTCCAATACAGGACCCAGTACGGCAACGCCTCGGACAAGCAATCTTGATGGGTGCTGCGGCAGCCATAACACAGAACCTACCTGCTTTTGTGGCTTTAGGTCCCAGCCCGAGCACTCTCAATGCAGCTGTGCATCCAACGTCTCCCTTCTCCAGCAATAGGGAAACAAGCACAGACATGCTTTCGACATCAAAACAAGGTCTCGGCAAACTCTCCACCACGCTGTTTTGGTATGGCGTTGTTGTGTCATCGCCATAGGCTTACTGACATTTGATTTTTACATCACTACGGTGTTGGTAGACATGGCTGTGTATGTCATAAGATTATGATGGGAAATAATGACCATTATGGTGTGCAGCAGAGAAATGGCTTGTCGAGATCAAGAGCTCTACCCTCGGGAGTCAACCAGCAAGTTAACGTGACTCTGCTATCTCCACATGAGATGGACCTAGTCCACCTTAAGGACAAACTAACTGTGCCTTAGGGTGCTATCATAATATAAATACTTACTCCTACTAACGCAGTCCAAATTGGAATCCCTACCATGGTTGGCAATTTCCTGGGGAAAAAACAGTTTAGGACAGGGCAGGTTAAACTGGGAAACTTGGAAAAATAATTGCATCAGTGTCCAGCAAGTTCAGCAAGCATAGAACGAATCTTTTCAAACTTTGGCTACATCCAGTCAAAACTGAGGAATAGGCTTGGTCTATCCGCAACAGAATGCTGTATGGCCAAATGGACCTGGACTGGAAGTTTGCAACTCTACATGCTTCTGATTGCTTAATGCATCAAGCCTACAGTTCTGCATTAATGGTGTTTACATGTAATCAAATGTTTGACTCCTGTTTACACAATACTGAACACTGAAATATGAGTCATAACATGCGTAACTTCGAGAAAATGCCAAATCAAAATATATAGACATTTCAATATTCAGTACATATTAGTACTAATCCTAATGCATTTTACTTTTTGTTTGTACAATTTTAAATCTGCAAATCTACTATCTTATGCAACCACAATCTAAATATATAACTAAAACTAAGTGCAACATGGTGTGCACTAACGAAACAGTTTTTAAAATAGAAAATGCCTTAAACTGGGATTAACTAGTTTTTCCCCAGGTGATAAAAACACCTCTGGTAAATACCATGCCGTACTTAGCCCCTACAATCAAAGCTGGCAGAAGGCCTCTATGAAGCTCTTTTTATAAACAGTCACATCTCCTGATTTCAGTCCTCATTGGTGAAAGCAGCACCTTCCCAAATGAGAAACCATGCCCATGATTTGATTTTGGTTAGGTTCCTCACTCGCCTTCTCACAATCTCCTACACTGCCTTGTATACAATGTGTCCTGCACAGAACTCCTGTATTATACCAATTTCACCCTAGATTGTTCTCCCCTCTGGATATCTACACTTGTGTTCACACTTCAGGCAACAGAAAATACTTGTACAGCAGGTGGGCATCAATTTCATCCTGGCTAGCTCATCTACACAAGCCAGGTGATAAGAACCAGATGTAACAATCACCATGCTTGCTAACTACATAACATTACATTAGATTTTCCCCTCTCCTCGTAACATCCCTAGCAGAATGCAGAATCCCATGATTCCCAATACACCCTTTAATTTTGCTCCCAGAAAAATGCTTACTATAGTGATAAACATGTAACAGAAGGCTGGATGGGATTCAAACCAAGTACTCAACACTACTTACTGAACTGCCTCTTGGAGAACACTGTAAAGTGACAACATTCACATTCTGCTTCTAATACCATGGACACAATGTACCACCTCTGCTGTGCTTCCAGCCGTTACTGCCCTACAGAGCTGGATTGGAAAATCAATCCAAAGTCAGCCCATAGGAACCTATGTTATTTCAATGGCTAGATTTAATGGGAAGAATAGTCTGATTTTGGCATTCTGCCTCCAGCACTAGGATTTCCCAATGCCACAGCTGCTGCCTGTCACTAACCCCTATGGTGTAATCAGCCTTCAGAAAACAACCTAATCAAGTGGAAATCCAGGACCCACACTGATGGTAGAAGATACACAGATCCAACCTACATTCACAAAGGCCTTGTTTTCTTCCCTTTAGATAGCTCTTCTTCTCACTGCACACGGATAGCTTCTGGACAAGATGACTGACCTCCTCCCAGAGCTCAATTACTGCTACTCTTTTTCATCCAGCAAAAGTAACAGTTGAGATACAAGGTTCAAGTCCTTCCAGACCTCGGATTTGGAAATCACCACCCTTTCCTACACTTCCAAACACTGAGGGCTAAAGCCTGCATTAGAAGTAGGATTTGTATCAGAATATTAGTCCCTAAGCCAGCCCCAAAGAGTCCTGATTTCTCAATTGGGCCTTTCAGGAGGCTGGCTGGCTTGTGTGAATAAATCTAGGGAGCGTCTACCCTTAAAACACAACAGCAGCACAGAAGCAGTGCTGCACCTGCACTACTGTAGCACTTCAGTGTAGACATCCCTACAGTGACGGGAAGAGTTTTCCCACTATCCTGAAAGGCAGTAGACAGGTTGTCAAGGCTGATTCCCCACTCTGGCACTTTGAGTGCAGAAGGTGGGGGCCCACAAGAATTCTAAAAATTAATACTGGCCACTCCAGGTTTGTATTAAACTCCCAAGGTTACAGCTTCTCTCTGACCTTGTATAGGTTGATGCTGCCACCACCCAAATGCAAAAAAAAAAAAAAAAAAAAAAAAAAAAAAAAAAAACCCTTTTGAGAACCAGAAAGGTGCACTTGGGAATTCCATCCTCAAGCCCTTTCGCCCCCTCTCCGCAGAAGAGCTGAGAAAGAAAAACAAAGGAAATCAGCTTTTGCCACCAGCTAATTAAACAACATGCACAAACCTCTTAGGGACACAAAAATCCAATCCTGTTCTTAAAAAAAGATAAATTTTATTAAAAACAAAAAGAAAGAAAATACCTCTGGAACTTAGGCTTTTTGCTAGATCAAAAAAAAAAAAACTATTACAAAATTAAGCATCAAGAATAGCTCGAGATTCAGCTTAAAGGTTACAAGCAAAACAAAAGCACCTGGGGTTAGCACAGAGGAGTCCACAAGCCAATAAGAAATAAAAAAAAAAATCATGTCTTCCTAGACATTCCCTGATTTACTTACATATCTGGGATTTCAAATAAGCAATCTCTAGGTATGAACTGATGGGTTTTCATAGCTGGCTTAAAGCTTCCTACATCATAGTTCAGCCCTATTCCTGCTCTGTCTCTCCTCTCTCCAGAGAGCAACAGAACCACCAAGGGAAAGTTCTTTCTCCCCTCAATTTTAAAAAATTCTAGCCCTCCCATTGGCTCTTTTGGTCAGGTGCCCAGGCCCTTCTTTTTATCTATGGGCTTTTTTAACCCTTTACAGGTAAAGCAAGTAGAGGACAGCTACCAAGAGGGATTTTATAGCTAACTGGCTAGCTGGTTTCAGAGTAGCAGCCGTGTTAGTCTGTATTCGCAAAAAGAAAAGGAGTACTTGTGGCACCTTAGAGACTAACAAATTTATTAGAGCATAAGCTTTCGTGAGCTACAGCTCACTTCATCGGATGCATCCGATGAAGTGAGCTGTAGCTCACGAAAGCTTATGCTCTAATAAATTTGTTAGTCTCTAAGGTGCCACAAGTACTCCTTTTCTTTTTGGCTAGCTGGGTGTCCACAAAAGGGATTTACCCTCCCTCTCATGTATCACACAGGTCAACAGAAGAATTGTTGCGTTGACCTAGTGCTGTCTAAAACAGGGATTAAGTCGGTTTAACTACATCGCTCAGGGATATGGATTTTTCCCACCTATGAGCAATGTAGCTAGGTCAACCGCACTCTAATGTAGAGCAGGCTCTACAAAGTCGCAATTCTCCGTGATTAATGACCCATGTCACTCCCTCATTCGCTCACATTCCCCTAACTGTTTAGCAAAGCTTCCACACATTTTGACATGAGTGAATCCTTGAAGGGAAATACCTCAGTTTATGGGCTGTCCCGACCCAGACTTTAGAAACAGAGACAATTTTCCATTTCTCCTGAAATTAAGTGATACAGGAAACCAGTCCAGCTATCAAGGATGTTGCAATATTCGTTTACTCAGTTCCAGCAGTCTGTTAGTTATTCAGACATTACTGAAACGAAGGGAACAGTATTGAATTTCAAACTGCATTAGAGACTTAAAAGTGGCAAAGAGTCCTGTGGCACCTTGTACACTAACAGATGTATTGGCGCATGAGCTTTTGTGGGTGAATACCCACTTCGTCGGATGCATGTAGTGGAAATTTCCAGAGGCAGGTATAAATATGCAAGCAAGAATCAGGCTAGGAATAAATATGCAAACAAGAATCAGACTAGGGATACTTAAATTAGAGAGACTTAGTACTTCTCAAGTTGTCATAATTACCCTTACAAAACAGCAAAGAGAGCAGCTACATTACAATATATATTATTGGCTTGCCACTTGTTGACTACACAGACATAACCACTCGTCACATATCTGCCTATTATAAACGTCATCTGAGTGACCTCTAACCCTTCCAACAAGGGAGATTGAGCAAAACAGATCTAGTAAATACATATAAAACACTGGAATCAAAATTAGAGCAGTGCACTTACCCATCTCTACCTTTACTGACAATCTTCACTTCAAAGTAATAAATGCCACAAGCTGCAGGGATGGGGTGTGTAGCCCTGACTGATGCAGCATCTTTGTGATTTTTCCCATGACCTAGGAAAGAGTTGAATGAGTACTTAATGGGTGCAAGGTCCTAGGCCCTTCATTTCAAAATAACACCACATAAATAGAGTAAAGGACTTGCAACAGCAAAATTCATTCTGCATCTACTGAGAAATTAGAAGACAACTCCTCAGTCAGTTAAAAAAAACCACAAACCTGCGCTGCCACCATGTAAATAACCTACAATATGTGCTCCTGCAGCTTTCCCTTTGCCTACCCTCTTAAGGTGCTGAGAAAGAAGCATAATGCTACCCCCGGTTTTGAAATCTAAGCACCCAAAACAAACCAATTGGGCAAGATGAAGATGACATCAGTGTTTATTAGGATGAGGGGAGACGGTATGCTCAGCTCTCTCTGGCTATTCTGGAAAGGCAGACTCCATCACAGTGGGGAGGGAAGAAACATGAAATCATGGGTCTTAAAGCTCTGAACTTGTCTGGTTTCCTATGAACTCAAGTGGTGGAGGTACCCGGCCAGGAGCCCCTTTAGCCACCATTGTAAGGGGGTGGCAAAGACCACAGGAGACCCTACGGAGGCAGAGCCTTACAGAGAAGAAGCCAGGCCCCCAGCTAAATGACACCGCAAAGCGTTATATAAGGCAGGGACGGGGGGGTTGGGCTCAGCGCCGCTTTAGCTCTCCCTCGCCCGGGGAAACCCCAGGGACGGCTCAAGCCCCAAACCGCCCCCACAAATCAGAGGGGCAGATCGGCGTGGTTTGTGGTAGCGACCGAGATTGGGGGTAGACACACGATCCCCGAACCACGGCCCCTCTACCAGGGCCCGGTTCCGCTCCCCCTCAGCAGGGGACCGCCTGGGTAGGGAGAACCCGGCCCCTCTTCCCAGGGAGATGCAGGCTGCGCCCAGGCCCCCGCCCCACGCAGCGCCCCGACTGCCCTAGACCAGCCCAGTGCCGGCTCCCCGCGGCCCCGAGGGTGGCCGGACTCCCGGCGCGGCTGCCGGCACCTTTGTAGTGGACGCGCAGGTTGCCCTGAGAGAGGCCGATGTAGTTGTACTTGTCCTTGGGGCTCCAGGAGCGGGGCAGCGGCGTCTCGGCCTGGTTCACGGCGGGGTAAAGGCGGCGGAGGCGCTGGCTCAGCTCCTGCTCCTCGAGCGGGCACGACAGCCCCCCGTCCAAGCTCCCTGCACCCGGATCCGCCATCTTGGATTCGCTATTGTGTCACCAGACGGGGAGCGAGGCCCAGCTCCCTCCGCCAGCCAATGGGCTGCGGGCCCGGCCACAATAGGGCCGCGGCCCCGACGGGAATCCGAGTCCGCTCCCCGCCCCTGACAAGCCACTTCCCGCACGCGCTGACTACAGCTCCCGAGAGGCACCGCGCCAAAGGCCCCGCCCCCGCATTGTGGCGCATTGCACGCTGGGAAGGCGAGTTCGCTATAGCTGCTGCCCACATTAGCAAGGTGGCGCAAGGTACTACAAGCCCCAGCGCCCCGCCGAAGAGCCAGGCACGGCGCCGTGTCCAGAACTGTGCCCCGCGCATACCGGTGTGCGGACCCCCATAACCTCCGTCCTGGGAAACGCCCTCTCCCAGGGCTAAACCCCTGCCCCGCATACCAACCCTGGTTCCGCAGGGTAACTACCCCCTGCCTTCCCTAGGGGCCCCCTTGCGTCCTCCTCCCCGCCTTGCCTAGGTACCTGCCCTGCACCCTTCCCCCCCCGCGCCTTCCCCAAGGTACCCCTCCGGCATCCTCCCCCCCGTCTCCCGCAGGGTACCCCCCTGCGGCCTGCCCTCCGCCTTCCCCTGGAACCCCCTGCGGCCTGCATTTCCCTCCCTCCCCCGCGGTTTCCCCAAGGTACCCCTCCTGCATCCTCCCCCCGTCTCCCGCAGGGTACCCCCCTGCGAACCCCCTGCGGCCTGCATTTCCTCCCCCCCCCGTTTTCCCCAAGTACTCTCCTACAGCCTGCCTCCCCCAGGGTACCCCCCTGCGGCCTGCCCTCCGCCTTCCCCTGGGAACCCCCTGCGGCCTGCATTTCCCTCCGGTTTCCCCAAGTACTCTCCTACAGCCTGCCTCCCCCAGGGTACCCCCCTGCGGCCTGCCCTCCGCCTTCCCCTGGGAACCCCCTGCGGCCTGCATTTCCCTCCCGTTTCCCCAAGTACTCTCCTACAGCCTGCCTCCCCCAGGGTACCCCCTGCGGCCTGCCCTCCGCCTTCCCCTGGGAACCCCCTGCGGCCTGCATTTCCCTCCGGTTTCCCCAAGTACTCTCCTACAGCCTGCCTCCCCCAGGGTACCCCCCTGCGGCCTGCCCTCCGCCTTCCCCAGGGCGTCCCCCCGCAGGTAGCCGGCTCAGCGGTGCTCGTCGCCTGGCCCAGCCGCCCCCCAAGCTGAGCTCTGCCCCGAGCCCACTCGCTCGGGCTGACGCGCAGCTGTTTGTCAGGCGGCCGCCGGCCAGCTATGGCAGAGGCGGGGTCATGGGCGGCTGGGCCGGGCTTGTCTCCATGGTGACCGTATCAACAATCTCCGCGGCGTGTCTGCGCCCGGCCATGGCCCTGGCCCCGGCCCCGGCCCCGGCCCCTTCGCTTGGGTAAGGTCGTGAGCGGTGGGAGCCGGGGTCAGCGCCGGCTGCCCGGGGAGGGCCCGAGCCTGCGCCGCGGGGAGCCGTGCCCTGGGCCGGAGGGCCCGAGCCTGGCCGGCGGGACGGAGCCCCGGGGCTGCGCGGACCCACGAGCCACCCGCGCACGCGGGGGCCGGAGCAGGACCCGCTCAGTTAACGGAGCCAGCGTTACTCGGGTGCAGTGATTTCCCTACACCCCCGCGAGTTTCCCCCCCCCAGTTTTGTGAGCTAGTTGTATGCCAATGGAGGGAGTGTTTGGAAATGTGAATTGAAATTAATACACCCTTTTTAAAAGCCTATGCAGTGTATGATAAAATACGTATGTCTGAAAAAGTATAATAATTCGAAAAGTATGAACGTAGACTAGCTTCCTCATGCAGCTGTTGTTTTTTTATGACCGTGTCAGTGCATTCATTTCGGTGATGTTGGCCAACCTAATCATTTCAAATTATGATTTGGAAGCAAAGTCTAAATGAGCTCTCCCTGACAGCAGGTGATGAGCTGGGGGCTGGGGGGAAAGGCTTCAGGACCAGGTTGTATTTACATTCACACCTAATCTACCTAGGTATCCAGCAAACACAGCTGTGTTGCCCAAGTGATAGATTTTGGCTGGGGTTGGCTTACAAATCACTTGAATGCGGGGGAGGGGGGGTGCGTGTGCATGTGTTCGTGAAATGTTGTTATTCTTATTGTAGGAGTAAAGGGCAGTAGAACTGTACTTGGCCTGTGTTGATTGAGGGCCTCAAGAGTGAGGGTGGGGACAGGTGTTTTGCTTGATGGTCTGTCTGAGTCACAAGTACCATTTGACCTGCCCCTCTCCACTGTTTAAAGACAGAGCTGATTAGGCTCCATAGATAGTCTTTTGTTCTGTTAAGTGACCACTACAGTTGAAATCACTGATAATCAGGTCTAAGTGCTTAGTCCTGCTGTGGGGACAGTGTTTCTGTGGAAGAGACGGCCCAGTCTGCACCATTAGTGAGGTTTTGCCACTGAGATCTCAGCTGAAATCACTGAGAGCCGGTGGAACCTCAAGAGACCAACTCACAGAGGTCACAGTGGCAGCAGAAGGTGACTGCGCAGGGCCATTGGCAACAGAGCAGTGGAGTGAACGGTGACACAATGAACAACAGTGGCCAGAGTGAACAGTGAGCAGCTGGAGCAACTAGCAAGGTGCCTTCTTGCCCCCCACCTGGGAGGTGAACTCACGTGAAAGCACCTCTGAACTCTGAGTCTCCACTGACCAGGGACAACACCGGTGAGTGGGGTGCGGTGGAGGGAAAAGTGAGGGGCATGTTAAATAAACATTTGTTTGTTGGACTATATTTTAGTGACTTTGCTCCAGAATGCTAGATTTGTGACTGGGAATGGAAACTTATATTCATATGTCTCCTAGTAGGCCAAGATTTTTAAAATATATTATTTTCCAAGGTTGTTATCTCACATCATTGCTATCTTGAGAGGTCATTATGTTGGTGAGTTTCTGTACTAAACGTTTTTATTATAAAGCAATGGTCATACTGGGTCAGACCAATGGTCCATATAGCCCAGTATCCTGTCTTCCGACAGTGGTCAAGGCCAGACGCTTCAGAGGGAATGAACAGAACAGGTAATCAAGTGATCCAAGCCCTGTTGCCCATTCCCAGCTTCTGGCAGACAGGCTAGGGACACTCAGAACATGGTGTTGCATCCCTCCCCATCCTGGTTAATAGCCACTGATGGACCTATGCTCCAGGAATTTATCTAGTTCTTTTTTTAATCCTGTTATAGTTTTGATCTTCACAGCATTCCCCTGGCAAAGAGTTTCACAGGTTGACTTTATGTTGTGTGAAGAAGTACTTTCTTTTGTTTTTTTAAAACCTGCTGCCTATTAATTTCATTGGGAGATTGCTAGTTTTTGTGTTTATGTGAAGGATTAAATAACATTTCTTATTCACTTTTTTTCACACCAGTCAAGATTTTATAGATCTCTATCATATCCCCCCTTAGTCATCTCTTTTCTAAGCTGAAAATTCCCAGTCATTTTAATCTCTCCTCTTGTTTCATACCCCTTATCATTTTAGTTGCCCATCTCTGTACCTTTTTCAATTTATCTTTTTTGGGATGGGGTGACCAGATCTGCACACAGTATTCAAGGTGTGCACGTACCATGGATTTATATAGAGGCAATATGATATTTTCTGTCTTATTATCTATCTCTTTCTTAATGATTCCCAACATTCTGTTTGCTCTGTTGACTGCCGCTGCACATTGAGTGGATATTTTTGAGAACCATTCACAATGACTCCAACATCTCTTTCATGAGTGTTAACAGCTAATTTAGACCCCATCATTTTGTATGTATAGTTGAGATTGTTTTCCAACGTCCATTACTTTGCATTTATCAACATAGAATTTCATCTGCCATTTTGTTGTCCAGTCATGCAGTTTTGTGAGATCCCTTTGTAACTCTTCGCAGTCTGCTTTGGACTTAACTATCTTGAATAGTTTTGTATCATCTGCAAACTTTTCCACCTCACTGTTTACCCATTTTTCCAGATCATTTATGAATATGTTGAATAGTACTGGTCCCAGTACGGACCCCTCAGGGATACCACTATTTATCTCTCTCCATTCTGAAAACTGATAATTTATTCCTACCCTTTGTTTCCCATCTTTTAACTAGTTCCTGATCCATGAGAGGACTTCCCTCTTATCCCATGATTTCAAAAGTCAATTTAAATTAAATACATTTTTTTAAAAAATTTTATATTTTTTTAGAAATCTAGACCTGTTATGTGTTTTGGTGTATTTTGCATTATCCTTGTGTTAAATTTGCATTATCCTAACAAAACATTTACTTTATTCATATCTCTTTTATATGTTGCAGGTCAAAGTGAAAATGAAAAGACAAAAAAATACAATAATTTTTCCACTCAACGGCCTCAAAAACTAACCTTGGTTCTTGATGTGTTCTTCACCTTGAATATATCAACATGTCATCTTGGTGGTATATCTACATCCAACTAGCCCAAAGCACAAATACAGCTACCTACTGAAGAAAAAGAAAAGGAGTACTTGTGGCACCTTAGAGACTAACAAAATTATTTGAGCATAAGCTTTCGTGAGCTACAGCTCAGTGAGCTGTAGCTCACAAAAGCTTATCCTCAAATAATTTTGTTAGTCTCTAAGGTGCCACAAGTACTCCTTTTCTTTTTGTGAATACAGACTAATACAGCTGCTACTCTGAAACCTACTGAAGAAAGTGTCTTCAAAACCTAAAGGCAGTTGCTGATGTTTGTCAGTCAAAGTGTTCCCATTTATTGAAGTTACAAAAGATGGTTACTGCTGCACCTCTTGGAAAAAAAAAAACTTACGAAGAAGGAAAGCTTTCCAATGCTATAACTGGTAAAAGTGGAGGAGCTTGGTTTGTCAGACCGATCAGCAAAGCCAATGATGACAAACTATGTGAAAAGGCGGCAAAACACCAGACCTCTGGACTGCATCAACATGCAGAAAGCCTTATAAGCCCACTTTCAAAGCCAATTTTAGAAGTACTTAATGAGGCTGTTAAGAATGCTGGAGACACAATACAGTTCATGTGAACGAACATGGCTGTGGCATCATACTTTCTATTTAAGCAAGAGATACTACACGCTACAAACTGGAGTCAATGTTAAGTGCATTGTCACTTGTTCATCCTGTAGTTGAACACTGGTTCCAAACAAGACCAGCAAATGCTCACTATATTTCTGCAGGAAACTCAACTGACTGGTTAGAAGCATGTGATGCAACAATGAAAGACTCAACAGTTGAAAAAGTGAAGAACACTCTCACCACATTCAAAAAAATTTCATACATGGCTGATGAATGCACCGATGCAAATGGGCATCAAGTATTAAGTTATTGTGTACTGTGACAGGGTCGGGCCAGAGGCTACAGGAGAGTAACAGAAGGCAGATATATTAGCTCCAGGTTAAGTAGGTCCCTTTTCCCTGGGTAAGGGAACAGGGAAGGTTCCAGAACAAGCAGGAACCTTCTGGAGACAATTAAGACAGACAGGCTGATTAGAACACCTGCAGCCAATCAAGAAGCTTCTAGAATCAATTAAGGCAGGCTAATCAGGGCATCTGGGTTTAAAAAGGAGCTCACTTAAGTTTGTGGTGCACTTATAAGGAGCTGGGAGCAAGAGGTGCTAGGAGCCGAGAGTGAGAATGTATACTGTTGGAGGACCGAGGAGCACAAGCATTATCAGACACCAGGAGGAAGGTCCTATGGTGAGGATAAAGAAGGTGTTGGGAGGAGGACATGGGGAGGGAGTTGTAGCTGTGGCGTAGCTGTTCCAGGAGGCACTCTAGACAGCTGCATTCCACAGGGCCCTGGGCTGGAACCCGGAGTAGAGGGCAGGCCCGGGTTCCCCCCCAAACCTCCCAATTCCTGGTCAGACACAGGAGGAGTTAACCTGGACTGTGGGTTCACAAAAATGGCCAAACTGAGGGCTGCTGTGACGCTCCAAGGCGAGCAAATCCGCCAATAAACGCAAGATCCACCAAGGTAGAGGAGGAACTTTGTCACAACTGGCGTCAGCAGTGGCATCTGGTGTGCACAGCACGGTGGAAGAAGGAGGGTGTTGGGGGGGGGGGGAAGGGAGAGGGTTTATTTTATTTTTTTTCACCACAATGGAGGAGATAGTGCAAGCACTGATACAAGCCACAGCTGCCCAGCAGGAGGCTACCCATGTCCAGGCAGCCGCCCAACAGTAGGCAGTGCGGCTGCAGCAAGAGACCAATCGCCTGCTGATGGACCAGGCTGCTCAAGACCAGGCTATGTTGCGGGAACTGGTAAACCAGGTAAAGGCCCTTACAGAACTGAACCACGGCCATGATGGGACGCAGATCATGCGGGCCAGCAATTGGCTGCAGAAAATTGACGCGGGAGGATGATGTAGAGGCATACCTCCGTGCCTTTGAGAGGACAGCCCTACGGATGGCTTGGCCCCGAGAACAGTGGTCTGGCATCCTTGCTCCATTTTTGTGTGGGGCGGCCCAGAAGGCCTACTATGATTTGGCTGAAGAGGCTGCGGCAGACTACCGCCAGCTGAAAGCAGAGATCCTGGCCAGATCTGGGGTAACGACCGCAGTGCGGGCCCAGCGATATCGTGAATGGAGGTACCAGGAAAACAAAACCCTGCGGTCCCAATTATATGACTTCATCCAACTCGCACGAAAGTGGTTATGAACTGAATCCCGGAATCCGGAGGAGATACTAGAGGTTCTTGTCATCGACCGGTACATGAGACGACTACCAGACCTTTGAGCCTGGGTAAGCCAGAACGAACCCTCCACCTACGACCAGGTTGTTGCACTGGTAGAAAGGCGAAAGGCGGTGAGGGAGCTGACCCGACCAGTTAAGGAAGAAGTGCCCTGGGTTAAACTAGCAGCACCAAACCCGAGAGCTTTGGTGACTGGGCCACCAGGAGAGCCCAGGTGGAAAAAGAGAGGGGCTGAAGACCCACCAGAAGCCACAAAGAGTCGGAGCACTGAGGGGGAAGAGGATCGTGATGTTAGACTGCCCAAACCAAGAGACCGGGGAACGCCTAGGGCTCCATACAGATGTTACGCCTGTGGGGAGTGGGGACACATAGCTGCACAGTGTCCCAATGCCGAGGAGCCTATGCAGTGTAACCTGGGGAACTGGGCAGACCGATGCTCCCTAATCCACCTTGGGGGGGGTCTCACTAACCTTACATACGTACACCAGACCAGTGAAGCTAAATGGGGTAGAGACCACAGCACTGGTTGATTCAGGGAGTGTTATCACGCTTGTCTCGGGGAAGCTCGTGAAGCGTAGTCAGCTGCTGTGGGCTAAGCATACGGGGATAACATGCGTCCATGGGACAGTTGGTTATTACCCACCATCCCAGTAAAAATCGAGATTCAGGGGAACACTACTGAGGTAGCAGCAGGTGTCCCTAAACACCCATACCCGGTGCTCATAGGGAGGGACTTCCAAGGGTTTGAAGACTTACTCCCGGTAGGAGAATTGGAGAAAGGGGGAAGCCCTGAAAGTAGTGAGGCATCCACAGTAGACTGTCAACCCCCAACCTGCTCTGAAATATCCCCAGATTTGTTCTCTACTCCCAGACAGCGTAGACAGACGAAAAGGGAAAGAAGGGCAGCTAGGGCCTTGGGAACCCGAATACTGGCCCAAAGCCAGAGGGTCGCTCGCTTAGGTAGGCGGACCCAAGCAGCTGAAAAGGAGGCCACCCAGGAGGGAGAAGCACCCGAGTCTGATCCACACCCTAACGCCTCTGAACCAGTAGAGGCAACAGAGACTGACCCCCTAGATCTCGGGCGGATTAGCCCTGGGAGAGGAAATTTTGGATGGGGCCAGGCTGAAGACCCAAGGTACGACAACATTAGGAAGGAGGTGATCGAAATAGATGGGGTCCCAGTGGAAGGGAAAACCCAGGGACCAGGACCCTACTTCATAATGAAGAAGAATCTCTTATACCGGGTTGCACCAGTACAAGGGCAGAAGGTACAGTAGATCCTAGTACCTCAAAAACACCAGAATGCTGTATTAAGTCTGGCCCATAGTCATCTTTTGGGGGGGCATTTGGGGGTAGAAAAGACCCTGGCACTGGTCCTGTGACAATTCTTCTGGCCCGGAGTACATGAAGAAGTGCGGAGATACTGTGCATCTTGCCCGGAGTGTCACAGTCCCCGTCCCCACTTGAGGGCACCTTTAGTACCCCTTCCCATCATAGAGGTCCCCTTTGAGTGAATAACCATAGACCTAGTGGTACCCCTGGAGAAGACAGCCCGGTGCCACCAATATATACTTGTCGTTCTGGATTATGCTACTCGCTAGCCAGAAGCTGTCCCCCTGCGGAATACGGCCTCTAAAATGATAGCTAAAGAGTTGGTGGGGATCTTTGCCCAAGTGGGGCTACCAAAGGAGATATTAACAGACCAAGGTACCCCATTTATGTCGAAGCTAATGAAGGACCTCTGTACGCTGCTCCATATACATACCCTGAGAATTTAAGTCTATCCTCCGCAGACCAATGGGCTGGTAGAAAGGTTTAACTGAACCCTCAAGGCAATGATAAGGAAAGTGGTAAATTGAGACGGGAAGGATTGGGACACCCTACTACCCTACCTTATGTTTGCAATCCGGGAGGTACCTCAGGCCTCAACTGGGTTTTCCCCCTTTAAATTATTATATAGACACCACCTCTGTGGCATACTAGATGTCGCAAAAGAAATCTGGGAAGAGGAACCCAATGAGGAGAGAAATATAATTGACCACGTGTTGCAGATGCGAGAACGGATAGCCCGGATCACCCCTATTGTACGGGAACATTTGGAAAAGGCGCAGGAGGCCCAGCGAACCCATTACAATCGCCAGGCAAAAGTCCGACAGTTCCAACCAGGGGATCGGGTGATGGTGTTGGGTACCCACAGCAGAAAGTAAGCTTTTGGCCCAATGACGGACCCTATGAGGTGGTCAAACCCGTGGGGGAAGCCAACCCAGCCAAGTGTGCTATAGGGCTAGCCGAGGCTAAATACATTGGCTACATTGTAGGAAGGGGCATGGTCAAGCCCCAACTGAACAAGCTAGAGGCTATCCAAAATTGGCCCCGGCCGAATTGGAAAAAGCAAGTCCAGGCATTCCTGGGTGTGGTGGGATACTACTGACAATTTAGTCTCCATTTTGCTATCAGAGTGAGTCCCCTGACAGACCTGATAAAAGGCTGGGGTCCAGACATGGTGAAGTGGACAGATGCCACAGAGAAATCATTCATGGATCTACGGACAGCCCTCTGCAGTAACCCCATGCTTATAGCCCCAGACTTCAACAAAGAATGCATTTTACACATCAGATGCATGTGAAGTAGGATTGGGAGCTGTCTTATCGCAAATAGTCGGAGATGAAGAACACCCAATCCTCTACGTCAGCAGGAAACTCCTCCTGAGAGAGCAGAAGTATGCCGTGGTTGAAAGAGAGTGCCTAGTTGTGAAATGGGCCATGGAAACACTACATTATTAACTTCTGGGATGACGGTTTACCCTTGTGACCAACCATGCACCCTTCCAGTGGATGCAGTGAAATAAAGAGAAGAATGCAACGATGACCAGATGGTTCCTGTCCCTACAATCTTTCCAATTCACCATACAACACCGGGCTGGAAGCCACCGTGGCAATGCAGATGGCTTGTCATGAGTACACTGCCTGACGTCTCAAGTTGCCCAACCCCGTAGTGTTGAGCAGGGCAGGGGAGGGGATATGTGACAGGGTTGGGCCAGATGTCTACAGGAGAGTAATAGAAAGCAGATATATTAGCCCCAGGTTAAGTAGGTCCCTTTTCCCTGGGTAAGGGAACAGGGAAGGTTCCAGAACAAGCAGGAACCTTCTGGAGATGATTAAGACAGATAGGCTAATTAGAACACCTACAGCCAATCAAGAAACTTCTAGAATCAATTAAGGCGGGCTAATCAGGGCACCTGGGTTTAAAAAGGAGCTCACTTCAGTTTGTGGTGCGCTTGTAAGGAGCTGGGAGCAAGAGGCGCTAGGAGCCGAGAGTGAGAATGTATATTGTTGAAGGACTGAGGAGCACAAGCATTATCAGACGCCAGGAGGAAGGTCCTATGGTGAGGATAAAGAAGGTGTTGGGAGGAGGACATGGGGAAGTAGCCCAGGGAGTTGTAGCTATCGCACAGCTGTTCCAGAAGGCACTCTAGACAGCTGCATTTCACAGGGCCCTGGGCTGGAACCCGGAGTAGAAGGCGGGCCTGGGTTCCCCCCAAACCTCCCAACTCCTGGTCAGACACAGGAGGAGTTAACCTGGACTGTGGGTTCACAAAAACAGCCAAACTGAGGGCTGCTGTGAAGCTCCAAGGCGAGCAAATCCGCCAGTAAGCGCAAAATTCACTGAGGTAGAGGAGGAACTTTGTCACAGTACGTTATCTTGATGTCAGTGGTAGGCCAGTAAATGCATTTCTAGATGTTCAAGTTATAGAAGACACATCGGCTGCATCTGTAACAACCCCCATCTTAGAAGAGTTAAATGTTTGTCAATTGGACCCCAAACAGATGGCTGCTTGTGCATTTGATGGAGCTGCACACTTCTCTGGAAGACATGGTGGAGTACGAGCTTTGCTCAGAGAAAAGTGTAATCCTATACACACTGCAGAGGCCATCTATTCCAACTAGCACTAGTACGAGTTGCAGAATCTTCAAAAGACATTTAAAAAGCTATAAATTTAATGTCTTCATTCTTTATTTTTTTCAGCAAGAGTCCAAAAAGACTGAATATCTTGGAAAATATAGAAGATACACTGGGACTGAAATTCATATTAGTCCAACCTGGGAAAACCCTCTGGCTTTCTCATGAGCGATCCTTGGCTGTTGTCTTAAAATTACTCCAGCCGTTATTACTGGCTTTGGAAAGTATCTACCAAGATTGGACAGATCTAAGCAGTGAGGCTGGTGGATTACTTTTGCTACTATGTTCAGAGGAGACTATTGCCATTCTCTCTCTTGTAAGTCTGTTGAAACCACTTGGGTCATTAAACAATGCCATCCAGGCATCTGCTACAACAGTAGTAGATCTTTGTCCAGCAATAGAAGCTACATTTGAATCAATCAGAGAGCTATCCATTGAAAAAGTACTGGAAGAAGCAAAGACTTCAGTCCAGAAGTTGACTAATGAAGGCATTTATATTGAATCCTTAAGTGAAGAGGACAAGAAGTGTTTAAGACAACTGAAAAAGTACACAGACTTGATTCTTAAAAATCTACAACAGCGACTTCTAGATTCTACTCAACCTCTACGTAGTTTTTACAGATGCCTGTCCTATAAAACACAAGCAGTTGAGTGGTGCGAGGCACTACCAGCAATGGGGTTGCCATGTGCTCAGGACAGAATAGAGAATTTGAACACAGAGTGGAATATCATATGACGAATGAAGATTTGACTTCAACTTCTTTTTTTATCGTCACTAGTGGCTCAACCTGATCTTTGTGCTATGTTTCCTGGGATGAAAGAAGTAGGAATTCATCTCTTGCTACTCCCAGTCACAATAGCTACAGTTGAGCATTCTTTTTCATCATTGAATATAATTTTGTGTTCTGAAATTTTGTGTTCATTCTTTCTGATCATGTGAATGAACTAATGAGCATATCAATTGAAGGAATGGAAGTACCGGACACACGAGAAGCCACCAGAGATGAACACATTGCATTCAAGAAGTTCATTAACTGAGTTGTGCAAAATTATAACAAGAAACCAAGAAGGATGTAGACGTAGTGCTTCATAGAAGGCTTGAGTAGCCAACTTTAATTTGTGTGATTATTTTAAAACACGAGTTAAATCTAATAAAATGGTCATGAAACATTTTTTCAGTTTTTACTATGGTGCCATACAGCCCACCTTCACCCTCACAGTCTCACTCCTCATTGGGCCTGACACACCAAACCCCTGTAAAATTCAAACACCCCCCCTAATTTCAATTCCCAGGGAAACCACTGCTCGGGGGGTTATTTACACAGCGGCTTCCGCGGGCTCCGTACAAGTAGGACGAGCTGGGTGCAGTGACGGGCTTGCTGCGTGGGCAGGACACGATGTGTCAGGTTCCTTTGCCTGGGAGTAAGGCAGGGCTTGCAGAAATTGCTGTTGGCACTTGAAGAAGCTGCCTCTGTGCCTCCTCCACCTGAGAGCCGCTCCAGCCCTCCAGCACGATGGTCACTGCTGGATGGATTCTCCTAGGGGAAGTCTGCGCCCAAACGTTACAAACTGTGTGCACCATATTTTAAAATTCTGCATATTTTAGTTGTCAGTGTAACACAAAATAATCACATTCCTTTTGGTTATTTGCATAATTTATTTCAAAATACCTGTCAGCAAGAATGTCTGTAACAATACAGAGACACACACAAAAAAGACTCAGGATACGTTTTTTGACAGAGATTCCTTAAAAGGCATATTAATCCAGAACTTTGAGTAATAATTTGTTCAAACTACAATACCGAAATGTATTTCTTGAACCTCCCAGAGGCAGTGCAAAGACTTGGGGGGTAGGGGTAACAGAGGAGCTGAGGGAGAGGAAAGGAGCCTGGGGGTGAATCTGGAGGGTTGTTGGGTGTGGGTGGGAGAAATGTGGAAAGGATTTTTTTCAGTGGGGGGAAGGATTCTTTGGGAGTTGGGGAGCTTCCCCCATGCAGACCCTGGCTGACCTCTAGCCTCTCCCATTCAGTCAGGCACATTTTCCCTGCACCTGCCTCCCCCAACCCCATGTGGCCCTGCAACACCCCCCACCCCCTTCAGCCCCTGGCTCAATGCTGTCATACCACTAGCTCCTGAGCCTGCACCCCATTCTGTTCCCCACTAGTCATTCTGAACCCCAGTCTGTGACATACCCCCCAGCAACCCCATGTGCCCCACTCTGTCTCTCCCATGACTCCTCACTTGGCCCAGCTGTGAGGAACACAGCTGCTGGCTGCCCTCTCTTCTGGTGCCACAGCAGCCCTTGGTGTATTCTGTGGTGAAAAAAATCTGCAGGGGGACATGAATTCTGCATGTGCACAGTGGTACAGAATTCCCCCTAGGAGTAAATTTAATATTAACACCACCTTGGAAGGTCTTTGAGATTTGATATTATCACAGATCATGCTGGCTGTAGGCTCCTAATGAAGGTCAGTTGGTATGCAGATATATTCCTATTGCAATACTTCAGAATATCCCAGTCTTATGCCATAGGTGATAGGTTTTGTACTGTCAATGTATAACATTGTGTTAGCCACAATTATACACATTTACAATAAAAAGTACACTCTTTAATATTTTCATTTAACATTTCCATTGTTTATAATTTATTCCCTTTACAAAGTCTGAAGATAATATTTTTCTCTCCACCAGTCTTTTCCATGTGGTAAGCATTGATTTTGCTTTCCCTGAGCATGGCTTTTTTTGTTTGCTTCCTAGTTTGGAATAAGCCTTATTGTCAGCCTAGTTCTTGCAATTGTTTTAATAGTTAAATGTGGCTGTAAATAGAGGAAGCATTTTGATTTTGTTTCAGCCTTGCATGAACAGTGATCTCTGCTCTCTTAATTTCATTTTGAAACAAAGTGGTCGGTTAAGAACAATATAGGTACTTAGAACCCTGGGGATATTGCCCTACCATATTCTATTCACATTTTGGGCATGTACTGTTATATGACATTAGTAAAGAATCTCAGAAAGAGTTGCTTTCTTATAATACTGAACAAGGAACTTTATTAAAATGCAGAAAATAGGTTTGGTTGGGTTTTGGTTTTTTTGTTTGTTGGTTTGAGGTTTTTTCAGGGTGGATTTGATTTAAATCATGATTTAAATCACTAGTCAGGGAAACTATTTAATCGTAGTTTTCTACATAAAAGTGCATTCTTGTTGGTTATTATAACCTTAATACATATTCTTCACAACTCAGAGATAGATGTACGTTTCATTTTTAGAAGATACATACTATACATTTTTAAACACTGATTTATTTTGAAAACTTTTCAGATTAGTTTTACAGCTATATCAGAAAATGAATGATTGTTTGTTTGGTTATTTCATTTACCAAAGGCAATTGAAGCAGATATTTATGAAGTCATTGAGAGGTGAACTATCTCCAATTCAACAGGTTAATCATTAATATTTGGAGGATTTTCTTGCCATGCTGTATTGGGAGGAGAACATCACAGACAGACATTTAAATTGTTTAAGTATTCTGGATTTTTTTCTTCAACAGCAAACATATAATATTTTAACAAAACAAGCATATGTCCCTCGCGTCTCACATTTATCTCCAGACTTCTCCTTGTCCAGTGTTCTGCCTCCAAGAATCTTCTATTCATTGAACTTTTTGAAACTTTGCATTTTTAGAGAGAGGTAAGGGAAAGACTCTGTGTACACAAATTTGCAGAGGGACAATAGAGTTGAGGTCTGTTATTTCTCACCTCTATATATTATTTTTTTAAAAACATTCTTGCTGTTAACAAGCATCTTGTTACCTCTGGAGACACAAATCCACAGTTTGAGAACTCCAAAACTAAGCATCTCTGATGGTGTATTCTAGACCAGTGGTTCTCAAAGCTGGTCTGCCGCTTGTTCAGGGAAAGCCCCGGGCGGGCCGGACCAGTTTGTTTACCTGCCACGTCCACAGGTTCAGCCAATCGCGGCTCCCACTGGCCACCGTTTGCCGCTCCAGGCCAATGGGGGCTGCGGGAAACGGCATAGGCCAATGGACGTGCTGGCCGCCCTTCCCGCAGCCCGCATTGGCCTAGAGCAGCGAACCACAGCCATGGGAGCTGCAATTGGCAGAACCTGCCGATGCGGCAGGTAAAAAAATCGGTCTGGCCCGCTAGGGGCTTTCCCTGAACAAGCGGCAGATCAGCTTTGAGAACCACTGTTCTAGACTGAGCACTGAGTCCCATTGGGTAGACAGAAAGATTAGCCTAAATAATCTATGCAGAAGCCTGTGAAACCCTATAAGATTGGGTCCCTAATCCATTAACTATTGGAACTCATTTACAAAATTTTTCTTAAACTTTACATGAATATATTGTCTCATACTATAGAATTAGAATTTATAATCCCTACTCCATGATGAGATATCTTTGAGCAATAATGTATCTTTATCTTTAGATAAAATGCTTTTTGAGGGAAAAAACTATCAAAAAATTTGATTAAAAAAAAATCATTGATTTTTATCCACCCTGGGTTTTTTTGTATAAATAACCTGTAACAAGAATAATCTTTAACAACAAATTACCCGGATGAGTTACTAGCTTCACAGTTTTGTGATTGAGAATGGTTTTGTCCAGTTGATTGGTCTGGATTATCAAATCCCAAAGATGTAGACTCTGGTTCAGTAGATTTAGGATTCTTCTGAGTAGAATCCTACTGATTCACTCCAGCTGTGCTGTGAGTGCTATTGATATAAGGGAAACATGCATCTGTGGTTGGAATCAATTGTTTTGGTTACCTGCTGGTGGTTCTTCAAGCTTCTTTGTACCTCTGTTAGCCTGAACCATGCAGGATCTTGGGGTGCAGCTTCATCCATTAACAACTGGAGTTGTCCAATATCTTTTCTAATTCAGTTTCATTTGGACTGGGTCTCCTTGTTTAAGCTTGGGTAAGTGTTAGTTGAATTCTAATGTTTAAAGGATAAAGCCTGAGATTTTACATTTGGCATCTCTACCTCAGATCCTTTAAGCAGAGCCACTTGGGATGAAGATTGGCAGTTTTGTTCTGATCTCTTGACCCATAAACAGATGAGCTCGGCTTACCCCACTGTCATCTACTACTCGCGACTTCCCTGGTACATATTCTGCTATTGGTTTATGATGCTCTTTCTCTGACTCCCCTATCAACTAAAATATCATCCATATGAACTTCCATTCCCTCCCAACCTTGGAGAATCTCCAATTTTCCTCTGGAAAACTGCTGGGATGCTTGTGATGCCAAACAAGAGGTTACAAAAACGATACCTTCTGAACTGTATTATAAAAGTTTTCAGCTGGGATTCTGTTCCACTACCCAGACATCAACACTAGCGAACATATTGTTGCACAAGCTAATTTGGAGATTATAGTCCCTACAGTGGAGAGAATATACCTTTCCCCTTTTACTGCTTCACTTAGCCTCTTCAGATCTATCCATGGATATGCTGATCATTTCCATAACAGGTATCTCAGGGACCTACCACTCTTAGTTCAGTAATGGCATAGCATGCGTTATTCTTTTCCGTTCTGTTTAGTACTTCGGGAAACATTTGAGTGGGCACCCTCTACGCTTTATTGTATGCCTATGGGGACAGTCCTAGGAGGTTACTTGCAGTGGCCTGCATAAACAAAATATTTTTAAATGTTTTAAAGTTCCTACAGGGTTGTTCCTTCACTCTGAAATTTCATTGATTTCACATGAATCAATGGATGTAAAAAATGCCATTTTGGATAAAACCTGTAATCCATCTAATCTAGAGTACCCTAATGTCCAATATGATGATGGTATGCTGAGTACTTTGATGGTGAATATTTTTGAATATTACCATTTCAAGACACAAGTTTTACATTAAAGATAAGGGTTCACTTTAGAGACACTACCAAAGAGACCCTTTCTATTCTTTATTCTGCAATGTGGGTGTGACCTTTTACATATTATGCATGACCAAGGCTTTGCTCTGATTTGTTAGTATAGGGTCTCAGGACTTGTCTTCATTACAGTGCTAAATCGGTTCTGCAGTGCTGATGTAGCGTGTCTGGTGAAGATGCATTATGTTGGCATAATTACTCTGCTTCTTTCGCTGACATAGCTCAGTGTAGATGCCGCTTTAAGTCGATGTAAGTCACGTCTCTCAGAGGGATTTTTTTTCACACCCCCAAGCAACATAACTTACATTGACTTAAGCAGTAGTGTAGACAAGCCCTCGATCTGTGCTGTGGTGCTGCTGCTAGGTTTTTCCTTTAATAAATAATGTTGTAGCCCCATTTTTAGTGGAATGGTTAAGAATGCCACTTGGGACTTAACTCTCCTTTCTTGTTGTAGGCAGGGTTTCAGAGCAGTGCTTAATGCTTGCATCAGGTGTGCTTCAATACATAGGAAAAACAGGATGTGATAACCTGTGGAAAATTGGCCAGTTCTGAGTAGATGGCTTTGGTCATTTGGCCACCTGGCTTCTTTATACTTAGATTAAAACCCTTTCAGGGCAGGGTTCATCCCTTTGTTATATGTTTGTACAGTGTCTAGTACAAAGGGGCTTTGACCACTGATTGGAGCCTCTAGACCAGTGGTTCTCAACTCTTTACCATTGTGGACTGCATATGCAGCTCTCTGTGTGTTATGTGGGCTGCAGCCACACAATATATATACTACTTATATATATATGACATGTATATGACTACCTGAGGATGTCACATGGGCCGCATCTGTGTGCTGATTGGACCACAAGCAGCCCGTTGGCCATCGGTTGAGAACCACTATTCTAAACATCACCACAATGCAAATAAATAATAATATGATAAAGAGTGGATGCTAGCTAATCTGTGCAGTTTAGGACGTAGACCAATGGGGTGAGATGTTCTGGGCATGAAAAGGGTTTCTTGAAGGTGGTTGGGTCAGGAGTGGAAAGCGTTTTGACTCATTTAACCTCCTCATTGCTGGAACCTCCCCTAAATCCCACAGATAAGCACATTCTCAGTGCAGTTTCCTAAGGCTGAGTGAGGAGGATGTTGTGAAGGCCAAGACCATAACAGGGTTCAAAAAAGAACTAGATAAATTCATGGAGGATAGGTCCATCAATGGCTATTAGCTAGGATGGGCAGGAATGGTGCCAGAAGCTGGGAATGGGCGACAGGGGATGGATCTCTTGATGATTACCTGTTCTGTTCATTCCCTCTGGGGCACCTGGCACTGGCCACTGTCGAAAGACAGGATACTGGGCTAAATGGACCATTGGACTGACACAGTAGGGCCATTTTTATGTTCTTATGAGTGTAGTCGTCACCAGTGATGGCCTTTTAATCTTGGCTTTTGTTGATGTAAGTAAATTCCTTAATGTTGCTTTAAAATAGTTTTTCATATTTAACTATAATTAGGAAGAGAATTAGACTGAAGAGGCTATCTTAGGTTTCATGGGTTTTTAAATGGCTTCCATGATCCATCTTATGATTCCATAAAACTTGCAACCCTGGCGAACTACTTCTACTTGTGTTACAGCAAAGATTTTGCAGTCATAAAATGACCTGATTTTCCACTTTTTATTCCAGGGATTATACTACACAAACAAGGTAATAAGCTTTGAATTAAGCTCCAGGGTCACAGGAGAAGGAGTTGGTTGATTCATGAGCTATTTATGCATTATTTGATTGCTTTAATTTACTGTACATTTATAGCTGCAAGTATGTTTATAAAGCTATTGTAGGAATCATTACCCTGGGCTTGAAAAAACATGAGTATTAATATTTTCTAAATTTCTTGAAAAACACAGTGATTGAGAGTGAAACAGATAAGAAACATCTGCAAGTTTTAATCAGTATTTTGGTAAATGATCCTGGAAAAAAAAACGTCAAAAACATCCCCTGAGTATGAGAACCAAGGCCATTTGCTTCCCTGTTTTCATTCTTCATTGCAACAAGATAATTAGAGGGATATCAGCCAACTCTAATTATACCAGGATTTTGCAGATACTTATTAGTAAACTCATGAAAAATCTGTCAAGAGTGGTTGAGAGACCCAGGATGAAAGTAATTGCAATTATCATCCAGTAACACCACTGTCATGGAGAGTGAGAAGACTTGTATAACAGACTTAGATACAGCTATAAACAGAAACAGTCTTTAAGAGTGAGGAAGTCAGGGGAGAGGGCTAGAATACAAAGAAGCTCCTGACCCAATCAATCAATGCATCATACCAAATTCCTCAACAACAGCCGTTTATGGCATCCCGACAAGTAACTAGAAATCTTATTCGAACAGTTGCCTTGAAAGTTAGTTATCAGATATTTCAGGGACAGAGTTCTGCTGAATTAAGGGAGATTATAATGGCACCCAGTGGAGATGACAGGGTTTGTAGAGTGACCTAAGAAGCCAATTTTGCTTAGCATAGTAGATTTAAGAAGCAATCCTGGATCCATGCCACCCCAGTCAAAAGAAGGCAAAACTCAACCAGATTACAAAAGCAAGATGAAACCAGACCTGAAGCAAAAGACCGCAAGTGATTCAAGCAGCTGTCCATTAGCTACCTGTCAAGATATCCAGGGGATCAATATCAAAGGCTTCTAACTGATGCCTAAGAAAGATGAAGTATAAATTAAATGTAAAAAAAAATATTTAATGCAATATTAGGAAGTAAGTTTTAACTGCACACGAGACAGTAAGTTCCAAACTATAGAACTCATAATAGTTTATAACTTGAAACCTATATTTTTGCTGGAGCATTTACATTTTAACATAACAGAAATTTTTGAGTTTAGATATTTGCTTCTCTCTTCCACCATATATTCTTATCTACTTGTATTTACAAAATATTTATATTAAGTTACATGTGGAGTATCTTTCATGCACCCTAGAAGTGACCTATTTTTGCTCGCAATAAGAAATGCTAGATTTGTGACCAATTTTTAAAATGCCCTGTATTGATTTATGTAACTCTTATATTGACCTGCTCTTATTGTTTACTTGCATTTTCTTTGGTATTTAGTTTTATTTACATCCTAAATAAATGTGTGGTTACTAACGTAAATTTACAGAACTTCAGCCTTAGTGAATAATATGAGAAAACTGGACTTTTACATGTAGTAAAAGCAGCCTTCATTAAGTGAAAATAGTGAGTATTGACCTCTTGCCTCTACAGGATCTCTCTGTCTATCTTACAGTGACTGAGAAGCATCCTGTGTCAAATCAACTAGCATTTCTTGTCACTCCAGTTTTGCTAAACATTACTGTGCTGACATTATACTGAGCGGATTCTACCTTTTGGATCTAACCTTCTGCACTGTAGTCCAGGATACAATTGTTATCACTTGTGGAGAGGCTCTAGACCAGGGTTGAGCAAACTTTTTGGCCTGAGGGCCACATCAGGGTTCCAAAACTGTATGGAGAGCTGGGTAGGGAAGGCTGTGCCTCCCCAAACCCTAACCCTATTCACCCCATCCCACTTCCCACCCCCTGACTGCCCCCCTCAGAACCTCCAACCCATCCAACCCCCTCCTTGTCTCATGACCACCCCTTCCTGGGACCTCCTGCCCCTAACCACACCCCCAGGACCACACCCCCATCCAACCCCCCCGCTCCCTGACTGCCCCGCCCTCTATCCACACCCCCACCCCCAACAGGCCCCCCTCTAAAGCCCCTTTCAGAATGTGGCCCTGTGAACATGGGCGGAGGACTCAGGAGGAGCAGGGGCAGCCGGAGAGAAGCAGCAGTTTCCCCTTTAAAGTGCCGCTTCTCTCTGGCTGGCTGCGCAGCTGCCCGGTGCTCCTCCTGAGTCCTCCGCCCACGTTCACCGTGCTCTTGCCACCCGCACCGCCCGCCTTTTCCCTGAGGCTGCAGGTGAGCCTCCCTTCTGTTGTAACAACCAGGCAAGGAACTAATAAACTTTAACAGGACTGTTTTTAAAGTGGAAACCTCTTTACCAAGTTGCTGCTGCACCCTCGGTAGCTCTCACTCCGCCTCCTCAACTCCCCCCCCCATTCCTGTTTACTGTCCTTTCAGACTCCCAACAGCCAGTGCTCCCAGTTCTAATAATTACAAGCAGCATCTAAACACCACATTCCCTCCTCTCTTAAGAAGCTCTCCCAATTAAAATAAACGTTGTTCTAACCACAGGAACAAATATGAAACAAGACACTATACTGTTGGCAGAAATATTACACTGAAAACATTGTAGATACTACATAACATAGTCTCTAGTCCAGACAGGTGGTCGTCTGGGTCTGACAGGCTGTCTCTCAAGCCCCAGTTCCAGTGCAATGTCTTGTTGTATTGATACTATTGTGAAGTCATCCAATGCAATCTGGGTGTTGGCGTAATCTCCTCTTGGTGCATAGGTAGGTGCAAGATAAGAAGCATTCCATACCCGCCCATCAGAAAGTCGATAGGTGTAAGGTCTCTATGATTTTAAGAGGAGCTGTGAATTTATGGTCCCCTTTCCGTAAAATTCCAGGTTTTCGTATTCTAACAAAGGAACCATACTCAAACTTTTGTTCCTTAGCACCCCGCCGCTTGTCTGTGAAAGCCTTATACTTTGCTTGGTTCTGTTCAACTCTTTTTCTCACATCATCCTCAGTTGGGGCATCAGGTCGTGCCTTTAACAATCCAGCAATGTTTAGTATTCATCTGTTTCCCGTGCAGTAACTCTGCAGGTGATCTTTGCATTGTGGCATGTTGTAGCCCGGTATGCTTGCAAGAAATCAGTAGCAAAGGTTATCCACAATCGTCCTTCCAGTTTAGCCGTTTGCAAACTCTCTTTCAAACTTCTGTTAAATTGTTTGATTTCCCCATTGGCTTGAGGGTAATATAGGGATGACCTTCTGTGTAAAATGTTCCTCTCTGCTAGAAAAGTTTCAAACTCCAGGGAAGTAAATTGACTACCATTATCTGAAACCAGTTCTTTGGTGTTACCTTCCCTGCTAAAAACTGAAGAGAGGAACTTAATTACTGTAGCAGAAGAGATTTGTGATGTAAACCCTACCTCAGGCCATTTACTGAAATAGTCTATTAAAGTGATGGCATAACAAGAGTCACTTGGAGCAGTATCAAAGGGGCCTACAATGTCAATTGCCACTTTTTCCCATGGAGATTCAGGAAGAGGACCAGGCTGTAATGGAGGGGTACATGTCACTGCTGTCTTATCATGCATTTGGCAAGTGACACAGGATTTTATGAGTGCTTCAGTTTGAGAGTCCATCCCTGGCCCCCAATACAGATCCTATAGTCATTGTTTGGTTCTGACAATTCCTTGATGAGTATCGTGTGCCAGGTGTATGAGCTTTGACTGTAATTCTTCTGGCACAAGTAGCCGGTGTGTACCTCGTAGCACACAGCCATCAAGCAAAGAAAGTTAATCCCGAACTCTAAAATAAGGCAGCAAAACTGGGTCAAGGTTTTCAGGGTTATTGGGCCATCTCTTTGTCAGAAATTCCCGTCTTTTTTGTTGAATTGGACATGCTGAACAAGCAGCTTGAAATTGTTCTTTTGTAACTGCAGTAAGAATGCTTGTAATAAGCACAACTACTACATCCTCATCCTCCGGTGGACCATCTGGTGAAGGCAAAGACAGGCGAGAAAGGCAATCAGCTACCATATTTTGGTGTCCAGGCTTATATTCCAGTTCATAATTGAAAAAGAGTAGTCTTGCAGATCATCTAGCAATACGATATCCTGCTCTTCCCAGTCATTTCGTGGTGAGCAACATCGTCAAAGGGCTGTGGTCTATGCGCAACTTGAACGTTGAATTGAACTCTCAATTTTTCAGTAGCCCAGACACAAGCAAGTGCTTCTTTTTCGACTGTAGAATATTTCCTCTTGGCATTACTTAGCGTCCTCGAAGCAAATGCAACAGTCCTCTCCGTATTGTCCTCATGAAGTTGTGTGAGGACAGCCCCAAGTCCATAATCAGAAGCATTAGTAGTTACAATTGTGGGCAATGCAGGACTGAATAGTGCAAGTACTGGACTATGTATAATCAAGTCTTTCACCATTTTGAAACTAGCTTGTGCATCCGTTGTCCACACTAAGGTTGAATTTCTCCGTAGTAATTCTTGTAACGGTTCAATGACAGAAGCTTAATTGGGAATGAATTTTGCATACCGGGGGTAAGACCCAAGAAGGAATGTAAGGTTTGCAAATCTGTTGGAGGAGGAGCATTTGAAATTGCCAGGATATGATCTGGATCAGGTTTTAGTCCAGCCTGTGAAATTGTATGTCCCAGAAAGGAGAGTTCAGTTTGTCTAAATGTGCATTTGGACCTATTGAGCTTGAGGCCTGCTTTGCTGATGCAGTTTAGTACAGACTGCAGGTTATTGTCATGCTCCTCAAAAGTATTTCCAAACATGATAATATCATCCAGATAGCACTGAATTCCATGTTGATTCTTCAGAATCAATGACATCATTTTTTGGAAGGCACTTGGGGCAGATGCGAGACCATATGGAACAAGTTTAAAACGAAATAGTCCCTCGTGTAATAAATGCTGTGAGGTCTCTGCTATCTTCATGCAACCTAACCGGGTAGTATGCGGTCTGCAAATCAAGAGTAGTAAACATCTTTGCTCCACGGAGTTCTGCAAATACTTCTTCTATGTGAGGAAGAGGATGGCTGTCAATCACAATAGCTTTATTTGGCTCCTGTAAGTCCATACAAAGGCGAATGCCTCCACCCTTCTTCTGCGTCACTACTATAGGTGAAACCCATTCTGAGGAGTCAATCTCCTCAATAATGTCCTTTTGAACAAGTTTTCTAAGTTCCTCTGAAACAGCTTCCCTGGCTGAAAATGGTAAGCGCCATAACTTCTGTTGTACAGGCATCACATTATTCCGCATTTTAACTTTATGCAGAAACCCATAAGCACAGCTGAGTTTCTCCTCAATCTGGTGTTGGGTCCCAGCTGAAACTGGTCTGTGTACCGCAAGAGTGCTTTGCTGAGGGAGATAAATTCGTCCATTAACTACCCTGAGATTTAAAGCCACCAATAAATCTCTGCCAAGAATAGGAGTGCCTTTGTGGACAATGTAGAACTCTGCAGTTACACAGCAATCACCAAAAGTAACTATTGCTGGCAGGCAGCCATGTACTGGACTATGTTTTTTTCAAATAGCACACCAAGTGAAGTTTGGGTTCAGTAAGAGGCACATCTTTAAAATAATGCAAATAGATGGAATCAGGTAGTATAGATACTTCTGAGACAGCGTCCAACATTAGCTGAATAAAGTGTGATTTGCCTGAGGGTATGGCAGAAATATTTACAGTGCACTTTATTTGTTCTGGAATATGTGCAGTAGTGATTTTGTCCACGCTCAGCACAGTAACATCTGGTATTGTAACTGCATGCACCTGCTGATTGAACTGGCTGCTGCAACGTACTTTAGCAAAATGCCCAATCTTTTTGCAATGATTGCACTGAGCTACTTTTGCCAGACATCCTGTGTAGCTTGCAAGGTGTTGTGGGGATCCACAGCGAAAGTATGCTTTTACTGTATTTTGAATTTGCTGGTTCTGTGGTTTTCCATTAGTTTTCATCTTGTAATCGTTTGTCTGCAGCGATAGTGAACTTTTCTGCAAAGGAGTCACAGCCTGGACTGTGCCTCCTATATCCATGCTCATTATTTTGGCTTCAGCTGTAGCTGACTCAATCTGAGTAGCAATGGTTATTGCTTTTTCTAGTGTAAGCTGTGGTTCTAGAAGCAAGCGTTCTCTTACATGAAGCATGGTTGTTTTCTCAATGAGCTGGTCTCTAATCATCTCATCTGCCACATTCCCAAAGTCACAAGTTACAATCAGACTCCTCAGGGAAGCAATATACTGCATTATAGTCTCCCCTGTTTTCTGCTCACACTGGCGAAATCTGTAGCAATTAGCTACTACATTCACTTTTGGCACAAAAAATTTCTTTAATGCAGTGAGTGTTTATTATCTGCAAGGAGAAAAGTTAAAATATACGCTGCCCTTCTGCTCCAAGGCAGTGGATTAGCATGCTTTCTTACTTCAGAAATCTCTGTAGCGGTGATTGCAAGCAGATTAAATCTCAAACAAATGGATCCAGGCAGTAAAAGCAATTGGAGGCTCACCTGGGCTTTGCAGAATGGGTGCAAGTGGGTTCAGAGGCAGAAGATCCATTCTCATCGCCAAAATGTTGTAGCAAGTGTGACGGGGCAAGGCCAGATGGCTATAGAAAAGTAGTGGGAGATAGATATATTAGCTCCAGGCTAAACAAATCCCTGGTACCAGGTTAAGTGAAATGGAAGCTGCTCCAGGTCAATTAAGACACTTGGGGCCAATTAAGAACTTTCCAGAAGGCAGGGAGAATGCTATGTTGATTGGGACCCCTGAAGCCAATCATGGGTTGGCTGAAACTAGTTAAAAGCCTCCCAGCCAGTCAGGTGGGTGGGCATGTCAGGAGCTGTGGGAAGAAGTTGCGCTGTTGGAGAGGCTGAGCAGTACACATCATATCAGGCACAAGGAAGGAGGCCCTGAGGTAAGGGTGAAGTGGAGCTTGAGGAAGTGAGGGCTGCTGTGGGGGAAGTAGCCCAGGGAATTGTACATGTCATGTTTCTAAAAGGTCAGCTACCATAGCTGATACTATTAGGGTCCCTGGGCTGGATCCCGGAGTAGAGGGTGGGCCCGGGCTCCCCCCCACACCTTTGCCCCTGATTAATCACTGAGACTGGGAGACAACAGAGACTGTGCAAGGAAGGATAACTTCTCCTCACCTCTCTCGCTGGCTTATGATGAAAATGGCTCAGTAGACTGTGACCCTTGTCTCTAGAGAAGGAAGGCTTATGCAGAGGGTCACAGTGAGCCTCTGAGGCTAGCGAAATCCGCCAGGAAATGCGGGACCCATGGAGGCAAGGACAGAGCTTTGTCACACAAGGTACTAACGAACTTCAACAGGACTTTATTTTTAAAGTGGAAACTTCTTTACAAAGCTGCTGCTGCACCCTCGGTAGCTCTCAATCTGCCTCCTCAACTTCCCCCCCCCCTTCCTGTTTCCTGTCCTTTCAGACTTCCAACAGCCAGTGCTCCCGTTTCTAATCATTACAAGGAGCATCTAAACACCACACCTTCCTGCTCTCCCCTGCCCCCACAGTGCAGCCCCCTCCCACACTGGCGGTGCTCTGAGGCTGCGGGGCAGCGGGGGAAGGGCCGGGGACTAGCCTCCCCAGCCGGGAACTCAATGGCTGGGCAGGACGGGCCCGCGCGCCATAGTTTGCCCACCTCTGATCTAAAAACAACTTTTCACTTGTGGGTTTCTTTAAAATTTATTTACATTTCACAAGGTATGGAGCATGGGATTTTCCATACCAAACATGGCCAATCTAGTCTGAGATCCTGCTTCTGTCAGGAAGAGAAAAAAAACCCAGCATGCATCTGGCCAATTGTCCAGTAGTGCATCTAAGAGAAAAATGCCTTCCTGACACTTGTGGCAGCTAGCTGATAGCAGCAATCCAATCTGAAGGCCCAACCCTGCAAAAATCTGACCATGTTCTCCAGAATGCTAAATTAACTTAATTTCTATTGAAGTCATTGGGGATTGAAGGTGCTTAGTGCATGGTTAGCTACAGGTGTGATTATATGATTTTACATCTCTGGATGGTTAGGATCCATTTTGATTAAATTAAGCAGTAGATGCATTAAAATTGCAGTTCCATTATCTGATTGCTACAAATCCTTAAAGATGCAAGTTATTTTATGTTTTACGGCCTGTGATGTACTCGAGATGTACAGAAATGTTTCCAGTAGCACATAGCTGCAGCCTGTGTCTATCTGCCAACAGTACCTCACCACTTTAACAATAATGAAGGATTTCAAAATACTGGAGCCCTCTTTTCTTCTTGACACCTACAGAAGCTTTGAGAACAGATTTTCTGAAGCAATTTATTTACTAGACTTTTAGGTTTCTAAAGTATTCCCAGTTAAGAGACTTAGGCTGCTTGTACATTTATGAACAACACACACTAGGTTTGACTCCCTTTAAACATAATTATTTGCATTATTGTCATGCCAAGGAGCCTTAGTCAAGGACCATTGTGCTAGTCGCTGTACAAACACCGAACCAAAAGACGGTCTTTGCCCCAAGAAGCTTACACTGTTAGTATAAGACAAGGGACAACAGATGGATACTGATAGGAAAGTACAAGGAAACAGTGAGCATGATGGACAGTTATCTTAGCAAGTCAGCAGGTTGGCCATTTTCAAGTTTTTTGTTGGCATCATGCCAAAGGAGAGTTTTAAAGGGGGTTTTGAAGGAAGATAATGAGATAGCTTTGCAGATGCACATCAGCGCTCCTCCCAAGTGTGGGGGTAGCATGAGAGAAAGCACAAAGTTGTTTGTTTGAAAATTTAAAGAGTGAGAGAATGGAGGCTGGCATCCAGATCAATGGAAGTCGACATCTCAGTAGTGAAAGACAGATGATAGGTAGAGTGGGGGTAGGTCACGAAGGGCTTTGAAAGTTAAGATAAGTAGCTTATGTTTGATGCAGTTGAGAAGGGGGAGCCAGTGGAGGGATTCAAAGAGGGGGTGACACATAGTGACAGGCTAGGAAATTGACCTTTGCAACAGCATTCTGAATGGATTGCATAGTTGCATTTGTCAATGCCAGAGAAAAGGCGGCTGCAGTAATTGAGATGCAAGATGATGAGAGTTTTAGCTATATGGATAGAAAGGAAAGACCGTATCTTAGAGATGTTCTGCAGAAAGAATATGTATGATTTCGACATAGTCTGGATGTAAGGACCTAGAGAGAGAGATGAGTTGAAGATAACTCCCAAGTTGCAAGCCTGAGTGACAGATCAGTGTTGTGCCAGTGTGTGACAAAGTGACAATGCAACTTCATTGAAGCATCCAGAAATAACCATAGTTTTGTTGCATCATGGAATCAAATAAGTGGCAACCCTACTTCCCCCAAAAGATGTGAATGCAGCCATATTTGTATTCCTTATAAACTCTAGTCATCTGCATTTGTAAGCAGCTGGTCTTGGAAGGTGTGCTCTGGTTACACCCTCTGCATATCCAATCCAGAAATCTGTGCTAATGAATCCAAAAGGTGATTAAGCAGACAGAAAATGAAAGCTGCCAAAGGAAATTACACATTACAATCAAAGGCAGCAGGACGCCTACTCTGAGAGATGAGTGGGTGTTTAGTCAGCAATGGGCTTGAATTCATTGAATCTTCTCTGACAAATGAAGCAGAGATGGTCAACAGGATTGTGTTTCTAATTTACTGTGTCTAGAAGGTGGGGGACAATAATACTAATCTACTCCAGCCACATGGAGCTCTGAAATAATAAGTGCTGAGTATCATTGGTAGCAACAAATGGGGAAATGTGGTGTGAAAAAGATGCAAACTTTCACAGGCATAATGAGTAAGTAACCTTGCCCCTGGATTCTTCCCTCTTTCATTGCTATCATCCCCATCCTATTAGGAGAGCCCACTAAACCACTGGTTTCTACAGCGTATTGGGTTCCAACTGATGGTGATGGAATTATGTACCTTTTGTTGCCCAGTGACATTCAGAATAGTATTTTGGATGTTGTTGCACATTTTTTTGAAATGTAGGTTTCTTTTCTGCCATTACAGATGGGCACCTAGTCTACATTCACCTGAGAGTTCAAATGACCAAATACAGACTGGTAGTCTGAAACGCATCCTTCTGAAGAAACGAAAGACTCTGGTGAGTGTAAATATAACCACAGAGCACCTAATCTTTGTCCATCTGGGATGCTTTGGCAACTTGCCAGAAGCCCAAGGGCCATGCCAGACATTTATAAAATGAAGCAAATTGCAGCTTCTTTCATCTCTGTTCAATCCATAGAGGCTACAGGTCTCGGCATGCAATGCTGCAATCCCTGGCTTTTCAGATCAAGAAACAGTATTGCAGGCTGGAGTCTTTGAATAATCAATGGCAGATTGGGGGGAGGGGGTGTGGAAATAACAGTTGTGCTTCAATTCTCTTCTTGGCTGCAGGTTTTTTTTAGTATAACCACAATATGGCAGACAACCAAAGCCAGAATTTGGCCAGTGCAGTAAATAAAATTAGACCTGACATCTCATGCTATGTAATCGTGAGCTAAAAGCTACTTAAAAGAACATCAGTTTCTTCAAAAGTGGCAGTCATACTGAGTAAAATAAAACCTTAACCTGCTTGTAGAAGTGTGTCCCATTAACAGAGAGCAAACTCCAGAAACACCATATTATCGTAGATAACTTGTGAGGGCAGAAGGAGATATACAAGTCACACATTGTTTCTTAAAAAAACAACACCATTGTGAGAGTTTAGTGGCACTCTGGGAATGCGTCAGCCCCTGGAGTGAGCTGTATAGCCTATTCATACAGTAACTCTCAGTGCAAACTGTACTGCTTTGTTTCTACAATTGGGAAGTCATTTTAGAATTTTTCTCACAACACAATATCTTTTTTAAGTCTCAGTAAATTGGAGTCACAATGCTTCACCAGTACAATTTCTCCACTTCTTACTGAGGTCAGAGGGACATTTAAACTATCACAGGATCATCACAGGCATCCTAAGATTAAAACTTCTCCCATGGATAACTCTTTATAAAGTTTCCAGACATAAGGAATTTGTATTAGACAATCAGAACTCCAACTATCCCGTGATAATAGTGAACATAAAGAGTGACAAGTCACCTCCTCCGACACTTTTCTCCAAGGAAATAATGATTTATGGAAGTGAGTGTGTCACTGAGAAATGCTGCAGGATGCAGCAATGGGAAAGTTCTGAAATGGCTGGTAGGCTTTCAGAATTCACTACAGGGGTCTGCTTCTTTTTTCAGAGACAATTCAGTGTTTTGAAAGGAAATTCAATTTTATTGGTAATTGATTCTTTACTTTAGGGCTTGCCTCCATTAGGGAGATTTGCATCCACGGTGCTACATCCCTGCAAACCCCCAGTGATGATATGCCTCATAATGTCAAGTGGGGCTTACATGGATGTGACATGCTCTGGTTCCAAATGGGTAAACAACCCCAATACGTGCTTGGCTTTTCATCAGCACAATACAGCTCCACTGAGGGGTTGCATGGAACAGCTCCCACAGTGCATAAATCCCTAATGGAGACAAGGCCCAAATGAAGCATCAAATTCTGGTTTTCATACAAATTTGGAAGTTATGAATGACAGAATGCCGCTTTGTTGACATGATATTTATTTTGCAATAGCACACAGAGTCCTCAGTCAGGATCGGGGGACCATTGTGTTAGTCTGTGCTGTGGCTCCAGACATCTGTGGAAAGACATGCCCCTGCCCCGAGGAACATGCAGTCTAAGAAGCATGTCCCACAGCCACCAGGGGCTTTTTTACATACTGACTTGCACTAGTTTAATTAACTAAACCATTCAGTGCAGGTCATTTTCTTTAAAAAACAAAAAAAAAGAGAGCGAGAGAGACAATAGTTCAACTAGTCTTTGGATGTCACAGAATATCAGGGTTGGAAGGGACCTCAGGAGGTCATCTTCTCCAACACCCTGTTGAAAGCAGGGCCAATCCCCAATTTTTTTTTGCCCCAGATCCCTAAATGGCCCCTCAAGGGTTGAACTCACAACCCTGGGTTTAGCAGGCCCATGCTCAAACCACTGAGCTATCCCTCCCCCATAAATGATTATTCTTGGTTACATTAAGGAGCAGCAGACATGCTACCATGGCTTATGGAGATATACCTATCTCATAGAGCTAGAAGGGACCTTGAAAAGTCATCGAGTCCAGTCCCCTGCCTTCACAGCAGGACCAAATACCATCCCTTATTGTTTCCCCAGATCCCAAAATGGCCCCCCTTAAGGATTGAACTCACACCCCTGGGTTTAGGCAGGCCATTGCTCAAACCACTGAGCTATTCCTCCCCTAGCTGAGAGAAAGGGGTTTTCTGGCATCTTCTCTTTCCTGAATTAACTGTCCCTTACAATCCTGCACTGGGCCATCTGTGCTGGTTCTAGAAAGGCACCTGATTATTTTAACCCCAGTTAGAAACACTGGGCACAGAGGGATTCACAGGTGTCATTTCTGCTTTTCTTTCAGGCCTATCAGTTTTCTGTTGGAGGTCGTTTGTCCACATGGCCTGCATATGCATCTGGGCAGGCTATCTTACAGAATCAGAAACCCTGTTGTAGTCCAAAAGGGAGAAGGTAAGACTAGCACTTTATTATTAAAAGTGCTAGGAAAAACTGCAGCATACAGCACTGGGTCTGGGAAATAGGCCCAGGATGTTCCAGCAGGGTAGCAGAAAATGGGCTTGTCTACACCCAGGAATTATAGAACAAAATCACCAGCGTTGCTACTCAGCTGCATCAGTTGGAACTCTATTGTGGGGTGCTGGCAGCATCCCTAGGGACTTCTGGTATCAGACAAAGCAGAGCCAGTTCTGAGCAGCAGCTGTGTGGGAAACACCAAGGGTTTGTTTAATAGTGATTGTGGTCAGTGCTTAATCAAAAACCAAAACGGATTCTTAAGCTGAAAATGTCCTTTGGTGTCGATGCATTGCTTCGCATTACATTGGGTCTACCAGACACTAAGACAGGTTTCAGAGGGGTAGCTGTGTTAGTCTGTATCAGCAAAAGCAATGAGGAGTCATTGTGGCACCTTAGAGTCTAACAAATTTATTTGGGCATAAGCTTTCGTGAGCTAAAACCCACTTCATCAGATGCATGGAGTGAAAAATTCAGTAGGCAGGTATAAATATACAGCACATGAAAAGATGGGAGTTGCTTTACCAAGTGGGGGGGTCAGTGCTAACAAGGCCAATTCAATCATGGTGGATGTGGCCCATTCCCAACAGTAGACATGAAGACCTCTCAGGCCTTTCCCTGGGTATCCTGCCTAGGCAGTCAGGTGCTTTCCAGGACAGAGTTGACTACAACTCCAGTCAGCCAACAGGGCAGGCTCCAACTAGAACAAATTTGATTGATGTAAATAAGTGTTCTAGTAAATTTGGCTTCAGCTGAACCCTATATTGATGGCACTGAGAGTTGTCACCTCCCTGCAGGCCAGCAGCTTGGCCAGCCAGCCAGGACACTGAAGGCTAGCCCTGGTTGCGAGGTTAGTAATGGGAAGTGGGTTGGTGCAAGGCGAGGCTCCGCATACACATGGAGGAGCAGACAGAAAAACTCTCACATGGCTAAATTCAATGCATCCGATGAAGTGAGCTGTAGCTTATGAAAGCTTATGCTCAAATAAATTTGTTAGTCTCTAAGGTGCCACAAGTACTCCTTTTCTTTTTGCGAATACAGACTAACACGGCTGCTACTCTGAAATCTCTCACATGTACATTCTCTCTCTCACACGCACACACCTTGATGAGAACTCCAATGCCAGATTGCCAGATCTCCTCTAGTTTTGGGCCTAGATGGAAAGACAGAAAATGTAATGGGGTGGGAAAGACCTGCTCTCTGCCTCAAATACACACTGTGTTCCAGACTGACACAAATACAGATGGACCCCAATACTTCTTTTCACATATATTCAGCCGGGAAAAATGTGAGTCTCTTTGTAGTGCAACCTATATATGAGGCACAGCCCTGTTGAACCTGAGTAGTGAGGTAAAGTCTGGCGGGGTGGCAATCGAATCTGCCTCTGTTCCTGTGAGCCACTCAGGACACTGAGTCTCTCATATACTGGAAAGATGTACCGCTACAGTAAAGTGATCCACTCTAAAGCTATGGCAGGTGGGAGAAGAGAACCCTAGAGCTCACAGTTTGTAAACCATAGATGTGGTAGAATTTTGCCTGTCATTTTCTGTCTGTCTGCAGCAAGAAACTGGCTTCTCTTACCATTGCAAAACCACGCTACCTGGAGGAGCTGGAATCCTACCTAAGGAAAGAGCTGCAGTCTCTGGACCTGACTAAAGAGAATGCTCAAGAACTTAAGCTCCAGGTCTGATGGAAGGGAGACACTGGTGAATTCAAACATCAGTGCAGAGTGGGATGGATTTTTTTTTTAAACTAGTCATTCATAGGTTCCTTAAAAGAAAAGCAGATGGACAGAGAAGACCCTTTGGCCAGTGCTGAATGAGAACTGGCTTTGTTTGGCACTTTGAAGCCATGTGCACAAAGCAGTGTAACTGTGCTATGATGATAACACTTAGCACCTCCTAGAACACTTCACATTTTCTTGCCCAGCCACTACCTAGTTTCTCCATTGTTTTTTGGAAATGTGAATGGCCCCCAGAATGCAACTTGTGGGCCAAATGCAGTTGCTGAAATTCCACGCTATGGCCATCACACATTGCCTTGCACTACTGTAATACAAAAAACAGGTCCCACACTTGACCAGGACCCCATTCTCCTAGGCCAGGGTTCCAAACCTACAGATGGGCCAGATCTGACCCCAAGACCCATTTCTTCAGCCTCATGCTAGATTGGGCATGGGTCACTGAGTCCCCCTCCTCCTGCTGAGCCCCTTTGTATAGCCTTGCTGACCAATGCGCACAGCAGAGGTTTAGTGGAGAGGCTTCTTCCTTCTCTCTTCCCTGCTCCTGCTGAGCCCTGGCCTCAGAGGAGTGGCTGCTTCTCCCTGCCTCTCCTTCTGCAGATCAGATCACCCCAGATTCAGGGAAGTGGCTCTTGCTCTTCCCACTCACACACTTTGGGGGTGTGGAGACAGAGACAAATCCCCAAAGGGGCCACAAGAAAGGGGAAAGAACCCCAGTGAGGGTGAGGGGAAAGGGTTGGGTGGAGGGGAATAAAGAGATAACTGGACAGAGGGAAGAAGGTTTCATAAATGAGAAATTTAAGTGAGATCCCGTAACTGCCTCAGTAAAGGGGTCCATTCTGCAGTCAGTGAGACTGGGAAGCCCTTCCTGGTGCATGGTACTCCAGCCCATGGACACTGACTGAAAGGTACTAATTTCCACTCCCTCCCAAACAAGTTTGACCCTCTTGTGCTGAGCACTGACCATACAGGTAGGGAGAGACTATTCCTGCCCCGCAGCCCTTAGAATCTAAACAGATAACACTGACAAAGGGCCAAAGCAATGTCTCTTTTCACTTATCTTTAGTACGGAGGCACACCCCATAGTGATTAGAGAGTTCAGCATGCAGTGGGGATGTGAGGAACTCAGAATCACTGACAGGAATGCCTTTCTTAGTTAAAATGAAATGAATAGAAGAAAATAGAAGTGGTTCATTACAGATATGTGTAAGGAAATATAGTCCCTTTACAGTTACCTATTACTTCTGTAGGCTGTTCTGCTTGGCAGTAAACGTCTTTATTAAACAAGGGAAGAGTTATAGAAAAGACCAGATTACTTAGTTTCATGTCCAGGTCTAGCTCTATAGTGGCTTGGAATTTTAGATGTAATTTGCTGTCACTAGATAGCTCCTGTTCCAGGCTTTCTATGAATATCAAGCACTGGCACCAAATATAAGGTATTTTGGAGATATTGGTAATAAACATCATATTATAATTATTTTGAAATCTAAGGGCAAACCCTGATCAGTCACAACTGGCTCATATTCTGAAAATGACTTAGCTTCCACCCAGAACAAAACTTGCTCACCCCAAAACCTGAGGTCCTGTCAGCTCTGCTCAGACACGAAAGACCCCATGGCATTTTTCATATGATTGGGGATTTGGCCAAAATTTCCCATTCCTGTCTGTCATCCTCCACCCCAGAGGTTGTTGCATTTCAATGGCAAAGCTGGAAGTATATTTTTTGTGACTTACTTTGGGATCCAATTCTCAATATGCAGCTAATGTAATATGTTTATTTTATTAAGACTTACCAGTATTTTTAAAAGGATGTTGACAACATCATCATAAGCTGTGCACTAATTAAGACAGCAACAGTGATTGCCTCAACAGCTAGCCCAAAGTTCTAGATAAGGAAAATGAACAGAGTCCTTGATAGTGCTCCCTCTCTCTCTCTCTCTGTCTTCTATTAGCCTTATAGAGAGATCTTTGAGTTCTTCATAGAGGACTTCAAAACCTACAAGCCCCTGCTGTCTGCCATAAAGAATGAGTATGAAGTTACATTGGGTAAGATCTTGGATTCTGTTCTGCTGGGAGTAACAATCATTCTAGAAGGTGGCTTTACACAGTAGATTAGCTGTATCAGATAGTTACAGGATGAGCAGTAGGGACAGGCTTCAATGCCAAAATAATAATAAATGGGCTCTTGTTAACTACCTCTGGTATTTATTGTGAACTGGAGAGTCTGTCTGTCAAATGATCTGTTGGTTCTGCCTCACTGATAGAGAGTTTCTACCCATCAATCTCCAGAACGGACAGAAGCCAGGCAGCAGCAGTACCTCAACTCTGCCCTGGAAGGACCACTCTCATGGTGGAGTGGGCTGATGTTTTTAATTATGTGAACTGAATTGCATTGGAAACTAGGGTTGGGATAATACTTATAGCAGGGCAGGCAAAGACTGAACTGACTGCTTCCAGGTAGCTCCTAGCGTATATCAAACTTGTCCAGTGCTCAGAGGCCACAGCAATGAACGCTTTATAAACACTTACAGATGGATAGAAATAGACTAACCAGCCACTCATCTCACACAGGCCACTGACCAGCTGTCAGATGGTAAAAGTTCCATCTCCTGGAGGTAAAATATTCTATATCCATTTACCATTCCCCTGAACCAGCTAGTCCCAAAACTTCTTTGGGCAGCAGTATCCTGGATGGTGGCAGCAGGCTCTTAACTGGGAAAAGAAGTCAGTTTTAACTATGAATTTAAAACATTAAGACAAATTCCCCTTGAGCAGTTTGACCACCCCAATCTAGTGGTGATTTGACTCCATGAGCTCCCTCCATGGTCTGGTTTCCATGCCCCACTCAGGCCAAACTGTGTTGCTTCTTAAACATCTAAATGTAGATGTTTATTTTACCCTTCCATATAAGTTAGGGTGCAATGTTCCCCATAAAGTCTGAGGGAACCCAACAACATGCATTTATAATACAACTATTTTTGGAAGCCAAGTGAATACACTGGCCTGCCTGGAGAATCTAGCTGCCATGATAACAAATGAATTTGGAAGTTTTAAGAATAAAAATAAAAATGGAGCAGGGATTTGTTGTTTTTTAAGTTTAGGGTGGGGATCTTGCAATCTGTCTGTTGTGAGGAGCTACCCACTTTTCCCTATTAAAGTTTTCCCCCTATCTATGGGGCCTCATAAAGCCACCATCCTTTCAACTACAGAGGGCTGGAGGGGACTATAATCAAATGAGTTCTCCACCTCACTCTGTGCAGCACACACAATGTGTTATGACTCATTCCATTCCTAGGATTTATCTTTATTCTTCATTTATGCAATACTGCATGTATACATATAAACCTTAGTGTGAGCCTGTCTGAGCTGGGTTTCTCCCTGCAGAACTTCCTGTCCCTCCTCCACATTCTCTCTTGTTGCAGAAGGACTTGCAGTCTTATGCTCCTGAATTGGAGCTAATAAGTCACCACCAGTCTGGCTGTCGGAGTGAGTCAGTAGAATAGCTCTGCACCTGAAGTCTGACACTTGATCACAGGAATTTCATAGAATATGAAGTCAGAATCACTCTTCAATTGCTTTGTATGGACTGAACAAAAAGAGACACCCTCCCTATCCCAAAGGATGAGTGTGCTATCTCTACAGCATTTCATCTCCTATTGAAACTGAGCCTCCAGTATGGCAACATACTTTGACTGTGTGTACCACATTCTACATCATAGCCAGTTGGGCCTTATCTTGCTAGTGTGAGTGACTCAGCAGCTGTCTCATTCCCTATTAGCTCTTGTGAGTAACCAGAGCACGCTGGGCTTGTGCTAGTTGGTGCTCTGTCTCCTAGAAAACAACTTTCTGAAGTAAAATCTCCTTGTGAACATGAAAACATTAAGTACGAGCCAGAAAATAAAGCTGTGGGAGCGAGGCTTCGCAGACCCCCCCCCCAGCTATTTGTACTAATTCTTAGAAACATTTATCTTTCCTGGAAACTCCATAAAGACAAGAGCTCAATGAGAGGGTCTGTCTTCACTTCAGAGTAAACTTGAGTTATCTACACTCCAGTTACTACTCTCAAGTTAGCCTCGCTTAACTGAAAGTGGCCACACTGTAAAACAGCACTCGAGCTGTTGTGTCCTGACATTGGTGCCACACTCATTGGTGTGTAGCACTGGGCCATGCCATGGTTTAAGCCAGTGGTCTCCAACCTTTTTCACACCCAAGATAACTTTTTGAATTTAAGGGCAACCCAGGATCTACCCCGCCACCCTTCCCCGAGGCCCTGCCCCTTCCCCAAAGCCCCACCTCACTCATTCCATCTCCCCCGGTCACTTACTCTCCCCCACCCGTACTCACTTGCACCAGGCTGGGGTAGGGGGTTGAGGTTTGGGAGTGGGGAGCGGGCTCTGGGATATACTGGCATTAGAAAAGGTTCAGAGAAGGGCAACTAAAATGATTAGGGGGTTGGAACGGGTCCCATATGAGGAGAGATTAAAGAGGCTAGGACTTTTCAGCTTGGAAAAGAGGAGACTAAGGGGGGGATATGATAGAGGTCTATAAAATCATGAGTGGTGTGGAGAAAGTGAATAAGGAAAAGTTCTCATAATATAAGAACTAGGGGCCACCAAATGAAATTAATGGGCAGCAGGTTTAACACAAATAAAAGGAAGTTCTTCTTCACACAGCGCACAGTCAACCTGTGGAACTCCTTGCCTGAAGAGGCTGTGAAGGGTAGGACTATAACAGGGCTTAAAAAGAGAACTAGATAAATTCATGGAGGTTAAGTCCATTAAAGGCTATTAGCTAGGATAGGTAAGGAATGATGTCCCTAGCCTCTGTTTATCAGAGGGTGGAGATGGATGGCAGGAGAGAGATCACTTGATCATTACCTGTTAGGTTCATTCCTCCTGGGGCACCTGGCATTGGCCACTGTCGGTAGACAGGATACTCGGCTGGATGGACCTTTGGTCTGACCCAGTATGGCCATTCTTATATTCTGGAGTTGAGGGGTTTGCAGTGTGGGAGGGGTTCTGGGCTGGGGTTGGGGAGCAAGAGGGGGCTCCAGGCTGGAGCAGAGTGTTGGGGTACAGGAGGGGGCACAGAGTGTGGGCTCTGGGAGGGGGCTCTGGGCTGGGGTGCAGGAGGGGGTACAAGGTGCTGGCTCTGGGACAGGGGTCAGGGCTAGGGCAGAGTGTTGGGGTGCAGGAGGGGGTGGGGCTGCTGGCTCTGGGACAGGGCTCAGGGCTGAGGTTGAGGTGCAGGAAGGGGTTCAGGGTGCTGGCTCTGGGAGGGGGGTAGTCAGGGCTGGGGTTTTGGGTGCAGGCTCCAGGAAGGGGCTCAGTGCTGAAGTTTGGGGTGCAGCCTCCTGCCAGGCAGCACTTACCACTAAGGCAGGCTCCCTGCCTACCCTGGCTCCACGCCGCTCCTGGAAGGGGCCAAAGTGCCCTTGTGGTCCCTGGGGGGGCGGTGGGTGGAATGTGGCACCACGCATTGCCCATCTCTGCAAGCACCACCCCTGCAGCTCCCATTGGCCACAGCTCCCCATTCCCAGCCAATGGGAGCTATGAGGGTGGTGCTTGCAGGCAGGAGCAGTGCATGGAGGGAAACCCCTGCCCATCCCCCCGCAGGGCATGCTGGCTGCTTCTGGGATCAGTGTGGAGGCAGGGCAGGCAGGGAGCCTTCTTAGCGGCAGCCGCACTGTGCCGCTGGAGATCGCGATTGACTGGGAGATCCTCTAGGATCTATCAGTCGATTGCGATCGATCAGTTGGTGACCACTGGTTTAAGCTGAGCTGCTCTGTGGATCCTTTCCCAGTGAATTGTCTGTTCTTTCTGGACACTTGGGGAGAGTTGGGGAAAGGCATTGGAAGACTTAGGAGCACTTGAGTGGTATTAGCCTGCAGCCACACAGCAGAGTGATCATCTTAGCAGCTGACAAGTTGTGCTCACTTGACTTTTAGCCTATACCCCCTGATGGGCCAGCTGACTTGATTTAAACCACCACCTCCCTCCAGTGAAGGGCTTTTGTGTGTGGACAAGACTCAAGTTATAAATTGAGTTAATTTTGCAGTGAAGACAAGCTCACAATCTTTTGAAAGGACAACACTTTCCCAAGAGAGACTACTTGTCTCTGGGAAGTGACTGCTTGTGCTGAAGTGTCAAGATTCCACCGGGAATAGTGAAGGTTAGAAATAGCAGGTGCAATCTCCTAGTAAGCTCCCTGGTTACAGAGATTTTTTCAAAGCCAGAACATAGCTGTGTGACTTCCACTAACTGTGGTGGAAAATGAGAGTAAAATAGCATGTGTCACCCTAACATCATGACTTAGGATGTTGTGAGGGAACTCCCCTGTTGTATCTCTAGCGTGCCGGTAACGGTGGTAAATGTATTCCTTTGGATTATTACAGAAACTGGACCTTTCACTCTTCCTTTCCAACAGTCTGTTATTTCAGCTCACCTGATGAGGGCTGGCAATGGCTGGACTCAGCATATCCTAGGACTTTCCCTACACTGGGCTTTTCACCACAGTCTGCCTCACTTGCACTAGCACAGCTCCACAGGTGGCAGCAATAGTGAGAACAGTAGTGTAGACTTGCTGTGGGCGTTTTTAACAGCACCTTCTCTAGACCTGCCCTGAGCAGGTGGTGAAAGTCCTGGTGGCTGGTTTACTCTGGTGCTCCACACAGTGCTACCATGAGGGGAGCTGTCCCAGTGTATGTGCAATAGTGAGAAAACTTGACAAAAAAACAAACAAACAAAAAAAAACAAAAAAAACCCCCACACAACTCAGGGTAGTCACAGCCCTGGAGTGAAATCGCCTGTGCATTGTTTTTAGTGATAGAAAAGAAGGATGAGAAATAGTGCCTCCTTTTCTAGGGCTGCATGCACTTCAAGTAATAAAATGCAGAACATCCTACAGCGTCTGGGTATAAATACCGACAAGACAGTTTTTGGTGGAAGAGAGCCAGTCAGGCTAACGGGACCTCACTGGCAATTCTTTCCTTACATTTTGGAGAGAGAAGCAAATGCACGCTTGCTGGCTCAGCACAGCAGTTACCATGGCAGAGCCCTGGCTGTGCTATCATTTGAGCACAGTACACACAGCATCTCTGAGCAACTCCTTTAATCCTGGCAGCATTTGGTCTCCTCATAAAAATAGGAAAGACGAGCAATCAAAACCCATGGCATCTTATTGTGTATTTGTAGCTGGAGTATTGGCAATAAAATAAGTGCTGTCACTATGCGTGCCCCATAGGTGAGTTTAAGAAAAAAATTATTTCAGTGGAAGGTCCAAATTAGAGCAGAGCACTTGGGTTCTGTCTGTCAGAGGAGTCAGAGAGCAGGGTGGAAAAGGCATGTGAGTCATCATGGGCAATCTCCTGGAGGAGCCAAAGGGAAGAGGGAGGAGCATCCTCACAAGGGAAGAGAAATCGTGGTTGGGAGTGCCCAGGTGTTCCTGACAATCACTCCTAAGGGAGCAGCATGCATGAGGCTGTGGATCTAGAGGCAGATATTTCCACCAGGAGTAGCATGGAGGATTTAAGCGGTCTCTTTGTGGTAGTGGGTGGATAATGAGCTACCAACTGACTCTACCCCACACATCTGCCATTCCACTCTGGGAGATCTGTTAAAGCAAAACTGGGGGTTGCTGGCCACATCTGAAGAAAATCATGAGTGCTCAACAAAAAAAAAAAAAAAAAAAAAAAAAGCCAGAGATCCTTTTTGCATTTAGTGTTTGTAACCAATATAAATAGCAGTGAATTAAGATCAGCAGCCCACATGGAGCTTATACCTATAGGAAGAGAGGTCAGCAGAATACAGTCCCAAAAGCTAGAATGCCAAAGAAAGCCAGGCCTCAGCTGTTCACCACAGCAGGTGGAGGAAAAACTTGCTGGTTTTGTCCCAGGTTCCAGTCTTGAACAGTAGGTCTTAGATTGACTCTTCTGCCTAATTCCATAGCCCTGTTGAGTCCTTAATTAGGACTTTCCTCCTTTAGCTCACCTGAGGGAGAGGATCCGCTCCCTGGAGCCCTTGAAGGCAATGCTGGTGTGTGTGTCAGATGAATGCACCCGGCAGATCGTGGCACTCCAGGAGGAGGAGAAAGCTGAAATAATGACGCTGAAGAAAGAGAAACTGCGTTTGTTAAAGCTTATCGACAAAATGAAGGATGAGAAGGGCTCCCTGCAGACTCAGGTAAAATGGGATAATGATCAACCAGATGTTTCCCACCCCACCCTTACGCATCTAGTCCCAGACAGCCCGATCCTGCTCCCACTGAATCAATGGGAGTAGCCATAGGCCTTGTAAAGTGCTGATGATTTGGCGTGCTCAGCCTGATTCAGTGCTAATGCAGAGGTCTCCATCACAGTGTTCCCTGCAGATGGCACATTCCACTGTGCTATGCTGTCAAAACTCTTCTGAGTTGTGGATGTAGGTCTGTCTTCCCTGGTTCTTAATTTGTAATGAAAGAGGTGTCAAGGCTCAAGCAATTTTTTTACTTTCATAACTGATGCAGCAAGCCCAGGGGTGCCAGGGCTATGAACTGCCAACCCTAGAGGTGGCAGTGAAGGGCCGCCCAGAGGGGTGGGGCAATTTGCCCCAGGCCCCCACAAGAATTTTCAGGGGCCCCGAGAGTTTTCGGTGGCAATTTAGAGGCAGGGGTCTTTCTGTGCCGCTGAACACATTCGAACTGAAGGACCCACCGCCTCGTCTTCTGCTCTGGGTCTTCGGCGGCGGGGGTCTTTCCGCTCCATATCTTCGTCGAAGTGCCCCGAAGTGGAAGAACCCCTGCCGCCAAAGACCCCAGGCCCACTGAATCCTCTGGGCAGCCCTGTGGCAGCATCTTCCCCAGCCATCATGTCAATACTTTTCACTGTGTCTGTGTACACAATACATGGGATGAGCACATTGCTGACACATGACAAAGCCACAAATGAGTGATTTAGATCCTCCCTCACGAGTGTTGAGAAAATGTTTATACCAACCACATAACAAAACCTATTAGGGTAATCTAAAAGAGATCTAAAAACTGTCTTGATGATAAACACCAATGTCTCGTGGCCCTGCAGAGCTGGAAGTGACCACTGGGTCCTGCTCTAATTCTCCCTCTTCCAGGGGGATGAAGATCAGATCAGATATAAAGCCATGACATTTTTACATCTAGAAAGGATGTTCCTGGCCTGGATTTTGGGCAGATTGATTTTCTGTGGGAAATCCCCATTTAGGAGAGAGGAGGAAATATTTAAAATGGCTTAATTTGCCAAGTACCGTGGAATACTAGATGAGTCCCAGGGGAGGCGAGTTAGTGGGCAGAGAGCCAGTCAGCAGTGCATGTGAAATGCAGTTGAGCTCATGGCTCCAAAGTTTGTCACATGATTCCCACTTCTATTTATGGGTGTGGGTGTACCTGTCTCTACCTGTCCATATTGTATCTATCATTCATTTTATTGTAGGTGATGCTGGTAGTGACACTTACAGTGAAGGCTGCCTAACATTTTCCATTTATAAGTTTTCAGTTGCTTATAACTTTGTCAAACAAATGCTCAGGCTAGAATATGAGGTGTCTGTTTGTCACTAGGGTGCTCTACTCACTGACAGAGCACCTCCTTCTGGCCCCATCTGGGGATTTGCTCTGCAAGGTCAATGCCACTTCCTGCAATTGTACTCCAGCACGCTCACACCCTCAGGATTCATCTGCTCCCACTTTGTGGCTTGGTTTTCTGACCAAGACCCTGTAGTCCTCCCCTTCCACTGTATCAACATCTCTCAGGACCCACTGTCCTAGCAGTCTTCTCTTTCACTGCCCCCTTAATGGTGCCACTTTTCCAGTGGCTGGTAGGGGAATCCAGGCATGCCCTCTACACGGGATTCCAGCCCAGGGACCTTACAACAAGCAGTCAAGGTCAGCACAGTCTTATCCCGTGGCTGCTTCCTACCTTGCCTTCTCTCACCTCAGGAGCAACTGCAGCTTCTCACTCTGCCACCCACAGTTGCTCTCAGCTCCTGGATTTTATACAGGCCCCTCCAGTTCCTGTCCAGCAGAGCCTTGTCTCTAATTAATCTGAGTTGCTCCCAGGCTCATCCTCCAGGCGCAGCCAAGGAGGTTAATTGGCCCATGTAGCTACCTTAACCCCTTCAGCCTTATGTGGAGTGGACACCCCATCGCACTGCCTCGTGGATTTTTTTTTAAGTTTCAGCAAGAACTGAGTTAAGCTGTTGTGATGAAGTGTGGATTTTCCCTTGTTATGTTGTATATAAGCCTATGTGAGTCTTACTGTTTTGCATGAATGCTCTGTGTGCCTCACTTTCTGTGTGTATTGCACCAATGTCTAGGTGGTGGGAATAGGGGTGTGTGACTTTTGTGGAAGCTTCTCCAGCTGCCTGCACCGATGCTATAGCCGCCCCTTCGTAACCTGAGACCTAGGAGGGGATGCGACCAGGTGATTCTTGGCCTGGGAAGCGAGACAAAAGCCAGACATCTATTTTCGACGTCTCCGACTAAAGGAATATTTCCAACACACCTCTGACCAACATATTAACCCACAGAGACCTTCATACCAACACTACAAAAAGAAGGATTCTGGGTGGACTCCTCCTGAAGGTCGAAACAGCAGCCTGGACTTCTACATAGAGTGCTTCCGCCGACGTGCACGAGCTGAAATTGTGGAAAAGCAGCATCGCTTGCCCCATAACCTCAGCCATGCAGAACACAATGCCATCCACAGCCTCAGAAACAACTCTGACATCATAATCAAAAAGGCTGACAAAGGAGGTGCTGTCATCATCATGAATAGGTCGGAGTATGAACAAGAGGCTACTAGGCAGCTCTCCAACACCACGTTCTACAAGCCATTACCCTCTGATCCCACTGAGAGTTACCAAAAGAAACTACAGCATTTGCTCAAGAAACTCCCTGAAAAAGCACAAGAACAAATCCGCACAGACACACCCCTAGAACCCCGACCTGGGGTATTCTATCTGCTACCCAAGATCCATAAACCTGGAAATCCTGGACGCCCCATCATCTCAGGCATTGGCACCCTGACAGCAGGATTGTCTGGCTATGAAGACTCCCGCCTCAGGCCCTGCGTTACCAGCACTCCCAGCTGTCTTCGAGACACCACTGACTTCCTGAGGAAACTACAGTCCATTGGTGATCTTCCTAAAAACACCATCCTAGCCACTATGGATGTAGAAGCCCTCTACACCGACATTCCACACAAAGATGGGCTACAAGCCATCAGGAACAGTATCCCCGATAATGTCACGGCTAACCTGGTGGCTGAACTTTGTGACTTTGTCCTCACCCATAACTATTTCACATTTGGGAACAATGTATACCTTCAAGTCAGCGGCACTGCGATGGGTACCCGCATGGCCCCACAGTATGCCAACATTTTTATGGCTGACTTAGAACAACGCTTCCTCAGCTCTCATCTCCTAATGCCCCTACTCTACTTGCGCTACATGGATGACATCTTCATCATCTGGACCCATGGAAAAGAAGCCCTTGAGGAATTCCACCATGATTTCAACAATTTCCATCCCACCATCAACCTCAGCTTGGACCAGTCCACACAAGAGATCCACTTCCTGGACACTACGGTGCTAATAAGCAATGGTCACATAAACACCACCCTATATCGGAAACTTACTGACCGCTATTCCTACCTACATGCCTCTAGCTTTCATCCAGATCATACCACACGATCCATTGTCTACAGCCAAGCTCTACGATATAACCGCATTTGCTCCAACCCCTCAGACAGAGACAAACACCTACAAGATCTCTATCATGCATTCCTACAACTACAATACCCACCTGCTGAAGTGAAGAAACAGATTGACAGAGCCAGAAGAGTACCCAGAAGTCACCTATTACAGGACAGGCCCAACAAAGAAAATAACAGAATGCCACTAGCCATCACCTTCAGCCCCCAACTAAAACCTCTCCAACGCATCATCAAGGATCTACAACCTATCCTGAAGGACGACCCATCACTCTCACAGATCTTGGGAGACAGGCCAGTCCTTGCTTACAGACAGTCCCCAAACCTGAAGCAAATATTCACCAGCAACCACACACCAGAACCACCAACCCAGGAACCTATCCTTGCAACAAAGCCCATTGCCAACTGTGTCCACATATCTATTCAGGGGACACCATCATAGGGCCTAATCACATCAGCCACACTATCAGAGGCTCGTTCACCTGCGCATCTACCAATGTGATATATGCCATCATGTGCCAGCAATGCCCCTCTGCCATGTACATTGGCCAAACTGGACAGTCTCTACGTAAAAGAATAAATGGACACAAATCAGAAGTCAAGAATTATAACATTCAAAAACCAGTTGGAGAACACTTCAATCTCTCCGGTCACACGATCACAGACCTAAGAGTGGCTATCCTTCAACAAAAAAGCTTCAAAAACAGACTCCAATGAGAGACTGCTGAATTGGAATTAATTTGCAAACTGGATACAATTAATTTAGGCTTGAATAGAGACTGGGAATGGATGAGTCATTACACAAAGTAAAACTATTTCCCCATGTTATTTCTCCCCCCCACCCTACCCCACCTCCCACTGTTCCTCAGATATTCTTGTTAACTGCTGGAAATAGCCTACCTTGCTTGTCACCATGAAAGGTTTTCCTCCTTTCCCCCCCCCTGCTGCTGGTGATGACTTATCTTAAGTGATCACTCTCCTTACAGTGTGTATGATAAAACCATTGTTTCATGTTCTCTGTGTGTGTATATCAATCTCCCCTCTGTTTTTTCCACCAAATGCATCCGATGAAGTGAGCTGTAGCTCACGAAAGCTTATGCTCAAATAAACTTGTTAGTCTCTAAGGTGCCACAAGTACTCCTTTTCTTTTTGCGAATACAGACTAACACGGCTGCTACTCTGAAAAAAGCAGAGGAGGAGCAATGGGCAGGGCAGGGCCCAGGCAGCTGGAAACGAGTCAGTCTCCGCTGGCTTGTTACACAGGGGGAGGAGCAGAGCCCTGGCTCTGGGCTCCCCTCCCCCCAAGATGGACTTGGCTGAAAGTCACTGATTTCTATGCTAACAAGTTCTATCCTACGCTGTGTTCTTGTGGACTAATAAACCTTCTGTTTTACTGACTGCCTGAGAGTCCCATCTGACTGTGGAGTTGGGGTGCAGGGCCCTCTGGCTTTCCCAGAAGCCCCACCTGGGCAGACTTGCTGGGGGAAGCGCATGGTGTGGAAGGGAATGCTGAATGCTCTGAGGTCAGACCCAGGAAGGTCGAAGCTGTGTTAGCTTCTTGCCCTGGTGAGAGTAAGCTCAGAGGGAGGAGGCGACTCCCCCAGAGTCCTGACTGGCTTCATATGAAGTAGTTCCAGAGCAGCACACCGGTGACTCCGTGACAGCTGTTTCTAAAAGAGAAGTTAGGAGAAAATGGGTATCGTCTTGACACTGTCAAAAGATATATTCAGTTGTTTCTTTAAGGAGCTCTGGCACTCCAGGGTTTGAAGCGGGAACTTTAAATGGGGCAGAGGTTGAGGAAGTGCCTTTTGCTGGTCTCGTGAAAATCCACCCAGATTTAGCTGACCTATGACTACTGAGCATCACCATTTGCACCTACTTAGTTGAACTTTAGCTAAAATCTCCAACCATTCCATCTTCACTGAGCATGCTCCAGCCACACAGTGCTTCCTAACATGCTGTCCCTCCACACTGAGCATGCTTCTGGCAGCCACAGAGCTAGAATTCCTGATTGGGGGATGGCGTAGCAGCAGCTGCTGTCACCCCGTTGGGCTAGAGAAAGGCAGGGGTTAGGCAAGTAAAGGTAAGTGTGGGAAGCACAGCACTCTCTAAATGCAAAAGGTCAAACTCCACCTCCTCTACTTGGCTTGAAGGTGCAGCTCGCCACCCCACTTACTGCTCCTTGGCTTGTGCAGTGAAAACTCGCTCCTATTTCAGTCTATTTTAACCATTGGGGGAGGAGTTGTGGGCACCAGGCAGGCACAGACCATGAGTTCCAGTCTCAGCTCCTCACCGACTGGTGCTTATGGTTCTGTGCACTTCACAGCCCTTCTTGATGAGCAGAGCCTCATGCCCCTGCATTGTACAGCTGGGGTAACAGAGAGGCTGCACAGCATCACTTCTGGCAGATCTGAGAAAGGAAGCTGGGGCTAGATTCTGTGCCAAGCCTCTCAGAGGTTCAGACGATGGGGGTGGGGCGGGGAGGGAGATGGACAAAGGTGGTTTAAGCTACCTTTGTAGATGTACAACGTTACTACCTAAAAAAGTCAAAGAATGCTATTAAGGTTGCAAAGTCAATCACTCAAAAGGAAGGAAGAAAAGGAGGACTTGTGGCACCTTAAATACAGTGGGGAGATTTATATACACAGAGAACATGAAACAATTGAGAGCGGGGGAGGGGAACCTTTTGTAGTGATAATCAAGATGGGCCATTTCCAGTAGTTGACAAGAATGTCTGAGGAGCAGTGGGGGGTGGGAATAAACATGGGGAAATAGTTTTACTTTGTGTAATGACCCATCCACTCCCAGTCTCTATTCAAGCCTAAGTTAATTGTATCCAGTTTGCAAATTAATTCCAATTCAGCAGTCTCTTGTTGGAGTCTGTTTCTGAAGTTTTTTTGTTGAAGAATTGCCACTTTTCAGTCTGTAATCGAGTGACCAGAGAGATTGAAGTGTTCTCCAACTGGTTTTTGAATGTTATAATTCTTGACTTCTGATTTGTGTCCATTTATTCTTTTACGTAGAGACTGCCAATTTGACCAATGTACATGACAGAGGGGCATTGCTGGCACATGATGGCATATATCACATTGGTAGATGTGCAGGTGAACGAGCCTCTGATAGTGTGGCTGATGTGATTAGGCCCTATGATGGTGTCCCCTGAATAGATATGTGGACACAGTTGGCAACGGGCTTTGTCGCAAGGATAGGTTCCTGGGTTAGTGGTTCTGTTGTGTGTGTGTGGTTGCTGGTGAATATTTGCTTCAGGTTTGGGGACTGTCTGTAAGCAAGGACTGGCCTGTCTCCCAAGATCTGTGAGAGTGATGGGTCGTCTTTCAGGATAGGTTGTAGATCCTTGATGATGCATTGGAGAGGTTTTAGTTGGGGGCTGAAAGTGATGGCTAGTGGCTATATATTATTTTATTTGTTGGGCCGGCCCTGTAGTAGGTGACTTCCGGGTACTCTTCTGGCTCTGTCAATCTGTTTCTTCACTTCAGCAGGTGGGTATGATAGTTGTAAGAATGCATGATAGAGATCTTGTAGGTGTTTGTCTCTGTCTGAGGGGTTGGAGCAAATGCGGTTATATCATAGAGCTTGGCTGTAGACAATGGATCGAGTGGTATGATCTGGATGAAAGCAAGAGGCATGTAGGTAGGAATAGCGGTCAGTAGGTTTCCGATATAGGGTGGTGTTTATCGCTTATTAGCATCATAGTGTCCAGGCTGAGGTTGATGGTGGGATGGAAATTGTTGAAATCATGGTGGAATTCCTCAAGGGCTTCTTTTCCATGGGTCCAGATGATGAAGATGTCATCAATGTAGCGCAAGTAGAGTAGGGGCATTAGGGGACAAAAGCTGAGGAAGCGTTGTTCTAAGTCAGCCATAAAAATGTTGGCATACTGTGGGGCCATGCGGGTACCAATAGCAGTGCTGCTGATTTGAAGGTATACATTGTCCCCAAATGTGAAATAGTTATGGGTGAGGACAAAGTCACAAAGTTCAGCCACCAGGTTTGCCGTGACATTATCGGGGATACTGTTCCTGACGGCTTGTAGTCCATCTCTGTGTGGAATGTCGGTGTAGAGGCTTCTACATCCATTGTGGCCAGGATGGTGTTTTCAGGAAGATCACCAATGGACTGTAGTTTCCTCAGGAAGTCAGTGGTGTCTCGAAGACAGCTGGGAGTGCTGGTAGCGTAGGGCCTGAGCAGGGAGTCTACATAGCCAGACAATCCTGCTGTCAGAGTGCCAATGCCTGAGATGATGGGGCATCCAGGATTTCCAGGTTTATGGATCTTGGATAGCAGATAGAATACCCCAGGTCGGGGTTCAAGGGGTGTGTCTGTGCGGATTTTTTCTTGTGCTTTTTCAGGGAGTTTCTTGAGCAAATGCTGTAGTTTCTTTTGGTAACCCTCAGTGGGATCAGAGGGTAATGGCTTGTAGAAAGTGGTGTTGGAGAGCTGCCGAGCAGCCTCTTGTTCATATTCCGACCTATTCATGATGACAACAGCACCTCCTTTGTCAGCCTTTTTGATTATGATGTCAGAGTTGTTTTTGAGGCTGTGGATGGCATTGTGTCCTACTACAGGACAGGCCCAACAAAGAAAATAACAGAACACCACTAGCCATCACCTTCAGCACCCAACTAAAACGTCTCCAACGCATCATCAAGGATCTACAACCTATCCTGAAGGACGACCCATCACTCTCACAGATCTTGGGAGACAGGCCAGTCCTTGCTTACAGACAGCCCTCCAACCTGAAGCAAATACTCACCAGCAACCACACACCACACAGCAGAACCACTAACCCAGGAACCTATCCTTGCAACAAAGCCCGTTGCCCACTGTGTCCACATATCTATTCAGGGGACACCATCATAGGGCCTAATCACATCAGCCACACTATCAGAGGCTTGTTCACCTGCACATCTACCAATGTGATATATGCCATCGTGCCGGGAATGCCCCTCTGCCATGTACATTGTCAAACTGGACAGTCTCTACGTAAAAGAATAAATGGACACAAATCAGACGTCAAGAATTATAACATTCAAAAACCAGTTGGAGAACACTTCAATCTCTCTGGTCACTCGATTACAGACCTAAAAGTGGCAATTCTTCACTTTCAATTTCAAAAAAACTTCAAAAACAGACTCCAATGAGAGACTGCTGAATTGGAATTAATTTGCAAACTGGATACAATTAACTTAGGCTTGAATAGAGACTGGGAGTGGATGGGTCATTACACAAAGTAAAACTATTTCCCCATGTTTATTCTCCCCCACACACACACACACTATTCCTCAGACGTTCTTGTCAACTGCTGGAAATGGCCCACCTTGATTATCACTACAAAAGGTTCCCCCCCCCCGCTGGTATTAGCTCATCTTAAGTGATCACTCTCCTTACAGTGTGTATGGTAACACCCATTGTTTCATGTTCTCTGTGTGTGTATATAAATCTCCCCACTGTATTTTCCACTGAATGCATCCGATGAAGTGAGCTGTAGCTCACGAAAGCTTACGCTCAAATAAATTTGTTAGTCTCTAAGGTGCTACAAGTACTCCTTTTCTTTTTGCGAAGACAGACTAACACGGCTGCTACTCTGAAACCTGTCAAAAGGAAGGAAATGCCAAAATTAATGCTGCCTTTGTAACCTTAATTTGACTCCCTGGTGCATATGCATTATGATACAGGCTTTAAGTACATGATCACGTGCTGTTTTCCCGCAGGAGCCTGCCTCATTCAGTGCACAGGGTGGACAGTGCTCAGAAAATGAGCCACTATTCAATATTTTGTTTTCTCCTCATTGTTCTGTGTGTGGCCCCAGGCCTTATTTACTGTACACTATTCAAACCCTTCTCTGAAGATAGAATGATTAGTTTTCTCATGGGCTTTTCAGTGGTGCTCATCTCTACAGTATGTGAGAGCTTGAGTTCAGTGGTCAGCCCATTATCCTGTCCCCTGCAGGTGAACATGCTGCGGAAGAATATGGCCAAGGAATACATGCACTACATTAATGAGTATGACGCACGCAAGCTGCTACTAGCAGACCTGAATGAAATGCGCAATCAGCAGTTGGAAATGTCGCTTCGCCAAGTCCAAGGTAGAGAAAGCAAATTTTTGTAAAAGCTTATCCTGCAACAAGCCCCAAATCCAGAGCCATATAACCAACATTGCATGGAAGACTCAGCACTCACCCGCTACTTAATGTAACAGGTATTCTGGGTCCAGATCCTGCAAGGTGCTGAGAGCCCTTAGTGCTATTTTGACTTCAGTGGAAGTTGCTGGTGCTCAAGGATCTTGTGACAGGCAGGCTGCAGGGTCAATACCTCGGAACCAGCAAACCTTCTGGAAGTCAAGGATCTTGAGCATTTGTATTTACAAAACTGCTCTGAGTTTGTGCCAGCCAGGTTATTTACCTGTGATAGTGATTGAGTAGGTGACCCCTGCAGAGTCACCCTCTGGGATGCTTGCACCCCCAGTGCTGCTGGTTGGGAACTTGCTGGAAAGCAGTAGCTAGGTGTCCACATGAGTGCCCCATATATGGATTTGAACGTTCAGGCCCAAAGACAGCACATCCCTGTTTCTGATCTGTCCTTTCCCGCTAACCCAAGATCCAGCCTGGGACTTTGAATATGGGTAAGGAGGGCAGGGAATGTGGGTCCGCAAAGATAATTTACTCCAAGAACCACAGTTACTGGTAAATAGCCTTTCTTCTTATTCTTTATTAGTCCTGATTTTAGTATTGAATGTTTGCATTACAATAGCAGCCAGAGGCACCAATGGGGATTGAAGTGCTATGCAAATAAGTGTTTGCATAAATATATACATATGACCTTCTCATAAACAAACTAGGGAAATATAACCTAGATGGAGCTACTATAAAATGGGTGCATAACTGGTTGGAAAACCATTCCCAGAGAGTAGTTATCAGTGGTTCACAAGTCAAGCAGAAAGGGCAGATTGAGAGGGGTCCCATCCCCACCCCTTGTGTATATGGCCATTACAGCACTGCTGAGTCTCCCAAATTCTGGCCCTGCTGTGTGAAGCTTCCAGCTACTCTCCAGTCCCCTTCCTCCTCCTCCATTCTGGAGGAGCAGCTCCACATCTGCTCCTCATTCAGCCCAGCAATTAACTGTGCACCTCCTCAGCGCCACATCAGATCTGCCCTCCCAGTCCCACGTTTGCTCCTGCTATAGCTCCTGGGTTCTTCAACACACCTTCTCACTCCGAGGCAGGGTGTTCCAGGTGGGGCAGAGGCACCATCCTGCCCCTGTTGCTCACAGGAGGGGAGGGGGGAAGAAGGGATGGAGCCACCCTGAGCTGCTGCGCTCTTTAGTTCCCTCTTCCCCCCACCCCGTGAGTGCAGTGTCAGCTTCTGGGGAAAGGGGAGAGAGTTCTGCCTGCCCCCTGCAGAAGCCCTGATTGGCTGCTCTTCCCCAGGAGGTGGGGCAGCGGGGAAGGCAGCCAATCAGATGGGGGTTTCTTCCCCAAGGCAGGACAGACATTCACAAGAGGACTGGAGATACTCATGCCGTGAGCAGATGGGCTCCAGACCCAGTCAGACTCATGTCAGACTCTTGAACTGTCAAAAGCTGGGAGCACCAGGACTGTAGCACTGCCTCAGTAGGGACAGCACATCAGAACCTCTGAGGGCTTTAATAACGCTCACTTGAGAACGTGCCTCCAGAGAGCTGGCTTGCGGTCACGGCCCTCCATCTGACTGTGCATTGATGATTGTTGTTTAAAGATGTCAAGGGTGAAGACTTGTTCAAGGTAACGCTGGCATTGAAGATAGCTCGGCAGGACCTCACGAAAGCCCAGGTGGAGCTGAACATGATGAAAGCAGATTATGGAGACGTTGTACCCAGGAGAGACTTCGAATCGCAGGAGAAAAAATATTCTGATCTGTTTGAGAAGGTGATCGTAAGGCTGTGTCTACCACACAAATACCATCCTGTACCTTGGGGTGCAGGCTAGACTAAGTAAACCCAGGAGGTGCTCACTCCAACCCTAACTTGTCCCATTGCACCTGGCTCTTGTCTGTAGGCACAAGGAGATAAGGTAGGGATGAAATGGTAACGCAGAAGTGCCTGCCTGTTGACAGTTTGGATCTCAGCCTTAGCAATATTTCAATACATTGTTTAATTCCTCCCACAAATAAATGTCACATCCCCTTGATTGGGGCTTCCCATAGAACAATTAAAGAGCCACCTCTGAACAGCTATAACCTCTGGATTCAAAGCACTGCTGGTTTTGCCATGGTGTATTAACAGTAATAGACAGAGTTGGATAGGTGTTGATTAGCATAAATATCCTACTGCATAGCCTGCTCTCTTACTGCTAATAAGAGAGAGTCAAGTTTAGCTGCGTGTAGTGCTGTAAAACACTGGCAAAATCAGTTAATGAAGTAGGTATATCTTACACCACAGCCCTCTCCATAGTTCTGCTTACTGAAAGAAGCACTCAGCTGGCAGTTTTCTGTGTCTGCCTGGTGGTGCTGCTGCATTTCCCTCAGATATGAAATGGGTTCCTTAGTCTTCTGTGACTCCAGGGTCACCAGACTGCTATTGGACTGAAGACATTTCCCCAAGCTGGACCAAGGGCTTAAATAGTCTCTGTTGTCGGTGGCTCGCTTTGTTTGTTTGCCTCCCTCCTTTTCAGAGCAAACAGTGTGAGCACTCGGCTTGCAGTGCACACACTAGAGCAGCGCCTGTTTTCCTACAGTGCAGCAAAGGACATAATGAACAAAAATGAGCAAAGTCCTAGAGTTAGCCCTGCTCCTGAGCAGTCATGGGCTAGAAGAGGCCATTCAACCCAGCTCCCAGCTGGACTAGAACCCAGAGCAAGGAATCGCTCAGTCAATGTGTAGCAAGCCTCCTAGTTGTTTCAGGATCATTCCTGCCATTGGTCAGAGTGCAAAGGAGAGAATGGGGGTGTGGAGGGGGCTTGGCTCAGAGTAACTCCTCTCCTCTGAAAGAGCAAAGCGCTGCCTGATGGACTGGAAGAAAGTTGATGTATTTATGCAAGGGGTCTAGTTTGGGGATGCCCAAATTTGCTTTTTGAGCGCTGCCCCAATTTGCATTAAAGGTGAACTGCAAAAAATATATATAGTGCGTGCACCTGTTTTGCTTCCCTCTGTGGGGTTGAGGCCTGGCAGATTTCTGATGCTTTTCTGCCTGGTTATTACATAAGGCCTAGTATTTCTAATGTATCTATTTTTGCTGGAGCAAAGGCTATCAGCCTTCAGTTACAGGGAAGCAGGTGTTGGATCTTTCACAAAGAAAACTTTTCTCCCAGGAGTTTGAGTCATAGCTATCATAAACAGAGTCATAAACAATGAAGGTGTGAATAAAACTCCCTTTCTCTCCCTCTCAGGGTTTGGGTTTCAGTCATAATCTTGCTAGTGCTTCCACCCTTCAGGACGACTGATAGCAGAAACAGGTCACTTCAGACCAGATATTTCTCAAGTAACAAACAGATGCATGTCAAGCTGTCCTGCATTGGTTCAAGAGTGCGGGTTGCAACCTCAGGGCAGAGTGTTACGAACCAGAGCACAAACCCCAACGTAGCTTTGAGTTCTATACCTAGATTTCACCAACCAATTATGAAGTGTGATCTCCTCAGGCACTATAATAGCCTGACCATGGAGTCACAGACAGTCCCCCTGGGGTGCTCCGATCTGTCTTGCCCCAGGTCAGTTGCACCTTAGATCTCACACCAAAGACAAGACTGGTAGCCTATTCTATAATAAACTATATTCAGTTTTATTAACAGGAAAAGGAAATAAGATTTATTTACATGGTTATAGCACCTAAACATAGATGCACACAATTGAGTTACAATCTTAAGTTTCCAAAATAACAGAAGCTTCTGTGATAAGCAAGTTCTATATGTCCTTTAGAGCTAACCCAGGCTAAGCAGCTGGGAAACTTTTGCTTATGCCTAGTAATCGTGGTTCCCAGGAGTCCAAGTAGCATAAAGATACAGTTCCTTGTTCTTGGGGCTTTTTATTTCCTTCCCCATTTCAGCTTTGAGATGCAAACTCAACTGATGGGAGGAATTCACTTGCAAGACTCCTCTTCATGCAGTGGGAGGAGAGCAAACAACAAAGTCTTATACCTTCTTTAATGTTCCTTTCTAGTCTGTCTGGTGTTGATGGGCCTTCCTTGTTGGGCAGGACCTAAAAACTTCTATTGGAGGCCAGCATTTCAGACTAGTTAATGTCTCTCTGTCTGGTGAGTTACACAGGCTTACAATGCAAACACTCAACCATTACCTTATCATATGGGATAAGCTGTTATAAGGTGAGATGAATGCAGGCAGCAACTCACAAGCATTCAGTAATGTCCAAACACTAAACTCACTTCTATATTCTGTCATAACCATGAGGGTAGCCTAAAATTCCTCCTTACCTGTAAGGGGTTAAGAAGCTCAAATAACCTGGTTGGCACCTGACCAAAGGAACCAATGGGGACAAAAGATACTTTCAAATCTGCGGGGTGGGGAGGGGGGGAAGAAGAGGCTTTGTTTGTGCTCTTTGTTTATGTGGTTGTTCTCTCTTGGGACTGAGAGAGGCCAGACAGAAATCCATCTTCTCCAACCCATCCTAATCCAAGTCTTCAATATTGCAACCAGTATAGGTAAGCCAGGCAAGGCGGATTAGTTTATCTTTTGGTTTATGTGAATTTTCCCTGTGTTAAGCGGGAGGTTTATTCCTGTTTTCTGTAACTTTAAGGTTTGTCCAGAGGGGGATCCTCTGTGTTTTGAATCTGAATACCCTGTAAAGTATTTTCCATCCTGATTTTACAGAGATGATCTTTATCTCTTTAAAAAAAAAAAAAAAAAAAAAAGATAAAATCCTTCTTTTAGGAACCTGACTGATTTTTCCATTGTTCCAAGACCCAGGGATTTGGGTCTTTGACCATTTTGTAACCAGTTGGTTAGGATATTATTCTCAAGCCTCCCCAGGAAAGGGGGTGTGTAAGGCTTGGGGGGGATATTTTGGGGGAAGACATCTCCAAGTGTTCTCTTCCCTGATTCTTTGTTAAATCACTTGGTGGTGGCAGCATACCAGGCTTTAACCTAAGCTGGCAGAAATAAAGTTAGGGGGGATTTCATGCGGGTCCCCACATCTGTACCCTCGAGTTCAGAGTGGGGAAGGAACCCTGACAAATTCTAATACCTGTTTTAACAATACTATATACACAGGAGTCAGACTGATCCCAGTTAGGTATTTGACAGTGTTCAACTGAGGCATGGGGACTTTGGCATGAGCTGGCACCTGTCTGCCACCGGCACAGTGCCCCCAAGACCTTTTTCAACAAAGCATCATTCAAGCCCCCTTTTACACCATAACCCCCCCCCCCAAAAAAAGTTACAAAAATTCTTTGCAGTTCACCTTTAAAAAGCAGCAATTTCCCATCAGTGGGGCAGCTTTCAGAGGCTACAAGTCCCAGCAAAAGATGCTCTGCTTGATCTGGGTGGCCAAGTGGAATATTGCATTCTGGGGCTCCACCTCCATTCTGAAGATGAGCAGCCATACTCTAGAAAGCTGTGGACTAACTGGGGCTCACCTATGCTGCTCTTTGGCCACCTCTGGTCTAAAATTCAGTCTGAAAAGGGATTGAATAACTGCAAGAAGTCCAGAGTCATCAGCACTGGTTTATTTCTGCCCCACTTTCCCCTATGTTAGATGGAAGTCCTGCAGAAGGATTTTGATGACTTCCAAAAGAAGTATGACACTCTGTTGGAAATCCACCAAGAGACTGTGGAAGAGCGAGACTGCTTCTACAACGAACTCCAGCAAGTTCAGCGCAGCTCCACGCCCCGGCCTGACTGGGCAAAATGTGCAGGTATCAGGCTTTCATTGATGATGATTTGCTTTGGACGTCTCATCTCAAAGTGCAGTGAGTTGCTGCATTTGTTAATCTCTGGGCACAGTGCAAAGCCCCATTTCCCCCACACAGACTTTTAAGGAGAGGGTAGAGCTGAGAGCTGGAGGGACTCAGTCAGTAACTCTTGTTTTGTATTGGGTGTTTAACATAAGGGCTGATCACTGATAGAGATCTGTACAAATCTAAAACTCCCACCAATGCCAGCTAGAGGACATGCTGGGTGTGCTCTCCCTCCTTCAACAGCTGTGTTTGTTTCTGCTCTTACAGAGGTGATTTCTGGTGGGCCTGAGCGGTGGAGCTATCTGGAAGAGGGGAAGACCAGTGACCAGCTGGTGGATGTGCTTCTGGAGGAAATAGGAACAGGAGTGCTGAAGGAGAAAGACTCCTTCCCTGGGCTGGTATTTGTGTTTCTTTCTTGATTGCTTTGCTCTGGTGAGAGGACTCGGTAATACATATCTGACTGTTGGCAAAGTAGGGAAGAGCCTTTCCCATTCAGAATTCCACAGCTGTTTTCATGACTGCAATACTGATACATAAAGATCAGATTGTTAGAGTAATCATTTGCTGGAAACCTTAGGCTAAGGACAACCATTTGCCCTCTTACTAGGAGAATAAATCTCCAAGTTGAGATTTACCAGCAGCTACAGAAAGTGCAAAGTATTAGCTAAGGAATTATTGCCCAGGAGTTACTGGGCTAAGGGTGTCCTTTCCCTGCCAACACTGCCTATTGCTTGTAACCTGTGATAGACACACTTTGCCACTGTTTCTTCCCTAGCCCCCAAACAAACAAGTGACAAATGCTGCCTTTATATAAAGATCTCCTTGCTGATGCCTCCCTAACAAGGAGCTCAGTGAACCCCGGGTGATGTTGCTGTGACTGTTTACATTGTACTAAGCAGTTGATCTGTCACGTGTGGATTCAGATTTTCTTTCGCCTGCCCTCCTGAGTTGGTGACGCCTACTTACAACATGTCTCTTCCTCCTTAAAAAAAGAAAAGGAGTACTTGTGGCACCTTCGAGACTAACAAATTTATTTGAGCATAAGCTTTCATGAGCTACAGCTCACTTCATCGGATGCATTTGGTGGAAAATACAGTGGGGAGATTTACGCACACGCACACACACACACACCATGAAACAATGGGTTTTATCATACACACTGTAAAGGGAGTGATCACTTAAGATGAGCTATTACCAGCAGGAAGGAGGGGAGGAAGGAGGAAAACCTTTTGTGGTGATAATCAAGGTGGGCCATTTCCAGCAGTTAACAAGAACGTCTGAGGGCAGTGTTCCTCAGACGTTCTTGTTAACTGCTGGAAATGGCCCACCTTGATTATCACCACAAAAGGTTTTCCTCCTTCCTGCTGGTAATAGCTCATCTTAAGTGATCACTCCCTTTACAGTGTGTATGATAAAACCCATTGTTTCATGTTTTCTCTCTCTCTCTCTGTGTGTGTGTGTGTGTGTGTGTGTGTGAAAAAAAATCTCCCCACTGTATTTTCCACCAAATGCATCCGATGAAGTGGGCTGTAGCTCACGAAAGCTTATGCTCAAATAAATTTTAGTCTCTAAGGTGCCACAAGTACTCCTTTTCTTTTTTGCGAATACAGACTAACACGGCTGCTACTCTGAAACCTCTCTTCCTCCTTAGTTTTCTCCAGGAGCTTGAATGGTTTTATCCTCTCCTCCAATGTTCTCTGCATCACTGCAGGAGGATGTCTCCACATTTTTGTTATTTTAAAGCCCTTGTCCCTCCCCCTCTTTGTGGCTAAGGGACTCCCTTTAGCAGCTACTCAGTGCACTTTCTAAACTGCCCCCAGAACACGCACCACGTTGAGTGATGCCAGGCGCTCCCGTCAAACTGCATGTCAGAGATCAGGGAAATGTTACTCCTCCCTGGGAAATAGCCATTCACTAATGTGGGCTGGAGGGTTACCCAGCCTGTGTGTCTCACCTGCATGACATGCTCACCATCTGTGTCAGAGGAACATCGCTCTGTACTGTGAGGCATGCACAGAAGTCATGCTCACAGCTGCATGGGTGCAATGGGGTTGAGATAGGAGTCACAAGAAGAGTCACTCATGTAGCAAGGGTTTGATCTAGCCCACTGCAAGGAGGAAAGAGGAGACACGCCTAGTGCAGACTTCAACTGACTCATGTCCACCCTGGTGGTTTCATTGTGGCACCAGAACTTCCTATGAAACACTGGGGATGAAAGAACCTGTCCCAGATGGCTCCCACCTTGTGAGCTTACCCAGAGACACGAACCTTTTTCATGGCTCCATATTCTATGGAAATAGCTTCTTTGCTAACTGATGTGAATTCCTGTTGGTCTCTTGTATTATCTAGGGCAAAGGGGACAAGGTCCCTGTGTACCTGAGGTATGAAGGCCAGGTGAAGAACAAGAAGCTAAACAAAAAGGATGTGGTGAACATCCTGAAGGAGATCTGGAAAGAGAAAGTTTCAGCAGATCTGCAGGTTCTCTTTATCTTATTTTTTCCCATAACTAAAACCCATTTGATTCCTTGCTGTCAGCTACTGGGACAGTCCTGCTGGCTGGAAGGGGTTGGGAAGCCAGGGCTGCACCTAAGCCACAGTTCGTGTCACTCTCTGACCCTGTCAACTGAGGATGCTGTAGGAGCAAGTCATTTTGCTGTCTTCCAGCCCCCATTCCCCACTGTCACTTCTGGGATGTACCTGCCTGCTGCTATCCTGGTGAATGATGGTGCTCCTGTAACCAGGTCTCCAGGATGGCTAGGCAGGCAGTGCCTTGCTGTTGTGCCAGCCATCCTGGTACAGGGGCCTAACAGACATAAAACATACACCCAAGGTACCGTGCAGCCTACTAACTAAGCTGAGCACAAGGGGACCTTAAGGCAGTTACGAGTGTCACTGTGGTCAGCAGGAAGAGTCAGGGAAGCTTCTAGCATGACACTGATAACAGTGCTCTGCATGGTTCTACAGACCTGAGATCAGGCCCCTTCCTTGGCCAGCAGGGTGAGGGGTGCTCCGCTCCTGGGGTGATGTGGTGGGTTTGGGGAAAGCCTGCCCACCCAATCTGGCCAGAATGGCAGTGTCCAGATGTGCTGGCAGAGGGCAGGATGTGCAAATGTGTGGTTCCAACTTGGGGCATGGAGGGCCCTACAAATGTGGGGTGGGAGGAGGAGATTTAGTGCTCATTCCCAATTGAAGAGTGGCCATTGGGCTATCTCCTGTTTAGGGACAGGGAGTGATAACCAGTGCTAAGATCCCGGGGACAGCTGGAGTTTCTGTGCTTCATCCAGCTTTGAACACCTTCAGGAGAAGGAAGGTGGCCTGGGTCTTCTCTGGTGTTTGGAGCTCAGGAGCAGCTGTGAAGGGATCAGCCCCCTCCAGCCTCAGCATGTTTTCTGGAGCAGCGGTCTTGTTTTTTTGGCAGAAAGGGAAGCAATCCAGCCTTCCAGAATTCTTCCTTAACTACCTCCAGAAGAGGTATGGAGATGCCTCTGCCTTTGAATGGGCTTACACCATCTATGAAAACATCAAGCTGTACCGCTCAAACGAAGCCATGAGCTTGTTCTATGACATACTGAGTGGGAAGGTGAGTGGCCTGGGAACCTGGTGTCCTACCTCTGCTTCCTTGTGAGAGAGCAAGGGAACTGGGGGCAGCCCTGTGGTGAGCAGAGCACCCGCACACCCCACTGCTCACAATGGGAGTGAGGGTACTCAGCATGTTGTGGAAACTCTCAGGTTCCTATTGGAAGGTCCCTGTTCTTTCAGGAGCACTGATCACATCACATCCTCCCACTGACGTCAGAGGGCCACAGTTTGCTTAGCTACATACTTACAACCCCCTTCGCTCTCTGACATCTAGTCCTTTACACTCCCTGTACAATCCACAAAACAGCATATCTCCCAGCTGTAGTGCTCCCCTGGGCTGGGCAGCTCAACGGGGCTCATTCCGACTCTATGGAGATGGAAAAGTTTCCTGTACTTCCTCATGCCTCTGGCTGTACTCCTCCTAAGCTGCCAATGCCCCGCAACATTATAGAGTTCTCTTGCACCGTACACCTGATGCTCTGGATACTGCATGGAAACAGCAGCCCAGGAGTTACATACATCCTGCTCAAGAGTGAGTGAGAGGCATGGATACCGTCAACCATGAGGGCAATGAAAGTCTCCATCCTCTGGCTAAGAAGCGGACGTGCATGCAGCGGTTCATTGCATATGGGGCTTTCAAAGCAGAGGGCCTGTCTGCTGCTCAGTAAGGTGAGGGATTGCCTCAGCACCACGCCTCACTGTATCATGCAATGTGCTGTTTTTCTGGCTGCTGCGCTCCACCCCAAAGAGGGCTGCTTTTCACTGGTCCAGTACATCATCGCACATAAGCTGCTTTGGAAGGATGGGTGTTCTATACGAAGCGATTATAATACCAGCCTCAGGGGGAGCACCATCTGGCTTGCTTAATGATTTGTAAGTCACCAAAAGATGCTTGGATGGAAATGACGTGCTGTCTCTGGGTGGTGCCATCTTCCCCATTATTGCCCTGACTTTCCTTCTACATTGGGAGGCTAGCTCCTCGGTGGTGCTGTCAGTGACCTGTGAACCCTTCCTGTTTCACAGGTGGATGAAGGAATATACCATAGCCAGAACCAGCTAATCTCCAACCTGCTGAAGGAGCTGATGGCCAGTGACAGTTCAAACAGCGGAACTCTCATGACTGAACAGTTCAAGTAAGAGGTGCTGCAGCTGTCTGAGCCCCGCCATCCAGGGTAGAAGAGCTTAGAGCTTCCTAGTGTTTAAGGCCAGCCAGGTCCATTCGATCACCCACTGTGACCTCCTGTAAATCACCAGGCATTACATTGCACCCAGTTACCTCTACATTAAGTCCAATAACTCAGTTACACCATAGTGTTGTAGTCCTCGGGAGATTCACTGTTGTGTGCCAAAGGCAGAGAACAGCAGAGACAGGTGCGCCAAGCCACTGTGATGGCAGGGAATGGACTAGTCCGAAGCAGAGTTGTGTTGCAACGCCAGTTTCATCAGCAGGTTTCACTGGTTCTCTCCCTGGCAGAGTGATCTGCCAGAGCTGTGCATGTGCCAGCAGAGAATACCAATTCCATGGGATTGGGCACCATCTGCAACTCCATCCTGGGCTACATTCTGGCCTCAGATAACCCTGCACAGTGCCAGAGGCTTCAGCAGAACTTAGGAGTCCATCAGAGGGCAGAATCTCACCACTCTGCTAACTGTATTACAAGATTCAGGCTGAGACACCCTGTAACACTCTGGCACTGGTGAAATGAGTCCAGGTTCAGGGTCAGATTTTCTGAAGTGTTCAGGGCCAGGTTGCCAAGTGTTCAGCACCCACAGTCTAGAGCACATGTCCAAAAGCACTTGGCCCCCACCTTGCACAGCTCTGCTGAGTCTGACCATGTATTTTGGTGCCCAGATAGGAGTCTAGGTTCTTTGGGAAATCTGGCACCGACTATGAGGACAAAGCACATATGAACATTCTGCTCTAGGGATCATTTTTGCTGATTCTTGCCCATTGAAGCAACTGGCAAGTGCCAGATTAAGTGGTTCCCTGGGAGATGTCCAGATATAATGATCCATTGAAGTGGGGTAGAAGCTACATGCACTAGCCCTTCTACTAGCAATATATGCCTCTCTCCAGAGCTGCTAGTCACATGGGGCCAGACTGTCTGGCAGTCAGCACCCACAGCTGGGCCACATTTCCCCCCAAGAGCTCAGCACCCAGCATGCACCCATGTGCTGTGCTCTACTGCAAATGTGGCCCTTGTTTTGATGCCTGCACAGGGGCTGAACTCTTCTGAAGACCCTGCCCTGATTGCAAATGCTACGCTCTTGAAAACCTGCTCCTGGAGTGCTGGCTTCTGGGGGTGTTGCACAGCCAACAGTGTGTGCCATGCACCTGCACGGCCGTGCACGCCTTGACTGGAGGGCCTGGTCACGCTCCGAGTGGGTGTCCATGCACATGCTATTGTGCCACACATACCTGTGTTTGTGATGCTCCTCTCTTTCTTCATACAGCCTGGCACTGAGAGCAGCTTGTCCCTTGAAAAGTAATAATCAGATCCAGGAGCTAATAGATGCAAGCAGGTACAAGGCACAAAGCACAGAGGACTTCATTGACTACAGATCCTTATTCATGGAGGTAGGCTGCAGCTTCTTTAGTCTTTCTTCTCATTCTGGTTTAGGTTTCGCCAAGGAAGAATGGTTTGAATCCACGTGCTAATGGAACTGCAATCCCCACTGTAGAATCTACATGCTGAAAGCAGCCTGCAGAGGATGAAAATGCACCTCACACCCTCTCATTTACGATGAGTAAAAGAAGCCTGTGGCATGGCTCACTCACCCTTACACTGGTGTGGGGCATTGCCTCCAGCACCTCCTGCTGGCCGCTTGTCTCTGGCCCCAAGTCTTCTGTGGCTCTACTCTCCGGCCAAGTCACTTAAGTTCAGATTCCTTCCAGGATATCATAAACAAGTCCAAACAAAACTGAACAGTTGTCCTAGCCTCTTGGGCTACGGAAGTCTTTTCCTCTCTACTTCCCTGGCAGGAGCCTATACTGTCCCTGTTGTCTCTGTATATGCGTCCTAACCCTGGGCTTCTCTCAGCCAGAGGGACCTGTCTCCTCTGCCATCTCTGTCTCAGCGGAGCTCTTTCAGTCTACTTATTATGGCTTAGCTCTGCCCCCTTCAGCTAGGAGCCAATTAGCTGTTTACTCCCCCTCCCCCTCCAGTGCACAGCAGGACTAATTGGGAACATTTGCTAGCTTTGCAGGTGATGGGGGTTAAGCCCCATCACAACGCCTCAAAGCTTCTTCACCTTTGTTTTTTCCATTAGAAATATAGGTCTTGTCTGCTCTGGAGGACTCTGGTGACTGGGGGTGCGATCCATAAAGGGACTTAGATGCCTAAATCCTGGTTTTAGGCTTCACTGCAATATGCAAAACCCAACGAGGAGCAGCCTTAACATTCCTTACGTTTCTGAGGTTAAAAAAGTATTTGTTGTAACAAACCCCTCACAGCTCTTCTGTCTCCATGTAAGCTGCTGGTTTCCTCACCTGCCGGGGGTATCATCAGCCACAATGAATTACTCTTCATCGCTTGGTTCTGGCCTCCACTTTTGTCCCAGTGATGACAAACTCACAAAAGCAAACCAAAACTTCCAGCTGGGAGTTTCACCCAGCCACCCCTCCTGGGGTTTCCCAGCTGGCATCTCCCTTCCCCAGGGAAGCCTCACCTTCCTGCAGCTTCTCCCTGCAGTCCCCCCTCAATGGAGCCGCTTGCTGGCTTTGATAATCACTTCCTCCCTTCCCAGCTGGCTTCGACAACTGACGGACTTATCCCAGGTCTCTGGCCACCCTGTCACATGCCATCAGAAGGAAGCAAAAATGGGCATGAACCCAGTGTTCAGGAACATTGTTTGCAGGTATCCTGCACAATTTCTAACAAAAGCCAAGGGTGAAGCCACAGCCTCTAACACACACAGATCTTAAATCCCAGCTCTTCCTGACTCAACTTAAGCCTGGTCTACACTGGAGTGAGGTTTCAGTGTGAGGGTGATGTAAGGCAGCTTATGTTGCCCTAACTCTGTTATCAGCTACATGAAAACAGCTCCCAGCAGTGTAACACAGACTTAACAACTCCACCTCCACAAGAGGCTAGGTTGATGAAGTTAGGGCGATTGAGCAGCAGGTCAGCTCCTGCCTGTGCCAGTCTCCCCTCTCTCTACCCTAGTCTCTGGCCTCTGCGCAGTGGGAATAACGCTCTGCTTCTCCAGGGGGTGGGGAGGCTCCACTCATAAGCATTTGTAAAGTGCTGGAAGAGCCTCCGCTGCCAACGGCTGTGTGCTTGGTGCCAGTATACTGAGGCGCCTTTTAGAATCATAGAATATCAGGGTTGGAAGGGACCTCAGGAGGTATCTAGTCCAACCCCCTGCTCAAAGCAGGACCAATCCCCAACTAAATCATCCCAGCTAAAGCTTTGTCAAGACTGACCTTAAAAAATTCTAAGGAAGGAGATTCCACCACTTCCCTAGGTAACGCATCCAGTGTTTCACCACCCTCCTAATAAAAAAGTTTTTCCTAATATCCAACCTAAACCTCCCCCACTGCAACTTGAGACCATTACTCCTTGTTCTGTCATCTGCTACCACTGAGAACAGTCTAGATCCATCCTCTTTGGAACCCCCTTTCAGGTAGTTGAAAGCAGCTATCAAATCCCCCCTCATTCTTAGCTTCCGCAGACTAAACAATCCTAGTTCCCTCAGCCTCTCCTCATAAGTCATGTGTTCCAGTCCCCTAATCACTTCTGTTGCCCTCCGCTGGACGTTTTCAATTTTTCCACATCCTTCTTGTAATGTGGGGCCCAAAATTGGACACAGTGCTCCAGATGAGGCCTCACCAATATCGAATAGAAGGGAACGATCACATCCCTCGATCTGCTGGCAATGCCCCTACTTATACAGCCCAAAATGCCATTAGCCTTCTTGGCAACAAGGGAACACTGTTAACTCACATCCAGCTTCTCGTCCACTGTAACCCCTAGGTCCTTTTCTGCAGAACTGCTGCCGAGCCATTCGGTCCCTAGTCTGTAGCGGTGCATGGGATTCTTCCGTCCTAAGTGCAGGACTCTGCACTTGTCCTTGTTGAACCTCATCAGATTTCTTTTGGCCCAATCCTCTAATTTCTCTAGGTCCCTCTGTATCCTATTCCTACCCTCCAGCGTATCTACCTCTCTTCCCAGTTTAGTGTCATCTGCAAACTTGCTGAGGGTGCAATCCACACCATCCTCCAGATCATTAATGAAGATACTGAACAAAACCAGTCTCAGAACCGACCCTTGGGGCACTCCACTTGATACTGGCTGCCAACTAGACATGGAGCCATTGATCACTACCCGTTGAGCCCGACAATTTAGCCAACTTTCTATCCACCTTATAGTCCCTTCATCCAGCAAATACTTCTTTAACTTGCTGGCAAGAATACTGTGGGAGACTGTGTCAAAAGCTTTGCTAAAGTCAAGGAACAACATGTCCACTGCTTTCCCCTCATCCACAGAGCCGGTTATCTTGTCAAAGAAAGCAATTAGATTAGTCAGGCATGACATGCCCTTGGTGAATCCATGCTGACTGTTCCTGATCACTTTCCTCTCCTCCAAGTGCTTCAGAATTGATTCCTTGAGGACCTGCTCTATGATTTTTCCAGGGACTGAGGTGAGGCTGACTGGCCTTTAGTTCCCAGGATCCTCCTCCTTCCCTTTTTTAAAGATGGGCACTACATTAGCCTTTTTCCAGTCATCCGGGACCTCCCCCGATCGCCATGAGTTTTCAAAGGTAATAGCTAATGGCTCTGCAATCACATCCGCCAACTCCTTTAGCACCCTCGGATGCAGTGCATCCGGCCCCATTGACTTGTGCACGTCCAGCTTTTCTAAATAGTCCCTGTCAAGGTTCCTTCCCCACTCTGAACTCTAGGGTACAGATGTGGGGACCTGCATGAAAAACACCCTAAGCTTATTTTTACTAGCTTAGGTTAAAACTTCCCCAAGGTACAAACTATTTTACCTTTTGCCCTTGGACTTTATTGCTGCCACCACCACCAAGCGTCTAACAGGGAAAGAGCCGCTTGGAAACGTCTTCCCCCCACCCCCAAAATCCTCCCAAACCCTGCACCCCATTTCCTGGGGAAGGCTTGATAAAAAATCCTCACCCATTTGCATAGGTGAACACAGACCCAACCCCTTGGATCTTAAGAACAATGAAAAAGCAATCAGGTTCTTAAAAGAAGAATTTTAATTGAAGAAAAAGAATCACCTCTGTAAAATCAGGATGGTAAATATCTTACAGGGTAATCAGATTCAAAACATAGAGAATCCCTCTAGGCAAAACCTTAAGTTACAAAAAGACACAAAAACAGAAATCTACATTCCATTCAGCACAGCTTATTTTCTCAGCCATTTAAACAAAACAGAATCTAACACATATCTAGCTAGATTACTTACTAAGTTCTAAGACTCCATTCCGTTTTTTGTTCCTGGCAAAAGCATCACACAGACAGAGAGAACCTTTGTTTCTCCCCCCTCCAGCTTTGAAAGTATCTTGTCTCCTCATTGGTCATTTTGGTCAGGTGCCAGTGAGGTTATCCTAGCTTCTTAACCCTTTACAGGTGAAAGGGTTTTTCCTCTGGCCAGGAGGGATTTTAAAGGTGTTTACCTTTCCCTTTATATTTACGATAGTCCCAAATCACTTCTTTCTTCACAGAGAGCTGGTCACCTTCTCCCCATGTTGTGCTGCCCAGTGCAACAGTCTGGGAGCTGACCTTGTTCATGAAGACAGTGGCAAAAAAAGCATTGAGTACATTAGCTTTTTCCACATCCTCTGTCACTAGGTTGCCTCCCTCATTCAAGGGGCCCACACTTTCCTTGACTTTCTTCTTGTTGCTATCATACCTGAAGAAACCCTTCGTGTTACTCTAACATCTCTTGCTAGCTGCACCTCCAGGGGTGATTTGGCCTTCCTGATTTCACTCCTGCATGCCCGAGCAATATTTTTATACTCTTCCCTGGTCATTTGTCCAATCTTCCACTTCTTGTAAGCTGCTTTTTTGTGTTTAAGATCAGCAAGGATTTCACTGTTGAGCCAAGCTGGTCGCCTGCCATATTTACTATTCTTTCTACACATTGGGATGGTTTGTCCCTGTAACCTCAATAAGGATTCTTTAAAATACAGCCAGCTCTCCTGGACTCCTTTCCCCCTCATGTTATTCTCCCAGGGGATCCTGCCCAGGTCCCCAGGCCAAAATCTAACATTGCTCCTACAGTATGTTCTCACTGCAGGCTTACCCTGGGCTCTTACCCCAAACCCCACCGTTCCCATGTATAACCCTCATGACCAGGCTTATATGTGTCATCAGCCTGGACTTGCTTTCCTAGATGGGGGTAGAGATTAGAATCCAGGTGGGCTCTGATCTGCCTACTTTGCAGTGACAATGCCTCTGAAGAGCTCAGGTTTTGATGGTCCTCCAATGCTATCCCACAATCCCCAAAGTCTGTATTTTCTGCCCCTTCTACCTACTCATTTCTCACTCATTGCCTATGCACTGGAAGTCCTCTGCCAGACTCCATACGCTTGGTCAGCATTTAACCCTCCATTCCACATGCCCTGCTTCATGTCCACCATGCTCAGCTCCCCTCAGTCCAGTAGTGCTAGAGGTTGCCATCCCAACGTGGTGCTAGCTGGCCAGAGGAGCACACCAGCGCTCTGGCTGGCCTTGGGTAGGAAACCAGCAGGGGGTGGGATTCTGAGTGCTGCACCCAAAACCTTTGCTCTCTCCGAAAGAGCTCCAGGTGGCTGGCAGAGGTGGGGATCAGTGCATGGAGCAGCTGCCCACAGCCAGAGTGCTGGTTACACCCCAGTCCTGCTGGCACAAAGGATGCTGCTTCAATGCATTAAGAGCCTCCAGATTCAAGTCTTTAATACACCCAGGAGTGTGTTCTGCTGGGGCTTGTGGTGGAGCAGTGCACAAGAGCCAGGCTCTGGTGCTAAGAGCCCTGCTGTCTCTTGCAGGACGAGGAGGGCAACGCTGAGCCCTTCATTGTGAAGATCAGGAGCCAATATGCTAGCGAGAAGCAGGAGTATCTAAGAGAACTGAGGAATGAGCTGGGCCACATGCCGTGAGTAGCTGAGCTATTCAGATCCCATGTTTTCTGTTCCCCTCTTGGATTGCCAAGAAATCCTATGGTGGGTGCAGGATCCTCAGGTGCAGCTGCCTGGCAGTGAGCTCAGGGTGCTGAGACAGGCAGATGAATGGGGGTACAGCGGGCGGGGGTGGAGAATGAACCAGTATGAGTAATAATAACTCAGAATGGACAGTGCAGTAACTCGGCCCTAAGAGTACAGAGGCGAGCCAGCAGGAACAGGGTCAAATGCTTTTGGGAGCTCTCCAAAGGCATTGGATGTGTAGCGTGCGGTCACCATTGGGGCGGACCCCACTGTACAGACAGAATGGGCAACCCCTGCTCCAAAGGGCATATGCAGCCTAACAGACAAGATGGACCAAGTGGATGGAAGAATCCCATGCACCGCTACAGACTAGGGACCGAATGGCTAGGCAGCAGTTCTGCAGAAAAGAACCTAGGGGTTACAGTGGACAAAAAGCTGGATATGAGTCAAAGGGGGGGCCCTTGTTGCCAAGAAGGCCAATGGCATTTTGGGACGTATAAGTAGGGGCATTGCCAGCAGATCGAGGGACGTGATCATTCCCCTCTATTCGACATTGGTGAGGCCTCATCTGGAGTACTGTGTCCAGTTTTGGGCCCCACACTACAAGAAGGATGTGAAAAAATTGGAAAGCATCCAGCGGAGGGCAACAGAAATGATTAGGGGACTGGAACACATGACTTATGAGGAGAGGCTGAGGGAACTGGGATTGTTTAGTCTGTGGAAGAGAAGAATAAGGGGGGATTTGATAGCTGCTTTCAACTACCTGAAAGGGGGTTCCAAAGAGGATGGATTGAGACTGTTCTCAGTGGTAGCAGATGACAGAACAAGGAGTAATGGTCTCAAGTTGCAGTGAGGGAGGTTTAGGTTGGATATTAGGAAAAACTTTTTCACTAGGAGGGTGGTGAAACACTGGAATGCGTTACCTAGGGAGGTGATGGAATCTCCTTCCCTTGCCAGTTTTGAAGTTTTTAAGGTCAGGCTTGACAAAGCCCTGTCTGGGATGATTTAGTTGGGGATTGAACCTGCTTTGAGCAGGGGATTGGACTAGATGACCTCCTGAGGTCCCTTCCAACCCTGATATTCTATGATTCTATGACAAGGCAAACCAGCATGCTGGGACAGGCCAGCAGGGAGGGTGCAATTTCTAACTGTCCAGCAGCAGTAATCATCATGCCACCTGCCTAGCTGAGGGATCATTCAGAATTCAACCCTCTCCCTCACCTAGCAACCCTCCACTTAGTGTCGCCAAAGGGAATGGGCCACCTTTCGGGAGAGCACCTCCTAAAGTAATTACCTCTGGGAGAGGAACGAATAGCACAAGGGGAGGTAACCCACATAGCACTTAAAGCCGGGTGGGTTTCAGCTTATTATGGCCAGACGCACTTCACCTGCCCCCTGCACTGCCACACACAACACTGCTCTTCTAGACCGCCAATGCCTCAGCCCAGGGCTTCTGAGGGCTAGTTCAGTGCTCAGCACCATGGGCCTGATCCTGATGGAGGCTGCTGGCTACTACCACAATATACACATATTTTACTCTGTCCCCAGATTGATTATTCTAGGCAGGGCTAGTAGCACTACCTGGTATTAAGGCTCCCAGTAGAAGACCCTGTTGTCAATTGCTTGCAACTTTAACCAGGTGGGTTGAAAGTTTCCTTGCTGAACATCTGCCTGGGGCTGAATTGTTTTGGAAAGTTTCAACCATTGCTGAGAATGAGGCTAGAGGATCAGACAGTGTTTCATGCATGTTAAAAAATTCCATCCACCTTGTTATTGAGACACCCTAGTGCTTTGAAACAGGGACTTGAAACTTGGCAGGTGGTTGGCTCTTGTGTCAGGGCGATGCTTTTTACCAGACCTGTGAAAATCTGCTGAGATTTGGCCAAGTCTCTGAAAAGGTGCCGTGTGCACATGCTCAGTACAGCCTTAGATTTTAGCAGCTAAATGCCCTGAAGAGTCTGTCCACGCAGAGCATGCTCCAGCCCAGGGCTGAGCAAGACTTTCCCTGCAGTTGTAGCTCTGGGCTGCAGTGGTCCATACTGAGTCCAGGTGCCTGAACTGAAAGCAAGGAGCCTGTCTCTCCTGACTCCTCTGCCAGCACAAGGCAGCATAAAGGCTGAAGCTGCATGATTTGAATGTAGAGGGGACAGGAACTGGACCTGTGGAGGGGGCAGGGTGAGTTGATCAGGACAAGGAACCAGCAGGAAGGGCGGGGGATGGGGAGAGGGAAAGTGGGACTGAGAGTTGAGTTGGGGGAGACTGGGACTAGGAGCCAGGGGGGAAACTTGGGTGGGGGGAAGATAGAGATCGGATGGGGAGTCGGATGGGAATCTGGGACAGAGACCTTGTGGGGCAGAGGGACAGAGGTGAGACAGATCTGATGAGAAGCTGAGGTGCAGGGGGAGAACTGGGAGTGGCTGAGCAAGGAGACTGGGTCAAGGAACTTAGGGGAGAAAAGACTAGAAGAAGAGCCTGAAGGAGAAAACTAGGAGCCAGTGGGGCCAGGAAACCGGGGGAGGGAAGTGACTGGAGGCCAGGGTGCAGGAGACAGAGATTGAATGAGGAGCCAGAGGGGCAGAACTTGGCCTGTCTGAGCAAGGAGCTGGAGGGTAGAGAGGGTACTGGGGCTGGACAAGGACACTGGGACTAGGAGTCTGGAGAGGGCAGAGTAAGGTTGGCTGGGCAAGGAGTTTGGAACTGGGATGAGAAGAGTGAGAAGCGGAGAGCGGGACTGGCTTGGCGAGGAGAATGAAGTGGGACAAAGAGCAAGGGACAGGGACCAGTTGGAGGGGACAGAGCAGAAGAGGTCAAGCTGGGGGGAGGGGGGAGAGTGGGCAGAATAGTCTGTGCCCACGAGAGAGCACTCCCCTTGAGCCTGGAATGGGACCCAAGATGCCTGAGTCTCACCATTCCTCTGCTGTCAGCAAATAGCTGTGAAATCAGCAGGCAAAGCATCCCATCCCTGTCTAGTGCTGCTCTCCATAGAGGTTAAAAATTGACTACTGCAGTCACTCAGCTGAAGTGGCAGAGATCTGTGCCAGGGCTCTAAAGGTTCCAGTGCTGCTGATGACCCACATGGTGTCAATATGTTGACACATGGTGGAATTTCCTTGCTTTTTGTAGTACCTAGAAATTACACACAAAAATGCCATTGAAAGAACATTATTAAGGTTGCAAAGTCAAGCACTCAAGAGTTAGGCAATGTCAGAATTAAGGGTACCATGCAACCTTCATGCAGCCCCCTCCTTCTGCATCTACATTATGATACATACTTTAATTACATGATCACATGCTGTTTTCTCCCCATGATCTTGCTTGATTCAGTGCACAGAATGGACCTGCTCTGGGGACGAATCAGGGCTGTGTAGTAAAAGAGGCTGTTGTCTGTGGGACCCCTAGTTCATTGGTTGCAGAAGTTGGAAGGTGTGCAGTGAATGAGGCAGGGGATTGCAGGAAGAGACAGGATGGACTCATAGTGAAGGCAGTTAAATGTTGCCCTGGAGAACTGAAGTCCAGCCCTACCTCCACCAGAAAGGAGTTCCTATGTGCTGCTGGATCTGATTTCCAGAAGAGCTGAGCACTCCAATGCAACTGCCATCAATGGGAGTTGTGTGCTGAACATAGCAAGTGCCATATAAAGACAAAGTAGGTCCTAAGTGTCTCAAATTGGGCACCTAAAATTAGTGGACATTTGACCTTCATCTCTGTGCCCCAGCTCCCCCTCAGACAAGGGGGCAAATACCACCCTCTCAGCTCCCAGCTTGTTGTGAAAATCAGTGATGGTGAAGCTCTGACACTGTAAATCCCATGAGAAAAGTAAAGGCTCTGTCTTCGAAGCAGGTTGAAGAGGGTTAGTCAGTAAACTCCCAGGGCCACACACACTGAACAATGAGGAGAAAACAAAATATTGAATAGCTGCTCATCCTCTGAGCACCATCCACCCTGTGCACAAAATGGAGACAGGAAATAGCATGAGCTATGAGTAGTTAGACTGTCACGCTGTATCCACACAAGGGGGCTGGATTAAGGTCAAGCAGTCAGTCATAATTCTGGCAATTCTGAACGTTTGAGAGCTTGACTTTGCAACACAGTAATACAGAACATAAGCTGCTGGAGAGGGCAGAGGGGGAATCATGGGAAGGGTCCTTGTTCCCCAGGAGATGGGTGTAGATTCCCAATGCTGCATTAATCTACAAGGATTTCCTGGGTCAAACATCAGAGTATTGTTTGGCTTGCTTTTGTACACAGGGAGGTGCAAGTGGACAATCTGAAGACAGCCTTTGGTGCCATTGATCCTGCTATTGATGACCTAACACTGGATGCCTACATTTGCCTGGCATTCCAGGCCTCAAAAGAACAGTGGGATCAGAGTGGCTCTCTGCCTGTGGACACAGTAGTTGAAAGACTGCTGGCTGGAGACACAAAACGAATAGGTCCCCTTCCTGAAGAGATCTACACAAGCCTCTCAGAACCGGGAAAGGCAGAGGCCTACAATTATTGTTAAAGGGCTCCTTTCACCCCTTATGTACTCAGCTAAATACTTGTGTCTAGCTTTACAAAAGGGTACTCATAGGGGCTACTGCACTGAGTTTGTTTACGGGCTGACGGATCGTTAACACAAGAGAGGCTTGATTGATTTGTATCATCAGTAGTGCAGCCAGCTCAAGCAGATAAGAGTTCCTATGCAGCTCAGTGGCCTATGTAAATAGTTTAATTTCAGTTCTCTCTGGGAGCAGGGTTCACTTGGCATCTGGTCTGCAGTCCCAGCAGAGGCAGCTCATCCCTCCAAAGCAAGCTGGAGGCCAGGGACTGCTAGTCTCCTGGGATGTCAGTTTTCACAAACACTCCACTACTCAGCTGATCATCACAGCTGCTAAGACTTGCAAGCCCTCCTTAAAGCCCAAGGCTGGGGTGCTGGTACTCAATAGCCTGGAAAATTAGACCCTCGCTGTTTAAAAGACCCCACCACTCCTGTTTCCTCGTCAGGCAAGTTTTCACAAGAGCAAGATTTCTAAAGAAGGGCTTGGCTACATGGGGAAGTGATCCTGCTATAAGGTAGGGTGTGACTTTAAACTGCTCCAGTAATACGGCTGTAACTCTGTGGGGACACTTATTCCAGTGGGAGAGTGCCTTTTTCAATGAGGTTCCAGCAATTTGGAAGTGGTTTAAGCTAAACCCCAAAAAGTCCCCCTCGTCCCAAAATATGAGAGTCCCCAGTCTAGCTCGACAGGTATAACTGGACAAGTGGCCCTGGGGACAAGCCCTAGGACTCCAGCCCCAAAGGAAAGGGCCAAGGTGGTATTAGTAACTTTGCACAGCCATTCACTAATCCTTACCAGTGTGTGCCCACTCAGGGCTGGTTCTCTCAGAATTCCCTGAGCCCTCTGCTGCTTTGGGCCAAATGTCAGAGATGAGGGGTCAGGAAAGCAGCTCTATGGCAGTTAGCTTGTTTACTCCATCACCTAGCAACTTAGAATTAAGAGTCACCCTGCCAGAATATAAACATCAGGCTTGTTCCCTTCCTCCTACCACACATTGGATGGGAGGGATGGGGAAAGCTGAAATGGCAGGAGATCTCTAGCTGAAGTAACAAACACCAATTAAGTGTAAGCATGAAGTGGAATGTCAGCAAGAAGAACCCCAGAAAAGCTGGGGTGCAGAGGCCCCACAGCCTAGCTGGACTAGGGTAGTGGGTATGCTGTATGCTTCTGTAAAGTTCTTACACCTGGAATACTGCATTCTGTCTGTGCACCTCCACACCAGGAAAAGTCTACACTGAGCAGGGAAAGCAACAATACAGCATAACGTAGCTAGAAACCAAACTAGTGCAGTAGGTGCGTATAAGTTTGGAAACCCCTTGACAGGAGAATAATGGTGACTGTGGTGTGAGCGGGTGGAACTAGGCACAGTGTGGTGGAATTCAGTGACTATCAAGGAGCATTTCGCTGAATTGTAATCAGTCTCTAACAGATATGGGTGAGCTCCATCATTGAAGGCACCTGGTACTGGGCAAGAGAAGACATGGGGGCATACATGGTAGAGAGCAGTCCTACATTAAACACACTGTGCAGTGGAATCAACTAGATCTGTTCATATTTATTTGTAGTGTTAATAATTCTAGGTTTAAAATAGCTTCTGGATATTCAGAATGTAGGTTTCCTCTGTCTTCTTCTCTCCAATTACAATCCGACAACTTTAGAGGTTATTCTGTGCCTAAAAATCTTCTGTTTATTTAACTGTCAGGACACTAGCTGAGTTCCAAGCTGCTATGAAGCATTGCTTCTGGCTGCAGGAGGCAGAGAAACAGATTCTTAGCTGGGACTTAGCCCTGGCTTACCCTCACCCCATGGTACGAGACCCCTTCTTCATGCCAATGCCATAAGCCCCTGCCCTCTGCAGAAAGCTGTTGGCCCTACTTGTCCAGGGACCCGCAAGAGTTGGTCTGGCTGGGGAAGAGCCCACACGTTAGCTGGCAGGATAGCTGAGTGAGGAGCCAGGGGCAGCAGTCCTAAGGCCAAGTGACTACTAAGGTGCCACCATCTCTATCTGCTAATGGTCTTGGGAAATGAAGGTTCTGCTTATGTTCAGGAGAAGCCGGAAACACCAATTACTCAGCTGCTCTAGATCAGCATTTTTCGAAGTGTGAGTCGCGACCCAGTACTGGGTCATGGCAGATAAGGCACTGGGTTGCTCATAAGCACCGCCGACTGGGACATTAAAAGTTCTGTCTGCAGTGCTGCCCAGCTACCTGTTCTGACACCGTCCTGTGCCCCAGAAGCGGCCAGCAGCGGCTCCGGCTTCTATGCTGGGGGGCCATAGGGTTCTGCGCGCTGCCCCTGCCCTGAGCATCAGCTCTGCACTCCCATTGGCCGGGGTGGGGCAGCAGAGCCTGCGGGGAAGAGCCACGTGGAGCTACTTGCATGCCGCCGCCTAGGAGCTGGACCCCCTGCTGGCCACTTTGGGGTGCAGCGCAGTCCGAGGATGGGCGGGAAGCCTGCCTCTGCACCCCCGCTGCGCTGCTGACCAGGAGCTGCCCGAGGTAAGTCCACACTCCAATCCCCTGCGCCAGCCCAGAGCCCCCTCCCACACCCTGAACCCTTCATTCCTGGCCCCACTCTGCAGCCCTCTGGCCCAGCCCTGAGCCCCTCCCACACCCCAAAACCCTCATCCCCAGCTCCTTGGGTTGTGGGCAATTTTCTTCAACTGGGTCCCCAGGAAAAAAGTTTGAAAACCACTGCTCTAGATGGATACCCTAGTGTATCTGCCAAGTGATCCGCTTGTCAGTACAGCAAGGGTTAAAGAGCAAATAAAGATTCCACCTAAAACACCTTCTACTAGCAGCCAGCCAGTTCCTATGAAGAGCATGAGCAGAGCAAAGAGGCTGCGGGGAGCATGACATGCTGTGCACCAGAAGGGGTGACCATGTAAGGGACTAGCAATTCCTTGGAATACACAGCACTCAGGCACTGCAAAACACCCACCTTTTATTGACATTTACACATTAGGAGACAAAGCAGTTCATCTGCACGGGCGTGTGATGTGGACACAGCACAGGGAGGTCATTTCCATCAGCGGGAGGGCTTCACTGTTGATTTAGGAGACCCAGTCAGTGTCAGTGAACTCAGAGGGTCAATTCAAGAGAATAACCTCCGTTGACTATTCCACACCCTTAGGCCTGACTCAGTTTCTAATGTACAACCGCCACAGGGAATCAGACAGGTACCATGAAGCAGCTTAAAGCCAGTCTCTGCTGTGGTGTTAAGTTCCCATGCATCTGAGGCAAGCCAGAGGCAGCACACATCTACTTGTGAGGGATCACTTTATTCCCACTCATGGCAACTGGAATCAGTAGCTTCCTGTACTCCAGAGGAAGGTGGTGCTCTATCAGCACATGTAGAGGCATCTTGTCTGTCACCAGCCCTTGTCTTCAATTGAAGAGGCGAGGGGAAAAAGAAAAAACAGCGTGGTCCATTTAATCTGACTACCCTGACAAGATTCGTACCCAAATCCCCTTGGGGGTTTGCTCAAAGAGGACATTTTACACTGTTAATAATGGAAATACAGATCACACAGCTGCCTGTGCGGTGCTAAGGCCAGACACTGTCACACTTACACCCAACAGTTACAGCAAGCTTGGGTGTGCCAGATGTGCTCAGACCCAGCCATGCAGCCCCAGCGAGCAGAGTTCTTACCCAACCTGCTCTGTACATGCTCAGAAATATTTGGGGGTATCAGATCCATTTTTCTATAAGGAAGGCTGTTTACAGAACTGGCTGGAGCACAGTGTCCTTCTTGTAGAGGGCAGCAAGTGGCTGTCAATTCCCCCAGTCCAGGGGAGGGGGATGAAATTTTGTTCTCTCAGTTATGAGCCAAGAACAATTCCTTAACCAGAGCTGAGAAGGTGTACATCATACATCAAACTATTCTGAAGTGCAAACACAGGACTCCACATGTAGAGTTCCCACCACTGGCCAAAGTCCCGATGGGCCCTCAGCCAGTTCACATTAACTCCAACACACTTCTCAGCCAGAGGGACAGGAATATACCTTCTAGGAGTCTGACCGATAAACTCTGGAAGAACCAATGTTAGTCCCATTTTAGACACAAATGCAATTGTAGCCTTGAATGAATTGTCACGTCCTGGGGAATCCAGTGAGCACAGGGCTTTTCAAAGAGACAGTAGGATAATGATTTGGATGGCTTCAGAGCTACCCCAGCTTTTTGGCTAGACAAGAGCCTCAGAATATAGGAAGGGTTTGTCAAGGTTCTCCTAGGCTTTGGGCATGGCAAGGACATTGCCAACAGCTTCAGCAGCCAGTGAATGCTCAAACTTTCAACAGCCAGCAAGCGTGCTCCTTGGCCCAGTATTCACAGGCTGTGAGGATTAAAGTGAATCATCAAGCAGCAGTCGTTGGCTGATGGCTGTTTGAGCCGCAGGTAAGCAGCATTACTCCCACTGCAGATTTTAGTCATTTCCCAAAAAGGAGAAGCCTAACACCCTTGTCAAGAAGCTACATAACTGTGCAAACCTGAATAAACTGAGTACTTCACAAATTCTACTCAGGCAGTTTTTGAGCAGAGCAATAGACTGTATGCAACTGTTATGTTAACATGCGCCACTAACGAAGCGCTGTGTTAGGAACAGAGACAACAAGGTTGAGTGTTGGAATCCTTGGCTAGATACAATGGATGAGCTAGCTTCTTCGTTTCCTGCAGGGCCCATGCTTGCAGGGGCTGGAATCTAGACACTCCTTGGATACCAATATTTACAGAGAACACTGATATTCTAAGTGAACTGCCTTAAATTCTGACTTAACTCTGAGGATCTCAGGCAGTGCCAAATACAGGGAACACTGGAAACTGTCCTATAGCTCCAGAAGGTGTTACAGCCAGGAGCATATACCAGGGATGCCACAGGGGACTAAAAGCAGAGAGGGGATCAGTACCTGGCTGGTCAAAGGGTTAGATCAGAGTTGAAGCCTGTCAGGAACTAGTTTCTAGTCCGGCAATGGGCTCCCACCCCAGCCTGGGGCTCCAAGATGCCAGCTGTGGTTGTATCCTCTTCACCCACCCACTCTCCCTAACCACTTGTCAGTGACAGATGCTTCACCCCTTGGGAGCTTTTGAAATACTCCCACGAGCAAATTTGTTTGCACTTCTCTTTCATGTGACCAACATAATAGAACTCCACCCTACCTTCTCATGAGGAGCTCCAGGTCAGCTTCCTCCACAGTCTTCCTCCTAGCATGCATGGTGTAAGCCTCCAAGTCGTTACTGAGCTGCCGGAAGTACACCTCCACACTAGAGGAGAGGAGAGGAGAGTTAGTCAGCAGAGCACAAAAGCTGCCGCCTCCTCGTCAGCCATTTCTCCAGGGCTGTCTATGCTGCAATTAATCACAGCATAGGTCACTCCCTTCCAGGAACGGAGAGGTGCGAGGGGCCCCACCCCAGGACAATCAGAAAGCTCCAGAGCTGTGGGGATTGGTAGATGGTAGAATACACCGCTGCACTGAGCTGGAACAGCTCTCCTGGGGTGTTCTGCACCACACAAAGCCCTGCCCTTCACCACGCCCAGTTTCACACTCACTGACACGTTCCACAACCAGGTTCCTGCCAGCCCCTCCGCACCACTATTAGCAAGAAAGACACCCAAGTAACACAAATATGGCTGGTTTACACGGAGACCTCGGGCCCCAAACCAAAGGCTCCTGCACAGCAGCATGGGGTGCTGAGCACTGCACCAGCCCCAACAGCGCTATGGACAGGCCAGGTTTGAGTTGAGAATGTAGTTTGCCCCCTCTCTCTCACCGCATGGCAGCCCCTTCCTCTACTTAGTTGGAAAGGGCTACAGGACAGCAGGTCTGCAGGCAGGTAACGGGGGCTGGGGAGCAGAGGAATTTGCTGCTACTCACCACTTCTCAACAACCTTAAATGCATCTCTGGCCACTGGCACTTTCACATAATGGCTAAAGATCTTCTTCACCAAGCTGCTGGGTAGTGCAGGCTCTCGCTTTCTCCTGGGAGCCATCGCTGTTCTCTTTGCAGCCTGTTGAGCCAGGGGAGGCTTTGGGGGAAACCTGCCAGGAAACAAAGCACTAAGCAAACCAAACAAGCAGGCAGAATGGGTGGAAGAGAAGTGAGAGCACAAATGAGTTCTGGCAGAGGAACCCACAACTGAACACAAAGAAGGGCCAGTCCTGGCCTAGGGCAGTTCTGTCTGCTCCCTCGGAAGGCTGGAAGAGCCAGAGAACTCACCCCTTTTGCGAGACTCTCCTGCAGTATTACAGCACCTTTGGGAGAGTTACGGCTAGGACCAGGATTTCGGGACTGGGTATGTACATCCGTGGGACTGGTTTGCAGGCACCGTCAGCAGAACTATGCAATGGGGGAACTACAAATGCGCAGAAACTGTTCTGGGGCCAAGTCACCACTTGTGCCTCCAATCCCACACCAGTGTGGGAAGCTGGGCAGCTCCGTAAGCCAGCTCTGCACACTCAGATGAGAGCTTCAAGACTCACTCAGCCACATTTTTGCCAATTGACAAAAGTTAACAGGTGGGGAGTGGATGGAGAAAGCAGGAAGACCAAGACCCAAAGGGAATCCTAGATCTTACAGGATTGCCTTTGGAGTAGTTTGACCATCTTCAGTAATGGCAAACGGAGCATTTTTCTCCTAGCTATTCCACCCCCAACACAGTTCATAAGATGCTTATTTTAAGTACCATAATGCTCTTACACTGAGACACTGTCCTGTACCGCTCTGCAGAAAGATCCTCTTAATAGTAACCTTCCTCTGTGGAACAGAAGCCCCAGTCCAAGGGTGTGTTATTAAGACTACCACCTAGTTCTTCTACTGCACTTCTCATCTGTAGAGCCCAAAGCACGTTACAAAGTTAGCCAGCATCATTGTTCCCGTTTTACAGAGGGGAAAAGGAGACGCTGAGAGGGGAAGTGAGTGGCCCAGCAGTGACAGAGCAGAGGGTAGAATCCAGGACTCTAGAGTCTCAGTCCAGTCCTCCCAGAGACCCTGCACACAATGTCTCTATCGGACTCGCCCTTCACCCCATCTGCATGGTCTTTGGTCAGAACTCCAGCTCAGGGGTTCTCAGACTTTTGTCCTGGTGACCCCTTTCTCATAGCAAGCCACTGACTGTGACCCCCGCTATCAATTAAAAACACTTCTTAATATTTTTAACACTATTATAAATGCTGGCGGCAAGGTGGGGTTGGGGTGGAGGCCGACAGCTCGCAACCCCCCCATGTAATAACCTCATGACCCCCTCAAGGGTCCTGACCCCCAGCTCTAGCAGGACTGTGCGAATGGATGGTATAGGCAGCTGGAAACAGATCAGCCCCGTAGATGAATGAAGTATGTGAAGAAGCTGGGGTATGAAGATGGAAAAAGGACGCCTTGGTTCTAACAGATGTGATCTTGGGCAAGTTACTGCCCCTGTGTCCCAGTATACCCATCTGTCAAATGGGGATACATGCCTGACTCGTGGGGGAGGTCAGGGCTTGAAATGCTTTGGGATTCCCTCTGATCACTACCGCACGCTGCTCATCTATGTGAGCACTAATGATACTTGCCAGGTCTGACCCTAAGCAGATCAGCAGTGACTACCGGGCTCTGGAGGTGAAGTCGATGGAGTCAGGGGCACAGGCAGTATTTTTGTCCATCCTCTTGGTTGAGGGTAAGGGCCCAGGTAGGGACACATGCATCCTAGAGATGAATGCAAAGCTGTACAGATGGTGTAGATGAGAGGGCTTTGGCTACCTTGACCATGGAATGCTGTTTTGGGAAGGACTGCTGGGAAGAGTTGGGGTCCACCTGACCAAGAAGAAGAAGAGTATCTTTGGACACCAATTGCCAACCTAGTGGGGAGGGCTTTAAACTAGGATCCAAGGGGCAGGTAACTATAAAAAAAGGCAACCTTAACAAAGGGCTAGATTGTGTGTGTGTGTGTGTGTGTGTGTGGTGGGGAAATGGACAATTACAATAGTGTCAGAGGGGAAACAGTGAGGGAATCTGCTCTACAACATAGAGATCTGTACACAAGCTAAGTTATGACTTAATTGGCATCACTGACTTGGGATAAATCTCATGACTGGAATATTGGTCTAAAGGGGTAAAGCTTGTTCAGGAAAGAGAGGCAAGGGAAAAAAGGGTGAAGGTGTTGCATTGTACATCAAGAATATAGACAGTTGTTCTGAGGTCCAGAAGGAGGGGAGAAGCAGACCAGCTGAAAGCCTCTGGTGGCGATAAAAGGGGGGGGACACGACAGAATGACATCATGATAGGGGTCTACTATAGACCACCAAATCAGGAGGAAGAAATGGATGCAGTATTTCTAAAACAAACAGAAATATGCAAAATGTAAGACCTGGTGGTAATGCGGGACTAACTTCCCAGACATCTGCTAGAAAAGTAATGTAACAAAACACAAATTCTTGGGATGTACTGGGGACAACTTTTTTCAGAAGGTGGAGGAAATAACCAGGGCTCAGCCCTTTTAGATGCAATTCTGACCAAGGGAGGAACTGGTTGCAAAACTGAAGGTGGAAGGCAGTTTGAGTGAAAATGACCAAGCAGGGCTAGGCCTATGATCAAAATGATCAATTTAATTATTCTAAAGAAAGGAAGGAGTGAGAGCAGCAGGGTAAGGACAATGGACTTCAAAAAAGCAGATTTCAGCAAACTCAGAGACCTGGTAGGTAAGGTCCCATGGGAACAAAATCTAAGGGAAAAGACCAGGAGAGCTGGCAGTTTCTCAAAGAGACAATATTAAAGGTACAACAAACTATCCTGATGTGAAGGAAAGAAGAAGAATAGTAAGAGGCCAATATGGCTCAATCAAGAGCTCTTTAATAACCTGACTATAAAAAAGGAATCCTACAAAAAGTGGTAGCATGGACAAGTTGATAAGGTGAAGTACAAAGAATAGCACAAGCATGTGGGGACAAAATCAGAAAGGCCAAGGCACAAAATGAGTTACACTTAGCAAGAGACATAAAAGGCAGTAAGAAATGGTTATTTAAATACATTAGGAGCAAAAGAAAGACAAAGGAAAATGTAGGTCCTCTTCTTAGCAGGCATGTTTAGTCTTGAGAAAAGAACACTGGGGGGAGGAGACGCAATAACAGTCTTCAAATATATTAAAGGCTGTTATAAAGAGGACAGTGGTCAATTGATCCACGGAAGGTAGGACAAAAAGTAATCTGTAGCAAGGGAGATTTAGATTAGATATTGGGAAAAGCTTTCTAACTCTCAGGGTAGTTAAACTCTACAATGGGCTTCCCAGGGCAGTTGTGGAATCCCCAATACTGGAGGTTTTTAAGAACAGATTGGACAAAACTGTCAGGGACGGTCTAGGTTTACTTGCTCCTGCCTCGGTGCAAGGGGCTGGACATCATGATCTCTCAAGGTCCCTTCCAGTCCTATATTTCTATGAGTCTATGAAAGGCACTTTGCCCCCAATCCTGCAGATCATGGCCCTAAAGACAGAGTAGCTGGTCATGGGAGGATTGCACCAACAGAAGGGGATTCCCTGGTGGCATAACGCAAGTGCTGTGGCTCTTACACTGGCAACCTGCACTACCAAAACTCCCACGCTCTCTCTGGATGTGACACAGGCACCTGCTGGTTTCTCTGGCCAAGGTTCTGCATTGTGTCACACATTACTGTGCTTTTCTACTGACCAATCCTTCACTATATCCTGTAACGCAGAATGAGCATGGCCAGCCCAAGCTGTGAGGCATCCTTTGCCATCTCAGTTCAGAGCAGCGTCCAACATGAGTGCTTACAATATCACCCTCTGCCATATCACTGGAGAAGCCGGACAAAGCCCAGATAGTCCTGGGGCTGGAGACTGAGCTCCAGGGGCAGAACCACCTCTTATTGCCAGTTCTGATGAAGCACATGGCTGGCCAGGTGGTATCAGCCATTAACCTGACTGGTTTAGAGTGATCCAGGGCAGAGGTGCCTTTTGTGCCTCCAGTCAAGTACAGCCCACACTCTGCATTGGGAAGTGCACTAGTCACTGGGCAATAGTGGACAGTGGCTTTCAAAATCCAGACCACCACAGTTCATTTAACACAATAAAGGGACTTGCATCTTGCCTTGCCTTGCCAGGATCTCAGGGTTCCAATTTTGGGCTATTGCTAATTACTATATATTACTGTAGCACTGCATTAGCAGATGCAATCCGGTACCCTTGATTTGCCTCCACACTATGGAGAGCCTTCAGGAAAGGAGAGAGTTCAATGAGTGTTCACTGAAAGGGCTTGCGGCCTGAGACCTGCCCTGAGAGAATATTTTATCAACAGTCACTCAACAGCTGCCTTTACCCACTTGCCAAAGTCAGAGTTCAGGGTCCCTTGCTCCCTGGCACCATTGAAACAGCACCTAACAGTTCACAGAGCTCCAAGGATGATTGGCAAGGGAATAATCCCCTGGAGTCTGGTCTTGGCAGCTACACCAGCTTCCAGCTCTGCCTGACTACTGTGGAGTGTAGGTTCACACTTACATGGAAGCAGCAGTTTTCAGGGTCCTTGGGGTTGACAGTAAGGGAGATGGTCTATACGCTTTAGCCCGGACGAATGCAGGTGTCTTCATGGACAGCTCTGAGGAGAGAGAGTACGAGACACTTAAGCCCTGGATTTTAGTGGTTTGGCATTCCTGCTGCAAATGTTCCCATAAGGGGGTGGGGATGTCAAATTTTCCACAGTACAGATCACATTATAAGTGTCTTTCAGCCTCTTTTCCTCTCAGTATGGATGACAACAGTCCTCAGCAATTAAAGCCGTGGTTCCATGCTGAGTCTTATGGATTGCAGCTGCTTTTAGGGAGATAAGGCTTCTTTCCTTTTTGAGAGATATTAATCAGTCTCCTCTTGCTTTCTCTCTCCCTGTGTGCCTGGCCAACTCTGCACACCTAGTCTTGTATTCCATGGCCATGGCGAGAGGAGATTCCACAGGATATGGAGCTGGCTCTGCTACATTCAGTTCCCAAGGAGGCTTCCAACAGCCCTGAACTATTCCAGTTCCTCTGAGTTAAACCCCACCATTTTCCCTGCACCAGGGACAAGCCTAGGAATAAGTTCCTTCCCTTAAACTGGAAGGGGCAGAGTCTAGCAGCATCGCCCACTTCCGCAGAAAGAGCCAGCCAGCTGAAGCCCAGGTCATAGAAGGGTGACAGAAGTGGGAGTGAGACACCAAACCAGGATTCTGGAGGGCTGTCAGCCTGCCTCTATCAGAAGGGGTAGCAGCCACCAGATGAGTTTCATCTGGGGCATACGCGCTCATCTACCCTCTTCAGCTTAATTTGTGAATCTGCCATCTGCTTCTCCCCCACAAGTGGGAGCAGGAAGGAAAAAGCAAGTTAAGTGGAAAAATGAGGCTATGACTCCATGACTTCTTGTCCGAGGAGAGAATGGGGGAGTGGGTGGGTCTCCTTGCTTCCTGGTTTCCTCTGCAATCTGGGGAAAGCCTGAAGTTGTATGATCAATGTGGTATTAGTTTAACCTAGTGATGGTTACAAACAGCTAGAATAATACAGCCTGTTGCAGAAAATGGGTGCTACTGCCACAGGCCTTGAGCAGTAGTCATCTGCTGAAAGGGAAAAGTGACTGAGCGCTCTACACACTGAATGCAATGCTAAGAGTCCCTCTGAGAATGGGACAGTGCCACTGACTGGCATGGTCCCTCAAGTTAGCCCTTTCTGAGCACGCAATCCTATGCGTTTGGGGGTGCAGTGCCTGGGGTGACAAACTGCAGCACTATGCTAGGCTCTTCAGAGTCTCTTCAGGTGATTAGGAGGGTGATGCTTGGCCTTGATCTCTTTGTCCGACTTCTATCCCTGCCTTTATCCAATGTTACACTACTGTTCTCCCCTTGTGAACAGCATTATAGAGAGCAGGCCCAATCAACTCTATAGACAGAGCCACCTAAAGGCCCAGTGCACTTGGTAGCATGGTTAAATACATCCACAACATTTCTTTTGACACTAGCGTCAACCCAGTTGGCCCCTCTGCACAACGAAAAGGAGTACTTGTGGCACCTTAGAGACTAACAAATTTATTAGAGCATAAGCTTTCGTGAGCTACAGCTCACTTCATCGGATGCATTTGGTGGAAAAAACAGAGGAGAGATTGATATACACACACAGAGAACATGAAACAATGGGTTTATCATACACACTGTAAGGAGAGTGATCACTTAAGATAAGCCATCACCAGCAGCGGGGGGGGGGGGGGGGGAGGAGGAGGAAAACCTTTCATGGTGACAAGCAAGGTAGGCTAATTCCAGCAGTTAACAAGAATATCAGAGGAACAGTTGGGGGGGGGGGGAAATACCATGGGGAAATAGTTTTACTTTGTGTAATGACTCATCCATTCCCAGTCTCTATTCAAGCCTAAGTTAATTGTATCCAGTTTGCAAATTAATTCCAATTCAGCAGTCTCTCGTTGGAGTCTGTTTTTGAAGCTTTTTTGTTGAAGGATAGCCACTCTTAGGTCTGTGATCAAGTGACCAGAGAGACTGAAGTGTTCTCCAACTGGTTTTTGAATGTTATAATTCTTGACGTCTGATTTGTGTCCATTCATTCTTTTACGTAGAGACTGTCCAGTTTGGCCAATGTACATGGCAGAGGGGCATTGCTGGCACATGATGGCATATATCACATTGGTAGATGTGCAGGTGAACAAGCCTCTGATAGTGTGGCTGATGTGATTAGGCCCTATGATGGTATCCCCTGAATAGATATGTGGACAGAGTTGGCAACGGGCTTTGTTGCAAGGATAGGTTCCTGGGTTAGTGGTTCTGTTGTGTGGTGTGTGGTTGCTGGTGAGTATTTGCTTCAGATTGGGGGGCTGTCTGTAAGCAAGGACTGGCCTGTCTCCCAAGATCTGTGAGAGTGATGGGTCGTCCTTCAGGATAGGTTGTAGATCCTTGATGATGCGTTGGAGAGGTTTTAGTTGGGGGCTGAAGGTGATGGCTAGTGGCGTTCTGTTATTTTCTTTGTTGGGCCTGTCCTGTAGTAGGTGACTTCTGGGTACTCTTCTGGCTCTGTCAATCTGTTTCTTCACTTCAGCAGGTGGGTATTGTAGTTGTAGGAATGCATGAGAGAGATCTTGTAGGTGTTTGTCTCTGTCTGAGGGGTTGGAGCAAATGCGGTTACATCGTAGAGCTTGGCTGTAGATAATGGATCGAGTGGTATGATCTGGATGAAAGCTAGAGGCATGTAGGTAGGAATAGCGGTCAGTAGGTTTCCGATATAGGGTGGTGTTTATGTGACCATCTCTGCACAACATACACTAGCGTGGGCATTCTGACCACCCTACACTGCTTCAGCTGCTAGTGACGAGAGCAGAGATCAGGGAATTATTTTTTTAGAATGCCTTCCCACAAATCCCCCACTCCATGGTGCATCGCATTTTGGGAGATTTTTGTACCAGTCAAGCAGGACACTAAAACTTGTCTCAGGCAGAGACTTGTTTGGTGGAGAACCCAGCACTCTTCAACAAGAAAGCAAACAGGAGTGCTCCCGAGAGACTGAGTAACCTTCAGTGGTCTCTGAAGAGGAGAGTCCTGAGGCAGATGCCCCTCTTGCTCTGTGTAATGCAGACTCAAGAGTGATAATGTCAGGTCACCATCTCTGCCCATATGCTCTTGGACAGGCTCAGCCCTTTCAATAACCCCAACCACTTTGATCTCTGTGGAGCCTGTCCTGACATTACAGCACCAGACTACCTATATGCGAGTTTCAGTCTCTGTAGGCAGGAGAATTTTCATAGCTTTGTGCAAGTTGGCTACTGCCCCAGACTCCTGCTCCCTGGCTCACCCTGGGTGTTGGATGTTAGAAACATTTCATTTTTGACTAGAACATGTAACTGAATGGAGCTGGACCGAAAGTATATGTCCTGAGCAACCTACAGCTAAGACTATCAGTGAGATTTTTTAGGCCTTAGACGAGAACCCATGGACTTGGCATCTCAAAGCACTGGTTTATCTGACACCAAATAACTATGCGAAAGAGTAAGCGATGTTACTAGGGGGAGACAGGCCAATGGTCAGGACCGAGCCTTTAACTAGTCCTTAGGTTTAGACTATTGGAGATAGCAACAGCATTGAAATATTTCCTTTTCATTCAAGAGAAATCACAGTAAGAACATTCTTCAGCAGCAAGGTCTAGCTGAATGCATCTGATGAAGTGAGCTGTAGCTCACAAAAGCTTATTCTCAAATAAATTTGTTAGTCTCTAAGGTGCCACAAGTACTCCTTTTCTTTTTTGCGAATACAGACTAACACGGCTGCTACTCTGAAACCTGTCATTACTCTACTGTGGAATCTAGTGGACAACATGATTGTAATTTGGTAATATTGTTACCAAAACCCTTCCACAATCTATTGACAGGACCCAGGGGCAGCCCCTCCAACTAACTTCTACCACCAACGTGAGTGCGTTCTTACCTTCGCTCTCAGGATCCTCAGTTTCAGCTTCGTCCTCAGTCATCTCCTCTTCCTCGGAGTCACCCACCTCTCCTATTACAGCTCCACCAGCCAGCTCAGCTTCTCGTCCTACAGCTTCCTTCATCAATTTCCTTCCATGTTGCTCAGGATACTGAGCAGACATGGCAGTAGAATGCCTGCTCAAGCTGCGGGTTCTTGCACTTCTCGGGCTCTCGACAACTAGATAAGGGATAATAAACAAGCTTTACTCTAACATGCCTTTCAGCCAAGGCTTGTCCTCACACACATTGTCTCAAATGGGGGCTGAGCCTTAGACAAATAGTCACTGGCAAAATGTCTGTCTTTAGCATGGAAAGCGCTGTGTAAGCATATAGTGCTGGTTTTTAATAATTTAGTTGCTAGGTAAACTGAGGCACGGAGTTTAAGTTACTTGGCCAAGGTTAGAGGGTTGGAAGTAGAACTAGTTCACTGCTGTAACTACCTACTTCACAACGCTCCTGAAAATTTAGTCATAATAGTCCACTCGACTTCCTCTCCATTGAATTCTAAAGGAAGAGGGCATACATTTTACTCTGCCTAGCTTTCTGAAGAACATACAGAACGGCCCTTGCCAATATGGAGAAGTAGAAATAAAACTAGAGGTTTTAATTCAGATGGACATTTGAGCTGCCTATCAACGCCCACCTCACTTACTAGGGACATTCTGACACCAGCAGGACATCTGCAGAGAAAGGGCAGAGAGGAATCTCAGTGTTGATTTCTAGATCAGTTTCCAGCCTGCTTCAATACCTCACATCAGAAGAGCTTTATGCAACTAGGGAAAGGCTGTTCCCATGTTCATTCCAGTTTAGATGGTAAAGCATCCTAAAGCATGAGAGAAGCAGGTTTACGTCTCTTACTTCTGGTACCCCTAATGCTGGTGTCAAGTGTAATTTTAGGAAGGGGATTTGGAATGCCAATGGGAATTAAAGCGAATTGTCAAATATATGCCAGTTTATGCATGGCAAAAAGCGATCAGTGCTTATTATGAACCTGAGCTGAGAGGAGCAGCTCTCTCCAAGCCTGACAGCTTCAAGTATTTCTTTAAACCTAAGTGACGTTGAGATAGTTCCTCCTTATCAGCTACTTGTGGAGATTTCAGTTCCTAATCATAGAATATCAGGGTTGGAAGGGACCTCAGGAGGTCATCTAGTCCAACCCCCTGCTCAAAGCAGGACCAATCCCCAGCTAAATCATCCAAGCCAGGGCTTTGTCGAGCCTGACCTTAAAAACCTCTAAGGAAGGAGATTCCACCACTTCCCTAGATAACCCATTCCAGTGTTTCACCACCGTCTTAGTGAAAAAGCTTTTTCCTAATATCCAACCTAACCCCCTCCCCCCACTGCAACTTGAGACCATTACTCCTTGTTCTGTCATCTGCTACCACTGAGAACAGTCTAGATCCACCTCTTTGGAACCCCCTTTCAGGTAGCTGAAAGCAGCTATCAAATCCCCCCCCCACCCCCATTCTTCTCTTCTGCAGACTAAACAAGCCCAGTTTCCTCAACCTCTCCTCATAAGTCATGTGCTCCAGCCCCCTAATCATTTTTGTTGCCCATCCGCTGGACTCTTTCCAATATTTCCACATCCTTCTTGTAGTGTGGAGCCCAAAACTGGACACAATACTCTGGCATTGGTGAGGCCGCATCTGAATAGAGGGGAATGATCACATTCCTCGATCTGCTGGCAATGCCCCTATTTATATAGCCCAAAATGCTGTTAGCCTTCTTGGCAACAAGGGCATACTGTTGACTCAGATACAGCTTCTCGTCCACTGTAAATCCTAGGTCCTTTTCTGCAGAACTGCTGCCTAGCCATTCGGTCCCTAGTCTGTAGCGGTGCATGGGATTCTTCTGTCCTAAGTGCAGGACTCTGCACTTGTCCTTGTTGAACCTCATCAGATTTCTTTTGGCCCAATCCTCTAATTTGTCTAGGTCCCTCTGTATCCTGTCCCTACCCTCCAGCATATCTACCTCTCCTCCCAGTTTAGTATCATCTGCAAACTTGCTGAGGGTGCAATCCACACCATCCTCCAGATCATTAATGAAGATATTGAACAAAACCGGCCCCAGAACCAGCCCTTGGGGCACTCTGCTCGATACCTGCTGCCAACTAGACTTGGAGCCATTGATCACTACCCGTTGAGCCCGACGATCTAGCCAGCTTTCTATCCATCTTATAGTCCATTAATCCAGCCCATACTACTTTACCTTGCTGACAAAAATCCTGTGGGAGACCGTATCAAAAGCTTTGCTAAAGTCAAGGAATAACACGTCCACTGCTTTCCCCTCATCGACAGAGCCACTTATCTCATCATAGAAGACAATTAGGTTAGTCAGGCATGACTTGCCCTTGGTGAATCCTGTCTGTTCTCGATCACTTTCCTCTCCTCTAAGTGCTTCAAAATTGATTCCTTGAGGACCTGCTCCATGATTTTTCCAGGGACTGAGGTGACGCTGACTGGCCTGTAGTTCCCCGGATCCTCCTCCTTCCCTTTTTTAAAGATGGGCACTACATTAGCCTTTTTCCAGTCATCCGGGACCTCCCCCGATCGCCATGAGTTTTCAAAGGTAATAGCTAATGGCTCTGCAATCACATCCGCCAACTCCTTTAGCACCCTCGGATGCAGTGCATCCGGCCCCATTGACTTGTGCACGTTCAGTTTTTCTAAATAGTTCTGAACCACTTCTTTCTCCACAGAGAGCTGGTCACCTCCTCCCCATACTGTGCTGCCCAGTGCAGTAGTCTGGGAGCTGACCTCGTTCTTGAAGACAGAGGGAAAAAAAGCATTGAGTACATTAGCTTTTTCCACATCCTCTGTCACTAGGTTGCCTCCCCCCATTCTGTAAGGGGCCAACAGTTTTCCTGACCACCTTCTTGTTGCTAACATACCTGAAGAAACCCTTCTTGTTACTCTTAACTTGCTAGTTGCAACTCCAAGTGTGATTTGACCTCCTGATTTCAATCCTGCATGTCTGAGCAATTTTTTTATACTCCTCCCTGGTCATTTGTCCAATATTCCAATTCTTGTAAGCTTCTTTTTTTGTGTTTAAGATCAGCAAGGATTTCACTGTGAAGCCAAGCTGGTCGCCTGCCATACTTACTATTCTTTCTACACATCAGGATGGTTTGTCCCTGTAACCTCAATAAGGATTCTTTAAAATACAGCCAGCTCTCCTGTACTCCTTTCCCCCTCATGTTATTCTCCCAGGGGATCCTGCCCATCAGTTCCCTGAGGGAGTCAACGTCTGCTTTTCTCAAGTCCAGGGTCCATATTCTGCTGCTCTCTTTTCTTCCCTGTGTCAGGATCCTGAACTCGACCATCTCATGTCACTGCCTCCCAGGTTCCCTCCACTTTTGCTTCCCCTACTAATTCTTCCCAGTTTGTGAGCAGCAGGTCAAGAAGAGCTCTGCCCCTAGTTGGTTTCTCCAGCACTTATACCAGGAAATTGTCCCTTATACCTTCCAAAACCTTCCTGGATTATCTGTGCGCTGCTGTATTGTTCTCCCAACAGATATCGGGGTGACTGAAGTCCCCCATGAAAACCAGGGCTTGTGATCTAGTAACTTCTGTTAGTTGCCTGAAGAAAGCCTCGTCTACCTCATCCCCCTGGTCTGGTGGTCTATAGCAGACTCCCACCATGACATCACCCTTGTTGCTCACACTTCTAAATTTAATCCAGAGACTCTCAGCTTTTTCTGCAGTTTCATACCAGAGCTCTGAGCAGTCATACTGCTCTCTTCCATACAATGCAACTCCCCCACCGTTTCTGCCCTGCCTGTCCTTCCTGAACAGTTTATATCCATCCATGACAGTACTCCAGTAATGCGCAGAAACAAAGAGAACATTCACCACATCAGAACACCAAGTCAATAACCTTTACATGACCAGCTACAGTCCAGTCAAAACAAGTAATTTATAACAGCAGGCTGGCCCAGAAAGCAAACTGCAAGAGATCCCACTTAGAATGGAAGTCTGGCCCTCTCCTATCTAACCCCTGACTGACACTGTAGCTTCTATGGATCAGACACACGTAAGTAACAAGCATTTTTCCTTAGATGAACAGCAAGTAGCGTTACATACTGGGCATTTTCTCCAGGGGAAAAAAACAATCAAAACAGGACATACATCCGAGTGGGCTTTAGAAAGAAGTTGCTGCACTCAGTTTTCTGAAGCAAAGTAACTATTTAGGGAAGAACACACAGTATAGCTAAAAATAATTGTGAATAGTTTTTAGAAAGTTGTCAATGGAGAAAGTTTCCTTTAATTATATTTCCCAGCAGGAGCTCCAAAATTAGACAGAGGACAAACACAATGTCGAGCCATTGGAATGCCTAGGAAAGGAAGGACTTTCCAAGGTTTTTTGCTTAAATTTCATCACGTTCTGAGTTCAGTGCAACTCTGCACTCAAGATTTTAATCACACCACTCTTGTAATTAAGTTCCATATTACCCTGCAGTTTCCCCCACATAATAATTAACAAACACTTGAGGGAAAGGAGGGTCTGTGGTTAAGGCACCAAGCTGGGACTCAGGAGACTGCGGTTCTGTTCCCAGCTCTGGCACAAACTCCCTGGGTGACACTAAGCAAGTCATTCCATCTCTGTTTGGTTCCCTGTCAATAAAAGAGAGACCTTTCCTTTGTTCATCTACACTGCAAGCTCTCTGAGGCAGGAACTCTCTTACTGTGTATCTGTATGTATAGCAAAAGGCACAAAAGGGACCAATCTCAGCTTGGGCCTCTAGGCACAAATACAATACAATACTGTGGCACAAGATGAAGTAGTGAGGCCCAAACCCAATACCTTGAAGTGTTTTGTCTGGTGGCGAACACTTCTCACCAAATGATCACTCTATAGCTGACCTCTGAGTCCTCATTCTCAAAGGAAAGCTGCACAACACCTTCAAATAACAAGCCTGGGAACTTAAATTCATAATTTTGCTAGACACTAAAAATCATGGACTGAACAGAGACACTGGATTTATGGCTTATTACAACAATCTATAACCCAGTAGCAATCCCCCAGCTGCCTTCCCCCCATCCCTCTTTTCCTCCCTATGACTGGAGGGGCATTATTGGGCCACTTAACCTTGAAATATGTGTTAACTACTTATGCTACACAATCTCTTCCACTTTATAATTAGCTGTGACACTGAGCCCGCTTCCCAGACCTGAAGAGGAGCTCTGTGTAAGCTTGAAAGCTTCTCTCTCTCACCAACAGAAGTTGGTCCAATAAAAGATGCCACCTCACCCACCTTCTCTCTCTATTATCCTAGGACCAACACGACCTACCTCACTGCTGCATAAAGGAAGAAAATGTAAGTTTAAAGGAGCCACTGTGTGGAACACCATCTGCAACATCTTGGTAGGCAGCAAATTCAGTGATATTGAACTAACGAGCTGACTACCCAGAATGCCATCGCTGTTGTGCTCCCTTAACATACACAGAACAGGATGTCTGCCTAAAGCTAAATAAAGAGCTCACCTTGTGGGCAAAGAAGAGACCTCTGCTCAAAACAGAGACTCTATATAAACAGACCCTCTATATAAACAAGACAGACTCGTCTGAACTGCTGTGATGGGTGTAGTTAGATGTACACAATACATAACAAGCAGCTTTGTGCAACATTTATGCATCACACCAGGACCATCAGCGGTAAACCCAGCCATCTTCCCAAAGCCAGGAAATAAAAACAGCCCTCCACCCCAATTATCAATCACAGCCCTTTGGTGCACACTGCTCTTTCCCCAAAAGCCTGGGCAAAAAGATAGCGCATATCTCTTGGCAACCCCTATTTTAGACCAACAGGAGAGAAGGGTACATTCTAGAGAACAGCCTGCCTGTTGCCCCTCATTTATCAACTGCCTGTGCTGATCTCAAGCACGGCAGTGTAGCCCAGCGACAGAGCAGGTCTTTGACCTGGAATCTGTTTTTTCATTTAGGTCAAAGCCAACACCTTAAGTTCCATCCAGAAGTCCAACACACAGTCAATGCAAAATCCAGAGAGTGTTGTGGTTATGTGCTTCCCACAGGACACACTGCTTAACATTCAGCTGCCACATTCTGTACCAGATTCAGTTTCCAGGTATGTGCTTGCCAGAGGCACCCTGGGTGAAAACGGAGCAAGATGAAAACAAGAGAAGAGACCCCACAGGATGCCCCCATTCCAGGGCAGAAACAGCTTCAGAACCATGGAATAACTGCTCTTCTGCTGAACTTTTGTAAAGGGAGTGCCTAACACAAAATCCTGGCCAGCTTGGCCTCTCTAACCAGGTGAAGCAAACTTAGATATCTGGGACACTTAAACAAAGGAAATGGGCTTAGCTGGAACATGGCTTGCCCAGGAAGGAAGTTATCCACCTCTCTCCGGGACCTGTCTGTTCAAATACATAGTTGTACAGACCTGCCAAGAGCATGTGAACAGAAAACAAATTCCACTGTCAGTCAGTGTGTGTGAAACAAGAACAGGTAAATGAGCATGGCAGCCAGCCTGACACTCCATTTAGAGAGCCTGACCAGCCATGCCTTTGAGGTTACTTGGAAGAGATTATCTCCAGAACCTGCTGGGGACAAAGTCATGTTTTGCCCACCAAGACTCCTGCTGCTCATTGGTTTGCACCAGAGCAGTGTACTCAGTTGCTTCCACCACTGCCCTGAAAGTGCTTCTTACCCGCACTGGCAGCTCCTGCCTGCTCAGCTCCGTCATCCTCCATTTCCTGCTCCACACCAGCCATCTCTTCGCTCTCATCTGCGCCATCCAGCTTCTCAATTATATGGGCGACAGTTTCTCTCACTGATGGTCTGCTGGATTTCACAGGCTGTAGAGCAGACAGGGTGTCCGAACGTCTGCTCAGACTCCTGGAGGCAGCTGGCGGTGAGGAGCTTGGTCTGTCAGAAGCTAGACGTTCAGAGAGTTAGGTTAACACAGAAGCTATGTCCCCAATATATCTTTATAACATTTATTGTGGCACTTGTTGCAAGTATGAAACATATCCAGACACCAAGGAAGGAGTTTGCATGACTTGCCCTCACTTTACTCAAGACAGCTCAGAGAGTTCGCACTGTGCATTAGGAAGTAGGTTTGAAAGAGACCTTCTCAGCTGGCTTTTCTCAGCCCCTGTGGAGAGAGCCACATGGTGCATTAGCTATATTGTAGCAGCAGAACTATGCTGCATCATCAGCCTTTGATATTAATGGAACACAAACACCAGTGCCCTTAGGACATGCTCCCTTTCTTTTCTTCCTCTCATTCCCTTTGCTCAACACAATCCTCACACCTTCCTCCAGGCTGCTTGTTTGGCCCAAAGTTCCCTCCCTCTCTTCAGTCATATCTGTCCCCTAAACTAATTTCTTCCACCAAGCTCACAAGTGAGAGCCCTCAGAGTTAGAACATTATTATTGGCCTGTTCTTCAGGATGCTGTGCTCTAGGAAAATTGGAAGCTTTACAGGGTAGGGAACTTCTCTCTCCACAGCTGTTCTGTACAGTACTGAGTGTACTGGCCATGCTTAAATACTGATCTGGCCCTCCTGACAAAAGTCATAAGATAGGAACTGAGTGTAAAAGAAATGCCAGGACAGTCACAGGGCTCTGTATTTTAATCAAAATCCTGTGTGTTTTGCAGGAAGAGCTGTGCAAAGCTATTTACCATTTCAGATGGTGACCCTGGTGCAGCAATCCTGCCTCAATCTCTGTAAAGGCAGCAGGTGCACTCACAGACCCATTTCAGCCATCTGTTTTAGTTCCTGTCCATAATGGAGTTCCTACTCTCAGCCTCCCATAAAACCCAGGTGTTAAGCTGGCAGCTCTCTAGGTCCAGAATGAAACTGTGCCCACCTGTAAATATCCCAGAGTCAGGGACAGGTTTAAAGAAATAATTCATAGAACATGTAACTGGGATGAAAATGGAAGAGATCAGACCAGCACAATGAATGTCCTAAATGAAAGTGTGGACTTGAACAGTGGTTTGGGCTCAGACCAATTTCAAACTAGAGTCTCAGTACAGAGCTGGTCTAGAACAGGGTTTTCCTACCATGAACTAGAAACAAAAGCAGTAGATAAAATCCTGGACAGGTGAAGACCCTTAACTTCCAGGTGAGAAGAGGGGAGAAGACTTTTTTCAAACATTCATCAATTCTAAGGCCAGAAGGGACCATTGTGATCATTTACTCTGACCTTCTGTACAGCAGAGGCCATAGAATGTCCCCCAAAATAATTCCTAAAGCAGATCTGTTAGAAAAACATCCAATCTTGTTTGTTCTCCTGTCCCAGGCCCAGACTGTATCCCAATCCACCCCTCCAGCTCCAGCCTGCCTCCATAATTCTCCTTTGCTGTATTTTGGTGGGGAGACCCACTTGCCAGGGAGAACCCACTCCTGCAGTCTTCTGGAGACTGGCCAGGGATAAAGATAGGGTCAAGCAGTGCATTGCTTTCTCGCCAAATGACAAGGGAGGAGGTCTTCCTCACACTGGGATGGGGGGGGACCCCATAGCAGAAACAAAACCCACAAACAAAGGTTGGTCCTAAAGAAGCTTCTGCTCAGTGGGGGCAGGGATCCCCTGGTAGTGCCTGCACAAGAAACTGGGAGCAAAGCCCGTGCCAGCAGTGGTCTCCCAACTGTGGGAGAACTTGGGCTAGGCAGGGAAGGGGAGATGATAACAACTAAGGGCATGTCTACACAGCCAAGAAAAACCTTCAGCTGGCCTGGGCCAGCTGACTCAGGCTTGCAGGGTTTGGGCTGCGGGGCTGTTTCATTGCTGTGTGACTGTCCCATCTCGCAGGATCCTAAAGCCCAGGCTGCAGCCCAAGCCAAAACATCTACACAGCAATGAAACAGCCCTGCAGCCCAAGCCCCGCAAGACCAAGTTGGCTGGAACAGGCTGGCCCCAGGCATCTAGTTGTTGTGTAGACATAATAATGGGGAGGACAGGGGACTCTCTTCCCCTGGAGGGCTTGAGGCCACAGGGTGGGCCTGGCAAAGTGCCAGACTCAGGTGTGATTAATGTATCCAGCAAGCTAGTTTACAACAGCCATTCTTTGATTATAGGGGAAGCAGCTTACACAGCAGGTCCCAGCTCAACTCTCTTTGGCTCCTATGGTACTCAACCACCAGCCCATCTGCTCCAGGAAGTTGCTCTGCATAACTGCTCCCTGGGGTATGTTCTCGCTGCTCTGAGCTCAGGCTCACGGCCCATCCCTGAGACTCAGTGGCCATCTGGTCAGTGTGTTCAGGATCCCGGGCCAAGTCCTTCTTCTGAAGTCTCTCTGTCATTCTATCCTCGGCATCCACATCAGACAGCATGCCCTCTTCAGTAGCCGCATTAGAAGCCTTTCTCCCTTGCACTGGAATTTTTCCTTTCAAGAACTTTTGTTCAGAAAACCTCACTTGGCTTTGCTCACCGAGCTGCGGCTGAGCAAAGAGCTCCGTGTTGCTGAGGATGATTTCGGTATCACTTGTCCCCATGGTCATTCCAATCATGGATGTTGCTTGCGACTCCGCCAGATAATTTTGTGCTGGTTAGAAATTTTTAAAATAAGTTTAATCTGCGGAATCATTCAGGGCCTCAGGAAAGCAAATACATTAGCAGGACATGTATACAGAGTCATTAACTCAAAACTCTTGTCCTGCCCTTGATGTCAATCCATAAGCCTTTATAGCAATTTAACGCCAGTCAAAAGGACATGTTCTTTATACACCAACCCATAGCATTCTGGATAAGAGCAGCAGAACAATGCAGACATCGCTCTCCAAACCCTAGGGCACCCAAAAATTTACTGGGAGACTTCATTCTGCCAATAGGTACTGAAAAGTTCACATGGAATTCCCCATCTGCCACAGGCCCACATGAACAGGTCTTTCATGCATTTGGATTGCTTAGGGCCAAGAGTAATTAGAGGACAGAAAGGAGACTTCCAAACCAATCTGCAAGTAGAACAAATCAGATCAGAGTTATAACAACCTCTAGCCTAGAGAGGGGAGAAGGGTTGGTTCTACCCTTATGGGGACAACACAATGGATGTGCAGAGCTGTTGTAGCATTGCCAGAGACTTCAGTGCAATAGTGATTCCTACTGGGAATTCTGACCAGGAAGACATCCATTAAAGTAGAAATCCCCAGGGAGGGCCAGGAAGTTAAAAAGCCCAGTAAGAGAGATGTTTGGAAGGACAAGAGAATTCAGGAGTAGCTCAACAAGGCATCTTACACAGAATGATACAAATGTAGAGATCCGCTCAGTTCTGTTGTCAACAAAAGTCAGGCAGTCTCTGCATTCTGGGGTCTTTGCCAGGCCTGCATTCCTCCGTCTGTCCTGAGCCCTGGCTAACTGCCTGCTGTGCAACAGTGGTGCTGCCCACCCATTTGGTAGTGCTAGCCACCCAGAGCATGGAACATCACTTTGCCAAGGACTCTGCTAGCTTCTGGGTGTGACTGAAGGTGTGGCTATTTATAAAGCTCTGAAATACTTTGGATTCTGGCCACCTCTTTCGTTTCATGAAAACACACTAAGGCTATGTCTACCCTTGGAGTTGGAGGTGTGATTTCCCGCTCAAGTAGACATACTAGTGCTAGCTCAGCTAAAACTATTGGTATAGCCACAATAGTTTCGGCTGCGGCAGCATGGGCTAGCCACCCAAAGTACAAACCCACCTGGACCCCATGGGTACCTACATAGGGTGGCTAATCTATGCCACTGCCTGTGCTACCACAGTTATACCGCTATTTTTAGTGTGCTACCTCAAGAAGACCTAATGCGAGTAACATCTACTCAAGCTGGAAATCACACCCCTAGCTTCAAATGTAGACATAGCCCATGGTGACTAGCATTTTATCAAATAGGTTATGAAGGCAGCTGGGGCGCCCTTCCCAACAATCTCTAGATTTGAACATTCCTGGACTGGAGACAGGTCCTGCTCAGTGGAGAGCCCCCAAATTATGGGATTTCCCTCCTCCACTGGTCTGACAGAGCCAGAGCACATGGAGCACAATACAAAAATGTTTCATTCCCAGAGCAGGGATGATTTTAAAATTGGAGTTGATTAAACTTAGTATCTCCAACACACAAAGCTTTCACAAGCCGCAGTGCTGCTGAGTCTATCTAGAGCACACCTATCTTCTGGGACGACACCTGGCTCGGATCTCTTTAACAGAGCCCCAGCTGGTACAGGGACAGGGTACAGTGAAATAACCTGGGCATTCCAGACAGCTCATACAAAATTCACACTGACATTAAAATATTCTAACATATACACATATTAACTTATAAGTGCTGCACCAGACTCGTGTGTAATGATGACTGCCTGATCCGGGGGAGCAAGTTTAGTGATGAGCCTACTTGTAGTGTCCTTTTCTTTACTTGGGCTTTTTTTTTTTTTTAAAAATGATGTATATCCGCCTAATGATATCTGTGATAGATGTTTTGTTTCTATAAAGGTATAAAAAATAAAAATGCATTAGCCTTGTGCCCTTTCTGTTTCTTTTTGATGGAAGGTGGAGAACTAATGAAACAACAATGTCCCAAGAGAGAGAGATTTTTACTCAAGACTATTTAAAACTCTGGCTTTGTCAACACCTACTGAACTTCAACGTCTAGTACACATTATGGAGAAACAAATCTTTGCTAAAGATTCAACATCCTAAAAGGTGAGCAGCTCCAGTACCAAAACTCTGAGAGCCCTAAAAGGCCCTCTGACAAAACTAGGGCAGGGGTAACCTGACAGACCTGAAATTTCTAAAAGTAAAAAACAGCAGGAAAATGTTTACTGAAAATCCTTCCAGGCCTTATTTCTCCGGCATGGAGCAGCAGAAAGAGAGCACGAGCCCTGTTTATTTCTTAAAACCCTGTGTAGTTCACAGTTAAATTGACTAAAGGGTTTAACACTCCAATGCACACCAACAACAGAGATCTTTAATTTGAAACACAGCAAAATTATTGCCTCAAATTGGCTACCAGATCTTCAAATTGCCATGTGAGTCCTCCTGAGCATTTCCTACCCTACCCCATTACTCTGGAAGATCGCAGCTGCTGGGGTAGAGGACCAAAAGGGCCTGTGCTCCCAGAGACCTCAGTTCCAGCCTTGATGCCAGCAGCTGCATTTCACCTAAATAGTTTCATTGTGAGCAGAAAGGAGGTGAAACAATAGGTGGCATGCAATACTTCCCAGCGTGAGGGAACATTGTGGAGACATGATGACAGCAGGCTCAGTACAGAAGTAGGGAGCCAAAGGACGAGCTATTCTGTGGTTATGGATAAATGTGACTGAAATCAGTCAGTCACTATACTTCAGTTCTCACTACCTCCTCCCTCAGTCCCATGTCTCCTAAGGCCAGTCTCACTAAGGAGATGCCAAACAGGAAGCGTGGATTCAGAACCACTTCAGGCTCCTGACTCCTGTTTAGGCAGTGACGGCTGCTAATTAGCAGGATGTAAGTAGACTCAGACTGGTGATATTGAGAGAAGGTGGCTCAGGTACCAAGGACAGGCTGAGTCACCAGAATAGCTAGAAGGAGATTTGTGCCCCTCCCAACTTTATGTTCAGGATCACTTCCACGTCACTGTAAACATGGAAGTGGCCTGGAAATCCTGAAACCCTAGCAATCTGCTTCTCCACACAACACCCCTCTTCACCCAAAACAGGAGAAATAACAGTCACAACACCCACTGCCTTTTATCTGCAACAAATTCTGCTCCACGCCTCCTTCGAAAGCCTCCACATTGACAGTTTTGCGATTCTTTGGCCTGCGGATTAAGCCTCTTTTTTCAACAGACTCTGGTGGTACTGGGGTAGCAAGAGAGATCTGAAGAGACCTGAAAAGAGACAGAGTATAACACCGCTCCAGACCTACTGTTTCCCACTCCCATCCCATATAACTTTTGCCACTAGCCAAAGAATGGGACTTTAAACATTGTGTTAACTTGAGGAGATTTTCTACACGGTTACGTCAACATAAGTGGCCTTGCGTTGACCTCGTTGTGCAAGTGTCTTCACTTAAATGTGGTTCCCACCAACGTAAGTGCCTCTCTATGCTGATTTAGTAACACCACCTCCCTGAGCAGCTTAGAGTCACAGTCAATGTAATTAGATCAACCCAGCATGAGTGTAGACACTGCGTTGCTTTTGTCGACTGTAACTGGCTTTCAGGAGCCATCCCACAATGCCCTACAATGGCAATACAATCGATACAAGTGCTACTAGTGAGGACACACACTGCTGACCCAAGAAACCAAGTGTACACACACACACAATATAACAACTGTGGTGGCTGTACGCCCACACAAGTTAGGTCAACATAATTTTGTAGGCTCATACCCTGCAGAGCAATGACAATGGAACTGAGTAACCTAACTGCCTTCTTGTACTAAAGTATCATTTTAGAATAATAGTTCAGAGATGTAGTATCTTGAAAACAAAGCATATTGCATGGATATCATGTTCTTCCCTAAGGCCGAGTTCCCTGGATCTGTGGGGCTCAGTTCCTCCATACAGCCTGTCCATACCAGCTTGTCGGCTTAGACAGCTGCATGCAAGTAGACCCACCCGCCCCCGAAAGGCTTTTTAACTCTTTAGTCATTTGCTCTCCAATTCTTAGCACTGCAGAACAAGATTTATAAACAGGAGACAAGACAGAGGATTTTATAAGCCAACAGCTGCACCCCACCCATAATCATCTATCTAGATACTCTTATCTGGGAAGCCAATGTTTTGCTTCCCTGCTTGCTCTTCTCACAGCTTTATACAATTAGATCACAGTCATGCAGGAAAGTCTTATAATCGCAATGCAAGTTGTACAGTCTCTCTCGATAAATAGGTTACACCTCAATATTCCTAGAGTCTCACCTGGCAGTTCCTGCAGTATTCATAACATAATGTATCAACTCCATTTCTGTCACGGTTGTGACTTTGCTTGCTGAGCAACCAAATTCCCTACTCCTCTCCTTCTAATTCCTTTTGGTACTGTAGATCCCTCAAGAGGGGATTGAGCAGTTTGAGATCTTTCTCTATGCCTCCAGCTAGTATGTGCCATACTGTTCAATGTCAAAAGGGTTAGCCAGCAACAAGCACCTTCAGAAAAGGGCTCCACCAGAAAGGTATTGGATGCATTCTAAAACCAAAGTTGACATGAGCCTTTAGAGGAATTGGGGGGGGGGGGAGAGTGGTGTAGGAAATTCCCTGAGGTTTAATATTTTAAATTATTTGTGCCTTCCACAGCTGGTGCAGAACAAGAATTAAGAATCATTTTAACAGTGATCTCCAGCACACAACTCACCTCTTCCCCTTAACTGCATAAGGATAGTGGAAACACATTTGGGCAATCTAAATAATCTGACACCAGTCTGCTTTAGCAACATAGTTTAACATACAATGGATTATCTAACATTAAGCTACATATTTCAGGTGAATCAGAATGATTGTGACATGTTTTACAGCTTCCTGCCTACAGAGAGCTGTATTGTTGATGTACCTGAAAAAAGACCAACACTTATGAAGCCTTAAACCTTGGAGGGAAGCCTTAAAAAGTAAATAAACTTATAGGTTCCCTCATGCAAGATGCAGGAAGAAAAAGCCTTCAGAACACATCTGGGAAAGCATTTAATAGTGACATTCTGTTAGTGTCCACAGTGCTGGGGGCTGTCCACACACACAAGGAAACAGGTTGTAAACTCTTCAGGGTAGTGGCTAAGACAAGCAACATACAAAGCGGTGGAGAGGTACACATTATGAATTCTAAAATAAATAAAAATAAAGGCCAGATATAAAGGCTGACTGTCCCTCAACCTTTCCATCAGGCATCACAGCTCTTAAGGAGAGATCTGAAGGCAGGAAGGATAGGCTTGGCTCAAAGGGGGGGGAGTGGGGGCAGCACAGACATGAGCAGCATGGAAGAAAACGCAGAGGTTGTGGGAGAAGCAAAGAAAAGGGCAGTCATGGATGGCATCACTGGCAGAGCACTGGTGCAGCAGCATCGTGGAGAGTCTCAAAAGGTGAGAAAAAGCAGCTTGAACTACATGCAGTGGAAAAGGGGGAACTGATTGAGAGATCTGATGTGCGCCAAGTAATGGACAAAGATGACCATAGCTACATTGTGCACGGATTTGAGGGGGACTGATGAGGGTCCTAGGTGAGGCTTAGCTGTAGGGACAGAGGAGGCCACATCTTGGAAATGTAATGGAAGACCAACAGGATTTGGATGTAGCCTGAATGTGTGGGGCAATGGAGAGGGAGGAGTCAAATCAGAACTGATTTAAAAGACGCCTTGCATCCACAACCCCAGGATATCAGAGGGTAGGCAATCAACTATGATCAACACCCGGTATCAAACTATGGAACTGCTTTATCATTACTGTTCAACCTACAGGATCCTATTGCATGTTGCTGTGACAGGGAAAAAAGTGGGCATGGAAATGCTGGATATAGGTAGTTCTGCTTCCTGGTGCAGAACTGCCCAACAGAGAGACTGCTCAGAGCTGACTTACTGCAGCTGTGGAGTTCAAGAGAGCTCTTCCAAAGAGCATGTACTGGCCCATCCTGCCTGCTCCTCCCAGCTAGAGAAGGTCTGATGAATCAGAGCAGTTGTAGTCATGCCAGTCAAAAGCAGAAGCCTTTGTGGTTTAACTCACCGTGTCAGAGAAGAGTTGTCCAATGCTGGCTGGGCTGGAAAAAGTTTGAGGCACATATTAGCTAAGTATGGCACAACCTGTACAGATATTACTAGTGTGAGGGAACAACCTTATCCATTCTCCACCTTTCAGGGCTGGTTACACTACGATCCCCCAAGAGCAAAGCTAGTATGCTACATTCACTACCTCATATTTAAGGCACCATGAATTGGACAGAAATAACAGAAAAATATTCAGTACATTTTTCTGTATTTCACTAATTTTCAGTTTGTTTTAGGAAAATAAAATGACAGCTTCACGATTCCTATTCTGAATTGCAAAGCTACATATTAGTGGCTAGTTCTCTGAAAGGGCAATAGACTGTTGATACAAAAAGACAACTTAATGCAAGAGAAGCTACCTCATTCAGTAGTATTAACCCCATTTATGTTATTAGTCACAATATATCCGGGAGGGTTGCAGGGGGGCAGTCAAGGGGCCTGGGTGCTGCTGCTGGGGACAGGTGCAGAGCAAGCTGGAGCACCCCCCTCCATCCCCAGCATGCTTGGCCCCTGTCCTCAGCAGCCAAGCCCAGACAGGGAGCAAGCCCTGCCCGAATGCCAGGGAGAGCAGCCAAACAAGCAGGGGAAACACACAGGGAAAGGACTGAGTCCCCCTTTCCGCCACCCCACAGGTAACGTGGGGCAGGGAGAGCAGGGAGTGTTGGATAGGGGACTGGCATGCCAGGGGGGATGGTCAGGGGGCAGAGAGCAGGGCTGTTTGGATGTGGGAGTCCCAGGAGGCAGTCAGGGATGGGGAGCAGGGTGGGTTGGATGGGGGTGGAGGTTCCAGGGGGCTGGATGGGGGCAGGGGCCGGGCCACGCCTCGCTGTTTGGGAAGGCATAGCCTCCTCCCTGCTTTCCCTACATAGCCCTCCATACAATTTCTGTACCTGATGTGGCCCTAGGGCCACAAAGTTTGCCCATCCCCGTTATAGACTAATCAAGTTGCCTCTTAACCTTCTCTTTGCTAAGCTAAAATTTAGAATTCAAAATGGAATACCACCAACTTGGAAAGCCATCCTGAGAGTCACAAATGGAGGAGCTGCTCAGGGATGAGCCAGTTACTTGTAACTTGGGTGGTTTTAATAGCTCAACAATGTTTATTTTTAATCTAAAGAGATGGCCTTCGACCCACCTCCAGAGCACTTCTTTTGTACTTGCAACACACACCGCTTCCTGGGGAGGAACTGCTGAACAGAGAAGCTGCTCAGAGCTGACCTACTGTAGCTATAGAGTTCAAGAAATCTCTTTTGAAGCTCGCTGAAAACCTTGGGAGTACAGAGTCAAGCAAGGAGTTCCCTGATCTGCCTTACCAAGTTTTCGAGGAAGTCGCTCATCTGCTCGTCTCTCAAACTCAGAAATGCTGAACTTCTTTTTCTTCCTACTCATGTGTAACGCAGTCATAACTGTGCCCTCAGGAACAAAGTCCGGCAGATGCATTTCCAGGCTATCAAAACAAACAAGCCAAGGTTTTAGTGCAGGCCATCCAGGTACGCTCAGTTCCTAGCAGCAGTAACATTCATTTCTGTTTCCTACCTTTTGGAGCAGCAGAAATGAGGAACTAAGCAACGATGGGGTCAGCAAATACAAGAAGGTGCCATTCACTTGTCTTACCAACCAAAGCAGATTTCAAGGAAGAGAGCAAAAGAGATCCAAATGCATATTTTCAATGAAGGTGTGGAGGAGGCTCCCTGTTATGGACACCCAGCCAGCCAGTTAGCTACAAAAATCGCTTTTAGTAGCTGTTCTCTATTTGCTTTACCTGTAAAGGGTTAAAAAGTCTGACTGCATGCATAGGTAAAAGAAAGTGAGTGGGCACCTGGCCAAAAGAGCCAATGGGATGGCTAGAACTTTTTAAAATTGAAACAAGACTCTCCTTTTATCTATCTGTGGTTTTTCTCTCCAGAGAGGAGACACAGAGCAGCAATGCTGTAAGAAGCTTGTGCCAGGTATGAAAAATCATAAAATCATACTTAGAAACTACTCATTTGAAACCCCAGATATGCAAGTAGATCAGGAAATGTCTAGGAAGACGCGATTAGGTTTCTCTCTTTTATTTCTGTAAGGCTTGTGGACTCCTCTGTGCTAACCCCGGGTGCTTTTGTTTTGCTTAAACCTTTAAGCTGAACCTCAAGAAAGTTATTTTGATGCTTACTCCTTATAAGTGATTCTTTTTAAAATCTAGCAATAGTCTGAGTTTTTAAGACTTTTTTTGTTTTTAATAAAAATTTACCTTTTTAAGAACCGGATTGGATTTGTGTGTCCCAAGAGGTTTGTGCATAATGTTGTTTAATTAGCTGGTGGCAACAGCTGATTTTCTTTGTTTCCTTTCTCAGCTCTTCCCTGGTGAAGGGGCATGAGTGTACCCCACAGGAAGGAATTCCCAAGTGCTCCTTCCTGAGTTCTCAAAGTGGGGGTTTTTGTACTTGGGGTGGTGGCAGCATCTACCCATCCAAGGTTAGAGAAGAGTTGTACCCTTAGAAGTTTAACACAAGCCTGGAGTGGCCAGTATTAATTTTTACAAACCTTGTGGGCCCCCACCTTCTGCACTTGAAGTGCCAGAATGGGGAATGAGCCCTGACAGAAGGGTTCTGTGAACTTAAGGCAAAAATGAAGGATCAGATCACACTCAACCCAGTTTCACAATTCTCCCCCCATAAGAACAAGAGAGAGCAATGAACATAGATCGCTGTACTGCTTGGTAAATAGCAAGGAGTCATCATGAAATGTCATCAGGGATACTTGAATATAGGAAACAGGAGAAAGATGCTTATCTAGTCAGGGACTTGGGCCAGGAACAGAAAACTAGCAGGAAAGAAGATATAAAAAATTGCCCTGTTCTGCCCCTCCATGCTGGCAAGAGCCCTCCCATGTGAAAGCAAAGCTTGACTCAAACCTGCTGCAGAGGGAGGACAGGGGGCAATGCTGACCCTCTGAGTGACGGGAAGAACAGACAGTCAGCTGAATGGTAGGCAGAGAAGAGGTAGGGCAGATGTTGGTGGAAGGGAATTGGAAGCTTGTCAGGCAATGGAAGGAAGATGAAGGGAGATGGTTCTGCAGCCACATGGTCTGTGGAGTTCCAGGTAGACCCAGCAGTCAGACTCAGACTTCCATTGTTGGTGGAGGGGGATGCAAAGGGGCACAGAAGCTTGAAGGGAGATGTAAACAGAGTGGGGGAGGGAGCAAGACTGAGCTGGGAGAGGGGCAATGTGGTGATGGTGGAGAGGATCTCAGGGGGTGGAAACAGTTCAAATCCCAACACTGTTGAGGGAGCAAGATCTTCAACAATCTTATTCCAGTACAATGCCTATCCCCACTACGTTACAGTTTATTGGATCTGCAGAGCTCCATGGCTACAGGACAACAGAATGCTCCTTTAGGCCCTGGTGCACCCCCTTCTCAGCCCTTTGCACCTAGGCCAGTGGGACTGGAGCAGAGCAGTCAGTAGGATACTCCTCAGTGGGAGCAGCATGCTTGTTGGAACTGTGTAGTTTGGCATCCCCTGCAAGAAGAAAAGTGCCTGCACCATTCAGTTATATATAATTCATTAACATTTTAATATGTTTTTTTCCCCTCACAGTGACATCTGCTGGGGAAGATCAGAAGTGCATCTGCATTTCACTGCTTTTGTTACAAGATTAAGGCAAGCAATTATTATTAAAGGATACCTGAAAGGAGAAAAAAAACGGGCTGGTGTCCTTTTTTACTTCTTTATGACAGGAAAAAACCTGAAAGACTCGTTAGAAAAGAAGTATCTGCTTGTTTTTCACAACTGCTCTGGAAGGCTGTAGAGCAACTGGAAAAACAGTAACACAAGTACCAAGAAAACGAAAACTGGAGCAATGGCCAGAAGGGATTTTTTAGCCAGACAACTGAAAACTTTGTTTACAACTATTTAATCTCAATGACTAGTTAATATTTTGACAAAGGAAGTCTCTTAAAGATCCAACTCCTCCTTCCCTTTGGTTAAGATATAAGAGCTGGACAACAGACATTGTCTGAGACTTCCAAAAACTCCATCACCAAAACCAGGGAAAGAAAAGCCTTCTCATGGTTTCTTTCTTCATCATAAAGAAAGAAAAAGGTGCAGAGACCCACTTGCTCAAAAATACTCTGCAGGTCACCTTTAAGGTCGGTTATTTGACATTGTAAGAAAATTCACAGATGTATAGAAAAAATGGGAAGAGTCACTAGGTCATTATTTTGAGCAAAATATTTTTTACTTTGCAGTAACTGTTAATGACAGCTCAAAAGCTGATCTCTCTCACCAACAGAAGTTGGACAAATAAAAGATATTACATCCCCCAACTTGTCTCTTTGAAAACCTTAAGTCACTTCTCCGTTTTCCACTACACTGGGCATAAAGTCAAGTTTACAAAAGTAGATGGAGGAACTTTGCTAAGTAGGTTAGAGACCATGACTGACTGGAGGAAAGGGGGGAGGCTGCAGGGGGAGAACGATACGATTTGCTTAATCTTCTCAGGTTGCCAACAAACTATAATTTAGCATCAGTGCCCAGATACTGTGGTCTTGTTACTATATAGTTACAATGTCAGAAGCAATGCAGTGTCTAGCAGTTACTTAGTGAAGAGTTCATTTCAGCCTGCATCCTGGAATCACAAGCCTAAATACGTTTATTTTAGGAGAATAGTTAGTTCCTAGAACTGCACCTGTCCAACTCCCCTGCAAATTTTTGTGGTTTTGCAATCACATTTTCATTTTTTAAAATAGTTTTTCCCTGTTTTGTGAATAACCCATACAAACTGGGGGAAACGAATAAATGAATATACAAGGGAAACAATGAAAGTGATTAAACACAAAATGCTGTCAAATGCAGAAATGTATTTTCTCCCTTATCTACCAGTTGCAGTGATCTTAGTGTTTCTTGTAACAATAGTATGTAAAAAGTTTTCACACAGAAGTGAAGTTTGTAAGATGATTGTATCCTTTTCATTCTTAATAGGCACAGTTTTAACAGTTTGTATGATGTTTGAGTATTTTTTGTGTGTTAAGAGAAGTATCTAGAGCTGAAAAAGGCATTTTTATTTATATATAAAGAAAGATTTTTTTGGTGAATAAATTAATGTCTAAGTATAAAATTACACCTAATGTTAAGATGAGGCATCTGGATAAGCAGACAGCTAATAGTCTGAACGTGGTTTGGCCTCATACCAGCTAACCAAGGAGAAAACACAAACAAAACAATAAAAAGAGGTGGTTTAGATTTCCTAATTCAAATCAGTCCACCTCTCTTTCAAGCAGTCATCTGCATTTAAAGCCTTCGTCTACCGCATGCCATTGCCTGGCAGTAGGTGGTCTTTTAGAACTCCCTGCCCTTTGCAGGATGAGCACCTCCTGATCCAATCTGGCCCAAAGTGAAAATGCAACTTGCAAGATGATTTTTTTTTTTTTTTTTTTTGCACCAGTCTATGTGAAACCTCCACGATCACTACTGACACATTCTAGGCAAATTCCCAGACACAAACCAACTAAGTAATAAGGATATGAAGAAAGAAAGCATGTCAATAAATTATACTGTACTTGGATGGGAAAGCCCCTTTTCTCCCACATCTTTTCTTTTTTTATTCTAAAGAATTACATTTCCAGGAATTTAAGGCTAATGTATTAAAAACATTTACACCAATATTTTTGAAGTGGTTGTGCAGTACATTGAAACTCTGGCCTTTAAATCAGATAAGGTCAAGAAACTCCGATCCCCCACCACCACCACTACCACCACCGATAGAAGCTGGAACTCTATCCATACTTAACAAGTTGACAGGAAACTACTTACCCACTGGAAATTCTCTCAGATGGAGGCTCTGATCCAGGCTCTTCAGGTTCTTTGGTCTCACTCATTTTAGGAACCAGAGGTGAAACTTGTGGCTCTGTCAAGAGAGAGTACTTCGTTTCCACAAATTAAACTAGTAAGAAAGTTAATATGGCAGTGCAATGATGGGTACCCCACTCTTTCGTCAGGTTACCATCTTCCTATTTCTAAACTAGGATAAAATATTTCTTCATTGCCTAAGATGCCACAGTGGAGGCAGGATAGGAGTAGATGCCAATCAGTTCTCCAAGTGAGACCTGCATACTCCATGGCAAGCTCACAATTAATTTTGCAGCAAGGCTTTCTACTGACTAGGTTTCATTATGATTAGTAGCATTAAAAAAACAAAAACAAAACAAAAACAAAAAAAAAAAACTCAGGCAGCAGCTGGCAACCCATATTCTAGTGCAGCTGATCCAAAGTTGGCAGCAGTGAAAATTTTTAGGGCTGTCGATTAATTGCAGTTAACTCGCATGATTAAAAAAAATTAATCACGATTAATCACAGTTTTAATCGCACTGTTAAACAATACCAATTGAAATTTATTAAATATTTTGGATGTTTTTCTACATTTTCAAATATTTGATTTCAATTTCCAACACAGAATACAAAGTGTACAGTGCTCCTTTTCATTACTAATATTTCCACTGTAAAAATGATAAAGTAGTAGTATTTTTCAATTTACCTCATACAAGTACTGAAGTGAAGTGCAATTTACAAACAGATTTTTTGGTTACATAACTGCTCTCACAAACAAAACAATGTAAACCTTTAGAGCCTACAAGTCCACTCAGTCATGCTTCTTGTTCAGCCAATCACTAAGACAAACAAGTTTGTTTATATTTACAGGAGATAATGCTGGCCGCTTCTTATTTACGTTACCTGAAAATGAGAACAGGTGTTCACATGGCACTCTTGTAGCCGGCATTGCTAGGTATTTACATGCCAGGTATGTTAAACATTCGTATGCCCCTTCATACTTCAGCCACCATTCCAGAGGACATGCTTGCATGCTGATGACGCTTGTTAAAAAAATAATGCATTAAATTTGTGACTGAACTCCTTGGGGGAGAACTGTATTTCTTCTGCTCAGTTTTACTTGCATTCTGCCATATATTTCGTATTATGGCAGTCTTGGATGACGACACAGCACACGTTCGATTTAAGAACACTTTCACTGCAGATTTGACAAAATGCAAAGAAGGTACCAATGTGAGATTTCTAAAGACAGATACAGCACTCGACCCAAGGTTTAAGAATCTGAAGTGTCTTCCAAAATCTGAGAGGGACGAGGTGTGGAGCATGTTTTCAGAAGTCTTAAAAGAGCACAGTCCGACGTGAAGAACTACAGAACCCGAACCACCAAAAAAGAAAATCAACCTTTCTGCTGGTGACATCTGACTCAGATGATGAAAATGAACATGTGTCAGTCCACACTGCTTTGGATCGTTATCAAGCAGAACCTGTCATCAGCATGGAACCATGTTCTCTGGAATGGTGGGCAAAGCATGAAGGGACATATGACTCTAGTGCATCTGGCACGTAAATATCTTGCAACATTGGCTACAACAGTGCCATGCAAACTCCTGTTTTAACTTTCAGGTGACGTTGTAAACAAGAAGCAGGCAGCGTTATCTCCTGCAAAGGTAAACAAACTTGTTTGTCTGAAGAAAAGGAGTACCTGTGGCACCTTATACACCTCATACAAGTACTGTAGTGCAATACACCGCATAGGTACCACAAGTACTCCTTTTCTTTTTGCGATTACAGACTAACAAGGCTGTTACTCTGAAACTTGTTTGCCTGAGTGATTGGCTGAACAAGTAGTAAGATTGAGTGAACTTGTAGGCTCTAAAGTTTTACATTGTTTTGTTTTTGAGTGCGTTTTTTTTTTTTTTAAACACAATTCTACGGTTGTAAGTTCAACTTTCATGATAAAGAGATTACATTACAGTACTTGTATGAGGTGAATTGAAAAATACGATTTATTGTGTTTCTTTCTTACAGTGCATATTTTTGTAATAAAAGTATAAAGTGAGCACTGTACACTTTGTATTTTGTGTTGTAATTGAAATCAATATTTGAAAATGTAGAAAACAGCCAAGATATTTAAATAAATGGTATTCTATTATTGTTTAATTGGGAGATTAATCATGATTAATTTTTTTTAATTGCTTGACAGCCTTAAATTTTTTTTAGAAAATTCTAGTGTAGCCATAAAGGCTAAGGCACCATTTCTATGCACGTCCAGTGGTTCTAATACTAAAAGATAGAGTGGCAGAAATTCTCTTCCATGTTTGCAAAAGTGAAACACACTATTTTGAAAGTGAACACTTCTTGCATGACACTTTCAGCTGCAATACACTGATACCTACCTTTTTGTATGAGGGAATCACAAAATGGTCTGAATTCCTCCTCTGTGCAACAGAGTAATCAAAAAGAAAAGGAGTCCTTGTGGCACCTTAGAGACTAACAAATTTATTAGAGCATAAGCTTTCGTGAGCTACAGCTCACTTCATCGGATAAACCAACTCCCACTCCCCAGATCCTTTAAAGAATTGTTTCACTGCTGTCTACCTTCCTGGAGAAGGATTTTCAACTTACGGGTCTGGATGATTCTTCTGAGCACCACCCTTGGTGTATCATTATCAAGATCAGGGAGAATAGTTGGTCTCTTCTTTGGCAGGGAGGTTTTGTCAGAAATGCTTTGCCTCCTTGGATCAGACAAGTGCTGGAGGAGAAATCAAAGACGGCCAACTCAAGCTCTCATTTTCACCAACAAACCTGAACCTTAGAAGAAAAAGTGTTAAGGACATATCTTCTGGTGAAAGTTATTCTAGCTAAAGCCTCCAACCACACAGTTGTATGGTGTATTTTCCTCGGATCAGAGATCCTACTATCTCTCTCTTTGGTTCCCCAAAAATACCATCCTCCATTTGCTCTTTAGCAGCGTTTGCATTTCACTTTACCATGATGGACTGTCTTCAGTCCTAAATCACTTAAAAGACAAACAGACACTATGCATGGCTCTAATTATGAATGGGTGTCTCCATTTCATGAGCCACCTTTCTCCCAACCCCACAAAAGCCATATCTGAAAAATAAAAGAGCACAACCAAGCTGAACAGCTAAATGAGACCAAAAATGTTGCTCTCCAATCCACATGATGGATTCAAGTATTTTGTTCTCCTTAGAGGTGTGAAATTGGGAAGATCCAGGCATGTAGGACTTACTTTTTTTTGTTGAGTTTCTGCCTCTCCAGCATTTACTAGTTAATAATTTACAAAAAACATTGTTTCCTACTGCTCTCCCATCTGTATGCAATACCCACCTATTGTCTCTTGCCTTAGACATTGTAAGCTGTTCAGGGCAGAGATCATCTCTTTATGTTTGTACAGGGCCTACCACAGTGGGACCCTGATTTCAATGTGCTAGTGCAGTAGAAATATTATTAATAAAAAGGGCAGAATATTTGAGAGCAGATCTGCAAAGCAGAGATTGAAGAACTCTGCTATTACCAAAGAAAGTGATGCAGCAGCAGCATTATCAGGTAGTTGAGTTTTTATTGCTGGAAAAAGAGAGTACTGCACAATCAGAACTGTGCTTCTATCAGATAATGTATCTTGGAAAGAGAAACACTGCTTAGCTAGTGTGACTGATCAGTCTCCTATGGAAAAAAAAAACAGGAGAGAGCTGAAAACCCTGTTTCAAATCACCTGAACTCATTTAAACCATTTAACTACTTGTATTAAAAACCAGACAGTCCACCACCTGAACGCTGCCTCAGGCAGGCAAACAGATTTATGTCTTACAGCTCCAGTGTGTGAACTCAGTTATGCTCCATTGCACAGGTTCTAAGGCTACAAGGGAGCATTATGATCATCTAGTCTGATATCCTGTTTAACACAGGCATAGAACTTCCCAGAATTAATTCCTGCTTGAATTAGAGCAGATCCTGTAGGAGATCAAATCTTAATTTAAAAAGTTTCCAATAGCAGAGAATCCACCACTATCCTTGGTAATGACAGGTTTCAGAGTAGCAGCCGTGTTAGTCTGTATTCGCAAAAAGAAAAGGAGTACTTGTGGCACCTTAGAGACTAACAAATTTATTTGAGCATAAGCTTTCGTGAGCTACAGCTCACTTCATCGGATGCATTAAATCTGTTAGTCTCTAAGATGCCACAAGTACTCCTATCCTTGGTAAGTTGTTCCAATAATTAATTACCCTCACAGTTAAAAATCTGCACTTTATTTCACGTCTGAATTTGTCTTACTTCTTTCAGACATTGGATCTTGTTAGAAGTAGTCTGCTAGACTGAAGATTGCTTTATCACATTTTTGGTTTCTATGTGGGCACTTCTGGGTTCAGAGTCAGACAATCCCAAGGTGATATCAAAGCATCAGAGGCGCAAATGGTACCTTTCTCCCCACGGACTGCTGGACCCTCGCTTTCATTTTATGGCGCAGGGCCATCGAGGGAGATGCCGCCCCAGCGTCCGCACCGACTCCGGTAGCGCTCCTGGTCCTGGGGCAAGTCCTGGCGTCAGACATGCTGCAACAACACAAAGGCAAGCGCGGCCTGTTCAGGTAGCAGGGTGGGGACAGACTCAGGACGGGATCCTGGAAGCGCGGCCCAAAGGGGGCCGAGTGCCCCTCATAAGCACTAATGGTCCCCCCCCATAGCTGAGCCCCCCTCGTGGGCACCAGTGGTTCCCTCAGAGCCCCCCCGCTCTGGGGATGGTAGCCCCGATACCTACTCGCCGGGTTCCTCACACCCCAAGGGCAGGCGAAGCTCTGAGTTCAGTTCGCTTCGCCCGAGCCGAGCCGAGCCGAGCCCTACCCAACGGCCCCGGGCAGCTCTCCCTCCCGCCTACCGATTCAAGCGAAACCTCGCGAGAACTCCCGACCCGGCCCACTGCGCGGTACCGGCTGGGAGTGGTAGTTCCTGACGCCATGCAACGCCTGCTGGGAGTGGTAGTTCCTGACGCCATGCAACGCCTGCTGGGAGTGGTAGTTCTAGCCCTGCAGTAGGGCAGGCTCTCTCTAGCTTTTCGCAAAAAGAAAAGGAGGACTTGTGGCACCTTAGAGACTAACACATTTATTAGAGCATAAGCTTTCGTGAGCTACAGCTCACTTCTGTAGCTCACGAAAGCTTATGCTCTAATAAATGTGTTAGTCTCTAAGGTGCCACAAGTCCTCCTTTTCTTTTTGCGAATACAGACTAACACGGCTGCTACTCTGAAATCTAGCTTTTCGCTTGCCCTCCCCCACAAAGTAACTGGGGGGTGGGTGCAAGCTGCCTCAAACATGGACACCTGCCCCCTCCAAGCTAAGTGATTAGGTAGAGCAGAGGAATCACCCACCCACCCACTTGGGGGGGGGGGGCAGCTTCTTTGGCCTAACCTCATCTGCTGTTCTTCTGGAGTTCACATCTGTAGTTTGGATCTCTCCACTTGTGTTTGGGGGACCCACAACAGCACCACTACTGAAAGTGCTGACATTTCAGGGGCTCTGAGCCCTACTTCTGCACTTTACACCTCTCTACACTGAATTTCAGACTAGCCCCACACGGATCACCTATATCAGTAAGTTTGCATGGATGGCACTTAAAAAACAAATTTGTTTTCTTGTAAATAGGATATATTTGATCTGGGAGGGACAATCACACTCATGCCATTTTTAAAAGTTCACTTTGAAGAACAGAACCAAAAGGTATGGGGAAATCATTGAGGAAGAGGGAGGGAAGTTAATCCACAGTCAGGGCCGGCTCTACACTTTTTGCCGCCCCAAGCAGTGCGCCGAATTGCCACCTGAAGAAGGGAGCTGCTGTCAAATTGCTGCCACAGGCAGCCGAAGAAGGGGGCTACTGCTGAATTGCCACTGTGGGACTGTGAAGATACAAGCCACTGAATTGCCGCTGCAGCGAAAAAAACCCAGGCTGCCTTAACGACACACGGACTGCCGCCCCAGGCACCTGCTTGGAATACTGGTGCCTGGAGCTGGCCCTGTCCACAGGGGTCACCATACATCCCAGCCCAGGCATTTTATGTTAGGACATGTTTCAGAGTAGGAGCCGTGTTAGTCTGTATTCGCAAAAAAGAAAAGGAGTACTTGTGGCACCTTAGAGACTAACCAATTTATTTGAGCATAAACTTTCGTGAGCTACAGCTCACTTCATCAGATGCATTCGGTGGACTGAACTCTGAAACTAGGTCCAGTGTTTCTCAAAGTTTTGGAAGCTGAACCTTACTTAAGAAAAATTAAACCAATTCTTTTGTACTCCTCCTCTGGAACTCCACAATGTGTTGTTAAAGGTCTACACAGTTTAAGGTATATATCTTCCTCAGCAAACAGAGCACAGGTCTGTTTAGAAAAGACAGAACTGGAATAATGGGTGCAAATGATAAAGAACTATTTTGCAGAGCGCAGGCTTCTCTGCATTTTCCTATGCTTTACTGTGAGACTATGAAACACTTACTAGTTTGTAAACCTTCTGCGTTGCTTTGTCAGAGGCATATTCCACTTGCCAACAATTCCAAAAAGCATAGTACTTCCAGAGAAATGTAATTCTGTTTGGGCAAGGTGCACTCTCTGGGAAACATTCCTGTACGTGGGTGCAGTGGGAAGCATAGATCTGAATGGACAAGATATATTGTGGGACTGGGTTGCCCACTGTCTTTGTCCCTGTTGAGCTCTAGAGAATGCTGCCCCACCCCTGGGAGCAGGATGCTTGGATAAAGGGGAGGTGGTTTGTAGCGCCAGGTTGGCCGGGGCATGAAAGACAGGTGCAACGTGGGTTGTGTAGTTCAGCTGCCTGCCTAGCTCCCGCATAGGAAGGGAGTTTCAGGGCTGCAGTGCATTGTGGGTTATGAATGAAGTCCTTCGGTGCAGTACAGCAGGTATGAGTTGCATAGTTCCCTGGTGTGTTGTGACGCTACATCCAATTTGTTCTGGAATGTTTACATCCCATCGCTGCAATATTTGAGTGGCTCACAACATCTATTTAATGACAGGTTTCAGAGGAGTAGCCGTGTTAGTCTGTATTCGCAAAAAGAAAAGGAGGACTTGTGGCACCTTAGAGACTAACAAATTTATTTGAGCATAAGCTTTCGTGAGCTACAGCTCACTTTATTGGATGCTTATGCTCAAATAAATTTGTTAGTCTCTAAGATGCCACAAGTACTCCTTTTCTTTTAACGTATATTTAATCTTAGCATTTCTCTACAACACAGCGGGTGCAACATCATCCCCATCTTACCAATGGGAAACTGAGGCACAGAGAGTTTGAATGGCATGGCATCACACAGGGACTCTCTAGCAGAGCAGGGACCTGAACCCCAACCACTGGGCCTGCCTGTCTCTCTAACACACATGCCCCCATGACACCAGTATTTATCTTCTGTACTTCCACAGGGTCTCATCTCAGCGAGCGGGACGGAGGACAGCCGCAGTGCATTGTGGCGAAAGTAGTTTCTGGCTGTGGGGGTCCGGACCTAGGGCATTGCGGATCGCGCAGACCCTGCCCTCCGCACCGTGGGGCGGGCAATCCGGGCCGATCCCCTACCGGTGGATTGTGGGGCGGGCAGTTCGGGGAAGTCCCGCTGCGGTGCACTGTGGGGCGGGCAGTCCGGCGCGGTGCATTGTGGGGCTGCCAGGCCCTGTGCACTGTGGGGCGGGCAGTCCGGCGCGGTGCATTGTGGGGCTGCCAGGCCCTGTGCACTGTGGGGCGGGCAGTCCGGCGCGGTGCATGGTGGGGCGGGCAGTCCGGCGCGGTGCATTGTGGGGCTGCCAGGCCCTGTGCACTGTGGGGCGGGCAGGCTCGGCGCGGTGCATTGTGGGGCTGCCAGGCCCTGTGCACTGTGGGGCGGGCAGTCCGGCGCGGTGCATTGTGGGGCTGCCAGGCCCTGTGCACTGTGGGGCGGGCAGTCCGGCGCGGTGCATGGTGGGGCGGGCAGTCCGGCGCGGTGCATTGTGGGGCTGCCAGGCCCTGTGCACTGTGGGGCGGGCAGGCTCGGCGCGGTGCATTGTGGGGCTGCCAGGCCCTGTGCACTGTGGGGCGGGCAGTCCGGCGCGGTGCACTGTGGGGCGGGCAGTCCGGCGCGGTGCATTGTGGGGCTGCCAGGCCCTGTGCTCTGTGGGGCGGGCAGTCCGGCGCGGTGCATTGTGGGGCTGCCAGGCCCTGTGCACTGTGGGGCGGGCAGGCTCGGCGCGGTGCATTGTGGGGCTGCCAGGCCCTGTGCACTGTGGGGCGGGCAGTCCGGCGCGGTGCATGGTGGGGCGGGCAGTCCGGCGCGGTGCACTGTGGGGTGGGCAGTCCGGCGCGGTGCACTGTGGGGCTGCCAGGCCCTGTGCACTGTGGGGCGGGCAGTCCGGCGCGGTGCACTGTGGGGCTGCCAGGCCCTGTGCACTGTGGGGCGGGCAGTCCGGCGCGGTGCACTGTGGGGCTGCCAGGCCCTGTGCACTGTGGGGCGGGCAGTCCGGCGCGGTGCACTGTGGGGCGGGCAGTCCGGCGCCGTGTAGGCGCGCTGCACTGTGGGGCGGGTAGTTCCGGTTCCGCGGTGGCGGGCGGCGCTGGGGCGGCGGGCGCGGCGGCCTTGTGGGAGCTGTAGTCCCTCCCGGGGCGCTCTCGGCCGCGGCCGGCCGGCGGGGCTATGCCGGGCTTCACGTGCTGCGTGCCGGGCTGCTACAACAACTCGCACCGCGACAAGGCGCTGCACTTCTACACCTTCCCCAAGGACCCCGAGCTGCGGCGCCTCTGGCTCAAGAACGTGTCGCGCGCCGGCGTCAGCGGCTGCTTCAGCACCTTCCAGCCCACCACGGGCCACCGCGTGTGCAGCGAGCACTTCCCGGGCGGCCGCAAGTCCTACCTGGTGCGCGTGCCCACCATCTTCCCGCTGCGCGGCGTCAACGAGCGCAAGGGGGCCCGCGCCCGCCGCGCCCGCCCCGCCCCGGCGCCCGCCGCGCCCGCGCTGCTCTTGGCCCTGCCCGCGGAGCCGCAGCCTGGCCCGGCCCCGCCCGGCCCCGAGGACGTGAAGCCCATCGACCTGACGGTGCAGGTGGAGCTCGGCGGGCCTGAGGCGCCGGCGCGGCTGGCGGGCGAGGAGGGCGCGGCCGAGGGCGGCCCCGCGGACCACTCGTACTCGCTGTCGTCGGGCACCACGGCCGAGGAGCTGCTGCGCAAGCTGAACGAGCAGCGGGACATCATCGCCCTGCTGCAGGTGAAGATGAAGGAAATGAAGGGCAGCATCCGCCGCCTGCGCCTGGCCGAGGCCCAGCTCCGCGAGGAGATCCGCGAGAAGGACCGGCTGCTGCACGCCGCCAGCGCCGGGGCCCGCAAGCGCCCCGGCCTCTGAGAGCCCGAGATCCTCGGCCTGTGGGGTCCTGGCAGCCCAGCCCCTGAGCTGCCCTGCCCAGCCTGCTGCCCACGGCCCCAGTGCCCGCCCACGGGCAAGCCCACGCAGCCTGGGCAGGGTCACACAGGGATAAACTCATTGACTGCCAACCTCTTCCTGGGAGCCATCGCCAGGGCTCCGTTCTCTCCATCCTGGCTGTGCCAGCTCCACCAACCTAAGCACCACTGGGTACTGGAGTGGGGAGGGGACACTGGCTGCCCACTGCATTTCCAGCCCCATGTCCTGGTGGGTGTCAGTGACACCATGCTTCGAATGTAGGTGGGAGCCAGTTCCCTCTCGGCGCTAGGTCTCCCAGTGCTGCTGGTTCAGGAGGAGCTGTCCCTGTGTTGTGACAGCATTTGCAAAACTTTTCTTGAAGGGACCCATGTTACCACTAAGTGGATGTAGGGCGATGAGCGTCAGCAACCGAACAAAACTTGGTACAACATTAATTTGGATAGCAGTCATGCTACTGCCTGCCAAAGCATGTTTGTTTAAAACCATGACTGGTGTGGTGTCCTTCATAGGAGTGAAAACCAGTGTTCTGTTTGGCCTCCTTAAGCAAAGACATGAGAGAGCCTTAGAAGCCTTGTCTGGCTGATGTTTCTTCAGTAAATTACTGATGCCATTAGAGACGGCCATTTCACGTGTGAAAGAATCCCTTCAAACTAAAGAGTGCTACTGTATGGTGTAGTCATTGCTTTCTCTTTTCATTACACCTGTAGTTGTTACAGATTTACAGATGCCTTGATGCTCTTGACAATGACAAGGATTATTCTGATCTGGTATAATGGCTTCATACCTTATTCGCATTTAGTGGCTACGGTTTGTCTCATTGGCTTAAACATTTGACTCCTCAAATATAACTAACAGGCATACTCGGCTTTAAAACCCTACCTTTTCCACAAAGACCTGGGTTGACATTTTGGCTTAGATCACAAGTGAAATGAGTTTAGTCTCCAGTGACTCTGCAAATCCTTGTTGCTTGCTTGTAATCTACTTGGCACAACTAGTTTTGGATTATATCCTGGCATTGCTCCAGGATTGAGGAGCATTATAACCCATCAGTATGGGATTCTTGCACTGTCTCTGGAACTAGCCAGTGTTAGTCCCCACTTTTCAGGGACAATAAAACAAAACTGTCCAGAAAAATTGTGGGGGGAGAGAGGTGACACTACCACAGCTTGGATTGATCATATGCTTCCAGTAACTTTCAGATTATTATTAGAAAGCCAGTGAAATTGGTAACTCTGTGCTCCTGGGGGTCTGATACACCTGAATGGCTCCACCTTGGTGCTTATATTTAATGCTTTGCATTTGAACAGTGATGTGCTTTAGGAAAGAACAATTCACCAAAAGCGTGCCCTATAACTACATCAGAAAATGCCCGGACTCTGTGTTTCAGCCAAGTTAGTATGGAGGGGAAGCTAAATTGATTAACTACAGATTTGGGATTTTAAGATCTTTCTCTTGTAATTAGAATATATTACACTCCAGAGTGGATTGGGCTGCAGATTTTACTAGATTTTATACACCTTTTCTAAATGCACAAATCATCTTTAGTTGGGAAATACTGAAATTTTTGTAACACTGACTAACTTTTAGCTGGCCACCTGTCCAGTTCAGTCTGTCCCCTGAATGCCAGTCTGGCATTACTGAGTCTGAAGGGTGCACGGGTGATTTACGGGAGTGGGCATATGCTCAGCTGCCATTCAGTATCCAGACAGCTAAGCTAGACTTCAGTAGGTGCAGCTGATACTATGATGCGTGGGTCAGTTCTCCTTACTTGTTTATTGACTCGGCTGGTTGACCAGGAAGATGAGTGATCTAGTCATGTACTTAAAATATGTATAATTTCATTTTTAATTTATTTTTCCAATCTGATACCTGGCTCAGACTGCAGTTACCTAATGTGCAGGCTTCAGGGCAAGTCACAACTGCATCAAGTTTTCATGGGGGAAAGACTGGCAAACATGCTTGCTACACTGTGTCGAGTTTAACTTGTGTAACATGGTCAATCAATCTCACTTTGATAGCTATACTTCCATCAAGACAAAAGGCAGCATGTCTCTTTTTCTTGCATATTATAAATGAGACTATTTGGGCCTCCTAGCTGCCTGAGAGTGTTTAGAATGTGCGTGTTGTAATAGTCATGGTACTTTTCTACCATAGTAATGCACTTCAGGACGTTCAGCTATTTGGAGTGCTGGACTGGTTAACTGCTGGACTGTTCCATTTTTCCAGGTTACACTGAGGTGCTAACATGCCTAATTTTAATAAAGTCTATTTTGTTTTGTTATGTTTCCTATTTCAGTGCTGTGTAATGTATGAATGGTGCCCCGAGGGCCTGTCTTTACAATACCAGAGGTCTAGGTCGTATTTGCAAAGTGTCCTAGTCTAAACCAGAACTTGGCACTGTGCACTTTAATACAGACTAAGGTGATCTTCCAAACATCATGAGTGTAACGACTAGTTGAATCTGATCTAATCCTATGTAACGCAGTCTCACCACAATTAGTACTTTCAGAGCATGTCATAGATGAGGTGTCTCACTGCCTTACACACTGACTGTAGCCTCATAGTACCTTTGTGGGAGAAGGTAAGCATTACCTCCAGAGAGGTTCTAAGGAAAGCTGGGCATGGAGGTGGGACACCTGCAGCCTCAGTCCTGTACTAGGTTTCTCAAAGTTTATCTATTGTAACTTGACACATTTCTTTCTCAAATACTTCTACTGCTTGGAGGACCTTTTATTATTGATTCCCCCTGTTGCAAATACATAGAGCCCCTGTTTTCCAGTTCAGATTAGGTTTCCCCTGAATGCACACCTGCTTTCATGCCCTTTGGTTGCACTTACCCTTCTGCTGAGAGTTCAACCAGGGCTTCAGTGCCACTTCCTAACGTGCCCAATAGCTGCCTCTCTTATTCAGCTGGATTCTGTGACAGGGCTGAGGTGGTTAATCACACAGCACTGCCTGTCATATTGAAATTGGGGATAGGAGTGCTCCTGTTTTCTTGGGGACTGGTTTTCAGTTCAGGGAGCATGGGAAGAGTCTTGCAAATGCCACTGTACTAAGAGAAATTATTTTCACTTTCTAGCACATTACCCTTTGGGCTCTTCAAATCTGCAATTAAAACCCAATGCTTAATTTTTGTAGAGGATTTTTTTTGGCAGTGGTATCCACAAATTCCTAAATTAGTCCCCTGGAATCATTTGTAAAGAACAGTGAAAAAGATGCAAAACTGGCTGTTGCTTTTAGATTTTGCCTTATTACATTTACTTTCCCTATAACTTCTCCAAAATGAAGGTAAGTGGGCGAGGGTAATGCAGTAGCTCTGTAAAACAGCATCTTAAGCTTGGCTCGCTATATTCCTGTGCTATGTTCAGTGCTGGTAGCAGTTTTCCTTTTGAAAATAAAAGAGGCAAGTAATGCTGGCATAAGCCCAGGTACCTCTTGTGCATCTACACTTATGGTAGCAATGAGAGAGGTCCTGGAGGCCAAATTTAGGCTGTTAGGAAAGGAATTAAAGTCTTGGACCTCCATGGCAGTAGTCTCTGAAATGCTTCCAGTTTCTTGTACACTTAGGCAGAACTGTGGAGTCTCACTGTTGATGAGACAATGATATTGGGAGGGTGGGATTTAGGTTAATTAGGAACTGGAGAATCTTGGGAAAGGAGGAGCATACACAGAAGGATGGGCTCCACCTAAAACAAAACAGAACCAGATTGCTAGCCTGTAAAACTAAAAAGGTTGTAGAGAAGTTTTTACACTAAGGGCGGGGGGAAAAGCTGACAGGTGTGGAGGAACACCCAGTTCAATCAGACATCTCTTAGGGAAGCATTTATTAAAGAGCAATTGCCCAGACCGCTCCCTGAAGACAAGTGCAAGGTGATGCATATTGAAAGAACAATTCCTCAGTTTTGAGGAGTCTCAAGCATAGTAGCTACAATCAGTCTGCTGTGAGCAAGGGAAGTGAATAAGCACCTAGGAGCCTGCATCTGTGAATTCACCCATAAGGGCTAGAAAGCAAAGGGGTAAATTACCAACCAGACCCACAGCCAGGAGAAAGTACTGCTTTAATCCATCACATTTACAGTTCCAGTGCACAAATGTCATCCCTTCAATGCTGATCCCTGCTTTTTATTTAGTCTAAATAAAGCTCTTGGGAGCTTGTTCTCAAACCTTGCTTAACCCCATTTTGGTTTTAAAAACAAGTATTGCCCTATGCAGGGATTAGGCCGGGGAAGAAAGAGATTACAACATACCGCTAACCAGCAACCTCCCAAGCACTACAGTATTGTTCCCTGCAGGATATTTCTCAGAGCTGTTCCCAAACTAGTTTTCAGTGGGTTTCTCCAATTCCCTCTGCTGGAAATCCTTCCATTCCAGGTTTGCACCCAGTTTCTCTTCCAGCCCCCGACCCCCGTGCAGTTTCTAAACCTCTGATTCCTCCTTCAAGAGCACCTGCCTCAGCTCAGTGACAAAAACTCCTGATAGGACTGGGTACTGGAACCCTAGCAGAATCCATGGGACCAAGTAGGGTTGTTGTGCAGATGCAGGAGACTCCCATGAGAGCTAATGTTATAGCAGGCACAGGACACCAGACTGTGACCAGTGAGGGAGGGGGGCATCAGGGCTAGTGTCATCCTGAGAAGGGCTGTGATGGGGCTATTTCTGGGTTGTCTGCATTACCTATTGTTTGTTTTCTGGGATCTCGTTCCTCTTAAAAGGTTACTAGCAAGTCTTCCTTGCACTGCCTTGTGTGCTGGGGTGCCGTCCAGCTCTACATCCTGCTCTACAGGTAGGTATGGCCTGGGGCCACACCTAGAGAGCTTCCTCCATGGCCGCAACACATGCACTGGGGCAAGTCCCCAAACCAACCTCGTTGGTCTTCCCTGCCCCACCAAGTTCTCCCAACTGCCTCTGCACAGAACAGGGATGGTTCCCATGTTTCTGCAGGAGCCGGAGGAGTGTTTGCTGAAGGCTAAGCTGCTCCGACACATGCAATGAGATGCACAAACAAATGGGGGCTTCTGAGGAGGTTCTTTCCTTCCACCCTTTTGGAATCAATGTTATGGAGCAGCATGGGTCTGGGATAGTGGAGCTGGAAGTGGCATTGTTGGACATGTGTGACCCATTCTACCCTGGGCAGAGGAGGAAGAATTAGACTCCCACAGGCCACTCAACTGCTGCATAAGTAGGGAGAGAAGATGGCTCCAGGCCTTCCCAGAGGCTGGGTAGCTGCTGCCATGTCCTGCACTGCAGGGTAATTCCATCTGTTTAGCTTTGGAGGCAGCTCTGCTATCAAATTCTGTTTCCCCTTGGCTCCAGACTCCCTCTGCTGACCACTGTGTTGTTCTGCACCATCAGTCCCAGTGCACTACTTTTGGCCAGCGAGTGCCTCCACTCCTCTGCTGTCCTTGAGAGCCTTCCTTCCAAATCCTCTACAGGGAAAATGTTAGCATTTTGCGGAAAATTCTGCTTTGGGCCCTTTGTCAGAGCAGCCTCAGAAGCCTGCATGACCAGCTGCAGTGGGCTCAGCCTGCTCTCAAGGGCTCGCTCAGCTGGCTTTTCAGAGCTCAGGCATGAAAGCTGCCCTCAGATCTGCAGTGGGCTCAGCCTCGTCTCAAGGGCTTGCTCAGCTGGCTTTTCAGAGCTCAGCCATGGAGTAAGCACAATCCTCCTTTCCAACAAGGCCCTAGCAAGGTGAGTTCTATGGTGACCCTGCCTAGCTAGCATCCAGGCTGTGATCTCCATTGCCTTGGCTTTCCCCTGCCCCCACCACACTTCCATCCCGGCTACATACACCAGACTAACTTGCATTCATTCAAAGTCTCACCATTGAGGCTCTCCTGCAGGGGAGATTTCTCTGGATTTTGCTGCATCAAAGAGATACAGAAGTTTTCACAATGGAGATGGCCTTGACTCATGAGAATTCTGCACAATTGAGAGCTGACAAGAGAGTTAAATCCAAAGCAGACTGCGAAGAGTTGCAAAGGGAACTCACAAAACTGGGTGACTGGGCAAGAAAACAGGAGATGAAATTCAGTGTTGATAAATGCAAAGTAATGCACATTGGGAAACATAAACCCAACTATACATACAAAATGATGGAGTCTAAGTTGTCTTTCTTGAGTGATAAAAGCTATTCCGGAATCATCGTGGATAGTTTTCTGAAAACATCTGCTCAATGTGCAGCAGCAGTCAAAAAAACCAAAAAAACCCCCAAACAAACAAACAAACAAACAAACCCCCTAACATTAAGAACTATTAGGCTAGGGATCAATAACAAGACAGAAAATATCATAATGCCACTATCTAAACCCATGATATGCCCACACCTTGAATACTGCATGCAGTTCTGGTCACCTCATCTTAAAAAAGATACATTAGAATTGAAAATAGAAAGGACAAGAAAAATGATTAGGGGAATGGAACAGCTTCCACATGACCTCAGTTTGGAAGAGAGATGACTGAGGGGGGATATGATAAAGGACTATACAATCATGACTGGTGTGGAGAAAGTGAATACAGAAGTGTTATTTACCTTTTCTCATAACACAAGAACCAGGGGTCATCCAATGAAATGAATAGGCAGCAGGTTTAAAACAAACATAAGGAAGTATTTTTTCACACAATGCACAGTCAACTTGTGAAACTTGTTGCAAGGGGATGTTGTGAACACACAAAATATAACAAATTCAAAAAATTAGATAAGAATTAGATAAGTTAATGTAGGATAGGTCCACCAATGGCTATCAGCCAAGATGGTCAGGGACACAACACCATGCTATGGATGTTCCTAAAGCTCTGACTGAACTACAGGGGATTGGCCAAACTGGACAGTCTTTACGCAAAAGAATAAATAGACCCAAATCTGACATCACGAATTACAACATTCAAAAACTAGTAGGAGAACACTTCAGCCTCCCTGAGCACTCTATAAACAGACTTAAAAATGGCAATTATTCAACAAAAATATTTCAAAAACAGACTCCCAACGTGAAACTGCAGAACTGGAATTAATTTGCAAACTGGACACCATCAAGTTAGGCCTGAATAAAGCCTGGGAGTGGATGAGTCATTACAAAACCTAATTTTACCATACTAATGTTCCCCTACTGTTACTCACACCTTCTTCCCAACTGTTTGAAATGGGCCACCCTCATTACCACTACAAAAGTGATTTTTCCTCCCTTGGTATTCTACTGATAATTAAATTGTCTCGTTAGACTGACCCCCCACCTCGTAAGGCAACACCCATTTTTTCATGTACTATGTATAAATATACCTGCTATTGTATTTTCCACTCCATGCATCTGATGAAGTGGGTTCTAGCCCAGGAAAGCTTATGCCCAAATAAATTTGTTAGTTTCTAAGATGCCACAAGGACTCCTTGTTGTTTTTGCTGATACAGACTAACACAGCTACCACTCTGTACTGTTTTGTTCATTCCTTTTGAAGCAACTGGCACCAGCCACTGTTGGAATACAGGATACTGGGCTAAATGGACCAGTTGTCTAACCCAGTAGGGCCATTCTTATATTCTTATGTAAACTCGCCAGGGTAGTCATTGTCTCTTGAGTGTGTTTATACAGCACCCAGCACAATGGGGCTCCCATCTGGATCTCACTTTGTGGAATACCTCTGCTACTACCACTGCTAATACAGAACCAGGAAGCAGCAGCAGCTGCTGCTGCCCGTTAGCCTTCACATCAAAGGGCTGGAGCCCAGCTCAGCCAGCTGCAGCAGCAACTCCAAGCCCACAGATTGGACTGGAAATTGAAAGGCAACGAGATCTGCCTGTGCCTGGAAACCATTTAGGAAACAATGTCTGAACAATTTTCCCAGAAGCAAAACATCCCCACAATGCAACTCTCTCCTCCCTCCACAAGCCACCCAGCATTCAGCCCCGCACACAATCAGTACTCTGCCCCTCCTCACAAAATCTTCACACAAAACAGCTCCTGGAGGTCCACTCCTCTCAATAGCTGACCGGTTCTTCTTTTCCCCTAAAAGCACTGCCCTCCATGGAGTGGAAGGCAGCTGTGGCTTCTGACCAGTCAGCCCTAGGGAGAGGGAGCCCTACCCATGATATACAGCCCCCTGCAGTCAGAGCTGGTGGAGAAAGGATTATCTTTACTTTCTGCTGATAGTTGTGCTTCCTTCCTTCCTTGCAGCAGTAGGTGCAAGGCACAGAACACAGCTCAGTTGGGCAGCCAGAAAGCTCAATGTGGCAGGAGAGCTGGAGGGGGAACATAAGAATGGCCATACTGGATCAGATCAATAGTCCATCTAGCCTAGGATTCTGTATTCAAAGAGTGGCCAATGCCAGGTGCTACAGAGGGAAAGAACAGAACAGGCAATCATTGAGTGATATATCACCTATCATCCAGTCCCAGCATCTAGCAGTCAGAGGTTTAGGGACACCCAGAGCACGGGGTTGTGCCCCTGACCATCTTGGCTAACAGCCATTGATAGATCTATCCTCTGTAAACTTATCTAATTTATTTTAACCCCATTATAGTTTTGGTCTTCACAACGTGTCCTGAAGACAAGTTCCACAGGTTGACCAAGGTTGACCAGGTTGATGGACTCTCCACCTAAAAACTAGTGATTGGCAGATCAGTGGGGAAAGCCCAGGGAGAGAGCACAGAGCCCCCTTTCATCCAAAGAATGGGCCTGTGGCCCAGCGAGAGGGAGAGAAACAGGAAATTGGCTGCCCTGGTCACTGCTCATCCAGGCTCCCAGCCCAAGGATGGCACCTGCAGTCACCAGCTCTAAGCTGCGAGATGCCAAGGGATTGTCAAGGGATGCAATTATGTTTTCAGGGGGAAAGACCCCCATTAATAAGCCAGGGAATTTACTGAGGGAACGTGCCTGCTGCATTCAGTACCACACCGTGGCTCCATTCCTTTCGTCTCTCCCGCTCCAGCAGCACCCTAGTTTCCTCAGCTTTCAACCGCAGTCCTGCCTCTGTCCAGCCAACTGCTTTGGGAGGCAGAACTCATGAGCCCGAAAGAAAAGAAAAAGTCTCATCCCAGTTGCTGCCACTGCAACAAGAGTCAGGTAGAAGCCTCCTGGGATGACCTGTGGAGAGCTGGGAATCTTCAGGGCTTAAACCATGGCCCTTATGCTGCCTGGAGGTTGGGAGAGCTCTGACTACTCCTTGCATGAGGTGCCTAACTGTCCAAGACAGTGGCTGGATTATTTCTCAAAACCCTGAACCTCACAGCTCTAAATACTTGTTTCTGCATTCTTCATTTCCAGATAATTATAAATCCTTCTTATAAACCTTCTCTGTTATGTGTCATTAGTGGCTGTGTGCCACTTTACTGAATTGTGCACATGCTTCCATTGGAGTTGTGTTGGTTCATACTTCCCCTGCCCCGCTTTAGGATTCTTCTCCTTTGGGGCTTCATTATTTGCCAGAGGCCTGCCTTGCCTCTTCCAGTCTCATTGTTTCTTCACTTGCCATTCCCAGAGAGTATTTCTTTTTCAGATTTTTCAATATAACTCTTGTTTTGAAAGTTAGGTGAGCTTTATGGGGAAAACCACATCTGTTCATTTTTCAGATTGATTTAATAACTTTACCCAATTCCTTCATTTGGCTCACTCATGGCCAAGAGGTCTAGAAACATCAGACTATGTTCTTGTATAGACATTTTTATTCTCTCACCTTTTTCATGATTACCTCTTTCTGTTGAAATAGCATCACTGCACTATTATGTCTTCAGGACAGCTTCCCACTGGAGGAGGGAAGAAAAGGGCTCAGTGGGCCACTGCAGCTTTTGCTAAGTTTAAATTTAGCAAGTCTTTAAGAATATTTTGGAGCAATTAAGCAAGTTTTCTCTTTTCCACACTTCCTGAGGCTCCGTTTGATTCTAACATTCTTCATCTGCACTGTTTCCCACCTTTCTTCTTACCTTTTGCTTCACTCACAACTGCAGATGGACCGCTGTGTCCACTTTCTCATGACTCCCACGTCAGAAGTCCTTATCCTATCATCAAAATCAGCTCTCTCTTCTTTTTCTTAACAGCCAGGCATTTAGTAAGAAAATCAGTTTCCATTGCTTTCAATTCTTGCAAAAGTTCCTTTGTTTAACTGTTTGGTTGGTATTTTTCCATTTCTTTTTCTGCCCTTCTAAGATTAGGCACCATTATGTCTTCCCCTCCAGTCTGGGGTGAATTTTCTTGACAAAATAGCTATCTAGTCTTTGCCTCCATTTAGGAGTGGCCCTTAGGCAACTAATGGACTAGTTGCTTTGGGTTCATGGATTTTAGGAGGCACAGAACCTATGTCACCGGCACCACTGTGGTAGATGATGTCACTTCCCCCTGGAAGAAGATGGGGTTTAAGGAGAGAGCTGAAGGAGATATTAGAGGCTGCTTGGCCAACTCGAAACGGGAGCGTGTTCCAACGAAAGGCAGCATGAGGGAAGGTGTGAAGCCAAGACTAAAGAGACAGTAGAAGAGAGCAGGGAGGAGGGGCCGAGAGAGCAGGGACCTGGCGGAGGAGGGTGAGGGCACAGCGGGTTCCAAGGCGAGGATGATGCCGCGGCTCAGGCTGTGCAGGCAGAGGGGGCTGAAGGGAAGGGGACCGGGAACTGACTGTTCTTAGGGCCCCGGCCCCGCCACAGCGGCTGCTGCCTTTACGGCAGCCCTGGAGCCGGCGGCGCTGACGGCTGAGCCCCACCCCGAAGGAGAGCGGGGCGGGGCGGCCAGGCCCGGCCCCCCACGGGGATCCCTCGCCCCGCAGAGCGGCAGACCCAGTGCTGACCCCGCACTGTCCCCAAGCGGCTGCCGGGCTAGGCCGGGTCCCGCCAAGAGCGGAGTTTTGAGGTAAAGGAAACCAACAGCGCCGCGCTCCGCCACTATCCCACAACGCTCTGCGGCTAAAGGGCGCTGACGGCAGAATGCCGTTTCGTTGCCTTTCATTCAAGCTGGGCGTCCGCGGGCGGCCGTGACGCTTAGCACGCCGGGAATGGTAGTCCGCGCGCTCCTAGCCGGGGCTTTTTATTGGCTGTGGCAGGACTCGCCCTCCCGGCGTGCCACGGGGTGATGGGCGTGTCCTGGCGGGGTGGGGAGCGCTGGGGAAGGCGGCTCAGTGGGTTCAGGCCGCGCTCGGTGCCGCCGCCATCGTGGGAGCCGCGCGGTGAGTGCGGGCCCCAGGTAGGCGGGCTGGGCAGGGGGAGCCGAGCTGCGGGCTGGAGCCGGCCCGGGCAGCATCGCGGTGTGGCGAGGGGGCTGCTCCGCGGGCCTTGGCGCGCGGAGAGCAGGAGCCGGCGGTTTGCTGCCGCCCGCCGAGCCCGCTTTGCCCTGACAGGAGGGGCGGGGGCTCCAGTGCCGCGCGGTGACTCGCCCCAGCCCCGCGCGGAGCTGCCCTTCTCGGGGCCGTGCGGGCCTGGGCCCTGCATGGTGCGGCGGGAGTCTCTGCCTGGGCGCTGTTAGCAGCCCCGCTGGCCACAGGGGCCGAGCCCAGGCTGGTCACCTCTGGCCGGCTCCGGACTATGTCCGCTATGAAGCTGCAGAGCTACTCAGTGTGGTATGTTTCGGAGTAGCAGCCGTGTTAGTCTGTATTCGCAAAAATACAGTTTTTCCACCAAATGCATCCGATGAAGTGAGCTGTAGCTCACGAAAGCTTGTGCTCCAATAAATTTGTTGGTCTCTAAGGTGCCACAAGTCCTCCTTTTCTCAGTGTGGTATGTAACCCGTGGCTGGAATCAGCCTCTGTACCAGGGGGCTGGAGGACAGATAATGTAACGCCCACTTTTAAAAAGGGGTCTGTAGGCGATCGTGGCAACCACAGGCCTGTAAGCCTGACTGCAGTACCGAGCCAACTGGGTTAAACTATAGACCAGAATGATCAGTACATCCAGGAACAGGATTTGTCGGGGAGGAGTCAAGATGGCTTTTGTGAAAGGAAATTGTGCTTCACCAATCTATTAACGTTCTTTGAGGGGGTCAACAAACGTGGACCAGGGGGATCCAGTGGATATGGTGAAGTTGGAATTTTATGAAGCCTTAGACGAGGTCCCTCACCAAAGATTCTTCAGCAAAGTAAGGAGTGCTGGGGTAAGAGAGAAGGTCCTCATGAATCAGTAACTTGTTAAAAGACAAAGGGGAAAAGTTAGGAATAGATGGTCATTTTTTTGCAGTGGAGAGAAGTAAATAGCAGGGTATCTCAAGGGTCTGTACTGGTACCAGTGCTGCTCAACATATTTATAAACGATTTGGAAAAAAGAATAAACAGTGAAGTTGCAAAGTTTGTGGACAATACAAAATTACTCAAGATAATTAGGTCCAAAGCAGACTGCGAAGAGTTACAAAGGGAACTCACAAAACTGGGTGACTGGGCAAGAAAACAGGAGATGAAATTCAGTGTCAATAAATGCAAAATAATACACATTGGGAAACATAAACCCAACTATACATACAAAATGATGGAGTCTAAGTTTTCATTTATCACTCAAGAAAGACATCGTGGAATCATCATGGATAGCTTTCTGAAAACATCTGTTCAATGTGCAGCAACAGTCAGTTTTTGGTTTTTTTTAACAACATTAAGAACTATTAGGCTAGGGATCAATAACAAGACAGAAAATATCATAATGCCACTATCTAAACCCATGATATGACCACACCTTGAATACTACGTGCAGTTCTGGTCATCCCATCTCAAAAAAGATATATTAGAATTGGAAATAGTAAGAGTAGATGATTAGGGGTATGGAACAGCTTCCACATGAAGAGTCTGTTCAGCTTGGAAGAAAGATGACTGAGAGGGGTTGATAAAGGACTATACAATCATGACTACTGTGGAGAAAGTGAACATGGAAGTGGATTTTTTACCCACGAAAGCTTATGCCCAAATAAATCTGTTAGTTTGCCACCAGACTCCCTGTTGTTTTTGTTACAGTTACTATTATTTGTACATTCTTCCTATTGGAAAGCATTACATTGAGATTTCTGAAATCTTTTCCGTCTAGGAATGCTTGCTGCTTTAACTGTAGTCTGTCCTGTCCTTGTAATAACTCAGCTGTACATATAGTTCTTCAGAGAGCTGTTGTTTAGAACCACAATAATTCATTATCCCTCTTGAGATGCCTTTATAATAATTCTCTCTCTAGTATTCCCAGTGTATTGCATTCCATTTCTGTCTGTATCTGAAAGGTGGTGCGTAGTGTTGGAAGTGAGGTGATCCTGAGTTCTAATTCAATCAGTGTCACTGACTTGTAACATCTTGGGCAAGTAACTTTCTCTTTCTTTTTTTCCCCATGTATAAGATGGGAACAATGTTTGCACTACATCAGGGAGGGCAAACTACAGCCAGCGGGCTGAATCTGGCCCAAGGGATTGCCAGCCCTGTGGCGCAGTGGGGCTAAGGCACCATGTCCCTTTGGCCTTGGGAGGTGGGGAAGAGGGCTCTGTGCCCTGCCCTCACCTGCAGATACTCTCTTCTTCTCTCCCCCGCCCCCCCCCCCCCCCCGCCCTGCAGCTCCCATGGGCCAGGAACGGGGAACCAGGAACCATGGGCAATGGGAGCTTCGGGGGTGGTACCCACAGGCAAGGGCAGGAGCTGCGCGGCGGAGCTGCCTGTCCCATCCCACCCCTAGGAACTACAGCTGGACGTGCTGGCCACTTCCGGGTGTGGTGCAAGGCCAGGGTAGGCAGGGAGCCTGCCTTAGCTCTGCTGCATGCCGCTGCCACCCCAGAGCCGCTCAAAGTAAGTGGCGCTGGGCTGGAGCCTGATCCCCCTGCCATGACCCCCTCCCTCACCCTGCACTCCCTCCCACACCCCAACCCCCTGCCCCAGCCCTACATTCATGGCCCTCATACAATTTCCCCATCCAGATGTGGCCTTGAGGCCAAAAAGTTTGCCCACTCCTACACTACATGTATGTTGTGAGGATATGGTGTTTTGCAAATGTAAAGTACTAAGTGCTATCAGAGCTGTAAATTGAATTTACAGCTCTATTTTTTTGCATCGTCTTTACTTGGATAGTTTTCTCAAGTTATTCATGTTGTGTGATCAGAAGCAATCTATTGTTTGTTTTGTTGAATAACAAAAGATAACCTGAAATTCATAACGCCTAACCTACAACTTGTCAGAAGGCCATTAACACTTAATAAAAGGGGCAAACTTCAAGACTAGTATAAGAGCAAGTGCTGGTGGACAAGTGGACTCTACAGATTCTAGCTAGGAGAGCACTCAATGTGAATGTCAGCTCCCCAAACCAAGGAGGTGAATGCTGGTTCCTTGTTTTATTCTCTTTCATAGCCATATTCTCTTCTGTTTCGCAGATGAATGATTCAAATGTTGTTATGGCAGATGGCTATTCATATCTTACTATGTAAGTGTGCATTACACTGAGAGCTGTCTCTGTACTGGAGATGAAACGAACGCATTAGGAGGAGATTGTAACTGTAACCTCCTTCATGAATACAAGGCTACCTCCCAGCTGCCCATAAGAACAGAACCTCTTGTCTTTTTAGGATTAGACGAGAGCCAGCATCCAGGACCTAGAAAATGAGTTGTTAGGCTTTCTCCTTTACTGTATCCCTGACTGGGACCATTACTGTCTGACAGATTATGACACAAAGACCAAAATGTTTTCAAATATTTGAGTTGACTGAGTGTATTTATAAATTGTCATGAGAAACGTTTTCAGAAGTAGCTTACCAGTTCTTGGTAGAACTGCCTTTTTTAAAGCAGGTTTTTCCTTGCACTCTCTTGATGAACTGCACTTGGAAGTTTAATCTGGATTGGAGTCTTATGCAATTGTAAGAACTGAATTGTGATAAAATATTAATATTTTAAAACATACTGGTAATATCAAAATATTGCATCCCTGTATCAGATCCACTGTACCTAACCAGATTTAACTGAGTCAGTTTTCCCTATTTGTATACAGATTGCTTTATGGATGACTAGATTCAATAGTAGTTCAGCTGAAATAAAATACTAATTGGACCACCACATGTTAGTGCACTACACATTTGTGTTTCAGAGCAGAAACTGATGCTTAATTATCTCTGTGTGAATAATCTCCTCTTAAAAAGAGAAGCTGCTGAAAAAAGCCCATTTAAATGGCCATAAGTGGTAAGTCTAAACTATTTCTTGATCATTTGTAGTCGAAGAGAACTGTCATCCATTGCCAGAAGCTCGGAGTAGATGATGGGATGGATCATTTGATTGCCTGTTCTGTTTGTTCCTTCTGAAGCACTTGGCATTGGTCGCTGTCCGCAGACAGGATACTGGGTTAGATGGACCATTGGTCTGAGCCAGTATGGCCATTCTTTTGTTCTTGGTAAATCAAGATTTCTTACCATTTTCCCCAATGGTTGAATTACTGGAGCAGATTAAAATATGTAGTCTAGCTAGAGCATGAAGAGCAGGTTACTTGCAGAAAAATACAAGAAAGTAAAGCTTTATAAACTGTATTTAAGGTTGTGGCTTTCATCCAACTACAGGATGCTTTCTCAACCCAAAACACATACTGAAAACAATATATAGGCCCAAGTGGGAGTGATTTCAGTGCACTTACAACTCTTGTCTATGAATATATAACTAGCATTTGTTTTTTAAATGACTAAATTAAATAGGTCCTATTTGATGTTTGTTTCTAATGACACAAACCATGCTTCACCAGACTAATTTTGATATTTGAAGTGTCATAAATTTTACTTTATACTGTTTTTTTTCTATAGTCTGTTGTTCTCACTTCAAGACTGCATAAAATGTTATCAGTTACACGCGAACCCTGCTTATTTGTCGTTTAGTATAACTCAATGATCCCCAAAGTGTGGGACATTCCCCTCCCAGGGGGCACGGAGGAGACAGGGTGGGGCCTGGCTCTGTCTCTAGTCCCAGCTTCTCTGGCATTCCCAGTTCTGCCCTCAGCTTTGCCTTCAGCCCAAGCTCCTCTACTGCACCAACTGCTGTAATGGAGGGGGTGCAGACAGATTCCATTACTGGTAAGGGAGGCACAACAGGAAAAGTTTGGGCACCACTGGTCTAACTGCTTATCACTTTTTAAATTTATTTCTCTCCCAGTTCTACTTTCTTTTCAGTTACTTATGAATTTGACGTTGTTTTCCTTCTATGCTACTCAGCAATGCTACCTCCTGCGCCCCCCTTCCCCTCCATGATCTGGTAGGTCTGGTCTAAACTTAAAAAAATTTGCTGGCATAACTTTTAGTAAGCTGTGAGTTGTGTTTTTTGTTGTTGACATAGTTATGCCAGTAAAAGCCCTAATGTAGACGCAGTTATACCAATATAGCTTATTTTGTTTTACCAAACTAGAATAAGCTATATTGGTATAACTGTGTCCACCCTGGGCTAGCCTAGTTAAAGCGGCAAATCTTAAGTGTAGCTAAGGCCTAAGGTACTTTACTCGTATGCATCATGGTGCTCTGTGCCTCATATTGCCTGTCTTATTTGTGTCACAGAAAAGAGGCAAAAGGATCTGAGCACTGGGGGCTGGGGTAGTGGAGAATAAGAGAATTGGGAACAAAAATGGCAAGGGACTCATATTTGAAGAGTTCGGAGCAAGGCAAAATCTGGCATTTTTAGACTTCAGGTATTGTTACAATATTTGGGTAGTCCAGTTAGTGCTACACTGTTTTAGCAGAGATCCTGTACCCAGGGAGATTGGAGTACATTCAGCTGAGGCTGGATGAGTGGCTGTATCATGGGCAGAAATAACAGGTTCAGGTCGTCTTGAACTAGGGCCAAATGGGTATTTTCTGATCGACTGAGAGCATGCATGCACATGTGTGTGTTCTTTGTTTCTAGTGTGATCTGAGAAGGAAGCTGCTTGCCCTGATACAAGCAGTGAACTTCAATAGCTGTTGCTATCTTTTGTAAACAATTGCAAAAAAAAAAAAAAAAAGTGCTCTTACAGTAATGTATTTGCATGTTCTCAAATGGAGCAGAAATTCTCTTAATGGTCCTTTCTGGCCATAATACCTATTCTGATAATCTGGTCTGATCTCCTGCATAACTCAGGCTGTAGTATTTTACCCAGTCACTCCTGCATCAAGTCCATAATTTATGGCTGAGTTCTATGTGATGTGTGTGGATTTGGGGCATATAATATCATATTAGATTGGAATATCCCATTGGAACAAAACAATTACCTATGTGGTAAGAAATGGAGAGAGTGGTTGCAGAACTACTACTTGAAAGTTAAATACATCACTGCAACCACCTGCTCCTTCTGGGATAGTATGTACCTTGGATTCCTCCGGCTCTGGGAAGAGTTACTCTCCAGCAGCAATTCCTTGTGTTCTTTTTGTAAAGACTTGTAGGTAAATAATAAATAAATGGACACAAATCTGACATCGGGAATCATAACATTCAAAAACCAGTAGGAGAACACTCCAATCTCTCTGGTCACTCAGTAACAGACATCAAAGTTGCAATTCTTCAACAAAAAAAAAACTTCAAAAACAGACTCCAACATGAAGCTGCAGAACTGGAATTAATTTGCAAACTAGATACCAACTGATTAAGTTTAGGTTTTGTAATGACCCAACCATTCCCAGTCTTTATTCAGACCTAATTTCCCCAATTTCTCCCTACTGTTACTCGCACCTTCTTCTCAACTGTCTGTAATGGGCCACTCTCTTACCACTTCAAAAGTTATTTCTCCTCACTTGGTATTCTGCTGTTAATTGATTTCTTGTTAGACTGACCTAACGCTTGGTAAAGCAACCCGCATCCTTTCATGTATTTATACCTGCTTCTGTATCTCTTACTTCATACATCTGATTAAGTGGGTTCTAGCCCACGAAAGCTTATGCCCAAATAACTTTATTAGTCTCTAAGGTGCCACAAGGACGATCCTCCTCCCCCCCCCTTTTTTTTTTTTCTGATGCAGACTAACACGGCTACCACTGAAACCTGTCACCAATTAAATACTAGTATCTCCACAACTAGATAATGGGATAAGTTTACATGTGTGGTGTTTTTTTTTTTTTGGTTTGAGGTTTTTTTTAAATAATACCAAACTTGAACTGCAGTTCCCAGTATTGAGAGAGAATTTGGTATTTAGGCAGATTTCATTTTTAACCTCTTTTGTAGCAGCCATAAAGACTATACAACTATGAAGAAAATTTTTGGTTTTAGTAAAATTTAAATGAATATTGACTGATTTTATCTACACATTGCTGAGCCTCGAAAGAATAAAATAGAAGAAATAAAAGTAATCCTCACCCAATAAGTCTAGCTGGCTGTTTAGTAATGATTTTTGGGGAGGAGGCTAGGAGAAGGACATGAAGACTGAGGGTGGGACCTGATAAATCTTCAAATATGTTAAGGGCTGTTCTCCATGTCCACTGAAGAGAAGTCTTTACATGTACTCAGTTTACGCCTTGATATATAAGAATTAATTACATATCAATCTTAGCTTCCATAGTTACAGATGTTAATAACTAGTTTTTCCAATCCTCTTTAACTGTCATAATATTTGTCTTGACAACCTTCTGCAAGAGTGAATTGCACAGACCAATTACAAATACCTAGGCATTGCAGAATTCAATCTTTATTTTTAGAATTTTGACAGCTAAGATCAATGCTTATTTTAAGCATTTTTTTTGTATTTTGTATCTTCATATTTTGGGAAATTATGGGGATGTCAGACAATAATAGCTTAATGACAAACATTGCGGTTCAAAAAGTTAAAGCTTTATAACTGTTAAAACATAAATTGCCAGCTTCCTTGGTAAATATCTTTAAATCAAACTCTTCAGTTCTCAAGCAATATTTTTCTTATTCTGCCCATCTGTAAATTTTGAGTATTATTGATGGAAATATTTGTGTGTGTTTGTGTGTGTGAAATTGATATTTACTTGCTTTACCAATATAAATCTAATCCTTCCAAGCCTACATACACCATGTAAAGTATCTTTTTGGGATCTAAACATGTTATCTCTTGTCTGAGGTGAAGGAAGCACTTCCATTATTTCCTGAAGATGACAAGTCTGAGGTCTTCATGATCAGATGTTAACTCTGTAGGTCCTTAAAAATGAATTATATTTCTTTAAACTACTTTTAAGTCAAACAGTAGCTATATAGCCTTGTGGCTCAGGCTACATCTATACTATAGCTGGGATCGACGCTCTGAGATCAATCCACCAGCAGTCAATTTAGCAGGTCTAGTGAAGACCGGCCAAATCAATAGCTCATCACTCTCTAGTCAACCACTGTACTCTACCCCTTATGAGAAGAATAAAGTAAGTTGACGGGAGAGTTTCTCCTGTCGACACCCTGCAGTGCATTATTCATGTAGCTGGAGTTGCGCAGGGTAGGTTGACTTACCCCGGTAGGGAGATATAGCCTAAGGCTCATTGAAAATGAACAGGTAGCCACACTCTTTCCACAGACAGTAATGTTTCTAAGCCACTTAACTGCTCATGACCATATGTTGGGAAAGCATCTAGGACAGGAGTGGGCAAACTTTTTGGTCTGAGGGCCACATCTGGGTATAGGCCATTCTGGTGGGCCATGAATGCTCACAAAATTGGGGTTGGGGTGTGGGAGGGGGTGAGGGCTCTGGCTTGGGGTGTAAGCTCTGGGGTGGGGCCAGAAATGAGGAGTTTAGGGTGCGGGAGGTGTCTCCAGGCTGGGGCAGGGGATTGGGGCATGGGAGGGGTGAGGGTTCCGGCTAGGGGTGCAGGCTCTGGGTTTGGTGAGGATGATGGGTTTGGGGTGCAGGAGGGGGCTCTGGACTGAGACGGAGGGGTTTAGAGGGTAGGAGGGGGATCAGGGCTGGGACAGGGGCTTGAGGTCTGGGGGCATGGCTCAGGGGTGCAGGCTCCAGGCGGCGCTTACTCAAGCAGCTCCCAGAAGCAGCGGCATGTCCCCTCTCCAGCTCCTGCGCGGCCAAGCGGCTCTGCACGCTGCCATGTCTTCAGGTGCTGCCCCTGCAGCTCCCATGGGGTGCAGTTCCTGGCCATTGGGAGCTGTGGGGGGCAGTGCTTGGAGCGGGGGCTGCCCCTACGCGTGGGGGCCATGCCACTGCTTCCAGGAGCCGTGCAGAGCGGCCCACAACCCTGCTTCCTGGCTGGAGTGCCGGAGCAGGGCAAGCCCCAGACCCTGCTCTCCAGCAGGAGCTCAAGGGTTGGATTAAAACAGCTTGCGGGCCATAGTTTGCCCACCCCGATCTAGGAAGACTTTCTCTATGACAGTGTCAAGACTGCGACTAGCAGCTCCTATCTATATGGTCTTCTAATGCATGTGGCTTACTGGCAGCCACACATCTGCCAAAAGTCTGTAAGCAAAAAATGTCACCCACTGATTTCTGTATCAAGCCTACTAACTTGTGGATGACCTTGAGCATATCTTTTCAAAAGAGACCTCAGTCTCTGTTTAAAGACTACAAGTGAGAGAGAATCCACCATGTCCATAGGTCAGTTATTTCAGTAGTTCCTTACTCTCACTATTAAAATATTCATCCTATTTTTATTTTTATTCTGAATTTGTCTAGCTTAAGCTTTCAGTCACTGCATTTCATTGTCTCTGCTAGATTAAAGAACCCTAAAGTATCAGAAATCTTCTACCTGTGTACTTTTAGACTATGATCAAATTGTCTCTTAACCTTCTTCTGGACAAACTAAATAGATGGCACATCTAAAGTTTCTTGCTATAAGGCAGGTTTTCTGGACCTCAGATAATTCTTGTACCTCTCGTCTGAACCCTTTCTAATTTTTCATTCAATTCATTTTTTGGTTTCCCCTTCCTAACCAAGTGCTTAATTCTCTTTCCTCCCAATGCTGACATTTTTACATCCTGTTCCCAACTCAGCATTCCATTCTCAGCTGCCCCCATACAACAAACCTCAGCATTTAATTTTCTACATCTTAACTTTCAGAAGTCTTCTACCACTTACTCCTGCAGCAGTGGGGGTGGGGAGGGGGAAACAGAGGGTATGTATTGGTGGGTTTTGGTTCCTGCACCTAGCTCTTCACTCTTCAGGCCAAGGGTTGTGGTTGGTACCTGTGGGAACTGCCTTTTTTTCTCTCCCCACCACAGGCTTGGGAATCAGAGCAGGATCACCTGCATTCCTGCCAGCAGCAGTGTACCTAAACAATCCTGTTCAGCAACTGTGATTGCCCTTCTTTGAGAGGCCGGGGAATGAGGAAAAAGGAACCAATCAAAGGGGGTTTCTTTATAGAATGAGTTTTCCCAGGCCCATAGAAAGGCCTGAAAGGCAGAGGTGGTATACCTGCAACTAACCCTTAGAACTTCCAGGATGTTGCTTTTGTTGGAATGTTGTGCTGATAAGGTTGAAGTTAGTACTATTATTATTTAAGTAATTTTGTTAATAAGTATGTGTGCATAATGAGAAGTTCCTCCGTTCTTAAAGAATGTTTGCTTTGGGGCAATATATAGAAAGCCTAAAATAGTCCTTTCCCAGTTGCAGAGTTTTCATCTGCGGTTACTCTGGCTTGTCTTAAATCAGTTCAGTAAATAGAACTCTATGTAGTTTGATGAGGAAATGGTGCTGCCTAATTTTCTAGGAATACCTCTCTCAATTCTTCACTTGCTGCTATTCCTAATAAGCAGTTTGCAGTCTGTAGTAGTGACTTAGATGCAGTGGCCAGAATATTCCATTTTAGGCTGTCTGTTTCCTCTGCATTGGCCTCCTCTGAATCAAAGAATTGACTAAAATTTTGCTCTGACATGTATGACTTCATGTGGCTTTGGTGACTGAATTTGATGATTCTGCACTGGGCAAGTGTTGCAGTTGACTATCCCTGGATTCCATCTGAATGGTCAACTATAAAGCTCTTACAGGGTCTGGTATTCATTAACAATTGAAGTTAAGTACTTCCACGTTGTTTATATTTAAATGTAAGCTTTGCTTAGTATTTCAGACAATACTGTAGGATTTTTATTGTTGAAGGGCTACTCTAGCATACTCTAAAAAGCTAAAAATAACCATTAAATATTCTAAGGTTCTCTACATTTCCTGCAGGAAAGAGACTGTAGAGTCTGGTTTTGGGTGTGCTTCAGTATGGAGGTAAAACAGTATTACTGGTCAGAATGTACAAACTAGTCTCTCTCCCCAAACCCCAAAGATCCCCCTTTTCCTAATTCTTAAACTCTTGTAGGTTCTGGAATTACCCATATGTAAGAGAATTTATCTGTTTCTTCCCCAAACCCGAAGAACAGCTCTGTGTAGCTTGAAAGCTTGTACTTTTCATCATCAGAAGTTAGTCCAATATTACCTGACCCACTTGTCTTTTTCCCAATTAACAAGTCTGAATACAATGTTAGTCACACTACCTGAGAAAGAAGGGCTCAGTGTATATAATGTACATGCTGGTTGCTAGGACCAATGTATGGTAAATGAGACTAGATGTGTCACTGAAGTTTGGGGAACTTACCAGAGGAGAGACTGCTGCATGATTTCTTCTTTGTTACAAGAGGCAACGTGGCTGAAAAGCTGTTCCCCAGGCCCTCTGTCTGAAACGTTCTAGTATAGGAGCTACTGCTCTTTTAAGAGCTCAGGGTAATGTCTTTATTCGTACTGACCCTTTCTTTGCTGTAATCTACCACTTAGCTTCAGGAAGAGAACATACTACAGCTAGCCTGTCATCCTAGATATGTAATTTATAGGTTCTCTCCAGCAGGAGAGCAGTTAAGATATCCCAAATCCCCACCTCCCTGTGCTGTTGTAAGCAAAGTCTTGTAGCGCTGGTATGTCCTTCTCAAAGAGAATGCTCTGCTCGCAGCTGCTGCTTTCATACATGGCTGGGGCTCCAACTTGAACACTGCAGACTGCTCTGTGGCAGCTTGAAATGGAGAAGGTGGGGTCTCAGGCAGGGAGGCCCCAAGTTGTGTAGAGTTGTGTAGGTTAAATCCAAAACCTTCAGCTTCACTCAGAAGCCAAATGGGTAACTGGTCCCAGGGCACTGCTGCTTTGCTCCCAGAGAGAGACAGTTTACAAATGGGCTGCTGTATTTTTCACTGCCTGCAGTTTCTGGCTAGAGTAAAGGGTTAGCCCTGTGCAGATTACACTGTCACATAGTTTTGAGGGTATAAAAGTTTGGATTATGTTAGCCAGGTCTACATCCAAAAGAAATGGTCTCTGGGCTGAACAGCGATAGGGGTGGGGAGCTGCACCCAACAGCAGCCATAGGTCAAATAGTACTCCTAGATTGCAGACTCCAGTAACTAATGGCTGAGACCCTTAAAAGGACATATGATCCTTGCCACTTCTTTGTTGTTCCCCCCCCCCCAACCTTCTGCTGTTCCCTCTCTCTTCTCCAGATTGAGTATTGGCCACCCACCCCTCATCCACGCCCCAATCTACCAAATGTTAGGTGAGATGTTTGACAGCAGTGGCGGGACTGCATGAAAGAGGGAGCTGGGTGTCATTGGCATTTTGAAAACACTACTGCTTATGCCTCTTTCCTAGCCCTTCGAGTATCTCTATAGGCTTGTTAACCTGCAGAGCACCACAGAAGAGAATCCTCAGGGCAGAACAAATAACCCCTAAATCAATCTTGGGGTGTTTGAAAATCCCTGCCAGCTGTGAATGCTCACTGTATTTGGCCGTCACCACCCGGGAAAGACATGCATCCAAAGCACAGGCTGTGGCATAAAGTACTCCCAATGCCCTCTAGAGCCCCAGTGAAGAATAGTGGCCTAAACTAAGGCAAGACAACCAAGTGTTTGTCTCCTCTAGTTAGCTCTCTGCACCCATGGAAGCAGACAGCTCAGACTGATTCTGCTCAATTTTAGCCACAAAGTAATGAAAGCTCATCTCAATAGAAGAGACTCACTTTGAGTGAAAAGAAAAGGAGTACTTGTGGCACCTTAGAGACTAACAAATTTATTTGAGCATAAGCTTTCGTGAGCTACAGCTCACTTCATCAGATGCATTCAGTGGAAAATACAGTGGCAATGGAGACAGCTCAAATTAACCAGTCTGTCCACTCAATGAATTTATAAGGACAATTTAGAGGATAATAAGATTATAAGTAAGGCTATGTTTTAGTAATGGGTATTTTTAGTAACCTGTCCATGACTTTTACTAAAAATACCCACCCTGATTAAAACTTGGGCAGGGGGCTGTGGTTGCTCGGGGGAGGGGAAGTCCAGGGGCTCCGCAGGTGCTGGGCAATGTGGTCCGGGACCCCTGCTGGTACTGGGAGGCAGGGCTGGCAGGGGCTTCCTACGCAGCTCCGCGTCCCTCCAGCTCCTACGTGGCAGAGCTAGGGGCCTGGATCCACTGCTTTCGCCACAACACCAGCTGCCGCAGCTCCCATTGGCCAGAAACCGCAGCTAATGTGAGCTGCGGGGTGTACAGCATGGAGCCCCACCCTGGGCCCCTCCGCTGCCTAGGAGTGGCAGGTGGGCTTTACCAGTGGGAACTGAGGAGCCCCCCACCCTGAGGTAAGTGCCCCCCTTAACTCCCTGCACTAGCCTCCTCCCACACACCCAAACTGGCTGCTGCTGGTCTCAGGCAGCTGCTGCAAAAGTCATGGCGGTCATGAAAAGTCACAGACCTCTGTGACAGACTTCCAGCCTTCGTTAAAAGGAATAGCTGGCATCGATTTTTCAAGAAGTCACGCCAAACCAACATAATTTCCTTCTTTGGCAGGTTTACTGGCCTAGTGGATGGGGGGAAGCAACAGATATGGTGTATTTTGATTTTTTAGTAAGGCTTTTGATGCAGTCCCACATGACATTTTCATAAGCAAACTAGGGAAGTGTGGTATAGATGAAAATACTATAAGGTGCGTGCACAACTGGTTGAAAGACTACTCAAAGAGATGGTTTGCTGTCAGACTGGGAGGGTGTAGCTAGTAGGGTCTCACAGGGGTCTGTCCTGGGTTCAATACTAGTCAATATTTTCATTATAATTTGGATAATGGAGTGGAGGGTATGCTTATAAAATTTGCACATGACGCCAAATAGTGTGGGGTTGCATGCACTTTGGAGGACAGGATTAGAATTCAAAATGACCTTGACAAATTGGAGAATTTGGTCTGAAATCAAGAAAAATAAACATAAAGACAAGTGCAAAGTACTACACTGAGGCTTTGCCTACACTAGCACTTTTGTTGGCACACCCCTGACTGACATAAGTTTTTCACAGACAAAAGCGCCGGTGTGGACAGTGCTATGTTGGTGGGAGATGCTCTCCTGCTAACATAGCTACTGCTTCTTGTTGGGGGGGGTTTATTTATGCTGGTGGGAGAGCTCGCTCCCCCTGGCTTAGAGGAGCTATGCAGGAGACCTTACAGCAGTGTAGCTGTAGTGGTACAGCTATAAGGTCCGTAGTGTAGACACAGCTTTAGGGAAGAAAAATCCTTCCTGAGGATTTTTCACAGCTACAAAATGGGGAATAAGTGGCTAGGCAGTAGTTCTGCTGAAAAGGATCTGGGTTCGGGTGGTCAATTAATTGCAGTTAATTCACGTGATTAAATAAAAAAAAATTAATTGTGATTAATCGCACTGTTAAACAATAGAATACCAATTTAAATTTATTAAATATTTTTGGATTTTTTTTTACATTTTCAAATGTGTTGATTTCTGTTACAACACAGCATACCAAGTGTACAGCGCTCACTTTATATTTCAGAGTAGCAGCCGTGTTAGTCTGTATCCACAAAAAGAAAAGGAGTACTTGTGGCACCTTAGAGACTAACAAATTTATTTGAGCATAAGCTTTCGTGAGCTACAGCTCACTTCATCGGATGCATGCAGTGGAAAATACAGTGGGGAGATTTTATATACACAGAGATCTTGAAACAATGGGTGTTGCCATACACACTGTAACGAGAGTGATCAGGTAAGGTGAGCTATTATGAGCAGGAGAGGGGAAAGAAACCTTTTGTAGTGATCATCAAAGTGGGCCATTTCCACTGACAAGAACGTGTGAGGAACAGGGGTGGGGAGGTGAGAGAAACATGGGGAAATAGTTTTACTTTGTGTAATGATACATCCACTCCCAGTTTTTATTCAAGCCTAATGTAGTGGGGACAATGTATACCTTCAAATCAGCGGCACTGCTATGGGTACCCTCATGGCCCCACAGTATGCCAACATTTTTATGGCTGATTTAGAACAACGCTTCTTCAGCTCTCATCCTCGAATGCCCCTACTCTACTTGCGCTACATTGATGACATCTCCATCATCTGCACCCATGGAAAAGAAATCCACCAGGATTTCAACAATTTCCATCCTACCATCAACCTCAGCCTGGACTAGTCCACACAAGAGATCAACTTCCTGGACACTACAGTACTAATAAGCGATGGTCACATAAACACCACCCTATACCGGAAACCTACTGACTGTTCTGCTTACCTACATCCCTCCAGCTTTCATCCAGACCACACCACACGATCCATTGTCTACAGCCAAGCTCTACGATACAACCGCAATTGCTCCAACCCCTCAGACAGAGACAAACACCTACAAGATCTCTATCAAGCTTTCTTACTTCTACAGTACCCACCTGATGAAGTAAAGAAACAGATTGACAGAGCCAGAAGAGTACCCAGAAGCTACCTACTACAGGACAGACCCAACAAAGAAAATTACAGAACGCCACTAGCCATCACCTTCAGCCTCCAACTAAAACCTCTCCAGTGCATCATCAAGGATCTACAACCTATCCTGAAGGACGACCCATCCGTCTCCCAGATCTTGGGAGGCAGGCCAGTCCTTGCTTACAGACAGCCCCCCAACCTGAAGCAAATACTCACCAGCAACCACACAACAAAACCACTAACTCAGGAACCTATCCTTGCAACAAAGCCCATTGCCAACTGTGCCCACATATCTATTCAGGGGACACCATCATAGGGCCTAATCACATCAGCCACACTATCAGAGGCTTGTTCACCTGCACATCTACCAATGTGATCTATGCCATCGTGTGCCAGCAATGCCCCTCTTCCATGTACGTTGGCCAAACCGGACAGTCTCTACGTAAAAGAGTAAATGGACACAAATCAGACGTCAGGAATTATAACATTCAAAAATCAGTCAGAGAACACTTCAGTCTCTCTGGTCACTCGATTATAGCCGTAAAACTTGTAATTCTTCAGAAAGAAAACTTCAAAAACAGACTCCAACGAGAGATTGCTGAATTGGAATTAAATTGCAAACTGGACATTACATTAGGCTTGGATAAAGACTGGGAGTGGATGTGTCATTACACAAAGTAAAACCATTTCCCCATGTTTATCTCCTTCCCTCCCCCCCAAACTGTTCCTCACACGTTCTTGTCAACTGCTGGAAATGGCCGACCTTGATTATCACTACAAAAGGTTTTTTTTCTCTCCTGGTGGTAATAGCTCACCTTACCTGATCACTCTCGTTACAGTGTGTACATTTATTTCATGATCTCTGTGTATATAAAATCTCCCCAAGGTATTTTCCCCTGCATGCATCCGATGAAGTGAGCTATAGCTCACGAAAGCTTATGCTCAAATTTGTTAGTCCCTAAGGTGCCGCAAGTACTCCTTTTCTTTTCACTTCATATTATTTTTGATTACAAATATTTGCACTGTAAAAATGATGAACAAAATAAATAGTATTTTTCAGTTCACTTCATACAAGTACTGTAGTGCAATCTCTTTTTATCATGGAAGTGCAACTTACAAATGTAGATTTTTGTTGTTACATAACTGCTCTCAGAAACAAAACAATGTAAAACTTTAGAGCCTACAAGTCCACTCAGTCCTTCTTCTTCTTGTTCAGCCAATCGCTAAGACAAACAAGTTTGTTTACATTTACTGGAGATGCTGCTGTGTGCTTCTTATTTACAATGTCACCTGAAAGTGAGAACAGGCGTTCGCATGACACTTTTGTAGCCAGCGTTGCAAGGTATTTACGTGCCAGATATGCTAACCATTCATATGCCCCTTCATGCCTCGGCCACCCTTCCAGAGGACATGCTTCCATGCTGACGATGCTCATTTTAAAAAATAATGCGTTAATTAAATTTGTGACTGAACTCCTTGCGGGAGAACTGTATGTCTTCGGCTCTGTTTTACCCGCTTTCTGCCATATATTTCATGTTACGGCAGTCTCGAATGATGACCTAGCACATGTTTGTTTTTAAGAACGCTTTCACAGCAGATTTGACAAAATGCGAAGAAGATACCAATGTATCTAAAAATAGCTACAGCACTTGACCCAAGGTTTGAGAATCAGAAGTGCCTTCCAAAATTTGAGAGGGATGAGGTGTGGAGCATGCTTTCAGAAGTCTTAAAAGAGCAACACTCAGATGCGGAAACTACAGAACCCAAACCACCAAAAAAGAAAATCAACCTTCTGGCATCTGGGTAATGCTTAGATTTACCAAGCTAGTGTAAAACAGCTTCTTGCATACCTTACTGGTTACTCAGAAGTCCAAACAACACCGTTCCCTTAAAGCAGTAGTTCTCAAACTTTTGTGCTGGTGACCCCTTTCACACAGCAAGCCTCTGAGTGCGACACCCCCCCCCTTATCAATTTTAAAACACTTTTGATATATATTTAACACCATAATAAATGCTGGATACAAGGCTGGGTTTGGGGTGGAGGCTGACAGCTCGTGACACATAATAACCTCGCAACCCCCTGAGGTGTCCCGACCCCCAGTTTGAGAACCCCTGCCTTAAAGTGATCCTGCCTCAGGCCTCCATCCAGGTATCCCCGACAAATATGATGAAAATTTCTGTAAATCTTTTTTCATCATATAAAAGAAAAGGTTCTACCAATCCTGGAGGATCAGACATGTTATCTCCCAGGTTAATGAATATTTCAGATCTTACCCAAATACACACTACAGCCAATTCTTATTAACTAAACTAAAATTTATTAAAACACAGAAGTGAGAGAGTGTGGTTAAAAGATCAATATACATACAGACTTGAGCTCAATTCGTTGAGGTTCAGATTCATAGCAGAGATGGTGAGCTTTGTAGTTACAAAGAGTTCCTTTAGAATTCAGTTCATAGGTTATAGTCCAATGTCCAAATATCACATTCAGGGCGTACCAGTATAACTGGGACCTCAGTCTTGCGATTCAAACTTCCCCCAATGAAGCCTAAGCAGATCTGAGATGAGAGAATCAGGACTCAAGGATCTTTTGTACAATTTCATGTCCTTTGACAAGTTGGAGTTCCTCAGGGAACAAAAGGTCATTAGGATGACTTTGAAGGAGGTCCATCACTGGTACTTAGCTATACGAATTAACATAAGGCCATTTGCTTGTTCCTCCACCATTCACAGTCCATTTCAAAGAGAGATGAATGCCGAGATATCCCATGTTTACAATTCATTTAAATGAAAGAATGTTCTTTTGACGTCTGAATTATCAGAATACAGCATAGACAGGGACTGTTGATTTACATTGTCAACCCTACTCATACATATGTAAATACACAAAAACATCTCCCCGCATGTCTTTTGAGGGTTTTTTATTTTGCAGGTTGTTTAACCCTTTCTGGCCATGTGTCACATGAGCAGAACCCATCTGCATGGATGCATGTCCTGTGGAATGGTGGTTGAAGATGAAGGGACATATTAATCTTTAACGCATCTGGCATGTAAATATCTTGCGATGCCGGCTACAAAGTGCCGTGCAAACGTTTGTTCTCACTTTCAGGTGACGTAAACAAGAAGCGGGCAGTATTATCTCCTGCAAATTGTAAACAAGTTTGTTTGTCTGAGCAATTGGTTGAAAGTAGGACTGAGTGGATTTGTAGGCTCTAAAATTTTACATTGTTTTATTTTTCAATGCAGTTATTTTTTGTACATAATTCTATATTTATAAGTTGTACTTTCATCATAGAGATTGCACTACAGTACTTGTATGAGGTGAATTCAAATACTGTTTTTGTTTTTTACAGTACAAATATTTGTAATAAACAATTATAAAGTGGGCACTATACATTTTGTATCTGTGTTGTAATTTAAATCAATATATTTGAAGATGTAGAAAATATTAAAATAAATGGTATTTCATTATTGTTTAACGCGATTAATCACATGATTTTTTTTTAATAGTTTGACAGCTCTAATATGTGTGTTTATAATAGATTGCAAATTGAATGTGTGTCAGTGTGATGCAGTTGTGAAAGGCTAATATTGTTCTGGGATGTATTAACAGGAATGTAGTATGTAAGACACAGGAGGAAATTGTCCTCTGCTCTGCTCTGGTGAGGCTACAGCTGGAGTACTGTGTCCAGTTAAGGCACCACACTTTAGGAAAGATGTGGGCAAATTGGAGAGAGTTTGGAGGAGAGCAACACAAGTGTTTTAAAAGGTTTAGAAAACCTGACCTATAAGGAAAAGTTTGTGTTCTTGGGGTTTTTTTTAAAGGGTATATTTAGTCTTGAGAAAAGAGTCTGAGGGGAGTCTTGATACGTCTTTAAATATAGTAAAGGCTGTGAGAAAGAGGATTGTGATCAATGGTTCTCCATGTCCATCCTAGGTAGGACAAGAAGTGATGATGGGTTTAATCTTCAGCAAGGGAGATTTAGGTTAGATACTAGGAAAACATTTTCTAACTACATAGTTAAGTTCTGGAGCAGGCTTTCAAGGGAGATGATGGAATCGCCGTCATTGGAGGTTTTAAAGAACAGGTTGGATAAACCCCTGTCAGGGATGGACTAGGTTTACTTGATCCTGCCTCAGCACAGGGACTGGACTTGATGACCTCTTAAGATCCCTTTTAGTGTTACATTCCTATGATTTTATGACCTATTCACCAATTTCACCCTTTTTTTGTGTGTATATTTTTGTGCATCTGTAGTTGGTCAAATATTAGCACAAATAATGTCAAATATTTGACAGTTTGAGTTGCTCAAGTACTAAAACAATACACCACACTGTTTTAGTTTCTGGTATGTATTGTGCATATAGGGGTAAAGTCCAGTCCCAACCATAGTCACAGTAGCTTCTCCATAGTAAAGGTTGCAGGGACTGTCTCATTTTAAGTTTAGATTAAAAACAAATCATTTTATTTCTTTTTGGGGTGGGATTTTGCAGCCAAGATTTGTAAAACTTCCAGAGCAATGGCGTCCAACTGGAGCTGTTGGAAGAAGCTATGTGTGCACATGGAGAGTGGGGATTGCAAGTTTCTTAGCTAAGAGCAAAAACAGGTTACAACAGTGTTTGCAAATGGCCCTTACATTGATACTGCTGGTGCAATGGATTCTTGAAGCTAAATGCATGTGACGTATGAGAGAAGATTTAATTTAGAAATAGCCAGTGTTCAGATTAGCTAACCTTTTTAGCTGCAGCAGAATGTGCTAGTGGATGTGTGCCAGGTGCCAGTGATGTCTTAATGTTAATACCTGCTACTAGCTTTACGTTGGAGTGATTTTAAACAGGTAGCTGTGGGCTTATTTAGGAATCATACAGATTCATATGTCAACTGAAAGCTTAGATCTCTAATTCATGTGGCAGGTCCCACTCCTCTCTCTGTCCCTTGCTCCTTGGCCCCCCTACCTTCCCTGGGACTGTATGCACAGAGACACCTGGGCAGCATGCACTGTCAGGGCAGTGAGTGGGAGCCAGCCCCAAAACTTCCCCACAGCCTCCTGGGGATCCCTTATTCCTGCCTCCTGGGTGCAGTGTGGGAAGGGATAAGCGATCCCTGGGGTCTGCTGGGGATGCACTTTGCTGCTCAGCAGCAGCCAGGCAGGGGTGTGTGTGTTCTTCCTCCAGAAACCTACATTTTTATGTCAAATATCAAAACAAATAGACAAAAATAAATCAACCCAAACAAAAAACCCCTTCACTGAACATCCCATTCTAAATATTAAGACTTGCAAAGTTTCATTTTAATATCTTGACAGCCCTGGAGACTGATGTCCTAATTATCCTTGGAGCAGGTACATATGGGCATTTTCCTGCCAGTGTGCCTCAGCCTAAAAGTAGAGAGCCCAATTCTCAGATTAGATAGTAGTTCGGTATAAAGCCTTCTCACACTGCAATCATTCTACTGGGATAGCCACCAAAGGAGCTAATTATGCAGTTTATGTACTCATCTGTTATTTATGGGCACCTGAGTCCGATCAATAGCACCGTCACAATTAGGAAATGGTGCAACACGTTTGTAGGGCTAGTGTGTCATCCAGGGAGGGGAGAACACTAAGCACTCTGGGATAGGGTTACTTTGACTTGGGTCTGTGCACTGCAGTGTGGATGCTAGGTTTGAGCATGGATCAGAAAATCCTTAACCTAGGGTTTAAATGCAGTGTAGACATTCAAGCCCAGAGTTCCTGGATACAGGTCAGCTGACCTGAATTCCACTAACCTTGGGCTTGTATTACTGTGTAGATGTACCCTAAAGCTCATTCTCAATTTAGGGGGGAAAAAAATGTAGCTTTTCCTTCTTGGGAGGGATTCGCAGAGACTTTGTTCCTCAGCGTGCTCTAAGACAGAAGTAGGTCGCTTGAATTTTAGAATTACTATTAAGTTTGGAGATTTTTCTACTATTCATGCACTTAACTTTCTTGTTTTGTTTGTCACTCTGGTTCTCCTCTTTCAAACCCAGTTACTGATGTAAATTTTGGCCTCCAACTTAAATAGCACTGAAGATAAATTTTCCAGATGCTGCAGTAGATGAGCAAAATTGTCTCTACTGTATAACAGAGTTCTAGTGTACATTTGAGACTATCATTAGAATAAGAAATGAGAATCTGCTTGCATCAGAAAGGATGGCTTAATGTTTGATCACAGCTTTGATTACTTTAATGGTATACATTCTAACTCCATGGATGGATGAATGTTAAGCTTTATGCACGTCACAGCCTCCTGGGCCTGTTTCTGAAAATGCTCCTTCACTTTTCCAAAACCATGTGAACTGGGGCTGTGTTTTGTGATGCCGCCAAAGAACTAGGCTGAACAAGATACTGTTAACTTTTTTTATTTGTTTTAAAAAATATTGAGTTTTCTAGCAGTGCTCCTTAAATACGTATTTTTAAGATGTGTTAGTTATTTTAAAATGTGTCTCTCATTCTGTTCATCTAGTGATTTTTAGAAAGGTTTTCTGTGCAGATCTGACTGAGCACAAAAAAATTAAACACACTCATACTCACCTCTCGTACCCCAAATCCCTAGCCCAGTGACTGAAGGGTGAGATAGCAAAGCCAGGCAAAGTTGATCGTAATAGTGAACACTGTGGGGAGCCCAGTGCAAGAAGGAGATAGTCAAGAGATTCTGCTCACGTGGGCAGTAGAAGCACAGCATAGACTTAGCTAGAGCTCAACTGCCTGGAAACTTTGCCACCATTGATTCCTCCACAGACTCGTGCAGACTATGACAAACACTGCAGGAAGGATAGAAGACTCATCTGGGTCTAATACAAAGTCTGACTAAGGAGTTCACATCTTATGTCTTGGGGTCTTCAGGAATTTGGTGATGAACTTGGAAGTGAGACTTTAAGTGAAATATTAGCTGCGATATAATAGTCTCTGGTGAGTTTTAAAAAAAATACCAGTACAAGCTAACATATAGCTCCTCCTGCACATGTAGGTTCTAGCTACTATATTTGATTTGTGTTGTACTTTTCAATGCATATGTAATTAACGTAAATTATCGTGTGTATGGGCAAACTTGCTCCATTTCATGTGTGTCAGGAAATGCCTCCTCTCTCACACTAGTCCTCCTTGAGGGAAAAGGGATCAGGATTGATTCTACAGGTCCCTTGAGGGCTAGCTAGAAAAACAAGCCACTGCTCCAGCCCTAACCCTACATTCAGCCAAGGGGTCCCACATTCCTTTCAAACTTACTGAATTGTTCCTGACTCTATGTATGATACTCATGCTGTCTGTCCTTCCTTCTATTCTGAGAGGAAGTCCCCTTGTAATATTTAAGAATAATCCCCCCACACAGGGACCCACAAACTTTTTTCATCCTTTTAGACTGAGGAAGTATCTACAGTTACCTTAATCCCTGATTGAAATGAATGTTTTACCCCTTCAGCTCATTGCCAGAAAATGTTAGCGAGATCTGTCTTGAGCATTCAAGCTCTGGGACTACTCTCTCTCTCTCATGTAAGGGCAGATGGGTTATCTATCCCTTAGTGCCCCGCAACAGTTTCTTAAGTTTACCTCCATTAGAACAGCCAAAGAACATTCTACCAATACTTTCACGGGCAATTATCTGAGCCTACCTCTTCCTGTGGAGATCTCAAACATAGTGGTGCTGCTTTTGTGGATTCTAGTTTTTCTTATATTTGCTAATGCATGGAGAACTCAAAATCGGTGATCAAGGCTAGGTATGCAGGCACCACAAGAAGCTGCTCCAGAGGCTAGCCTTTGTCATTCTAATCACAGATCTGGATGGTCCACTTGAGGCTTAATACTCAATTTGTAACCTGCCAAAACAAGATGGCAGACTCCATTGATTCTGTAACTAGCCAAAAAAAAAAGTTTCTGCCCCCATCTTTGATTGATGTCTCCATACTGTATGCCAGGGGATACCAGCCCTAATCCATACTGGGAGACTGCACCAGATGGGGTCATTTCTGGGGAAAATAGAATCCTCTGTTATACTAACTATAAGGCAGTGACCACCTGCTGGTATTCTTACCAGTACCTCTAGGTCATGTATGTTGCTTCAGGTTTCTCCTCCGTTTTTTAACAGTGAGCCTTGGTCCTGGGCCCCAATGCATAATTGCTGCCCTCCTTCCTCTCATTCAGTTGTGCATGCTCTAACAGAGTTTAGATAGGTCTGCTCTTGCAGTACCAGATTTGGACCAGACTCCACTGAGGGCTAGTTTACCTAGTTGAATGAGAAGTGGTGGGTACTTACTGGCCCAAAGGAGATATTTAATGTAGAAAACAACTGCCCTGAAATACTGGGGATCACTGCTTTGTGGTTTATTGGTAGAGGTCTCGCTATAGAGCGGGTGACTACAGCTTTGCTCTTTGGGACAACAGAGGAAGCAATTTATTCCCCAGTGAGCTATGTATAATGGCCATCACCAAGTGGCAGAGGCAACTTTATTGGCTCAATTAAAGGCTCTGTTCTCCATTGCCACTGTGCCAGAGAAGTGCAAGATCTCCCTAAATGCAGTTGTGTGTGACATCTGCAATCATGCTGCAGACGGCTGCTATATTGCAGCAGCACAGATCTGGTAGTCTAAAAGCCTAGTGAGAGTTATGTTCTTGGCTAGCTGTACAGGTTAAGGCTGTAGTCTAAGACTGATTTAACTACTGTTTACAAATTAACACAGCCTTTGGCTGCTCTTTCGTGTCAGAAGGGGCAACTTGACTAGTCTTTAAGTATCTACATGGGTAACAAATGTTTAATAATGGGCACTTCAGTGTAGGAGAGAAAGCTATAACAAACATACATGACCCAATGGCTGGAAGTTGAAGCTAGACAAACGCAGACTGGAAATAAGGTGCACCTTTTTAATAGTGGGAGTAATTAACCATTGACACAGTTTACCAAGGGTCGTGGTGGATTCTCCAGCACTGACTACTTTTAAATCAAGATGGGATGTTTTCTAAAAGACCTGCTGTAGGAATTACTTTGGGGCAGGTCTCTGGCCTGTGCTCTACAGGAGGTCAGACTAGGTGATCACAAGGGTCCCTTCTAGCCTTGGAATCAATTAACTGTTCTTTCTAACTTTTTTTACAGTCACTGGCTCCGGCGGAGGATTCAGAATGGGAGACAAGCCTATTTGGGAGCAGATTGGATCCAGTTTTGTACAACATTACTACCAGATATTTGATACAGACAGGACCCATTTAGGATCCCTGTATGTAAGTACCAAATGAAAGGGTGTGAGGGCCCTCTACTACTTCTTAAAACTGCCTCTCTCCTGTGGGAGGAGGGTTCTCATAACCCGTATCAGATTTCATTGATGTTTATCTTAAACTCTTGCACTGGAAAAGCTGATGGTTTTTTGTTTTTTGTTTTTTTTCCCCCCCAAATCCAAAATGTTAGTCATCTCAGTCACACTTCCTGGATGATTTATTCCCTGCCCCTCTCACTTCTTCTTAGCATTGTCTGCCTGGTTTGTGACAGCTGCGCTCAGAACAGCACCCACTGGTGGTAGGTTGTGAGGGCACCATAGGTTGTCCCATGAGGAAACCTCTGTGTAAAAGCCACATGCTTGCTTCGTTTTGCTAGTTAATGGGGTAAACTGAATTAGGTAAATTTGGGAACTCAAAGATGGAGCTGAACTGGGGATATCAGGGTCCGCATCTATAACCCTGAGAATATGCTGGGAGCAGGACAGTAGCTGTTTTTGTTATGGGAAAGATAAATGTGCCGTCCATGATCTCAAGACACTGCCACAGCCAGCACTATGCCTAGGGCCCTACCAAATTCACGGTCCATTTTGGTCAATTTCACGGTCATATGATTTTAAAAATTGTAAATTTCATGATTTCAGCTATTTTAATCTAACATTTCAGTGTTCTAATTGTAGGGGTCCTGATCCGAAAAGGAGTTGTGGGGGGATTGCAAGGTTATTGGGAGTTTGTGGTACGGCTACCCTTGCTTCTGAGCTGCCGCTGGTGGCAGCTCTGCCTTCAGAGCTGGGCAGTTGGAGAGTGGTGGCTACGAGCTGGGAGTCCAGCTCTGAAGGCAGAGCCGCCTCCAGCAGCAGCGCAGAAGTAAGGATGGCATTGCCATCTTTACTTCAGTGCTGCTGCTGGCGGGGTGTTGCTGAGCTGGGCCCTCAGTCACCAGCCACCACTCTCTGGCTGCCCAGCTCTGAAGGCAGCAGCACAAAAGTAATGGTGGCAATATCACAATCCCCCTAAAATAACCTTGCAACCTCCCTGCAACTCTCTTTTGCGTCAGGACCCCCAATTTGAGAAACGCTGGTCTCCCCCATGAAATCTGTATAGTATAGGTAAAAGCACTCAAGACCAGATTTTGAGGGTGGGGAGACCAGATTGCACAGTGATGCAATTTTCATGGCCGTGAATTTGGTAGGGCCCAATTATACCTGAAAAGCCTATTCATATACATTTTCCATTCAAACACAGAGTGGAGCCATGTCGGAGGTCTAGCAACTCTCTACTCTGTTTTGCCTTCTGTGACTCCCTTTGCCTATAGGCTGGTGCTAGGAAAGCTCCCTGTTCACCAAGTGGTGAACAGTGGCATAGGGATTAAATTGTTGTATCTCACATCCAGGCTTTCCATTCCCACTGTGAGCTTTCCTTTTCATGGGTGCATAGGAAGCAGGATTAGACTTGGCAATCAGATGGAGCTTGGTAAGTCCCAGCTGTGCCTGGTAGCTGCAGCATGTAGTTCTCAGACTTCATGTTGTATTTCTCTTCAGAGCACAAGAATTTAAAATTTTACTCCTGACTTGCTCCAAATTATTTTGTGGGGGTCCCCAAATTAAACCCCTCTGGAGCTGTCCAGCTCCCATCTCCACCATAGCCACTCCTCAGCCAAAGCTCCTGAGGGGTGGAGAAAACTACTGAAGTAACAAAGGCAGCACAACTAGGACGTGTACACTCTGGTGCTCCCCCCTTCAGCTGTGCATTGGGGGGAGCCCCTTCACCCAGCAACAGGACCCAGGTAGCAGCTTCCTTCTGCAAGCAGGCCAGAGTGGTCAGAACAGGCCCAATGGAGGAAGTGGTGCCCTCAAAGCCCTACCAGTGCCACCTCCATGAGCAGTGTCTGCCCCATGCCCTTCACAATGCAGGTATCAGCAGGCATGGTGGATGCCCCAGTTCCTGCATCCCCTGTATAGCAGCGCCATAGAAGATGCATCTATTTTTCCAAAGGATGCACGAGAGTTCAGCAGTCTGTCTGAGCTACCTCTGCTTCTTGCTCTGCTCCTCTGGCCCCTGCTCCAGCTACCATATCCACTATCCGCTGGGACTCCCTACCACAACTTCTCCCATAATGACCCAGACAGGTAAGTCGGCCTTCTATTTATGTTCACAGTGTCCACAAAAGACCCTGAGGCAGAGCTTTTTCAGCAGTTGCATCTTCCTTATGGATCCCTACAGAACTTGGGCTCTTAATCACCGAACATTCACGCTTGGTCCTTTTTCCATGTGCAAGGACAGCCAGAATCTTCAGTAGCCAATAGTTTGTCTTCCTGAGATCTCCTGAACTGGGCTCAGACTTAGAGGATTGCTTAACAACTTCTCCACCTGCTCTATACAGCCAGGGCACGCGCTCCTATGACAAGTCCTTCTCATGTGTCCTCTGACAAAAGAAGAACCAAGCCCAAATACCTCTTTCTCAGGAAATATCCAGAGCCCTCAGACCATACCAAAAAAGCCAGACTGTTTCCTTTCTCCAGAAATGAAGCAAAAACCAGAAAGGCATCTGAGTCAGTCTGCCCTGTGACTGCTAAAGGAACAGGCGTTTAAAAAAAGTAGACTAAGGCTTTGGTCATACAGGAACCAAAATTAAATAGATGGTATTCTGAATCATCTGAGCTCTATGCTGACTCTCAAAGGGCATTAGGAATCTGTATCTAGAAACGGACTTCATTTTGCTTTTAGTCTACTCGAGTTCTGGTTCGCATACAACAGAGCCACTCGGCTCATTTTGTGTGTGTGTGTGTGTGTGTGTGTGTGTGTGTGTGTGTGTGTGTGTGTGTTTCAAAAGTTCAGTGAAGATTTTTTTTTTTAAAGTGTGTGCTATAGACTTTAAATCTAGAAGAGACCATCATGGGAAAGTATACCCTGTAGTAACTCGAAGCCCTCCCCATCTAGTGTCCCATCACCAGCCATTGGAGATATTTGCTGCTAGCAGTCACATATTGGCAATATGCCATTGTAGGCAGCTTTTTTCATATTTATCCCTTCCATAAACTTATCAAGCTCAGTCTTGAAGCCAGTTAGGTTTTTTGCCCCCACTGTTCTCCTTGGAAGGCTGTTCCAGAACTTTGCTCCTCTGATTATTAGAAACCTTTGTCTAATTTCAAGCCTAAACTATAGTAACTTGATGGGATAATGGATGAACAGGTCATCCCTTGAAGCACTCAACAGGCGATCACTTCATCACCTGGACAATTGGGTGGCTAGTGTGGTGTTGGCCATATTTTGAAAAAACAATAAAAAATGGTCTTGTTTGAGCATAAGCCCTCTGAGGCCTGTGAGCTGCTTGGTCCTGACTGAATTAGTCCTAAGTGGCAGCTCAACAAGGTACAGGGCATATTTTAAGTACCCACGGATATTGCCAATCTTGGTTATGTGAAAGCAGTTTGTTATAGTGATTGACACTCAAGTGAAAGGACAAGTGTTTCACTAACTTAAATATGAACCACTAGAATAAACAGCTTGGAAGCAACAAGGTGATATACTGTGCAGAGTACAGCAAGTCAGATAAAATCATTACCTTGAAAAATATTACATCTGTGTTTTATTTACATTTACTAAAGTTACTTTCTTCTCATTTTAGTCTTAAACAGTTGAAGTGACTATTCTGTACTCATTTCTGTAGAATTTGACTTTACACGGAGTTTTCTGTTAAGTTTCACGCTTAATGTTCATCAGCACCAAAAAAGACCACCCCCAGGCCCTCTTTCTCATCTTCTGTTTTGAGAACACCACAAACTAGAACACACAATTGACAAGGTAATAGCTGGTGCTGTCCTTGTAAGGAGTACCATCTTCTGATGTACTGAACAGTCACAAGTCAGAAAGATTGAAATGCTGCTCCCCCAGGATTTGCAGTGACTGGATGTGTCCTGAAGAGGAGACTGAGGTTTTAGAAACTAAGCACGCGAGTGTCCAAATAGAATCACAGAAATGTGATGCTGAAAGGGACATTGAGACAACATCAAATCCAGCTCCCTGCACTGAGTAAGACCAAGTAAACACAGACCATCTGTAACAGGGGTTTGTCCAACCTGTTCTTAAAAACCTCCAGGTACGGGGATTCCAGAACCTTCCTTGGAAGCCTATTCCAGAGCTCACTACCCTTACAGGTAGAAAATTTTTTTCCTCATATCTAACCTAAATCTTCCTTACTGCAAATTAAGCCCAATACTTCTTATCCTACCTCCAGTGAAGATGGAGAACAATTGATCAGTCCACTTTATAACAGCTCTTAACGTATGTGACGACTGTTGTTAGGTCTCTTCTCCTCCCCCTCTCCCCCCCAAGACTAAACAGGCCCAGTTTTTTTAACCTTTCCTCATAGGTCTGGTCACCTTTTATCATTTTTGTTGCTCTCCTCTGGACTCTGTCCAGTTTAGCCACATCTTTCCTAAAGTGTGGTGTTCAGAACTGAGCACACTATTCCAGCTAACGCCCCACCAGTGCTGAGTAGAGTAGGGCAGTTACCTCCCATGTCTTACATATGACACTCTGATAATACATCCCAGAATATTAGCCTTTTTTGCAATTGTATCACATTGACTATATTCAACTTGTTCTCCACTGTCATCCCCAGATCCTTTTCAGATGGAGTCATATAATGTTTACAAGGAACCTCTTGTGTATTATGATTATTGATGAGGCACAAGTTGTTTACTTGTATGACAAGCATTGATATCTCATCGCATTTGCCTGAGTATTTGACTTCAGCCGCTAGTGATAGTCAAAAGGTGTGCATGGATATAAGTGCCATATGACTAGTCTTATGACAGCCAATATGGCTAAGATGAGGAAATCTTTGCCAATAACATGGCTGATCCGCACATATGCTAAATTTACGGTCAGGAAACTTTGAAGGAGAGAATATCAGATCATATTGACTATGCCCTTTTTGTCATACCTCCTGAAGTAAGGTGGAGTACTTCTTCAAAGTGGCCAGTTAATGAAAATCTGCTAACAGTATAAACAGGATGTTGAGTCTCTGCCAGAAGGTGACAAATACCTGTGTGAAGTGGGGTGCTGAGGCATTGCTTTAGATGTGGCTCTCAATAGCAATAGCCCTCAGTTCTGTAGCGAGGAATTCATGGTCAATTGCTGAAACTGTTGAAGTCTGAAAGACTGAATAAATTTACTGACTAAAATTGTGGTGCATGTTCTGAAAGCATTATGATCGTGCATTAATGCCATGTCACTTTGTAAAATATGATTGATCCCTGCATGTGCCAGGTTCCACTCACACCAGAGCAATCAGCACTTAATGGGTTTCTGCTGACAGTAACTGCTATAGCAGGTTACTGTTGTCTTTATTTCAGAAAGTTACTTTCTCCAGTGAAATACTGAGAAATGTAACAGCTATTCAGAGATGGAAATCTCAAGTAAAGAGCCTGGCTGAAAACAAAGAAAGAAGACGTTGAAAGAAGAATTGCAACTCTTAACAGCTCCAATTTCTTCTACTGGTGTTGAATAACCTGTTTTCATCACTCAGCTTAGTGCAATCTGATATTTGCTGGAGAACAGATAGGTCTTCAAAGCTGACTTTTCTTATTTCCTTATTGAGCATTTAAATTCTGAAAGCCTTAAAAGCCCCCTCAGTCAGTTTGAATAATGGAACTCTCAGGTAACTAAATTAAGATTTTTGGATCATGCATTGTAATTTTGTTTAAAATGTTGCATTATGAAATTAATAATAAAACTTTGTTCACAGAAAGCTTTTACAAATTTGAACTTTGTTTTGAAATGCTAAACACTTTTCTGTTTTAAAATTGCAAGCTTTTTTTAGACACACTGATTTTGTACCAATATGGATTTGTGAGACGTTTTGAATAAATACAGTTTTAATGTTCTTTTGCCTATACCAGTTTCTTGTGGTTTTCAGACAAGAAATCCTACCATTAATGACACTGAAAACTGCTTTAAAAACTGCACTTATAATTCAGTTGATTCTAAACATAAAAATTGCAATAGTGCAAAATTTCCAATTAGGTTGTGGCTTTGTAAAGCTCAGTTAAATCAAGAATTTAAAAAAAAAAAAAGAAAGAGATCATGTGATTTTAATGCTCTGTGTTTCAGAGAATCCCGCTTCTTGGGCTATGTCTAAACTACTACTTATGTTGGTATAACTTGTGTCACTCGGGTGTGAATAAGCCACCTTCTGAGTGACGTAAATTACACTAACCTAAGCACTGATGTGGACAGCGCTCTGTTGGAGGAAGAGCGTCTTCTGCCAAAACAGCTACCGTTGCTTATTGGCGGTGGATTAATTAAGTCGATGGGAGAGCTCTCTCCTTTTGGTTTAAAATGGCTATGCTAGAGAGCTCACAGCAGCTCAGCTGTGCCATGGTAAGCTCTTAGTGTAGTCATAGCCTTGGTCTGACAGGAGACTGTTCTGACTGCATCCTCTGAAACTAACTTCTAGTGGCCATTTGTTCTGGTGCTCATGGGAAGCAGCTTTAGTGGACCACAGATAGGGCAAGCTTCTTGCCTCTTACAGGCTAGAAGGGCTCAGAGATGGAAGCTGTCTGAATCGCTTGAAAACCAGACTGGATGAAGTATTAGAATGGTTCTCTAGAAAGTTTTTTTGCCTTTCCTGAAATGAACTGGGGGCCCTGATAGGACATGTCTATTTCTAATCTCTAAGTTTCTGTAAGTAATTGTACCAGATTTGTTAGCATAAATTCTTCATGCTCTCCATCTGTTCTGGGTGTGTCTGATGTCCTTTACTTCTCTTCCTGTCCTCCTTTAGTTTCCAGAAAAAAACACCACCTGCTCTGACCCAATTGAAGCAGCTTTTTTGACTGATATATTCTGATTATGAAGTGTCGTCATTACCCAATCCCACAGACCACCAGGAAAAACCAATTACTACTTGTATTGCTCCATCTGCATTTGTTTTTTCCCCTCTCCCTTTAGGTAACTAATTTCCTTACCTTGTACCCTTGGCAGCCAGTAGTAAGTGACTCCTACCCTTATTAACAGTACTGGCAATCCATTGAGCTAGCTACAGGAGGCAGTGCAAGTGTATAATTGACATAACAGAATTAATTGCTTTGTAGAGAACCATGCAAACAGTTACATGCCTCACTTTTCCTAGGGAAGCTAAGTGTAGTCAGTTTGAGCTCTGATTAAATCTGTGTGCATGCATAGCATTGGTAAGTCTTCCCTTGCTGGCGTTATTGAAGAGAAATAGTTTATTTACTTTTCCAAGCAGGCTGTGACCAAATTTGTTTTGACTGTTTCAGATTGATGCATCATGCCTTACCTGGGAAGGGCAGCAATGCCAGGGCAAAACAGCTATAGTTGAAAAACTCTCCGTAAGTCTATGCAATATTTTTTTTCTAAACAAAATGTTTTGGGAAACGGCTCTAAAGATCTAAATTGTTTTGCTTCTTACATCGAAGATAAAAATTTCAAAAGTGTTTAAATCACATGTTCAGCAGTGACTGAGAGCTTAAACTTTGAAAATGGGTCTTAAGCTCCAGAGTGACTTAGGAGCTTTAGAACATGTTTCCTAGCACTCTGTGTAGGGAAACCTTTCCACTTCTGAGCTATTTCGTAAGAGAGGTTTGAGTTTCTCTTCTGTCACAGGATTCTCTCTCATTGGGCTGTTCGGGGTATTCACCTCACTGAATGTATTTTCTTGGCTTTTCCTGAGACAAGTTATTAGAAAACACACAGTGCAGTCCACTAGTTGAGACTCACAGCATTGAGATATTCACTTCTTGGACTGGCTGGGACATTATAAATGGGACAAGATTCTGTTAGTTCTGTAGCTGTTGCTTATTCAGAGGTGATGACGCAGTATTCAAGTATTGCTTTTATGGGACTTGGATTTCCGGTATCCATTGCAACTCACAACTCTAGAGACGCTCTGCTGTCCCTTGGGGACACTGCTTGCTTCTAGTGAATCAAGGGTCTGCAGGAATGCAGAATCAATGTTAAACATCCACGTTCAGCATGAAAGTCGCTGCTGCTGACAACAGGTAACGTGTAATTCTCTTGTCAAGTGAAAACCAAGCTCCCTAAAAGAAGGGGAGTACTTGTGGCACCTTAGAGACTAACAAATTTATTTGAGCATAAGCTTTCGTGAGCTACAGCTCACTTCATCGGATGCAACTAGTTCCCTAGTTCATCTCCAAAGTCTGCAGACAGTTTCCCAGTTTTGTCAATTTGTGGAGTTCGTTTACTCCAGAAAATAGTGCTTTGAAACTCTAAAAGTCCCAGTTTCTTATTGCAGAGAGTGGGCTGTTTAATTCTCCCCGTAATCTCTTAATTTCTGTTTTGCAATTTGGCTCATGCAGTTAATGTAGCACATACAAGGCCTATGAGTGCAGACTCCAATTCCTCTAGAGATTGTGCTGCAGAGTCCTGCTATTGTGGGACTCTCTTTATTCCACAACTCTCCAGAAGACTCTGCAACCTGATCCTTTAGAAAGGAAGATGTTTCTTCAAGAAATAGTCTTTGGTTACTGACCTCCTACAATGGAGTTGGGGAGCACATCTGAAGGATGTCTGTACTTGAATGTACAGGAAATAGAGGAAGGTGGGGGGTTTTTGTTTTTGTTTGTTTTTTTTTTAGTATGGAGATATACCTAGAACTGGAAGGGACCTTGAAAGGCGTCACTGAGTGTGGGGGAGTCTGGGCCCTGCACCCCTCTTCCTGGGATTCACTGTGGCTCTCTGCCAGCCAGTAAAACGGAAGGTTTATTGGACAATAGGAACACAGTCTAAAACAGAGCTTGTGGGTACAACCAGGATCCCTCAGTCAAGGCCTTCTGGGGGGCAGAGAACTTAGACTCCAGCCCTGGGGTTCCCTGCGTTCCACCACCCAGCACAAAACGGAAACCCTCTTCAGTCCCCCCTCCTCTGGGCTTTGTCCCTTTCCTGGGCCAGGAGGTCACCTGATTCCTTTGTTCTCCAACCCTTTAGCTCTCACCTTGCAGGGGGGAAGGGCCCAGGCCATCAGTTGCCAGGAAACAGGGTGTTGGCCATTCTCTGTGTCCAGACCCTTGCACCAACCTGCCCTCTAGGGCTCTGGAACGATCATACACCCTTATCCCACCACCTAGATACTTAAGAACTGCATAGGGGAAACTGAGGCACCCCACAATATTCAGAGAAAACATTAAGAACAGTCCTACTTCGTCACAAAAGGTCTTGGAGTCCAGTCCCCCTGCCTTCACAGCAGGACCAAGTACCGTCCCTGACAGATTTTTGCCCCAGATCCCTAAATGGCCCCCTCAAGGATTGAACTCAAAACCCTGGGTTTAGCAGGGCCAATGCTCAAACCACTGAGCTATTCCTCCCTCACAATGGGGAAGGTGAAGGCAGCCCAGTTTCAAGCTTTAGGAGTTCTTGCATTAAAAATCCCTTCTCCCAAAGAGCTTATCTGAACAGGACCTAGCATTTGTCTGCATCCATGGGAGTCCAAGCTTGTTAGATTGATTCTGTTCTGAACAGTGGAAGTTTGAGGAGGTTTTCCAATGTCTGGGATTTGGGTGGCTTTTTTGTTTTTTTGTTTTTGTTTTTGCTGTGGGTTGCTCTAGAAGAGCTAGTCTCTTCAAAAACAAGGTGAACTTCAGCAGGTATCAGCTGACAATTCCACCTCCAGCCCAAACCTCTCACCTTAGATGGCTTTGCTGTATGATAGCTCAACAGACTGTTGGACCCTCAGCAGTGCTTTTTATAGACATGACATTTTTCAAAGGGTGGCTCTGGAGTTCTCTCTTGGATTCGTGAGGCTGGGGACCGACTCGCTAAGCAGCAGTTCTGCAAAAAAGGACTTGGGGGTTACAGTGGACGAGAAGCTGGATATGAGTCAGCAGTGTGCCCATGTTGCCAAGATGGCTAATAGCATATTGGACTGCATTAGTAGGAGCATTGCCAGCAGATCGAGGGAAGTGATTATTCCCCTCTATTCAGCACTGGTGAGGCCACACCTGGAGCATTGCATCCAGTTTTGGGCCCTCCACAAAAGGATGTGGACAAATTGGAGAGAGTCCAGCGGAGGGCAACGAAAATGATCAGGGGTTGGGGCATGTGTCTTATGAGGAGAGGCTGAGGGAACTGGGCTTGTTTAGTCTGCAGAAGAAGAGTGAGGGGGGATTTGATCGTGGCCTTCAACTACCTGAAGGGAGGTTCCTAAGAGGATGGAGCTTAGCTGTTCTCAGTGGTGGCAGATGACAGAACAAGGAGCAATGGTCTCAAGTTGCTGTGGGGGAGGTCTAGGCTGGATATTAGGAAACACTCTTTCACTAGGAGGGTGGTAAAGCTCTGGAATGGGTTACCTAGGGATGTGGTGGAATCTCCATCCTTAGAGGTTTTTAAGGCCCAGCTTGACAAAGGACTGGCTGGGATGATTTAGTTGGGGTTGGTCCTGCTTTGAGCAGGGGTGGGACTAGATGACCTCCTGAGCTCTCTTCCAACCCTGATCTTCTATGATTCTATGAATGTGACCATGCTGATGAGTTTTGTTCAAACACTAAATCTCAATCTGGGAAGTATTCATGTCAGTTCTATCGTATACTGTTTGGACTCTCCAATTCAAAATAAAACTGCCTTTGGGGATCTGGTGTTCCCTTGTCCCTGACTGGAAAGGAAAGGCACTATGGCTCCCCAGGTAGGAGCAGGAAGACCAATCTAGGTGGCATCCCCAGGCCAGCTGAAAATTTAGGCCAGACAAGTGACCGTGATCACCACTCAGACAACTGGCATTTAAAACCTGGCCCGTTGACTGACCTTTCTTGCGTGTGAAAATGTAGAGACACCACCTGCCTCAGGTTTCTTGTGAGCATCATTGCAGGGGAGTTTCCCTGCCTGATCCAGAGGGGGAAGTTGGGCTCTAGCTTCTCAAGGAAGAGCTCAATGAATCAGAGGCTCAGTGATTTAACCTTTCCCCCCGTCTCCCCAACACACCATTTAGCAGGTGAGTTACGGAAAGTGGTGCTGATCTGAGATTTCAACAGCTGTGAGCGCAGATTCTTCCTCTGCTGATTCCCCTGGACCCAGCCTAAAACAATGTAGGCAGTGTCCACCAAAAATCACTGGGCTGTGTCCCTCGAGAGTTTAATTCCCAGAACTGGAATGGTGGCACACCAGGATATGTGGAGTTAAAGTTCCCTTTACGTGCCCTTTACGCAAAGGCTAGCAGTATGGGAAAAAGCACGAGTGGGGGAGACTCAGGAAATGTTGAGTTAAGGTGGCATGTCCCACACAGCACTGAAAAGCTTGTCTGTGCAGGAGGTGGAGCTTTCTTGAGGGCCAAAGGGCCAGTGCAAGAATGTGAAACAAACTCCCACAGGAACTAAGCACATATAGTTCTCTCCCGCTGCTTAATGCACTGCTGGAAGGCACTCAGATACTCTGATGATGAGGGCAGGATAAAATTCTATATAGAGTAGAAACATATCGCCAAACAGCCTTAACTCTGTCCCATGTGGATATCTCTCTCGGATCTGGGAACAGACCAGTATCCTATTTCTCCCTAACCAAACCTGCTACTTTCTCTTTGCCCTGCTCAGCTCCCAATCAGACCTGCTATTCATGCAAGCCAGCAGACACTCACTGTACTCTGCTGCTGGTTGGCAGAGTCTGAGGGACATGCCAGGTACTGTGATTTCCCTAGAAGGACTCACTAGAGAAGGGGATGGTTAAGGCTGTGTCTGTGTTCTGTGCAAAGTGTCACTGTAATTCCTTATCCTGGTTTTCCAGCATTTTGAGTTTGGGGAATTAAACTCCTGTGTTCTGAAAGGGCCTGAGGAGTGCAGGATAGTGCTGAGCACCTTCACTCCATGCTCAGTTTCTTTTGTGAATGCTCCCATTAGTCCTGCAGAGCCAACGCAGCTGAGAGGGACCTGGCCTGTATTTCTTGTGCATCAACTGAATTGTTTACTTAGTTCCAATCAGTTACACTTGTGCAAATCCATGAATGGCAACAGGGTAGCACAGGTGTCATTAGAACCTAACTTTGTCTTCAAAATTGTTATGATTAATTGAGACTCTTTTATTTGTAGCCCCTAGAGGCACCTCCCAGGATCAGGGCCCTAGTGGCAGACACACAGTGAGAGACAGTGCCTGCTACAAATAGTTTGCAATTTAAATAAAAACAAGGTGGGAGAAGAGAAGTAGTGTTATCCCCATTTTACAGCTCAGGAGTGAAGGCTGTATCTTCATTGGGAAAAAAAGGAGTGGTTTTTTTACATGGAGATCGCTAACTCTAAATAACACTGTGAAGCCAGAGCCCCAGGCACAGAGATTAAGGGACTTGCCCAGGGTGTCACAGGAAGTCTGGCAGAGCTCAGAAGTGAATCCAGATCTCCTGAATCCTTGTCTATTGCCTTAACTCACAGAATAATCTTACATGATTCTTCTCTTGTATTTCTGAAGAAGGTTTTTTGGATTTAAAATCTTTATTTTTGTAAGTGAAAAGCACGTAAGCATACATAGGACCACTTGTGCTAAAAAGACAACAGCACATATAAGAGGAGCAGCAATCATAAACTCAGATGGCATCTTACAGTGAAACCCCTTCAGTCCATCTCCTGCAAATTTTCTTAGCAGCCACTAGGTCTGTTGGGCCAGATGAGGAGCTCTGGGGACATTGCAAAGCAAGCAGGGTTCTGCTAAAATCTCAGAGATTCAGCCTGGGGAAATGTATCAAAAAGTGAGGCTAAGAGGAAAATAGGCAAGGGGATTTGAATCAATGTCCTGGTCTAACCTAACCATAGCACTTGGTGTCAGGCAGCCACATTATCACAAATACAGCAAACGTCTGCTCTCTAGAGTCTCTGCCACACGTTGGGTGCACAAATTCACTGCCACTAACATGGGCTTTTGTTGACCTGCTACTAAATGCTGCTTTTTATTGTGCCCTCAAAGATGATCTGTGTATGATGCTGAACTTAATAAATCTGCTGTATTAGCTATAGGTAGACTATTTCCTTCTACAAACCAACAATATAATTGTCATGCCCAACTTTTCTCTCAAATCTAGTGCTCCTCAGCTGCTCACATGTGAGGTGCTTACTGAACCAGACTATATTAAAGAAAGCACCAGTTTCCAAAGTATAAGGGAAGCATTTCCTCCCATGTAGAAACCAAGAAGCTCCCCCTACAGGTACATTTGATTTAAACTTGACATTTCTGAGCCCTCTGCTGGGAGCCACTATACTAATGAGAAACCAAAAGTGTTTGTGGTCTTTACTGGCAGGGCACTGGGTATTGAATCTCCAAATTGCATGCCACCTGCCTCAGTGATATTGGCACAGCTTTTGTTTCAAATTCTGCTCTTACGAGTATGAAAGTTCATATTGAACAGAGCTTCACCTCATTTATAAAGCGAACATAAGGCGCTGTCTAGTAAGATTAAGAAAAAAGGTGAGTGATTTTTAAACATTCCTTAGCAGCTGATGGAGACAGAGTTCAACACCTTTAAAAATGGGTTAGCTGATTGTGGTCAACCTAGCTGAATGTAGCTTGGTAGTATTCAGTGGCCGTCATATCCATGTGTCTGAAATAACTGAGGAGGGACAGATAAAAGGAGTGAAGATGCTAGAAAGTGGAATACAAAAAGGAAAGAAAAGGAGAAGAGAATGGGGACTCTGACATGAGAACCTACAATAACATAATTAATTATAAGTGCCTCTCTGGTGAAGATTTCTTGCAGCCTTTCGCAGGGCTGGAAGGAACAAGTCCAAGTTGTCATTCCAGAGACACTAGGTTTTGGGTTTTTTTGTTTTTTTTCATTAAAAGGGTAGCTGCTAAATCTGACTTCCACTTTGAGATGCGGCTTATGGAGTATTTGTTTATCTGCAAAATTAATTTTTTTTTCTTTAATAGAAAGTCTTCGGAAAAACACAGGTACGCAGTGGCTGACCACCTGCATCTTTCTAGGGCAGTGAGAATGTAAACTTATGTCTATTTTCAAACTAGTTCAGCTTCTTATGCCACTGCACTTAACTGATTTCCTACATGAAATGTGTATTAGAATTTACTATACAAGGAGGGGAACACTTCCTATCTGCTCACCCTGTTCTTTTCCTTCTCATTGTAGAGCCTTCCTTTTCAAAAAATACAGCACAGCATCACATCACAAGACCATCAGCCCACGCCTGACAGTTGTATACTCAGTATGGTTGTGGGACAACTTAAGGTAAACTCTCCTTTCCATTACAGGGAAATAAATGCTAATGTCTTAATGTTTTCTTCAGGATACTTAATCATCTGATGTTTATAAAGCAGCTTATGTACCTTGGAGGCACCTATTAATGCCTACATTGGCATGTCATGGAAATTTTCTATACCAGAAACAAGAGAAACTGCTTGCCACGCTAGATTAAAAGCCCTTTGTAAAACCTCTGCACCTCGGCAATGTCATGGGAAGCATCACTTCTTCAGTTTGGCTTTTAGATGTACTGCTGTTCTCATTTACATTGAGGTCATGGCTGCAGTAAAGGTCTTAACTCAGTGATTCTCAACCTAGTTACCATTGTAGACCACATATGCGGCCCATGACGTGTTATGTGGGCCGGATCCAATACCACTGGTTTGAGAACCACTTAACTGATGCAGTTTCTGTTTAATGGCAGCTTGGTTCATAATTCTTCAGGAAGGTGTAAATTTGGTTACCTTAGTCATACAGTTTAGCAGTACAGGCTGTGATGCCTCCATCTGCCCTCTGATTCAGCTGGTACATGGAAGAGCAAGGACAGTCTAGTAGTTCTTCGTATTAGTTGACAGTCCTTGTAATGGAGCCTTGCTATTCCATTTCTTTGCAGGCACTTGGGTTAAAGTTAGTCAGCTGCAGTATGGGAAGAGTAGGGCTGACTGATAGGGCACTTGTGTCAAATGCCCAGGGATTGCATCTGCAATCCTGTTCTGCCTCTTTCTGGCCAAAACTGATTCAGGAATGGTAATATCATCTGAGTGAGCTCATGCCATCAAGCATTGAAGAGGTCCCTTCTCTTGAAGCTACTCCAGTTCTAAGTTCTCTCTAAGCTGCGTGGCCTCGTGGCAGGCTATAAAGGGCCATGCAGCAGGGGCCTGGAGAGGAGAGAGGTAGGGGGTGGATGGGGACTGGGGAGGGGAGCAAGTTGAGGAGTGCAGGGCTGCCACCAGCCTCTCTCCCAGCTCTGGGAGTTCGCTCGCCACTGCCAGCGGGAAGAGGAGGGCCCCTCCCCTGGAGCTCCGTGTGCCGCCAGCAGGAAAAGGGCTGGGGGGGGGGGGGGAGTCCTTTGGCCCCAGCCCCAGGGCAGGCTGCCAGCACCCCAAACTCCTCATTGCCAGCCCCACCCGAGAGCCCACATCCCCAGCTGGAGCTGTCACACCTCCCTGCACCCCAACCCTCTGAAACTAGCCCTGAGCCCCCTCCCACACCCTGAATCCATCACCTCCAGCCAGAGCCCACACCCCAACCCTTTGCCATAGGGCTGTGAGCCCCCTCCCACACTCCGAAACCCTCCCCTCCCCAGTAATTTTATGTGCACCAATATGGAGGTGATTTGTCACACATCACCTCCATATTGGTACACACAACACAATTCATTCCACACGAGTGGGAAAAATTAGAGCGACCACTGCTCCAAATTATTTTTACCCACATGACTTCAGTTTTGCCCTGAACACACAATGTATACATTGTCACCTCTGCTGTGCTGTTGAACTAAATCAACCTCATTTTGGTCCTTCACCTCTCTGGGGGAAGAGCTGTGCTTCCAAAGGTGTGAAGACAATAGATTGAGAGGATTTGTTGGGTTTGTTGTTTAGAATAAGAGCTGCCTTGTCCTTGAGGCCACAAAGTTCCTTAAAGAAACTAGCCAAAGCCAGGACTTGCCCTTTACTGGGAAATCTTAAAATTGCGTTAACACTCAGTGAGGCATGCCAGAAGCATGCTGGGTCCTGTGGGAGTGCATGATGCCACGACAGGATCCCCAACGCATCCAGCTTTGTGGCTAGCATGCTCCAGTTTCCTTCACAGAATACTGTCAATGTTTACTCCTTCAAACTCTGTAAACAGCGTGTACAAACCTCCAGCAGAATCTGGGATGGACTCAAGTGTCAGGCTGGCTCTGAGTTGTTTAAATCCCCTTGAACCTCCAAAGGAGCTGATCTGCCCCACCTGCTCTTGTTGGGTAGTGGGGAAGAGCAGCTCTTGGCCTCACACCACCTGCTTCTGGACATTATTAAAACCTAAAACTACAGGTCTTCCTCTTTTAGTGAAGACCAAGAATTACTCTATAATTGGAACCCATGTAGAAAATGGCAGCAAGAACTACATTGTACCATCACAAATTATCCTTTGCGTTTCCCTCTATGTCCCCCTGTCTGTCCCATTCCCACCATGCCCCTCTTCTCCCTCCCCCCCAAGCTGTGGCTCATCAGTGAAAATTCTCAGTGATGTAAAAGTATTGATTATTTTCAAGGGTGAGCTTTTCACTGTGTTCTCCAGGTAGCTTAGGCCTTCGCTTCTGCAACTGCCCAGGCAGTCCCATTCAGAACCGCTTCCCTCTCGTGGGGCTGGGAATAGGGGTGGGAGGCGAACATGGAGCTGACCTCAGAAGTTCATCTCTCTGGCTTCCCAAGCCTTGGCTGCTGCACTGCTCTACCGGCAGCCCAGCTGGCCAGCCTATACTTCTGGCTCCCTAGCTGCAAGCTGGACTCCAGCTCTGGTACACTAGCCTCTGCAACTTGGTTCCATGGAACAGTGCTGTGAGCATGCAGTATGTACAATGAACTTAACCCCAGTAAGGACAACTGCAGAGCAAGATGTCAGGCACCTGGCTGCAGCAGATAACTATTTCATGGCAAAAATGCTTAATTCCATGTCTCTCTTTCGGGGCGGGGAGAGGTGGTGGTGAAGGGGGAATGCTAAGTTTAACAGTCTCGGAATTTTAGCATGGGGCCCTGGTTTAGGTGCCTGTGGACCATTCATATCTGAGACACTTTCAGGTTCTTTCCCATCTCGGGCAGATGAAGATGCAGTAGTTACACCACTCATGTTTTCAAGGTTATCTTTGTCACCATAAAGGGTAGATTGTTTTTTTGTTTTTTTTTAAGTGGATCACATTTCTGCAGCAAGGGATGTATTCGGGGGTAAATCCTTTGGGTTCTGCCCTTAATCTCCTGAAGGAATAGGCTCTGTAAACTGTTAGGTTCTGGTTGTGCAATAGGATGGACCTCACCATGGACAATGCAGTCTAGGGACCTACCACGTACACCACTTTTTGATGCTATAGATCAGGGTAATCAATTATTTTTTGTCAAGGTCCACATTTCTTGGTCAAGGTATTTTCAAGGTCCAGACTACAGCGAAAATAATACAAAAACAATAATGATAATAAGTAAATTAAAAAGATGTCACAGTCAGTTCAAAAGCATCTGGCTGTCCGGATTTGGCCCATAGGCTGCCTATTGACTACCCCTGCCATAGATCCTACTTATCTTTAACTTCTTTATTCTTCTATGAAAAGTACAACTTGGCAAGTCAATGCAAAGTATTGCAGAGATCACAGGACCGTGCATGTGATTATTGAACAGGTATACACTACTTACGCATACAAAGCATTTGTCAGCTGTCTATCACCATGTGGTGTAGCACTGGATCATCTTCCCCCCCCCCCCTTACCTGTGTAGTGAGTCAAACCATTAATGTAGTTTGTAGCAAAGGGTCTGTACCTTTCCTCCATTTCTGTTTGTGTTGGGTACAGAAGCAGGAGGCAAACAGCTTAGTCTTCAGTCTTGGGCTCCTATGTTTAAACGTGCCTGGTTTAGCATTTTAGGGCTCATGTTGGCACCAGACGTCACAGTTGGACCCACAGTCTGAATGGATACAGTGATGGCTGGCCTTGGCTTCTGCCTTGTATGTGCTGTGTGTCACTGGAATCCCACTTGCCTCTGTTTAGCGTGAACGAAAATCCTCATCAGTGCTTGTTACACTGAAGCTTAGCAAACTGACTCTCCTAGTAAAGGAGATGCATAAAAAAGCCATTGCCCCATCCATCCATCAGGTTAGCTGTCACACGTGGGCAGAAGACTTATGAATATGCACACATTTGAAACCGATGTACTGTAATAGCCTTGTGTTAGTTCTGAAAAATAGATACAATGGACTGGAATCAGTCTGTGCATTTAATAATGGCGTTACTGATACTCAGATCTTACTAAAGCAGCAGTAACAAAGCTAGAGGGCTGCAAGCATAGTTATTTAGATAGGTTTCAGAGTAGCAGCTGTGTTAGTCTGTATTCGCAAAAAGAAAAGGAGTACTTTGACACCTTAGAGACTAACAAATTCGAGCATAAGCTTTCATGAGCTACAGCTCACTGTAACCCTTAACTTCGAAAAACATTTAACTCCTATACAGCACTGATCCATAGATCTCAAAGCATCCTACAGAGAGGAAAAATATCACGCTTTCCACTCTAAAGAGGGAGAAGCTGAAGCAGAGAACAGAAGTGGCTTTGCTAAAGTCATAGAACAGATCAGCGACAGAGCCAGGAAAAGAATTCTGTTCTCCTGGCTCCTAATTTTAGTACATAGGACCATAATGCTAAATACTTACAAGCATCATGGAGACTAGTGCAAAAATTTCCAAACCCGTTATTGGATTTTAAACTCTCATTGCTTTGTGCAAGCATTTGCTAGTAAGCATTCCAAAACACAGACTGCACTGAAGTAGCCTGAGTGAGGCACAAAGCATCTGAAATGTCAGGAAAGATGTTTGCTACATGCTGATTAAAAAATCAGACACGCTTGCTGTGGGTTTTGGTGGGCTTGTCACGTGTCCAGGTGACCTAGGAACATGGGTTCCAAGTCATGTCAGTGGGACTTGTGCTCCTAAATACTTTAGGCATGCTTCAAAGTCTCATCCTTCAGCCCCAAAACCTCCGCTTCATTTAACATGTTCTCCTTGAAGTGCTTTAGAAAAGTAATAAGATGTTCCACTTTCTGTCCATGTGCTTCTAAGACTGGGTCCTTTAATGGACCTAGCCTCACATCCTTAGATCTTATTGAATACGAGACAGTGACAGTCTCGTTGAATACGTGACAGAGGAGGATAGATCAGCAAAGTGTTCTGTAAGAATGCTTTTTACTTCCCATTCTCAAGGGACAGTGCACTGGTGTGAGAAGGATTGTGTGATGAGTCTCTGGATTCTTACTGTATCTGAGCAGAAACAGTACAACAGTCACGCTTTCATTGGCAAAAACTTCTTAAACAGATATTAAACTAGCCTCCCAAAACTCATCTTGGGGTTAGTGGTAGTATTAAAAAAAAATAATAATAATAATCACGATGGTCAGGATGAGCAAGTAGATTTTGTAGCTGGGCTAGTATTTTGTCATTATTTTACACATCTGGAATTAGTGTGGGAAGGATAAACTAAATTCTCCCATGTATCCTAATTTTGTTCCCATCGCTTCTTGCTGCTTCTTCCTTCCCTGAAGGCCTCCGCTGCTGTTGAGCATTTGTTTGTTCAGACAGGAAGAGGAGACAGCGTTTGAGGCCTATAGGTTCTACCTGCATCAGCCAAATCCAGCAATGGCTTTGGCACCCTGTGTTCTTGGAACTCGTTTGTCTAGTTATGTGTGTGTTTGTTTTTTCTCCTGCTCAGGCAGACGATGACCAAGTTCTAGGTTTCCACCAAACCTTTTTGTTGAAAAGTTTTCAAGGTGCTTGGGTGTGCACCAATGAAGTCTTCAGGCTAGCCCTCCACAACGTTTAACCTCAGCCCTCTCTCCATCTCTGGTGGTCTTCACCCTCTTTCCTGAGTAAGGCATGCTCTCTGCTTGCTCTTACACCTTGATTGATCTTGTAGTGTCTGAGTAGCATGGCTGTTGCTTGTGCATTTTTCAAAGCAATATGGCAAATCTTTGGATCTCCAAATGCTCCTTTATGGGGTGTGGTTTTGGAAGTGATTACTACACTACAGAATTAATTCAGAATAACTAATTCTGTATGTAAAGTGTCCAGTAGTGTGTTTGATTTGAAAAATGGAAAATGCAGCTTGTATCACGTGAGCAACTTGGATGTTTGTGCTGCATGGTAAACACTTAGAGCATTGTTTGAAACTTGCCAGATAAGACCTGATGAAAATCTGAAAGAACCTGTGACATTAAGGCTATGTCCACACTAGCATTTTTGTCGGTAGAACTTTTGTCAGTCAGGGGTGTGAAAAAACACACCCCTGACCGACATAAGCTTCACTGACAGTGCTGTCCACACCAGCGATTTTATGTCAGCGGGAGATGTTCTCCCGCCGACATAGCTACGGCCTGTCGTTGGGGGTGGTTTAATTATGCCAATAGCAGAGCTCCCTCCCCCTTGCATAGAGCAGCTACACAGGAGACCTTACAAAGGTGCAGCTGCAGCAGTACGGCTATGCCACTGTAAGGTCAGTAGTGTAGACGTAGCTTAATTATTTGTCTTGAGATCAGAGGTACATTCCAGAACAGTAATTGGGTGCCAGAGCTAAGCTGTAAAATAGGCATGGTGGCCAAAACCAAAGATAAATGTCTGTCTGCATACAAGAAGTATAAAAAGCAGAAGGGATGAAGTGGAATGCCTGGCAGTGGAAGAGGAGCCTGACCTGAATGGCATTACTGAAATATGGTTGGTTTCCAAAAATCGGTGGGATACTGTGATACCTAGTAACCAGCTAAAAAGGAAGGGCCGATTAGTCTGCAGTGTTGGTAAGAGTAGTATTGTACCTTGAGTGTCCCTGGAACATATGCAGAGGTGGTGGGAGTAGAACTGTACCTAAAGAGACTCCCTAAAACATGTTTCAGAGTAGCAGCCGTGTTAGTCTGTATCCGCAAAAAGAACAGTACATGTGGCACCTTGGAGACTAACAAATTTATTTGAGCATAAGCTTTCGTGAGCTACAGCATCCGATGAAGTGAGCTCAAATGCTCAAATAAATTTGTTAGTCTCTAAGGTGCCACAAGTCCTCCTATTCTTTTTCCCTAAAACATGAGACAGAATGAGTGAAGAGGCCCATTCAGTCAACTTTGCAGAGATGCAAATGCCAAGTTATACAAATATGCTAGTAGAGTTGTGTACTAATGGCCTCTGGGTCAGGAAAAAATACTGTGCACAATGTGGAGATAACAAAAATCAAATAAAGCAGTAATAATGGGTGACTTCATTCTGTAAACTGGTCAAAAAGATAATAGAATGTTAGGAACCATTAGGAAAGGGATAGATAATAAGACAGAAAATATCATAACACCATATAAATCCATGGTACACTGACACCTGGAATACTGCATGTAGTTCTGGTTGCCCCATCTCAAAAAAGATGTATTAGAAATGGAAAAGGTACAGAGAAGGGCAACAGAAATGATTAAGGGGATGGAATAGCTTCCATATGAGGAGATTAAAAAGACTGGGACCATTCAGCTTGGAAAAGAGATTACTAAAATGATGAAAGGTGCGGAGAAAGTGAATAAAGAAGTGTTATTTACCCCTTCACATAACACATGAACCAGGGTCTCCTAATGAAATTAATTGGCAGCTGCTTTAAAACAAAATGAACACACAACACACAATCAACCTGGGGATATTGTGAAGGCCAAAACTATGACTGGATTCAAAAAAGAATTGGATACGTTCATGGAGGATAGGTCTATCAATGGCTATTAGCCAAGATGGTCAGTGATACAGCCCCATGTTCTGTGTGTCACTAGGCCTCTGACCACCAGATGTGGGACTGGACGACAGGATGGCTCACTTGATGATTTTCCTGTTCATTCCCTTTGAAGCATGTGACATTCACCGTTGTTGGAAGCCAGGATACTGGGCTAGATGGACCATTGCTCTGACCCATATGGCCGTTCCTATAGTCCGTCTGGTTAGCAAAGGGTTAAAGAAGCCATTCACATTTTTTTGAAACAGCTAGTTCTGAAGAAGTTGATCAGAGCGCTACTTGAGCCATTAAATAATAGTGACTGCAGTGTAGCTATGCTCAACATCCTCAAAGAAGAAAGGTACCAAAATCCAGCATAATGACACTTCCCTTTGGAAAGGGGAATCACAAAAAGAGAAACTAGTCCAACCCTGCTGTTAAAATCCATAGTTTAGCATGCAGGTGGCATGCAGCCAATAATAAAGGCACAAGAGAAGCAGGAAGGCAAGCAAAAGAGTGTGCTTAAATGGCTGTTGATGGCTTTGGTAAGAAGGGATCCCAGCCGATGAAGTGAGCTGTAGCTCACGAAAGCTTATGCTCAAATAAATTTGTTAGTCTCTAAGGTGCCACAAGTCCTCCTTTTCTTTTTGCGAATACAGACTAACACGGCTGCTACTCTGAAACCAAGCTCTTATCAGTGATGGAATTACCTCTTACTGTGACAGGTTTCAGAGTAGCAGCCGTGTTAGTCTGTATTCGCAAAAAGAAAAGGAGTACTTGTGGCACCTTAGAGACTAACAAATTTATTAGAGCATAAGCTTTCGTGAGCTACAGCTCACTTCATCGGATGCATTTGGTAGAAAAAACAGAGGGGAGATTGATATACACACACAGAGAACATGAAACAATGGGTTTATCATACACACTGTAAGGAGAGTGATCACTTAAGATAAGCCATCACCAGTAGCAGGGGGGGAAAAGGAGGAAAACCTTTCATGGTGACAAGCAAGGTAGGCTATTTCCAGCAGTTAACAAGAATATCTTAATATCTCTTACTGTGTAATCACTTAGCTTCATTCATAGCCCTTTGTGAGATTCTCTGCCAAAGAGGTAGGGAACCTCAAAGGACTTTGGAAGGCATGCATTTTAAGCTGTTAAAGAAATATTTCTCTACCTACTGAACGAACAAATCTGTGGAAGTCTTTGCCACAAAATATCAAGCACTAGCAAGAGTTTAGGATTCATAAAAGGCATAGATATTTGTATGAATTATGAGAAAAATCCATAGTTATATTTGATAGGTTAAATCTAGGAGTGATATAAATCCTCATGTTTCAGGGCATAAACCAATCTCTAAATGAGGTGATACGCTTCCCAGAAGGGCAGATTATTCCTTTATTGTAAGCTACTAGCATTTTCCTCTGCAACGTCTGGTGCTGGCCATTGTCAGAGGCAGAATAATGGGACTAGCTCAGGGGTGGGCAAACTTTTTTGGCCCAAGGGCCACATTGGTGTTGTAAAACTGTAGGGAAGGCTGTGCCTCCCCAAACAGTCTGGCCCCCTCTCACTTCTCGCCCCCTGACTGCCCCCCCCAGAACCTCTGACCCCATCTAACCCCCCACTCCTTGTCCCCTGACCATACCCTCCTGGGACCCCAACCCCTATCCACACCCCTGACAGGCCCCAAGAGACTCCCATGCCCTATCCAACCCCCCCATCCCCTGACCGCCTCCATCCCATCCAACCTCCCCCCCACCCCGCTCCCTGTCCCCTGATAGCCGCCCCAGGACCCCCTGCCCCTTACCATGCCGGAGCCAGCCACACCACTGTGCTGCCTGGCAAGAGTGGCGGGCCAGAGCACTAGCGGTTCGGCACTCTCAGGCTGCAGGGGTGGGGGAACACTGGAGGAGGAGCTCAGGGGCTGGGCAGGACGGTCCTGTGGGCCGGATGTGGCCCGCGGGCCGTAGTTTGCCCACCTCTGGACTAGCTGGACCATTGGTCTAATCTGGTTTGGCAGTCTCTGTTCACACTGTGCTGATGCCATGAAGTCTCTATTCAGAACTTCAGAGCTACTACAGTTCTATTCCCAGTGGAATTCCCTTTAGATTTACTTGCTTATTGATGCTCAGAAAGAAGAGAATAGAAAATACTTGATTTAATATTGAGTTGCAGACCTGCCAAAGCAATTTAATCTGACACACTCGATCCATGGCTATTGGTTAGGGAAGATGCAAGCTCTTATGAAGAATGGAGCAGTGGTGTCAACTTTTGTTTGTGGCAGCTCTAAAATATATCTATAAACTTTTGGGGAAGAGATGAGAATCACTCGTACGAGGCCACAGTATGTTCCATCTCCTGTGAGATGGGAATCAATTCTTAGGGAACCATTTGGCCTCTCTGGTTAAAGTCACTTTCTGAAGAGCACTTGCATGTTTCTGTTCCAAAGAGATCTCATACTAACAAACATTTCTTAAAGCATGTGGTATGGGCTTTGAGTTGGAGAGTCTAGTTTGGTTCTTCACTTGGTCCTGGGGTGGGTCTTGGGTCACCTTGAAGTAACCCCTCAACCTGGTCAGGAGCAGTGCTGCTGAAGACAGATGTACATGACTGCAAGATGGAACCAAAGTTCTTGAGGTTGTGGTGGGCTGAGCGTAGTGCCATCCAAACTAATAGTTTCAGTTACTGATTATTTATAACCTGGCATTAAATACCCCAAATCTGGGTTTTTCAAACATTTTAGTGTAAACCACATCTTACAGAGATCCTCATGGACACTTAACATCTCATTCGTTATCCCAGGACATCCCATGGCAACTACAGCAATTGTTTACATGGAAAAGTAACATTATGATGGTAACTCACATATTTAGCTTTTCTTAATGTAGACTACCAACTGGAAACAAAGAGAAGAGTTAGTAACATGTTACCAGTCAGCTCCGCATGGTCCACCCTCTGGAACCTTCTCCCTAAACCATCATGGTGCTACATCCTTAGGCCAAGTTACTGCTGCTGACTTCCATGGAAACTCCCTTCTGAAGCCAGTCCCCACCACGGCAGTTACATCACAAACTAACTTCTTACCAGATTGTGGTTTATTTTAACATAATGCACTACTTAATTGACTTTCATTTCATTTTTTACACTTAACCAAATCACTATTTCAGTTTGTTGCTGGGCTGTTCTTTTGGGGCCAGAATAAGGAGTACTGCTGAAACCACCAGTTTGTGAGAGTGCAGTTGCATCTTTATCTATAGGAGGCAAGTGCTGCTGTAACAATAATAAATCTGTGCTAAATCTCCAGTGGCTTTAGAGAAACTCTGGCTTTAGGTAAGCTGCACTGAGGAAATCCTACATCACTGAATTGAAAATATGGTGTGAACTTCTAAGAGGAGAAATCCCTGGCTATCTTAAAGCTGAATGGTATTGTTGGGAGGTGTAAGGTACATTGTAGAGCATGACATCACTGTTGGCATCAGCTGCTGAATCTTGTGTTTGAGTATATTTGACAAAGTGAAGAGCTTTTTAAAATCTTTTTTTCTCTCCCCTCTCCATAGGCTGACGAAGATCCTATCATAGGATTTCACCAGATATTTATATTAAAGAACATCAATGATGCCTGGGTTTGCACCAATGACATGTTCAGGCTAGCACTGCACAACTACGGCTGAGCTGGTACCCCCAAGGCACCTGTGCTTTCTCTTTCTCCTCTCCTTTACTGATATATTCACACTCACGGAACATTCCAAATATCATACACAAACCTGCAACACCGCAGTGAGCGAGCGAGCAAGATCCATGACCTGCCCTTCTGCCAAGTTTACGTTGTGTCACTAGATGAGTTTCTTGTGCATGATGTTTGGAAGTTAGACTTAGCTGCATTTGACAAGAGAAATGTGTGTTGTACCAGCATGCCTTGGAAAGAATCCAAAATGCAAAAGGTTGTCTCTTTATGTACTGACCAGTTGCTCTAATAACCCAAAGAAATGAAAGGAAAGAACAGCAGCCTGTACAGCCCAGATACTGATTTGTTCAGCTGTCTCAATGCTACATTATACAATAATAAAACCATGAGATTTTCTTAACAGTTTAAATTGTTTTAATGACTTGGATGTTGAGTGCATAACTATAAAGTCTTAGTCAGTTCTTTGGATTTCCTGTGTCTACCTGGCTGGGCAAACACTTACACACCTGAAAATCCACCTAACCCTTTAGTTCTGACTGTACATTCACATCACCTCTCTTGCAGCTGAACATCAGTCCTAATATGCCTTGGCCACAGATCTCTTCCTCTCTCCCCCACACCCTTCAGCAGCCAGAGGTGGAGGCTTGTGGTTCATATTTTCATGTGCCCTGTAAAGTCAGACTTCAGTTGTTTGAGCTTTTTTTTAGTCTTTATTTTATGCAGAACAGACAGAAGGTAATGCACAAAGTTGACAATCATGGCAATATGTATTAGTTACATGTCTTGTCATAACACTCGTTATGGTGACAATCATCACTAAGTCCTTCCAGCTAAATATGCCAACTGTATTTCCTCTGTGTTCTACCGCTCTGGTAGCCTCCAGCTTTCTAAATTGCCAATAGAACTTTGTTTTTTTGCATATCCCCCTATTTCAAAATTGCATTTAATGCCAATGTCCTAGCCAAATTCCCACTTTAAGTAACTACATTCAGCCTCCAAACTTCCCCTGTGGTTTGAATTGGGTATGCATTTAAACTCTGTTTTAAACCAGTATGTAGTGTTCTTGTTGATATGCAGTCAGCTGCTGCACGCCACCCCAGAGGGGGCAGCATTTTGTTGGTGAAGGGATTCCTATATTTGAGTATTTCTAGATTTTTTTTTTCATAGTAAAAGATGCCACATTAACTAGATTGTATCATTCACTTCACTTATGTCTGACTAACCTGATGGGTCCAGATTTTCAAAAGTGCACAGAACTCAGCTGCTCCTATTGTGACACTTATGGCCAGGTTTCCAAGAGAGCTCAGTACCCAGTGTGCTCAGCTCTCTCGAAAATGTGGTCATGTATTTTGGTCCCTAAATGGAAGTTGAGCTCTCCTGAAAACAGGCTTTGGGCTCTCTCATTGATGTGCTAACCACACTGTCTTTGTTCCACTCTAACTTGCTGTTCACCTCAATTTTAAATGGGCAACAAGGAATAGAAGTAGCAGACTGTTAATTTCCTATTACTGCTTCTCTGCTCTAGAAATAGCATCACAATGTTCTATTAATCCCATAATAGAAGGATTAGTCCTTGGCAGAAAAACCCTTATATACAAAAGGACCATTCTTCATGGTCCAGGGCTATTGCTTTTTGATCTCAAGATAGGAGACCCTCCCCTCTGCTATTAGACCTTAGACCCATCTTCTTCCAGTCCGTTCTCAAATTTAGAAAGAGAGAGGAGGCTGGCTCTAATAGAGTTGGAGTACTTGTGGCACCTTAGAGACTAACAAATTTATTTGAGCATAAGCTTTCGTGAGCTACAGCTCACTTCATTGGATGCATCCGATGAAGTGAGCTGTAGCTCACGAAAGCTTATGTTCAAATAAATTTTAGTCTCTAAGGTGCCACAAGTCCTCCTTTTCTTTTTGCAAATACAGACTAACACGGCTGCTACTCTGGAACCTATCTAATAGAGTTGACTCTCTAATCAAATCTTTTTTTCAGAGTAGCAGCCGTGTTAGTCTGTATCTGCAAAAAAAGAAAAGGAGTTCTTGTGGCACTTTAGAGACTAACAAATTTATTTGAGCATAAGCTTTTGTGAGCTATAGCTCACTTCATTGGATGCATGCAGTGGAAAATACAGTAAGGGGATTTTATATACACAGAGAACATGAAACAATGGTTGTTGCCATACACATTGTAACGAGAGTGATCAGGTAAGATCTGTTATGCAGAAAGATCCTGCCCACTAAATCCAGAGACCCCTCAGCATCCAACTCTATAACTTGCTCTTGCAAGAGAGCTACTTAATTACTAGGCTAAAGGAGTGATGCTTCCTATCAGTCTTAGTCTGACCATTATTTCACACACTCTTACGCTTTACAAACCTTCTGAAATTCAGAGAAAGGTGCAATCAGCTGCCCCAGAAGGTTTCTTGCCTACTTAACTTCTTGCATTGCAATAAGTTTCTTCCCCTTGGTAGTTCAGCCCTGGCTCCCTATCTAGAGAAGACAAGTGCCAGTTCTACTTCCTGTAGAAGCCAATGCTACATAAAATGCTTCTGGGAGGCTGCAGCTCATTCACTGAACCCAGGATAAGGGGAGAGACACTTGCTCTTAGTTACTGCTTCAGCTCAAGGACTGCTTTAAAGAAGCCATTTATTCCAATGTAAACTGTTGCATTGGAAGCTCTTGCATTGCTGCCCATATCTCACTGCAAGTGTAGGAGTGAATTCTGAAATAGCCACGTACAAATGTAGGGGGACTGCCTGGAGGGAGGAGGAGAGGGGATGTTGTTGCCCCTCTTAACTACTCTAGATGGGGAGAATGATGCATTCTATAAACCCAGGATTCTCATTCCAAAAAGCCTGTCTTGTCCTGCCCACCCTGGATGAAACTTTTGGGATCCTCTCATGGTACCATGCTTAGCTGGAAAGTCATGTTGGCCTTAATATTAGCAGTGTTAATAGCCATATTAAATAGATGCCTTAAGAAAATTCCCCAAATGTGATTATTGCAGACAACGCATCTAGTCCTTATGGAACATCACATGTTGACTAGAAGGTGGGAAAAGGAAAAGCATGTTCCTTGTCCCTAAGAAGGGAATGACTGGCTTCTGTTCACACTGAATAACTTGTTTTGAACATCTGCCTCCAACCCTGGCATAACTGGCTTTATAGTTTAAGAACCTTCCCCTTGGTGGCACATATGTACTGCAGTTATAGCTGCCTTGGACAGCTATCTAGAACTGTCTTGGCTGAAGAAAATGGGTTCTAACCCTAACTCAAATTGGAGGGGAAGAATTTCTAAGCTAATCTGCACCATAGACTTTAAACATCTTCAGTTGTGTGCAATAAGCAGTATTGGGTGTTTGACCACCTAGCTCTGTATTAGCTATTATGCCAGAGCTTGTGAATAGACTGGAAGACCATTGTGCTACTCGCTACAGAAATAGGGTGGCCTCTTTATCTCTTGATGCTCTAACATTGCTCCAGATATGACCCTCCTTGGAATAATTCTAGGTCATGAGTTCTCTGTCCACTAGATATAACCATGAAAATGTGCCACCAGCAGTTATCTGGCTTATCAGAAGAAAATGGAAAAAACCTGCTGCAGTCATTGAATGATGCAGAGCTTACACAATGTTTTGTGATGGGAAATCTATGTGCTTACAGAGGAAAACAGGTCTTTAAAATTGTAGGCTTATGTACAGCAATAGCCTTGTAGGTCAATTTAAGTCAGGTGAACAGTTGTGTGGAGTAAGACTATACATTCAGTATATGCTCTACTGTATGATGATGGCTTGTTATGATTGTACCTGTGACCAATGTGTTAATAAAGGTTTTCTTTAACAAAGGTTGCTTGCTTGGGCTCAAGCCAAGAAATCAGAGATTAGATTATGGCTGGGTTCTAACACTGGAAAAACTAGATCGGGGAAGAGCTGAGAACAGCTCAGCTTTACTGGAGTATTCCTGCCATTGGGTGTAAAATATCTCAACCTACCAACTCAGCTGCTAGAGGGAATGCCGACCTCCTCGCCGCTCAAACCAGTGCACTGCTGGCAAGCTGAGTTTATTGGGTTATGGTGCTTTGCCCACTCTTAAGGGAAATTTAGACTCCTCATCATGATAACTTACAGGCTGAAGTTCTTGTTACCAAAGATCTTGGATCTCCCTAACTGCGTTAGATGTGACTTCTCCTCCTGAATCCTATTTGCAGTGACAGGCAACTGCTTTCAGACTGCATTGTCTGTGTGAGCTTCCTCTAAAGGATACTGCTCTGTTATTTCTCACATATACCAGTTTTCACATGCTACCTTAATAGCGATGGGTTTTATGATTGGGGAGGGGGTCCTGTTATTCTGTGCTCATTTAACAGTTGTTCAGCCACAGACTCACATTATCCAATCTCCTGTTGGTCCCAAAAGAGTGACTAGAATTGAGGCTGCCTTCAGTGTGACTGTGCAGCCTAGGTGCAATGCCATAACCTTGGGTGTGGCTATAAACTTGCTTTAGGATGAAGGGTGCTGCCTGGTCCCATCATGGACAGGGAAAGGGAGCTTACTTGGGAAAGCACGAAGCTGTGCTCTGCTTTGTTTGGCTGACAGGAACCCCAAACTGACCTCATGTGAAGGATTTATTTGACTTTGACCCAAGGAAAGCTTTTCACTCCTTCGTCTAAAGATACTGTATGTGAGCGAAATACAGTGTCTCTGGCAATGGACATATCCAAGGGAAAGACTGAAGTAACATGATCCGCCGCAGCATTTTTTCTTTTAAAAAAAGCTCAAACCTCTCTCAACTTGTGAAGCAGTCTGTCCCCTGATAACATTTCACCTCACCATGTCTCCTTATTTGTACTGATCTGTGCCACAATACTTGTGTGTGGTTCTATATCCATCTTTTACCTCCTTCACCCTCAGACTACTGCACTGTTGTTGAACATGGGCCCTGAGAAGCTCAGTTTAAATAGAATGCTTTCGCTCCTCCAAGAGCAAATCAGACCCCTCCAAGCCAGGCTGTAGTCATGAATTTCAGGCCCACTGTCTTCCTTAGCCTGATCTCCTGTCAAAATACAGAGCACTTACCTAGGTATCCTTGATCCAAACCAGAAGCAGTAAGTGAAGACTTGCACCACTGTTGCCTCCCCTCTTCTCTATAGCAGTTGCCCAGTTGGAAAGAGATTGGAATGATGCACATAGCTGAGACCACTACATTCCTTGCTAGCCCAGTTCAAGGAGGATTGGGCCTGTTTGGGTCTGAAAGTAACTTTTGTATTAGCTAGGGCCAGGCACCCAAGTTCTAGTGTGAGGGAGAGATAAATGTTTATGCTTGTGAATGGAAAGGATCTAAAAGTGGTGGAAGGTGTTAAAGGCAGAGGATCCACTGCTTCTGTTTAACTGGGAGGGGGCAGCCCATTATGGCAAGAGGAAAAGATGGTTTCGGTGCCATGTCATCCTGCTCCCTTTGCTTTTCTTTGAGAAAATAGTCCTAGTCTGTTTCCTTCCATTCCCAGGGCAGAAGGAGTCTCCTAGTGCCTTCCCGGCCCCCAAACAGAGCAGGCAGCAGAGAGCTCCAGGGCTCACACCTGCCACAGGAAGACAGGAGCTGAGACAGTCCTTGTCCTTGAAGCTGCTTCAGGAGCTCTCTAACAGGATTCATCCTGTGCCCCCTTGGTGCATCTCTCTTAGTCCACAGCACACCTGCTCCTGTTCCCCAGGGATCATCAATCTGCCTGGGATCTTGGAGCTGTAGAGATCCTATTTGGAAGAGGCAGTGGAATATGCCCAACCACATGCAGAAGGCTTTCCTTTCAGAGCAGTGGCTCGGTTTGCCTAGATTAGGAAGAGAGGACAAGGTTAGGTTAGGGCTAACTAGCACGTGTTAAGTAGCCTTTCCTTTTTCTTAGTGAAGCTGCAGATTAACACGTTTTACCTTGATTTAGCTAATCTAGGTGAACCTTGACCAGCAAAATCAAGACAAAAGGTGTTAAGATGGGTCTGCAGCAGAGAATTTCTCATGGTTGGGTTAAGGTAGAAAACATGGTGGCTAGCCCTGAGACCTCTCTCTTTAGTTCAACCAAATCCTATAGGTATGTCTACGCTGCAATAAAAGACCTGTGGCTGGCCCAGGTCAGCAGACTTGGGCTCACGGGGCTCGTCATGCAGGGCTATAACATTGCAGTGTAGACATTTGGGCTTGGACTGAAGCTTGGGCTCTGAGTCCTCAGGAGGTGGGGAGAGTGTCAGAGTGCAGGCTCCACCCTACACCGGAGTGTCTACGCTGGAGTTTTATGGCCCTGCAGCCTGTCAGCTGCCCTAGTCCCTCTGTGCCTTAGATGCACGGGTGACCCCTCAGAAGCAAAGAAAGGATGCCAACTTTCTCTTTGAGGTGGTAGCAGAATCTCCACAGGGCACTCAGGTGCTGCCTCTGCTGGTCCATAGGACCCTCGGCCTTGATGGGGCAGAGGCAATTCAGGCAATACCCCCTGCCCCATGACAATAGCCCCCGACCCATCCTATCTAACAATACCCCCTGCCCCGTAACAATAGCCCCCATCTAACAATACCCCCTGCCCCGTAACAATAGCCCCCCACCCACCCCGTCTAACAACACCCCCTGCCCCATAACAATAGCCCCCCACCCACCCCATCTAACAACACCCCGTGCCCCGTAACAATAGCCCCCCACCCACCCCGTCTAACACCCCCTGCCCCGTAACAATAGCCCCCGACCCACGCCGTCTAACAACACCCCCTGCCCCGTAACAATAGCCCCCGACCCACCCTGTCTAACAATACCCCCTGCCCCGTAACAATAGCCCCCGACCCACCCTGTCTAACAATACCCCCTGCCCCGTAACAATAGCCCCCGACCCACCCTGTCTAACAATACCCCCTGCCCCTAACAATAGCCCCCCGCCTAACACCCCCTACCCCTAACAATAGCGCCCCGTCTAACAATACTCCCTGCCCCTAACAATACCCCTGCCCCTAACAATAGCCCCCGACCCACCCCATATAACAACACCCCCGCCCCATAACAATAGCCCCCCGTCTAACAACACGCCCTGCCCCGTCACAATAGCCCCCATCTAACAACACCCCCTGACCCCCCAGCGATACCTACTGACAGACACACATCGCGCTCCGGCCACCGGTCAGGAGGGTGTCCGGACAGTGGGGGCGCGGCCAGGGCAGGGGAGGGGGATCTCGCCCAGGGATTCTGGTTCGGTCGGAACGTGCCTGACCAGGGCCGGTTTCCGGCGGCCGCGGTGGCGAAGGGACCGGAAGCGGAAGTGGAGTCGGCGGGTCTGACCGGAGTTGGGAGCGGAGCGGGAAGCGGGCCCATGGCCTCTGCCAGCATCGACATCGAGGACGCGACCCAGCACCTGAGGGACATCCTCAAGCTGGACCGGCCGGCAGGTGAGGGCCCCGTGAAGGTCCCGCTCCTGGCCCCGCTGGGGGCTCGGCTCGGCTCGGCTCGGCTCGTCTGGCTGCCCCCGCCCCGCCCGCTTGTGTCCCTTGGGCCGCGCCCCCCCGCCCGCTGGTGCCCCGCGAGGAATCCCTCCTTCCTGCTCCTCTTCCTCCAGCCCCCTGAGCTGTGCCCGTGGCGCTGGGCTCGGCTCCTCCAGCAGCGTCGCTGTTGTGGGCTACGAGGTGTGGGAGTCCCTCTGCGGCGATCCCGGGCCAGAAGCCGACGGGTGGCAGGGCGGAGCCGGGCTGCTGCCGGGCTCAGGCTAGGCTGGAGCTCTCGCCTCTTGGGGAAACCGCAGCGCTGGCCGAAGAGGAGCCGGATGGAAATTTAGTTTCTCTTCCCTCCCCCCCCCCCAGTTTTCTTGTTATCTCCGCTCCCCTAATCTCACATGCTTGTTCCTAGTGTGGGGGAGACGTCAGATCTTTTTCTTCCCCTGTCAGTTCGGCCATGTCACCCCCTTTCTGAGTGCTCCACTGGCTTCCCCTTCTCCATTGCATCAAACATCAGCTGCTTGTCTTCACTCTCAAAGCCCTTCACAGTCAATCCCCACCTTACCTGTCATCTCTCACTCAGTATCGTGTTGTCAGTGCTCACCTCGGACACCCGTGATGCCAGTCTCCATTGTGCATGTGTTAAATTTTCAAACACCTTCATGCTTTTTCCCATGCAGCCCCTCATCCTTAAGAGGAGCTTCCTGTAAACATCCATAGAGCTACCTTGTTATCCTCCTTCAGATTCCTCCTTAACTCTTCTTAGCCACGAGAGCTACAGAGAACTTGGCAACAGCTAGACTGCTGATGTGCTAAAAACATTGCTTCTCATGCTGACCAATATTGTCTCAAGTATTATCACCTGTTGTCTCTCATCTTGTACTGCATTTGTAAGCTCCTTGGGGAAGGGGTTATCTTATTGTTCTGTGCGTTGCATAGTTGGGTCCTGGTGGATGATGAAGGTTTCGAGATGCTGCAGTGATACAAATAATAAGATCCTAGTAATTAATGAGATCTTAAATGTTACTCTGCGACTGCCGGAGCACCAAAGCCCAAACAATTTCCAGCAGCACAGCTAAACTGTGCCAAAATGTTCTCTCACCATGTTGGAGCAGCCACACTGTATTCTGGGAAATGGCTCTGATGTGCCTTGGGTAGTACCTGGTGTCATGGCATAGAGGACAGGAGCACCCTTGGAGTCCTGACCTGGACTGCTCCACTCCTGGGGTGGTCAAAGCATGGCCACGGAGTGCTCATTGCTCCCAGCATACAGTGTGCCATCTTATCCATGCAGAAGCCAGGGTTTCTGTGGGCCTTGGCTCCATATCAACAATGAGGTTGCCTTCAGTCTGCCTGCCTATGGCCCCTGGACTCCTGCTCATTTGGCTGGGTAAAATGTGGGCATGTGTTGACACACTTGCTGTGTGTTGTGAAAGGCCCGGTGGAGTTGCCTATGCACAAATGATGTGCTCGCTGCATAGCCCTGTCAGAGCTGAGCTCCTCGTGGGTCCCAATGTGGCTCTTTGACAGCTGTGAAAAAGGCTTTGCATTGTGGAAGTGCAGATGCTGCCACCCACAGTAGTGACTCTGTATCCTGCTGGATTTCTTAACAGTTTGAAAGTTAAAATCTATGAGTGAAGCATCTCAAACACCTGGTTCAGCTTAATCCTACCAGCTCCTCAGCATCTCCAGCTACATTCTCTCCTCATTCTTCTGTTGGGTATGTAAGTGAAGAGGGCTGGTTTGGCAAATGGTTGGTAGCAGCTTCTGTTTTCAAACAGTCAGCTACCAGACAGGGTTTTCATGTGACTGTGACACCCAACTGCCTGAGAAATTCTAACCTCTACATCTAATTCCAGTGTGGACCGTTGTATGAAGGTTGTAGTAGGCACACAACAGTGGTCTGAATGAATAGTCCAACCCTGCTGGACTCAGTCTCTGTACAACACTTCCATTTAGTGGTATAGACCGGACCGTTAGTGTCCCTGATGTGCAAAAGATTTAGATTGTCCACATAATCTGGAAACTGCTGCCTTCCTGATGTGTGCAGAGATGCTTCCTATTTCAGCTAGCCTGGAATGATCCAGAGTTTGCTTCTTAACCTCTACCCCTGGGCTGTAGGATCATCTGCTGCGTCACTCTCCTACTGTCCTCTCTAGTGATACGAGTGCTGGAGCTCCATCTCTTTGCTGTAGTGAGAGGGCAGGTGAAGGTGATGTGGAAGGGTGGGCAAGGGACTATAGAGATTAGATTTAAGGTTGGTTTGAGCTTCTTAACTGAGGCCTTGTCTGCATTAAAGGGAAAAGTCAATCTAAGCTATGCAATTTGAGTTACGTGAATAGCATAACTCAAATCAACGTAGCGTAGATCTACTTACCATGATGTCGATGGGAGACACTCTCCCGTTGACTCCCTTACTCTTCTCAATCAAGTGGAGTACAGGAGTTGACAGGAGAGTGATCAATGGTCGACCGATGCATCGATCGCCACAGCGTCAAGTGTAGACAAGCCCTGAGTACATCCTGGCTTATTTGTTTTTCCTTTTCACCCTTAAAGGTTTTCCTGTTGCAATTGTTTGAGAGTTTTTCTTACCAGTCTGATAATTTGGTTGGATTAGTAACCTAAAGAAACTCTGCAATAGAGCTACCTTTAGAATGAATAACCTCCCGTGTTCTGGAATGGGGAGTGTTATCCCTTCTGATCCAAAAGGAATCCTCTGCAGCTGTCTCCATAGACTGTTCTCTGTGAGGCCAACACTGCTCCATCAGCGACTCTGATGTCACTCACTTCTGTAAATTCCCAGCTCAGCCACAGATGGTTGGGTGACTCCGGTAGCTGCTGCCTTGTCTTTGGGAGTGTACTCCAGAAAGCAGTGCCGACTCTTCTCACCATCTCCTAGCCTAACTTGGTAGTGCAGGGAGTCTCTTGCCTCGTGTGCCTACTGCAGCTAACGGTGCCAATGTGTTAATTAGTAGACCCTTTGCTAGAGAGCTGGGCAGCATTCCTCTAAATCCTTACCCAAATCACTGCTGGCAGGAGGCGGCACACCAGTCCCATCACCCTGTTCAAATGATGGAATTAATGTGACACTCTATTTCATACAAACCAGTGTTCCCTTGCGTGGGGCAGCAGAAACAGTCCTGTGTGAGGAGGTGAGTCTAACACCCAGTTTATGATCAGCTGCTTTCCTTTCTCTGCAGGCTGGTGGTGAATGTGCCTGTCTCATGCTTTCTCCTTGAAGCCATGGGGAAGGACAGTAATAGTTCAGGATGACTCTTGTTCATGTTGATGTGGTTGCTAGAGTGACCTTGTTCCCCCCACATATGTCTGAGTTTAGTGCCCCTGCAATACAGTTGGCTCAGGTGAGGAATGGGGTGCAAGGGACTAAATATGATCCTGAACTCTGATGTGCTGGTCATTGTGCCAGCCATCCATGGCCCCCATTTCTATATGATGCTCTTTCTCACTTCTCCCAGGATTGCATTTTTCTGGCACCAGCACTAAAGGTACATGTGAACCTCCACTATCTCTGGGCACAAAAAGAGCAGAGGATTTATCTCCTTTATAGCATCTCTTGCCACAGCAGATCACAGCTCTGCTGCACAGAGCACTTTCCTGCAGGGGCAACAAGGAAGGACAGAGTGAAACCAGCTAGGATTGCATCAGTTTCACGTTGCTGCTGGGCAAGCCACAACAGATGCAGTCCTAACCCTATGGTAGGGAGTGCAGTGCATTCTGTGGCCTGGAGTCTTTGTGTAGAGGATGAATGTAGCTGCCATCTGCTCCTTGTAATGCCGATTAGCATGGCCCATGATAATGCAGCCCTGCATGCCTGTTTCTGGGATGTTGAATGTGTAGTCTCTGATTTAGCTCCTCTTTTTACAAGAAAGCATTCTTCTAAATAAACCTGGGGAATGAATTCTATTCACAATTACTTCTGCTGGCTTAGCTGCATTCCCTGATGTATTAAAGCAATTTAACCATCCTCTTGGTAACTGGAAAGTTTGTCTTGCTTTCTGAGGACCTGCTGTTTGTGGATGGAGTTATATTTGGGTTCATTATCTTTGCCAGTAACAAAAGAGCATTAACCTATGGTTGTAGGAGCAGCCATTTCACAAAAAGACCATTGCAGCAGTTGTTGCTAGGGCAACAATAAACCAGGTTTCCATTTTCTGGTCCAGTGAAAATTTCACACAGCTGTAATAAAGAAAAGAAAGTTTTGCTGAGGCAAGTGACTGTCAAGTGGCAAGGCACAGTGCCAGGTGGTTTGGTGCTCATTCATTTCCGCTTGGGATTGTTAACCCTTAGCCCTACCTACTTGAGTAACTTTGACATGGAAATGTGTCCCTGACATTGCTGACCTTCTGAAGGCCTCCAGCAGTCCTGGTGACTGGCCATTACAAAGTGGCTAGGAGTTCCTCTGATTGAAAGGCAACATGTTGCAGGCCAGGCTTACAAAGTTGGGGCCATATGCATGCCTTGATTCAAAGCAGAGCTCCCACTGATAACAGATGGAGGTTTGCACAAAGGATCAGGATGCAGAACGATCCTTATGTGCCTGGTAAACTCGGGAAATATCATAGGTACTTGGAGGCCAACTGCTATTTCTGCTGTTTGTGTTGGCAGTTGCACATGGGATTAGCTGACGTGGATGCAACAGCTGCAGTAGTTATCGGCACATACTAGGTACATGGTTGCGAACCCACATTATTTGATGATCTCTCTTTTAGTTTCATTAGGCCTTCAGTCCCTAGCCAATTGAGATGAATGTGGTAGCTCGCATCTGTTGTCTCCGGCTGCCTGCAGACTCAGGAATTTACCACCACATCAGTTACTTGGGTCATTTTTGGAAGGCTTCCTCTGCAGCCATAACAACTAGAGACCTACCTTTCAGTGTGACACTAGATGAATGGCTCGAGCTGGCTGTGTTTGGCCCACAGGGCAGGCATTCAACAATAGTCCCGACCCACCCCGTCTAACAATATCCCGTGCCCCATAACAATACCCCCGACCCACCCCCAACTGCTGTGCTGGGCATTCAGTAACTTGAGTTTGATGGATTTCTTGGTTGTGTCCATTGACTTCTCCTTTTTGTTTACTGAGAAGACTTATCTTGATGGGAGAAGAACTATAGGACCTCTACACAGGTGTGTGGCACATGTTCTCTCGGAATGTGGCGTTCTCTCCTGCGCAGTCAGCATACCACAGCTGGTAGGGTAGTGGCACCTGAGGTAGGGTATTTCACACTGTGCTGTGTCACTCCTGTGATTAAATATTGCTCATGTTGTTTTCACTTAGGTTCAGTGAATGAAAACCAGAGGCCACCCAACTCGTATAACGGGGACTTGAATGGGCTGCTGGTGCCAGACCCCGTTGCAGCTGGAGATGGAGCTCCCCTGGCTAAACCAATGCTCCGAACTGTTCCTCTGGGAACCCTGCAAGAGAAGCAAGTCATGTAAGTGTTTCCCAGGGAGGGCGGAGGCTGAGCATTGGTAAGGGGAAGCTCAATCTGATTTTGGCTCTGATGAGAATGGGACAAACCCAGTTCTCAGCTGTGAAAATGAGGTTGTGAGCAATTCAGCAGCCAATCCTGTCTCGTCAGACGACCCGTGTCCATGTTTTTACTGGTCAGTGGGGAAAGGAAGAGTTCTGATGCTGAGTAATTCCCCTGATCGGCCTTGAGCAGTAGGGCCTGCTGCATAGCAGGAGTGAGGAGCATGGGTGGAGCTGTGTGGGGGAAGGAGGAGCAGTGTGTGCTGCAGGTCAGGATTAAGGAGCATCAGCAGAGCACTGTGACAAGTTCAGGACTCATGTCATGGGGGAGCCAGGGATCAGCAGTCTGCATTGGCAAAGGTATCAATGGAAACTTTCCCATATATGGAGACTTCAGCTAGCCCATGCCCTCTGTCACTTGCATTATTAACTCTGAATTTTTCAGACTCTGTTTTCAGGTTTCATGCAGCAGAAAAGCAGGTCAAGTGACTACTTGACACTCCACTAAATAGGAGAAATAATTAGGTGTATTTGTGAATATACACAAATATGTGTTAATTAGACAGCAAGGCGTGTCTGTGCATAGAGGATCCAAGCCTATTTCTCCAAAACGTGAGTGACATCATAGCAACACAAGAAGTGCTCCTAGGAGCAGCCCATTGGTCTATGCGCTCTATCTAGTACCCTGCCTCCTGCATTGACTCCTCAGCATTAGGCTTTCTTGCCTGACAAGCTTATAGTTTGGCTTTCTGAAGACTAGCTGTTCGGCAAGTTCCTTGTTTCTGAGCTGTTGCTGGGGGAATTGCAGCATGTTTCACGGCCAGGGTTAGTTGCTTGGTTGGCATTGGGCCAGCTGCATCGTGGAGATATTTGGAGTGTGGCCCAAAGTAGCTCAGAGTAAATCTATCATTTGGAACAGGAGAATGGATAACTTGGCTATGAGAGAGCTCTTTGGCGGACTTGAGGAGGAGAAAGCCAGGCCTCTGTGCTTGATTCTGCCAAGGAGCAGCCTTTTAGATGAATGAAGGGCCCTCTTTGGTACTAATCTTCAGTGTGCACCCTGGAAGCTGCCCAGAAGTCTCTCTGAGTTATGGATTAAAATGGCTACCAGCAATACCTGTGCTGGGTTCCCCTCTCCCGGTCTCAGAGAGGCCAAGTGTGTGAGCTGAGCTCTCTCTTTCTCTTAAAAGCTGCCTTTCTGGAGATGACAGCTCCACCTGCGTAGTGATATCGGCAAAAGACGTGGAGATTGTGGCCAGCAGTGACTCTAGCATCACCAGTAAGGCCAGAGGGAGCAACAAGGTAAAGGGGAGGGTGTATCTAACCTCTGTACCCCGTCCCCGCAGTATCTGTGCACCCCCCATGGAGCGACACACAGAAATACCTCTCTTTCTTCCTGGCTTGGAGGAGGGAAAAAGCTTGTTTGGTTATAGGGGTGTTTGAAGAACTTACTGAGGGACAGCTGAGTCAGATGAGGTTTGCATGTAACCCTGACTGTGCTGGGGCCTGTGCTCCTGTGTTTCTCTTGCAGGACTGAGTTCTGTAGTCAAGAGCTAGCTCTGGGAAGTGCCCTTTCCTTAACTCACAAGTCTCCCCTATTGGCCAGTGGTTTCCTTGGTCCAGTGAAATGTAGCTGCTGTGGGAGGTCACGGAAGGAGAGGTGCCTTCTTGGGTAGCTAGGGCCACTCCCAGGGAGGCTTTTGAATGAACTCTGTGCTGAGGGCAGAGCACCAGCATATATTTCTGGCCACCTGTGTTGCTCAGCAGAATCTCTGCTACGCTTTGCATCACTTAGAGCTTTTCCAGAGCCTGTGGCTTCATGCCTAGCTATGAGCTGCAGTTATGGAGCATGTGGGTCCCCTTGGCCACCTCTGGTGTGACAGGATGGGATGGAATCTGCCAGGCAATCTCACATGGAAGTGAGTGTGTTTGCTGCCGTGACTCTCCTAGTCCCTCTTAGTTCCTTACTTTGCACCTCCTGCAGGGATGGCTCTTACCAGGTTGGGCCAGGCCTCTCTGTGTGAGCCCTTTTTGGATCCCCAAGAAGGGAATCCTGAAGCCAGGGTGAATCTGCCCCCACCCCAGGGACTGAATGGTGCCTTTATCCCAAACACCCTTTTCGCTGACTTTTAAGTGGGATCCCAGACTTGGCCTCAGTCCCTTTGCTAGCATCATTCCACAATAGAGCATCATAGTGGCAATCACTCCAGTGTAAACAGCGTTCCTCCCTGCAGGAGTAGGGACTCTTCTGCAGCTTCACTAGAAGTCTCTTCCTATGTTCAGGGCTGTAGTGCCCCTGCTTCGCTCTGAAATCCCACTGTGGAATGGCCAACTGCCAGCCAGAGCATTACCCTTCTCCCTTGTTTGGTGACTTAATTGCAGATATTTGTTTCTTTCACTTTGCTTCAGCTGGTCTTTATTTCTTTCGTCCATCTAGGTAAAAATACAGCCAGTAGCCAGGTATGACTGGGAGCAGAAATACTACTATGGCAACCTGATAGCTGTATCAAACTCCTACCTGGCATATGCCATTAGAGGTGAGGACCAGTTCCTGCTGCTTCATGTGATCTGTATTGGGCTCCTCCTGCGTATTTCAGTTGTTACCAGTGCAACCTAATGCTAGCTCACCGTTTCCGGTTCCCATGTTGGGGGCATTATTGTGGGTCAGGTGGACTTGGGAATAGGGATGGGGCTGGAGCAACAGGAATGGGTGGATTGAAACACTAAGAGTTGGGTTCAGCCCATGGGGCAGGAAGAGTCATTGGAGTTAGAAATCTGAGACCGAAAAAAGCCCCAGTGGAGACAGGGAGGAGCATGAGGGTGAAACTGAGAGATTGTACTGGGATTAGTTCTGTCCCTAAGAGCGGACACTTTTCCAGGAAAAGGGGAGGAGGTGGGATGTGCCCTGCAGGACGGGTGCATTGAAACCACAAGATTCAGTAAAGCTTGGGAATAGTGTAGGGAGCTGCACGCTTCCAGGCTAGCATGAAGGGAAACTAGGACGTGTTTATGTGAATTAGTCGCTGCAGATGCTGCTCCTGTCACTCTGCTCCCCCAGGGTTAAGAGCTGGGTCCTGTTTGCTCTGGAGGTGGGGCTGTGTGAAACTGAAGGGAATCAAGCAGCCATGCCAGAGCTGGGAATTCATAGAGACCTGATTCTATCCAGGGGACCCCTTCTGCTGTAAACAAACCTTTCTCCCTGGATAAGGACAGATACTCCTTGAGGACAGAGAGCAGCACAGACACATAGGATGAATTGATTTGCTTTAATTAAGAGCAGTTGTGTCATTTAAGATAAACTTTAGAAGAAATAAGCTCCCAAAAAGGCAGGCACATTGCGAGGGTGTGGTACTGGTGCACTTTACAAGGAAAGATCAGCTTCTGCAGAACATGTGTAACAGGCCTCTGATCATAGCTGATCATCTGCAAGAGTGACATCTCGTTGTGCCTGCTCTGTGGCCTTTCTCTCTGCCCTCACCCATCACCTGTTGGGATGGGCATGCTGATGGAGCTTGTCAGTGTGCCTCGATACTGTCTGTTGGCCAGCAGGGATGCTGAAAACTGGAAGGTAGTTGCTGAGGTCAGAGGAAATCCTGTGAAGAAAGAGCCTGACAAGCTTTGGCTTCTCTCCTTTGTGTTCTCCTTTATAGGTGCCAGTAATGGCTCTGCTATGGTGCGGGTACTGAGCATCAGCACTGCCGAGCGGACCTTGCTGAAAGGATTCACGGGCGGCGTGGCAGACCTGGCTTTCGCCCATCTCAATTCCAACCAGCTGGCCTGCCTCGATGAGGCTGGCAACCTCTTTGTCTGGTGCCTGGCCATGGACAATGGGAAAATCCAGTATCTTATCGGAATAAACTCTGTGGGAGTATTTGTGTAGCAGCAACACACTGATGCAACAACAAAGCTGGGCTCAATTTCAGGGCCTTTACAAAGGGACACTTTATCTGGTTTCCCTCTGTGTTTATCTCCTGTTTCCCTTAGAGCTTGGCAGGCAAAGAGCCTGGGTAGTCTTGCTCCTTCCATTAAGGATCACATGACAGTGAATGAGAGATGATAGAACGGAGATAGGCCCCACGGGCCTTGAAAGTGAAGATGAGCAGTTTATGTTTGAGACAATGAAGAGGGGACCAGTGGAGGGATGCAAAGAGAGGGGTGATATGTTTGTGGCAGCATTCTGAATGGGTCTGAGCAGGGCAGGGTTGAATTTGTGAAGGCCAGAGGAAATAATCAAGATACAAGATGATGAGAGACTAGACAAGAGTTTGAGCTGTATCTTCAGACAGGAGTAACTGGCAAAGAGGGGTTTCACCCAGGAGCCCCATGAACTCCTGGCTCGCCCACGCCTACTGCTCTGTGTTGCCATCTGGATCATGTTAAAAGTACACTGGCCTACAACTGTCTGGTTCTATCTATTTTTTTTCTGCTTCCATGGCTCTGGGAAAGAGGGCTGGGATGCTTATCCCAAAGCCCATCTTTATTGCTTTTTTTGGTCTGCTTGAAGTGAGTCACTGGATTTTAGTGTTGTGAACCTCTTCCTTTCCTGACAGATATGAGTACATTTCCCAATGTACCTGGGAAACATTATTGTATACAGGAGGGTCACAATTTCCCAGCCTTATTGTTGATGTGTATAACTACTTCAAAATGAGGAGTGAAGGTGGCCGATGGCATATTGTGATTATTTAAAGTTCTACATGTAGGTATATGAATTGGATCACTCTGTGTGATTGGGATGGCCTTCATGCATCTCTTTCCATTGTTTTTTCAAGCAATACCACAGTGCTGGCTGAAATAATAAAGCCAGAGCCAACTCCAGCCCTACAAAACTGAAAACGCTTAGAATTTCTCTAACGTGCAACTGTGACCCTAATCTGTTTCTCTGCTGTGTCCATCTATCCATTCTTGTATGCAGACAATAAGTGAAATTTACAAGGATCTAAGTGTCACTTGTAAATGTCACTTTCTTGCCAGTGGAGGTAAGCCGACCTACCTCCCCGACCAAGGTTCTTGTAACTGGTTTCTGTGGCTAGTAATTCAGAACTAAAAATCACTAATTGTTTTAGACATCACACAAGGATCCACCCTGAGAGGATTATATCTGAACTCTAGTAACAGCCAGAACTGTGTGTCTTCCTTAACGTGGTGATTAGAGAGGAGATCTTGGTGAACATAAAACGACCTGAGGGCACCCCGCTGAACAGCTTCCGGAGAATCATATGGTGCCCCTTCATCCCAGACGAGAACGAGGAGAGTGGTGAAGAGGGCAGTCAAACGTTGGCATTGCTGCACGAGGACAGGGTAAGGAGGCCTATGGGTCTTACTTGAAACGTTATCCCCTATTATAATCCCAAGAGAGACTGTAATCCTCCTCTGGGTCCCTGTATTGAAATGTGGGTATGGTCACATGATGGGAATGTAATGGTTACGGACTATGCTGAATAGCAGAACCCTCCCATGTTAATGAACCGTGTGTTCAGGAGAGGCCGGAGGCTAGAATAGCAATGAGGGTGCTGCAGGCATGTGATAAGATATATTGGTAACGCTTATGCCTCTTCCTGATTTCTAGCCAGTGTTGTTAAACTTTCACTATTGTGAACACAAAACAGAATTCAGACTCTGGTGCCTTTGTAAAATAAATGGGGCCTTCTGCTGGATTCTGCCTTTCCTGTCACTTTGATTACAGTAAGCAGATCTCTTGCTGACACAGCCTGCATAGCGCATATGGCACTGTTCATAATAAAAATGTTGGAAAACTGCAATTATATTGAGCACCTAAAGTGTGCTCTGAGGTGTGCAGGCATGGAAATCCATGGCCTCTTCCCCCAGGAGCAGAGTCAAAGGGGACAGAAGTGACATTAGTGTAAGGGTCCTTGTGTTCCAGGTTTGTTGTTGAACCTAAGTGAGTATGACATGGTAGACAAACCAGACGACTCCTGTTTAGGATCATGCTGGTTTCTAAATTAACTGTGGCCTCTGAGGGTATTGCTGTGGACAGTTCTGTGAAAACCTTCACTCAGCATGCGGTGACAATCAAAAAGCAAATGCGTTTAAGCTTTGTCAAAAAAAGGCTAGAGAAGAGTACAGAAAATATTATGCCACTCTGCAGAGCAGGGGTAAAGCCTCTTCTTAAATAGGAAATGTTCAATTCTCAACACTTCTTTTCAAAAAGGAAATATCAGAAACAGAGAAGGAAACTCGGATGAGATGCATGAAATATTTCCACATGAGGGAGACTGAATACCAAACCATTTAGTTTAGAAAGCTGAATAAGTGAGCCAAAGACCATGTTCAGAGAGCCTTAAAACTGCAAAGCAAAGCATTCAAAAGTCAGGAAATGCCCAGACTAACTTTCCTCTGTGAATATGGGTTAGAAGGGTACATTAAATTACATGATTGCATTTCTCTGCCTGCTGAGTGCCCAGATCAGACAGTGAATGAGATATGGCTGTGCAGTGAATGAGGCTGGAGCCCACCATGCCCCCTGTGCACAGCAGACCACAGTGTGTGGTGAATAAGGAAGGATGATCTTGTGGATGAGGCCCTGCACTGAGTCTCTGAAGATGTGGCTTCAGTTCACACCTCTTAGATCTGTGCCAGATGCTTAATCTCTCTGGACAAGAGTTTCAGAAGTACCCAGTCGTTTGGGGTGCCTAAATTCTTAAGTGCTTTAAGGGACTCTGAAAGGACTTGATTTTAAGAAAGTCCTGCGCACCAGCCATTTGAAAAACCAGGTCTTTTTAAAGTGTGTCAAGTTAGACGCCCAAAACTTGAGGCTCCCACAATTGCAGCAGGTCACTTCTGAAAATCTTGGCCTCTAGGCCTCAGTTTCCCATCTGTAAATAGGCATAACACTTTCCTGCCTCACAGAAGCATTGAGAATAAATTCACTATGTGCTTGTTGAGAGACTCTCAAGCACTGCAGTGACGAGGTTCATCAGACTCTCATTCAGGGAGGTGCTTGAATGGTGCTCAGTGTGAAGCGTAAAAATAAACATGGACTCCTTGTGAGGAGCACTGCCTATTTTGCGCGCTGAACCAGGTGGGGCCTGGTTGGAACAATACGTGATCTGTCTTGTCGTGCATGTACATAAGGGGGCAGAAGTAAGTTTGCACGAGCAACCTCAGTTCGGACATTTCTTGCCTATTGGTTGTTCACTTTGCAGCCTTTGTGTTTTTCTAATGGAGTTTTTAAAATGGAACTTGATTGAGGGGTTTTTTTAAAAGGAAAAGCAAATGCTCAAACACATCTGCTTTACAGCATTAGAATGCTGTGTGCTGCACAGTCTTTGCCAATGACATGGAAGGAGACAGGACTCCCTTGGAGCCTTTCCTTCTTCCATGCGAACGCTCATCTGCTACAGGGAACATAAGAATGGCCATATTAGGTCAGACTAGAGATCCATCTAGCCCAGTGTCCTGTCTTCCAACAGTGGCTGATGCCCGATGCTTCAGAGGGAGTGAACAGAACAGGGCAATTATTGAGTGATCCGTCACCTGTCATCCAATCCCAGCATCTGGCAGCCAGAGGTTTAGGAAGATCCAGAGCGTGGGGTTGTGTCCCTGAACATCCTGGTTAATAGCCATTGATGGACCTATCCTACATGAACTTAATCTGTTTTTTTTAACCCAGTTATACTTTTGGCTTTCGCAATGAGTTCCACAGGTTCCTTCCTGCTGCCTGCTAATTTCATTGGGTGACCCCTAGTTCTTGTGTTATGTGAAGGAATAAATAACACTTCCCTATTCACTTTCTCCAAACACAGGTATATAGAATCAAGACTGATCATATCCCCTCCTAGTCATCTCTTTTCCAAGATGAACAATCCCAGGTTTTTAATCTCTCCTCATATGGAAGCTGTTCCCTACCACTAATCATTTTTGTTACTCATTTCTGTTCCTTTTCCAATCTATTCTCTTTTCTGAGATGGGGCAACCAGAACTGCATGCAGCGTTCAGGGTGGGGTGGCATGTACCATGGATTTATATAGAGGCATTGATATTTTCTGTCTTATCTATCCCTTTCATAATGGTTCCTAACATTCTGTTCACTTTTTTGACTGCCGCTGCACATTGAGTGCAGTTTTCAGATAACTATTCACAATGACTCCAAGATCTCTTTCTTGAGTGGTAACAGATAATTTAGACACCATCATTTTTTATGTATAGTTGGGATTATGTTTGCATTTATCAACACTGAATTTCATCTGCCATTTTGTTGCCCAGTTTTGTGAGCTCCCTTTGTAACTCTTCACAGTCAGCTTTGGACTTAGCTATCTTGAGTAATTTTGTATCGTCTGTAAACTTTGCCACCTCACTGTTTACCCCTTTTTCCAGATAAGTTAAGAATATGTTGAACAGTACTAGTCCCAATACAGATCCCTGCGGGACCCCACTATTTACCTCTCTCCATTGCGAAAACTGACCATTTTTTCTCCCCTTTTTCTGTCTTTTCACCAGTTACTATCCCTGGGAGGACCTTCCCTCTTATCCCATGACAGCTTACTTTGCTTAAGAGCCTTTGGGTGAGGGACCTTATCAAAGGCTTTCTGAAAGTCAAGTATACTATATCCACTGGATCACCCTTGTCTACATGTTTGTTTGAAGGAGGCTTAGACTGAACCATCTGGTACGGGGGGTTCAAACTTCATAGTGGATCACAATTTAAGAAAGTCAGTTTTGTGTGACTCCCTCTAGTCCATCACAGGGTCATCCATCCACTTTTCCCTCCCACTGGGGATGGAACTACAGCAACTGTGGCAACTACAGCAATTGCTTACATGGGAAACAAATATCAGGAAATATAGTGTATTTTAGTGCCATTTAGTTAATGGAAACAGGGAGAGCTAGAACCATGTGACCAGAAAGCTCTCCATGGGCCACAGTTTGGGAACAGTTTAAGCAGGTATTACTGTCAAAACTGGTGAACAGAGCACATGAGAGGAGTGGTTCAGTAGACGATTGTTACAAGGTTTGGATGAAATACAAGTTTACTGTGCAAAGTGCCACTGTCCCAGATCTGTCCTGGGCATTTCTCATGCTCCCATCACCATGGTACCTAGATGCCAATGGGAAATGTTGAAATGGAGATGCTTGCTTAGTAACTCCAGTGGGACTCTAAGAATAATGTTCATCAGTGTTGTGTCATCTTTTCTAGATTGGTACTGAATGCCATGTGTAACATGGTTATGCACTGCTCCACGAGAGCCTGCTGTCAGCTGAAGCTTCGTATTCTCACTTTCAAGAGAGGCGAATGGAATGTTGTGTCAAAAATAAGATTCTGGGTCTGAGGGATACTCACCAAAGCAGACATTAAAGGCTTGTCTGTACGAACACTTAGCTCCTAGCAAGCTGGGGGTGTGAATCTACCCTGCATTAGTCTGGTGCAGACTTGCTGTCCGTGTGTACCCTGCTGATACATATTAACAGTTTGTTACTGCGCTTTGATATAGGTCTCTTTGAAACAGGACTAGATGGAAGCACATTAACCAACTGTTCGTGTATGTCAGCAGGGTCCACATGGACCATTAGTCTGTGGCAGACTGGTGCATGTTACATTCGCACCCCTGCTTACTGCAAACTAAATGTTCATGTAGAGAAGCCCTCAGAGTGGATTCCTTGGATAGGAGTCTCATCTCCAGTCTGCTGCTAGATAGGGTCTTATGGACCATGCTCAGCACTGATCTAATAGATGGAGTAACCCACACATCAGTGAAGTGCGCAGATGGCACGGAATGGGAAGAAGCTGTGAACAAGAAGTATGACGGAGAACTAATCTAGGGCTAGAGAGACTAGAAACACAGACAGAAATTAATGTGAGACACAAGCAGGTGGGGGAATGCAGCTAATACATCAAGGGAAAAATAAACACTCTTCCTCTCTAGAGGAATTCCTCTGGAAAGCAACAACACCAAATGGCCCTTAGGATGGCAGAGGGCAGCAAGCAAAGCACGGCTCTGCAGTGCGGTAGGGCAACGAAAAAGCGAATGAGGCTTTGGGCTGTATGTGCAGAGGCATCGTGACACTGTCCTTTTAAAACAGCTAAATCCATAGAGCTTGGCAGTGAAGGGAATATAATAGTTGAGGGATGGGAAAGCCAAGAAGGAGAATGAGTGACCCATAGAGTATAATAAAAACAGCGGGATTAAGTTACTGGGAAAATAAAGGCTTCGTATCTGGAGAAATATTTCACTAGCAGAGAGTTGTCAGGCTACAAAGGAAAGGGGTGGGAATCCACCACTTGGGACACTACTAGTGCTGCCTAACTGTAAAATGTAAAGTAGGGAATAATCCTGGTGGGCCGGATGGGGTGGACTAGGCCAGTCTTTCTGATTCCTGTGCTTTGGTGTCTGCTTTTCCCACGTAGTATGGTGGTTAAGTCCCCGTTGCTAAAAGAACCCTTCTTAAGCACTCAAGTCGGTTACGCTGAAAAACCTGATTGATTTCCAAAGTCGTACTAGTTTAGCTGATATCCAGGTTCTTCAGTCACAGCAGCAATGAGAAATCAGAAAAGGAACTGAATGTCTGGCTACTGGGGCTTCACTGCATCCAAATCTTCCCCCATGCACAGTGCTGAGGGGGAGCAATCTGCCCATGCACGCAGGGCAGTCAGAAACCTGGGCTGCTTGAGTCTGATGTTGTCTTGCCCACCACAGATGTCAGGGCAGAGGGCACCATCTACCCTATATAAGGGGCACCTGTGCTGAGGATTGTCCCCTTACCCTGCACCCTCTTTAGAGTCCCTGCACTAGGCTGATAGGTTCTTCTGACTGATGCTCTGCAGGCGCTGAGCACCACGCAGGGATATGGGACCAAACTTGGGTTCCCCTACATGACAAGGCTTTTGTTGCCCCTGAGCCTCTGAGGCTGCTGCAGGAGGCTGGATGCACCATTGCCGTGCCCAAAAGCTGTTCTGTGTTTGCGTAGTTCTGAGTGAATATATTGCATGGGGGCCCAGTGCTGCACTGGCCAGAGGTGGCAGCTGGACGAGAGGGTTCATGGCAGCTGTGACTGTTGGAAGGAGCTGGGGAGGTTTCAGGCACTGGCCTGCAGGCGTGCACCTGTACTCATTTCTCCTCGTTCTCCTCCAGGCAGAGGTTTGGGATCTGGATATTATCCGAGCCAACAACAGTTCCTGGCCGGCGGAGGTGACGAACATCAAAGAGGGCTTCATTGTGGTGAAAGGCCACAGCACGGTAAGAGCACTGCTGCCTGTTGTTATCTAGAGCCCTCTGTCCTCTCTGGAAGTTGGGTTCCCTCTGGTGGATGATCTTCTCAGAAGAGCAGTGTGGGGACAGGTGAGTCACTGACACACCAAAGCCAATCGCTGGGGCACTCTCCATGTCATTTTCAGTCTCTGTGGCATATCTTGAACCATTAGCTCCCTCAACTTACTGAGTTGGACTGTTACCCATCTTAAATAAAGATGATGCAGCCCTGGGCTGCTGTCAGTGACTTAATGTTGAATGAACGTCTCTGCCACTGCCGAGCTGCTGAGTCATCTGTCTGGCATTACTGAACATTGCAACATAAACACCTACGTTCATATCGCTTGATGAAATCAAAGGCAAGCAGGGCTGTGATCAAGTCCTTAGCTCCTTATGCCCTTGGATCCTCATATGCATTGCCTGTGGGGCTGGTAAAAGCAGGAATTCCAGGAGAAAGACGCCTGCCATGCCTTTCATAATGGAGAGGCTGGGCTGTCACTTCTACAGTCTGTCTGTCAGGACAAGCTCGTTTGCATCTTGAGGCTGCGAGTCACTTAGCAATATGGTGGGGACACAATCGTTCCTTGAAACACAACAGTGTTTAATGGTTCAGCGATTTTCAGGAGAATCCGATTTTCCTGCAGTTTCTTCTTACGGGCTTAATGGGCATTTCTGCAAACGTCAGAGAGAGAGACCAGTGAGCCTGCATCTCAAAGCAACCCTAATTTTTGTTACAGCCAAAAGCCACCTCTGGAGAAATGTTGTGTTGGCCCATAAATGCTTTGGCTGCTGCAGACAACCAAAGGACAAATTATTTACCCAATGGCTCTTGTGGAGCATGGTACTTAGTCCTTTTGTGTGGATCTCTGTGATTACCTTACAAGTGTGCGACTTACCAGGTAGATCCTCAAAGGTCAGCTGCTCTGGGGGTGTAAAAAGGCATTCAGGCTCTTTGGCTTTTGCCTTCTCAACAGCAGCATCTCTTCTGATGCTCTCACACTTACCTTTCACCTTCTCAGACAGAGTGGGGGAACTATGACAACAGGAAGGATAAGAATCTACATGTAGGAAAAGTTATGAACTCAGTATGGAGAGTGAAACCATTAGAATCTAGAAAGGAGTAACAATGAATAGTTTGGTTTCACTCTCCATACTGAGTGAAAGGTGAAAAGTAAATAAAACAGCATCGCTGGGGAAAGTAAATGAGCATTGTACAATTTCTTCGAGGGATGGTACACGTGTATTCCACACGTGGGTACACATGCGCATCATGTGCCTGAGATCTTTAGAAAGCCGTGTCCATTGGTCTGCACATGCACAGTTGTTCTCCTTGTGCTCTGAACCGAGGGCATAAGGGGTGTTGCAGACCGGGACCTCTCCAGTTCCTTCTGACTGTCGCATGGCCTGAGTCAAGAATCTTCTGTGTCCACAACTGCTTACTTTGACTGCTTCAGTCTGTGAATATTGTAAATAGTTTCAGTATTCTTTTAGTCTTAAGTATGAGTGTAGGTCGGTAGCTGTTTTTCCCCCCACTTCAGGGAAATGCTGCCCAGGAGACTAGGATTAGGCCCAGAGTACCAGGGTTTAAGAATTGCGTGTCCTGCCCCTGCTCCTTTTCAATGAGCAAGGAACACCAACACTGCCTTTACTGACTAGACTAGGCTCACATCTCAGCTAAGTGCAGTATGTGCTGCTCGTTCCCTCCCGGAACTCATGAGGGTCGAGAGCGAAGACTTACTAAACATCTGGAGAAGGCCATGAGACCCCACTCAGATCCCAGCTTGGGAGACACCCCCCACTCTACATCAGCCTCAATTAGCAGGCAGTGCCCTTCAAAGCACAAGCTCGGGAGTTGAGGACAAGACTTCCAAGCCTAAGGAGAAGGCTTCTCATGAGAGTAAGGAGCACTCTCACAAGCATAGAGACAAGTTCTCGCTTCCAGAGCTGACCTGAAGAAAAGAGATCCCTCCTCAACTCCTCAGAGTCAGGGGAGTCCTCTCACACGGGTCCTAAAGATTTAGTCCTGAGTAAATCTCCTCAGCAGGAGAAAGTTGCACAAAGGAGCACACATTCGTCGTTTCTGAGTCCAGTGTGCAAACTAAAGATAGACATCCACCTTCAACATCTAGATCAGACTATGTGCCAATATCATCATGTCCCCAGAGGGATCCGACTTCCACTGTTACCAGAGAAGCACTGGATCCGATGGCTCCACCAATTGACTCACCCTGTACCCTGGGGCAGTCTGAGACCTACGTTTCCCCAGAGGAAATTTTTGCTCTCCTCTGTCCTCACTCCCATTTCCTCTTTATTCAGACACACAGTTACTCCCATGGAAGAAGCTACTCTGAGGGCATAGAGCCGCTCTCCTTTCCCACCCGCGAGCTCGAGTACCCAGCCATTGGTATTGTCAGCTTCGCTGGTAGATTAGGATTCAGCTTTTTCATCTGATGAGTCAGAGGTTCCAGAAGAGGCCCCTAGCCTGCCACTCAGAAACGGGGCTGGACAGAAGCCCTAGGAGATGAGGGTTCTGTTCACTGATCAGATGACTTTGCAAGAGACAGGTGGTACCCAGTGCTATGGGATCCTCCTCAGCTGGCTGATCCTTTATGCTGGTGTTACTGGTTCCCGTAGGATCTCTACTCTAGGCAGCTGGGATCACTACATGAGCCTTACTTGCCATTTCTTGGCCAGCACCAACTGGCCCCATCAGAGTTTACGGAAGACAAAGTTGAACCGGATCCGACTAGTTCAACTGTTCTGGAAGCAACTCCATCAACTTCCCCAGATGAGGCAGTTACCCAATCTCCATCTGACACCTACAGGCAATATCAGGAGCTCCTTCAAAGAGCGGTGTCTGAGCTCCAAATGCAGCTCGAAGAAGTTGAGGAGCCCCTATGTAGATTGGTTTCAGAGTAGCAGCCGTGTTAGTCTGTATTCGCAAAAAGAAAAGGAGTACTTGTGGCACCTTAGAGACTAACAAATTTATTAGAGCATAAGCTTTCGTGAGCTACAGCTCACTTCATCGGATGCATTTGGTGGGAAAAAACAAAAAAAACAAAAAAAACACACTTTTTTTTTTCCACCAAATGCATCCGATGAAGTGAGCTGTAGCTCACGAAAGCTTATGCTCTAACAAATTTATTAGTCTCTAAGGTGCCACAAGTACTCCTTTTCTTCTTCCTATGTAGATTGCTGGACATCTTGCAATCCACGGGTCCCAGTCGAGCAGCCCTCCCAGTTAATGAGGCCATCGTGGATCCAGCTAAAACAGTGTGGCACACTTCTGCTTCCTGTGCTCCTACCCCAAAGAGGGCTGAGAAGCTCTACTTTGTTCCATCTAAGCGGAGACAGAGTTTCTATTCTCAAATTCTCTGGTGGCACAGGGAGTCACCGAAAGATCCAGGCTGCAACACCCCTTTCAAGGTTCCTTCCCCACTCTGAACTCTAGGGTACAGATGTGGGGACCTGCATAAAAGACCCCCTAAGCTTATTCTTACCAGCTTAGGTTAAAAACTTCCCCAAGGTACGAACTTTGCCTTGTCCTCGAACCCTGTGCTGCCACCACCAAGCGTGTTAAAGAACAGGGAAAGAGCCAATTTGGAGACGTCTTCCCCCAAAATATCCCCCCTAAGCCCTACACCCCCTTTCCTGGGGAAGGCTTGATAAAAATCCTCACCAATTTGTACAGGTGAACACAGACCCAAACCCTTGGATCTTAAGAACAATGAAAAATCAATCAGGTTCTTAAAAGAAGAATTTTAATTAAAGAAAAGGTAAGAGAACCACCTCTGTAAAATCAGGATGATAAATACCTTACAGGGTAATCACATTCAAAACATAGAGGATCCTTCTAGGCAAAACCTTAAGTTACAAAAAGACACAAAAACAGGAATATACATTCCATTCAGCACAACTTATTTTACCAGCCATTTAACAAAAGGAAATCAAATGCATTTCTAGCTAGATTACTTACTAAATTAACAGAGTTTCTGAGACTGCATTCCAGATCCGTTCCTGGCAAAAGCATCACACAGACAGACAGACACCCTTTGTGTGTCCCCCCTCCAGCTTTGAAAGTATCTTGTCCCCTCATTGGTCATTTTGGTCAGGTGCCAGCGAGTTTATCTTAGCTTCTTAGCCCTTTACAGGTGAAAGGGTTTTGCCTCTGGCCAGGAGGGATTATATAGCACTGTATACAGAAAGGTGGTTACCCTTCCCTTTATTTTTATGAGAACCCCAAAACTGCACCCTTGGACAAGGTGCCTGCCATACAGCTCAACCTCCTAGGGAGAACGGTCTTCTCTGCCTTTCTCCAATTTAGAATTTCAAATGATCAGGCCCTTCTAGCTAAATATGACTTCATTAATTATGCAACATTGTTGGATTTTAAGGAAACACTCCCTCAGGAAGATAGAATTCAGTTCCAGTCCTTGCGTGATGAAGGAAAATTAGTGGTCAAAACACTCTACAGGCTGCAGTAGATGCTGTGGACACAGCATTCAGAGAGATGGTTACAGCCATTGTGCCGAGGAAAGATTCCTGGTTACAATGCTCAGGTTTCCCTAGAAAGGTGCAGAGTACCATTCGAGATCTGCCCTTTGATACAGTTAACCTGTTCAGTGATAAGATGGATGATTCCTTCCACACTCTGAAGTACTTGAAGAAATGTTTTGTTCTCTAGATATCTGTACACCTGCTCTGAAGAGGCAGCATCACAGCGCAAGACACCTCAACAATTTTACTACTAATGCTCCCAGGAATCATCAATCAAACAATAGAGGTTCAAAGATCCAGGTACACTGCTCCTGCAACATCTACTGCCACAGCTCACTCTAACTCACAGCCAAGGGATTTATTTTGATGGGACTGTTGAGACCCACATCCCTTTATTGATGCCACATTATCCTGTCCCTCAGTTTTTTGGAGGCTTCCTTATCCAATTTGCCCACATTGGACAGCTTTAACAACAGACAAATGTGTGCTAGAAATTATTCACTACCAGGCACCTGATTGAGTTTGTCAACCTCTTCCTGGTCCATTTTCAGGGACCAATCTCACAAGGAAATTCTGTGTCAAGAAGTGGACACCCTTCACCACCAGGGAGCCACAGAGGAGTTCCATCTCAACTTGAAGGGAAAAGATTTTACTCCCCATACTTCTTAGTCCCCAAAAAGAATGGGGGATGGAGACCAATTCTTGACTCATAGACTCTAAGGTCAGAAGGGACCATCATGATAATCAAGTCTGAACTGCACATTGCAGGCCACAGAACTTCATCCATCCACTGCTGAATCAGACTCCTAACCTCTATGCCAACTAACTATAATTATCTAAAATTCTACATGGCATCAATAATCCCCTCTCTGGAAGATGGCACCTGGTTTGCTGCTCTTGACATGGAAGATGCATAATTTCACATAGACGTTCACTCATCCCTCAGAAGGGTCCTCAAGTTCTTCCTTTGTCAAGACCATTATCAAGTCAGAGCTCTTCCATTCCGGCTAGCTACGACACCCAGAGTCTTTATAAAGGTCTTTTCAGTGGTGGCAGCTTGGATGAGGAGAAACTAGTTTACCATCTTCCCATTCCTCAGCAGCTGGTTTCTGACAGGCAGATTGTACAAGGAAATCCAGTTTATCAACCGATTCCTGCTCCAGCTACTAACTTCCATAGGAATTTGTGTCAACAATGAAAAGTCCACTTTGACCCCACAAGGTCCGTAAACTTCATAAGAGCAACCTTGGACTTGACTACAATGCCTATCTACCTATAAAGAGATTCCATGGCATGGGGCGATCTCGTATAAGAGGTCACTCACTGACTCCAGTCAGAACTTGCCCTTTCCTTCTTCAGCCGCATGGCCTCATGCGCATACAAGATGCCATTTGCCAGGCTCCATCTCCGTTGGCTGCAAACCTGGCTTCAGTCCATCTACTCACCAGAAAAAGTCATCAACAATGTCAAAGGAACAATTCTGGCCTCTCTCATCTGGCAAATAATGCCGGAGAAAGTTTGAGTAGGGGCTCCTTCTCCACACCAACACCCGAAGTGACTATCATTACCAATGCCTCCCTCTTAGGTTGTGGAGCTCATATTGGATGATCATACTGCACATGGCATGTGGACCTCTCAGGAGTCCAGGATCCATATCAGTTTACTGGAACTCAGAGTGGTCCATCGGGCCAGCAATACTTCCTTCCAACTCTTCCGATCTCTGCACATTGTCGAACAATATGGTGACTGTTTTCTATATAAACAAGCAAGGGGGGGATAAGATCCCTCCTTCTGTGTATAGACAGTTAACCTCTGGAATTGAGGTATCAGATATCTTGTAGTCCTTTCTGAAGCATGCTTACGAGGGCTGCAGAACTCCCTAACAGACAGCTTCAGCAGACATTTTTCTACAGACCAGGAATGGGAGAGTCAGAATTCAGTCCTGAACAAGGTCTTCACCTCTTGGAAAATGCCATCTTAGGCCTCACAGATGAACAAAAAACTTCCCCAGGGCAGCGCTAGGCAGCGGCTCAAAGGGAGACTCTTCTGCTACAATGGAGGGATCACTCCAGGTCTGCTTTTCCTCCCATTCCATTCATACCACAGGTCCTGTGGAAAATCCATTACAACAGGGCTCAAGTCGTCCTTATTGCACCCAACTGGCAGAGACTGTTCTGATTCACAGACCTATTGAGACTTTCAGCCTGTCCACCCATCAACATTCGACCACTTCTGGGCCTGCTAATGCAACACAACGGCACCTTTCTGGGCTGCCATTCTGGGACCATTGCAACTCAAGACCTGGTATTTGGATGGACATCAAGATACAGAGTGTTCATTTTCCAGGGCAGTTCAATCCATCCTCAACCAAAGCTGGAAGGGTACTACGAGGAGATGCTATTCAGCCAAGTGGAAGCAATTCTCCTCTTGGACACACCACCAGTTATCTCCAGAGTCCACTGGGATCCCTGCTTTTCTAGAATATCTACTTACCCTTAAAACAGTTGTTCTCAACTTACAGGCCGCTTGAGGCCTAGTCAACACACAACTGTGGGCCATGTGACATCCTCAGGGCCATGCAGGTAGTGCATATATTGTGTGGATGTGGTCCACATAACACACAGAGAGCTGCATATGCAGCCCATAATGGTAAATAGGTTGAGAACCACTGTCTTAAGACTTTGGGTCTCTGTTAGTTCTCTGCAGATTCATTTAGGAGCAATCTGTGCTTTTCATCCCCCTATCGACAGTCACACTAACTTCACTCATCCCACAAAGACTAGATTCCTGAAGCGACTTCTTAGATCCTTCTCACCATTGGTGAAGCCCAACACCTCAATGGGACGACAACCTCATTCTTTCATCTCTCATCAAACGTCCCTTCAGTCACATGTGCTGTGTCCTACTTCTTGCTGAAAGTTGCCTTCCTAGTTGCCATCACATCAGGCAGAAGTGTCAATTAGCTGGGAGCAGGCCTACCATACACCACCTTCCATAAAGAGGAGGTCTCTCTTTGCACTCTTCCCCCTCTCCCCCCAATTCACCCTAAGGCGATTTCAGAGTTTCACAGGAGTCAAACCATCCACTTATTGATATTTTTTCTGAAACCGTATGCTTCTGATGAGGAGAGGACACTTCATTCTCTGAACATCTGAAGAGCACTGGTCTTTTATCTGAAAAGAACAAAAGCTCTTAGACACCTAGTCTTTTTGTTACCATAACAGAGGGATCTGGGGTTCAAACTGTATCTGCGCAGACTTTCTAAGTGGATCTCTGGCTACATTATCCTTTGCTACCAACTAGCTCACGTTCTCTGTCCCCCAGAGGGGGTGAGGATCCATGCCACCTGAGCACAAGCAACCTCTGTTGCAGCTCTGCAAGTCATACCTCTACTAAAGATATGTAGGGTAGCTACCTGGAGCTGCTTACACACCTTCACAGGCCATTATGCTGTGGTCCAGTCTTCTACTACAGATACAGCTGTGGGGACAGCAGTGTTACAATCAGCCATCACTTCTGTTTCCTTGCACCTACCTCCTGTATGACTACCCTTGCTAATTTTCCACATGTGGAATACACATAGGGAACATCATTCCAAGAAGAAATGGAGGTTGAGTTAATTGTAACTGGAGGTTCTTCAGGCTGTATGGTCACTGTCTGTATTCCACTACCTGCCTTCTGTCCCTCTGCTGCAGATCATAACTGGATTTGTGGTGGGAGAAAGAACTGGAGAGGCATTGGTCCGCACTGTTCTTTATATCCTTGGTTCAGAGCATGAGGAGAACTGCACATATGCAGACCAACGGACACTGCTTACTAAAAATCTCTGGACTTAGGCACATGGTGCACATGTGTATCCATGTGTGGAATACATATAGGGACCACACATCTCAACAAACCTCCAGTTACAGGTAAGTGATGCATTTTCAGTGTCAGTAACACAGGGAAGTTTTTGTAATGATTGTTTGAACATTTCCTGGGTGTGTTCTCATTATATGGAAGCTGCTTATCATGTTTTCATTGGGAGTTTCCATCAGGCTAAGTGGTGAGTACACTCTTTGGTGTAAAGGCTTAGGTTGGATCAGAATTACAGGCTTGGGTTGAGACAATTTTAATATTTTGGCTCTTTAGTTTCAAAAACTTATATATTTCTATCCACTTAACTCTTGGCACAAGCAGGAAACGCAAAGTTGATGCTGTTGTGTATAAGTTAATGATCTTAAGTAGAGATCCAAAAGATTTGGAAATAAAATTAAATGTGCTTTTAATATGTATTTCTTAAGAAAGGAGTGACATCAGATGGGGGCCTCAGTTGCCTACCAGCACAACCCACCATATTTAACTCGCTGTCTGGAAAAGGGGATTATTACCTGGGGTGGAAACATGTTGATTCTTTGTGGGGGGGATAAACCCCTGGTTACTTTCACTCTCAGGCTTATCTTTAGCACGCTGACCCATCACACTTTCTCTATATTTAAATTCTGTTTTCCTGCGGAGATATGGAATGGCTGATTTGGCTTTCCTATTCCCTTTTTAGTGCCTGAGCGAGGGAGCGCTCTCTCCAGATGGGACGGTTTTGGCCACAGCAAGTCACGATGGCTATGTCAAATTCTGGCAGATCTACATAGAGGGGCAAGATGAGCCAAGGTAACTTAAGAAGCAGAAAAGAAGGGTTGGGTCATGGAACAGAGGACAACTGGAGCTTCCCCTGACTGAGACAGAGAAGTTCAGCTCTTGGGGATTCCTTGTCTGATTCCTTCTCAGACCATGAGGAGGACCTGTAGGACTAATGTCTATACAACACTCTAGCATTGCAGAGCATTTAGAATTGCTGAGTATTGTAGGATGTGCTCAGCACTTCTAAAAATGGGGGAGGGCAGGGAATCAGTTTAATGCTGGTGAAAGGTTCTCTTGCTCTCCCTTGAGACAGAAGTCCTGTCCATAGAACAGGAACGGCACAGGCAGTGACAGAACAAATATCCTTCTACTGACCTGCTGCCACAGAAATCCGAGTGGTGGCGTTCAGTCTCCGTTATCCATTCTGGTTCTAGATGCTCCATGCAGACGCCCATCATTGTGGTATTTTTTGTGGCAAAGTCCGTTGTCCACTGCCAACTGGACTAGTTTCACACAGGCCAGCAAACTGCCATCGGGTGATAACTCTTGATCACTGCTGACTTGGGCTCAGTTCAAACCGGTGACTGAGTAATGAAGGCTGTGAATTGTTCAGAGCCCTTCTATTTCTGGTAGTTTTGGTGTACATGTCCCCTCTTCTCTCTGGTTCTCTCCTAGGTGTCTGCATGAATGGAAGCCCCATGATGGCAGGCCGCTCTCCTGCCTGCTCTTCTGTGATAATCATAAAAAACAAGACCCAGAGTAAGTCTTGGTCCTGGACTTTGAGCCACAGGGTATAGCAAACCCTCAGCTCCATGCGTTAAGACAGGATCCTTGTAATTGCATTGCATTTACACACACAGCACTCAGCTATTGTAGAGCAAGCAGACAGTATTCTGTATGGAATGAGTTGCTCTCTCTGATCTGGGAGTAGTTGGGGCTCAGTGACGCAGTGCAAAATTGTCCTTTTTCCAGAGTCAGTTCTTGTGTGTGGAGAACTCACCAATGAAAGTGCTTCTAGGTAGAACGATACATTCAGGCTAGTGCTGTTGGTCAGCCTAGCCTGGCTTACTCTGTCTCAAGCTTCCATCATAGTTCCTGCTTTCTGACATTTGGCTGGGGTCTTACTGCTTCCCTAGAGAGCAGTGCCTCAGAAGGCGTGCCAGGTTGTAACCTGCCCATGGTGCAGAAACTGCCCTGGGAGTGTGGGGACATTACTGGCCAAGTTTAGCCACAAGCAGCCTCTGAGCAGTGTTCCTGCAGAAGGCACTTGCAGGGAGGGGCTACGCCTTCTGACAGCATTCCTCCCAAGACTTCTCTGTTGTGCCTTCAGGGTTCCTTTCTGGAGATTTCTCATCACTGGAGCGGATCAGAACCGAGAGCTGAAGATGTGGTGCACCGTTTCTTGGACCTGTCTGCAAACTGTCCGGTGAGTGGTAATACACCTAGACCTGCAAGCTAGGTCTCTGAGAGGTGGGGCTTAGTCTGAAGAGTCCACAGGTCCGAGCAGAACTCGGGGACCTATTAGGATCCTGGCAATATAATTACTCTGCAGGGGAAAAGGCTGTCAGTGAGCTACAATGGAGTCTATTTTAGTCCCACCTGGAGCCTCTTCCTATGCCAAATTAGCATAGTTACTGAAAGGAATGTGACAGCCTCTGCTAATGTCAGTACTGTGGTGAGCTCTGTGCCAAATGGATCTGGGTGTCCCACGCCCGGGCTTGCAGGGTTTGACCCTGAACGGCTTTACTCTGTCATCTTTGCTCAGGTCTGTAGAGCACAGATGTACCCCAAGTCCCAGGAAAGCATTCTGGAGCCTGCATATTGGACGCTTGTCTGTGTAAATAGTGACTGCTCACTTCGTCAAGTGTGGCAAGAGTTCCAGCATCTCTTCCCCTGTCGCTTTGTAGGCTTAATGTTGTATTACTGGGGCAGCTCAGGACTTGTCTGGGGAGCCAGCCAGCACCGAGAATGGCTGCCCAATCCGGTGTGCTCCATCCCCCACAAAGCATTCTGTCTGCGGGGGGATCATGAGCCCTGGAAGCAGCTCCAGCAGATGCAGACGTGAGAGCCAGCTTTGGCATCTCCCTCCTGTGACCCATGGAGTAGAACACAACTGAGTGCTGAATGGTTACCCTGTACTCCAGTAGTGGTGCGCTTTGCCCACTTGGTGTCTCAGCTGCTAGGGCTGTGTTTTAGCACACGATCCCCAGCATCCCTCCTCTTGCTAGCCTGGCATCCCCGGGTTTAGACACTTTAGGCCCATAGTTAGGGTAGATTTTGTTCTGCCAGTTCCCTCCCGTGTTTGCGTGGGGTTCATCGCTTCAGTAACTGGGGGCAGCGGAACATCTGACCGACACTTTGCTAAGCTGCTCTTAGTCAGACTGGAATGCTGTGCCATAGAGGTTTTTTGTTGTGCTAATGGTTCTCGCCTTCTGTGTATTCTCTCCTGTTGCGGAACCCAGCTTTTCCCCTGACATCTTCAGTTCCAAGAGTGTTCCCCCAAGTCTGAAAGCCTGCCTGGACCTCTCTGCTGAATTCCTGATACTGAGCGATGTGCAGAGAAAAGTAGGTGGCTCCCACTTTACTGGCTGCTTCAGCCACGCTTGGTGGAGGGAGATCGGGATTCCTGCGCAGCCACCACAACTGCAGCAGGGCTGGCTGCACTCACTGCTGAAAAGAGGCAAAGTTGGCCTGTACCATTTCATTGTAAGGTGGAGAATGGTTCTCCTGGTGCTGACTGGGTCTAACGGAGCCTTGGGCGAGGCACAGGATTAATGCTGGTGTTAAAGTAAAAATTCTCATTTGAAAAGGAAACTGACCCACAAGTGCTGTAATGGTTCGACTGAGCTCCTCAAAGCCGGGTGACTCAAGAGATACGCTCTTGGTCTATCATTAACCCCTGCGCCGCAGGGTGCCCATCTAGTGGCAGGGCTTTCAGCATGGGGGATCAGATGTACTCTGCCGTAACAGGGTGGAGGGAAAGACACTGGCTCTCTTTCATGTTTAAGCTCCTTGCTTTTAGGAGAGCAGAGAGGAGGACAGAGAGCCCAAGTAACCACTGTTTGGCAATCTAATCTAATCCATCTGGGCAGGAAGCAGTAGGTGTGGCCTGGGCCAGAGCTCAGTGCAGAGTGCCCTGAACTGGACCGGCCTGTGCCATGTGGTGAGACGTGCTTTCTCCTCCTCCCCAGGATAGCACCATGCCACCCCTGCCTGACCCACCTGCCTGCTTCCACCTCCCCATTGCTGAAAAAATCACAGTATTGGGCTAATTTCATGATTTCTGTGCCGTCCGTGAAATTATAACTTCCACAGGATTTGAGTCCTGATGTCCTGGACTGAGGTAGCAAGCCTGGATGCGCTCTGATCATTTTGTTGAAGAAGGCTGCTGGAGTTGGGGGGGGAGGAGGCAGAGTTTAGACAGTGGAACATAAGGTTTTGTTAAGCTAATTAAAACTTAATAGTGGGTCATTAACGATAGGCATCAATGGGGATGCTGCATTGGCAATTGGCAAAAATGGAACATATTGTAGCCAAATCTAGATCCCATGATGGTGGGTGACAAATACCTAGATGGGTACCTCTGTAATAGAGAGGGGCAGCTTGTGCGGACTACACTCCCCAGCATACATTGCGCCACCTGGATCCAAAGAGCTTTTCCTGGCTCAGGTAAGCTGTGTGTGGCATTCTGGGAGGTCGTGTGGGAGCTACTCCTGGGTACAAGGGGAAGGCTGGTGTTTGACTTTGTTGTAGAACTCTCTGACCACACCTGGCAGTCTGCTGCCAAAACCCCAGCGACTTGGGTTGTTGCAGGGTGTTTCTGGTGCTCTGCTTCCAGGTCCTGTACGTGATGGAGCTTTTGCAGAACCAGGAGGAGGGCAGAGCTTACTTCAGCTCCATCTCGGAGTTCCTCCTCACCCACCCAGTCCTGAGCTTCGGCATCCAGGTAGTGAGCCGCTGCCGGCTGCGGCACACAGAGGTCCTTCCAGCTGAAGAGGAAAGTGACAGCCTGAGTACAGGTGAGCAGCGAGGAGCAGCTGGCCCTTGTTTCCCAGGAAGATCTGGGGGCTGCTTCCTGGCAACATAGCCGGAATATATTAGTGAGAAATTCCCTTGAGGAGCTGGCAGTGCTGAAGAACAATACCGACCTGCCTAGAGTGGCCCAGATTTGAGGGAGGAGGATGGGCTAGGGCACAGGGTGACAGGGTTACGATCGATCGTTGGGTGACAGCTACTGGGATCCCTCTTGATGCCTCCATTTCACCCTCTGTCATGGTGCTCGGGGGAACGGAGGGAGCGTTCCCATGGAAGCTATGTGGTGTGAACGCACAGGCAGGAGGAGGCTATTTAAAGCGGGGACAGAGTCCGAAAGAGTGTGAGGGGATTTTAGAGCCGTTTCACTGATATCTGAAGTCTGAACGAGCACAAGGGAGTGCTCCACCTCAAAGCCTTTGCTGCCTGAGAGTTTGAGACCTAAGGACATGTGCAGCACCCCATGCTACAGCCCACTTTGTATTTCTTGTCTCTTTTCCAGAAGGTGTTCAGGGGGCTGGGGCTGTTGAATCGGCCGCAGGTGTGCTGATCAAGCTCTTCTGCGTCCACACCAAGTGAGTATGCGTAGGGCTTGGTACGGACAGCTGTGCGCTCTTTCCTTCCTAAAACCCCTTGGCCACCAGTATCACTAGCTGTTCTCTGCTTGCAGTGGTGGGGATGTGATCACCTACCGTTCCTGCACACATCCCTCAGTATGAAACCCACCTGGAGCAGTAGACACGGAGAGTATCCTTGGCATGGGAGGTTTTGGTCTGACTGGGTAGCGGGCTCTAGGTCTCTTCCTTGCTCCATTTAAAATGCTTCCCATGTCTTTTACTGTGGACTCTCGAGCTTTGAGCCTTTGCACAACGTGTCAGCAGCTGAACGGGTCTGCTGACTTGGGGGCCAGGACTCGTTGGGTTAGTGCTGACCTGCAATGTGGCTGCTTGGGGCTTGAGATTGGACAGCTTTCAGGTGTGGTTGGCACAGGAAGGGCTAAGATGAGGCGGGGCAGCACTGCCTGGGGATTCCCACTTGGTCCTTAGTAGGCAGAAAATACTAAAGCGCTTTCCAGGAGCAGCTGCAGGAAGGGGAATCTGTCACGGTTTATGGCTCTGTGGCTGACGCGTGAACTAACCCAGCATTTCGGAACGGTACAGGGCCCTGCAGGATGTGCAGATCAGATTCCAGCCTCTTCATAGTCCAGATATGGCTGCACCGATCCCTCCCCATGGCTCCCATGAAGATTTCGGTAAGTCCATTCAGTGGGGGTTCTGGCCAGAGCCATCTGGTGCTTTGAGCTTCCCAGCATCGTGTCTCCAGCATTGCTGACAGCGCCCTGCGAGCTGGGGATAGTGTACTCATTGGAGGTTGGAAGGGATGTTTGGGCTCCTGGCATCCTTTGGAGGATTGACTTTATCCCGAAGGCATCCTGACTGCTGAGCTGGGCATGGGAGGCCTGGCGGGTTAAAGAGATGAGGCTGAGCACAGAGCATGGGATCCTGGCAAAACAGCATGTTGAGCGATGGATGTAGGGCTTTGTGTGCTCTATAGCGCCCCCTCTGGCTGGTCTGGGGAAGGTCTTCCTCCTGGGGAAGCTGCGCTCAGGCAGGACAGGTCTCCATGATGAGGGCAGAGGAGGGATTGAAGGCTGGGCCCAGGTGAGTGTATTGCCCTCTATTGCTGCTGTGCCACTCAAACCCATTAGCAGGGAAGCTTGCGTGTGGATCACATGCCCTCCTTTGGCATGCACCCTCTTCCCTGGCAAAGGCAATGAGTCTGTTCCTCCTCCATCAGGCTGCTTCCGTGCCCTGACTGTGACAGCCGTGGGCTTTCCAGTTCTGTTCTTGGTGCCTGGGCTGGTGGAAGTGGTATAACTTGTGCTTTGCAGGGGATAAAACCCTCCCTGCCTTGCTCCTGTGGAAGTGCTCTCAGGTTAATTTGTACGTATCTCTCTGAAGCGTTTCCAGACCACCTGGCTGACCTGGGCGCAGAAGGGCTGGGATCGGAGAAGGGGTCCATACATGGCTCCCAACCAGACTTACGGCGCATTGCAGACCTGCCCGTGCCAGCGGATTTTCTTGCCCTCTCCAATGATGCCAAACCCAAGCTGATGACCCCAGATGCGTTCATGACCCCAAGCACATCTCTTCAGCAGGTAGCTGGATGTGATGGGCGGGGCCAGTGGGGAATGTAGGGGACGAGCTGGGATTTTGCGCTCTGAGGAATCCCACCTGGGCTGTGATGACTCGGGTAGTCCAGATAATCTAGAGTACAAAGCATAGGAAGTGCTCAGAGCTCTTAGCCTTTTCTTACCTTTTGCAGTTGGCTTATGGAAAGTTCACCAGGAAATCTTGGCTCCTAGGACCAAACAATCTGAATCCCAGAGGTTTCCTGTAAGGATTCTTTTGGGGAGGAAACTGCACTACTCCTGCTTCTTGCAGGATTGAGATGCAAATACAGTAATGAGGAAGGGAGGCCAGAGCTTAGCAGTGGGGGCTGTGGCACCTTTAAAATGCCAAGCTGACCCAAGCTCATGCTGAGAGAGACCTGCAATTAGCAGCAGGAAGCTGGGACCTGAGCATCTTTGGTGCAAGATCCATCCCCAAACCAGTGAGCCGGCGGTGTGGCAGCATGTTCTTGCTTTGTGGGGTTTAGCTTCTGGGGTGGAGATCCCCTCCCAAGGGCTGTGTGCAATTGCTGCCCCTCTCTGAAGTGGCTTGGGTATGCTCCCCAGAGCTTGTCTGTATTGCTGCTGGCTGCTCAGAGAGTACTCTCGGTCTGCTGAGCTGGCTTGCTTTAGTGGTGCCAGGGAATCTGCACCATTGCCCAGCAGACTTTAGTGTGTGTTGAAGATACAAGCCCATTTTTAGAACTCTTCTCTGTCTGAGTAGCAGGGAAAAGCCCCATGTTCCTAAATGGCTGAAGGTACCCCAGTGGGCACAACATCACTCCCTCCTCTCTTCGCTGTGCTTAATTAGGGAGCATGACAGAGGGCATGTATGCAGCAAGGGAAGCCACTGGAGAGCATTTAGTTGAGTTGAATCATTTCAGTGCCTTTTCTTCTGGGCGAGACGACTCGGGTTTTGCTTTCACTTCTGTGACGTGTCTTGTATCAGGGAATGAGCACTCCCCAGGACCGTGCTCCAGCCTCCGGACTGCTGGAAGGAGAGTGTGATAGGCCTTTCCGTTCTCTCATACCTAGCGGGGGGGGGACATACCCTCGAATGGTTCTGAAACCAAGACCTGGAGCCACTCTCCTAGTTAGAGTTTCAGAAGTTTGTTGTACTAAACAGGATAACTCCTGCTGGTTACCTCTTCCTGTTAATTTCTTGTCTTGAAGATTCCACAGTCCTTTGTTAGCATTTGGTTCAGACTTGTGAGTGAACTTACATCCAATACTTAATCTATGTGGAAACAGATGGATAAACAGCTCTTCTCTGGAGGAAAAGCTGTTTTTCACCTTTGCTGATGACCAGTCCCTAGACACAGACTTTAAGAACTGAAAACTAAGTATTGGATGTAAGTTCGCTTAATCACACGCCATCCATACATGTTTTGCAACAATATTGATGCCCAGTGTGAGACAGGCCTTTATGAGAGACCTCACATGACACACTTTGGTGAACTTGAATGAAAATACCAGACCCAGGGGATTCCTTATGCACCCCTTCTGCCCTCTGCCACTTGGACTCAAGAGGTCCCTTGGTCACACTCCAAACTGTAACAGCAATGGTCAGACATACCCATCCCATAGAAAGTGACAAGCAGTCCCCCATCAGTTCATTTAGACGCTTCTCTCTACCTGTTGGCAACACTTGTCTAAGTCAAGTCCAAACCACTTGGCTTCCATCCAGGTCTGTTTCTGTAGCAGATGCGGGGAGAACCCAAGACCATGCTATCCAGGATGGACGAGGGGATGTAGATCTGAGTGTTGGGCACCTCTTAGTGGAACAGCTTAGCCCCTTCTCCTCTAGCAGCTGCATGTGTGTGAACGGGAGGGGTGACAGGGCTGAGCCCTGCCGAACTCCACCTGTGAGTGCTCTGCAGCAGGGAAAGCAAGTAGTGTCTTAGAGAGGAAAGGAGCAAACCTCCAGAAGGGCCTTTCCATCCAATCTGCAGTTGGGTCTCCAAAACCTCATGCGCAGATCTGTCAAAGGCCATGAAGGGGCCCGGTCCTTGACTGGTGCCCTAGGCACATCTGGAATCTTGGGAGAGTCTCTGTCACCTTCTGCACGCTCCGTAGTGGGACTGTGGAGGGAGCCAGGAGTTGCTCAGGGAGAGGACTAGCCACAGAGCCTCCTCTCAAAGCATGGATCTATGTTTTTGCTAGATTGCCGTGTCACCGGGAAGCAGCGTCAGTTCCCTGACTGCAGTCACAGCCATGAGCAGCGCTTCTGTCAATGACCCCGCTGTGCCCAGGTAAGTGGAGCCAGAGTTCGTGTCCTTCCCAGCCGAGTCAGGCCCCATCTGCAGAGCAGGCTGGTGCTCCAGGGGCTACAAATTGGTTCCAATTGCAGGCATCTGAGAAAAGAAAAGGAGGACTTGGGGCACCTTAGAGACTAACAAATTTATTTGAGCATAAGCTTTCGTGAGCTTCAGCTGTAGCTCACAAAAGCTTGTGCTCAAATAAATTTGTTAGTCTCTAAGGTGCCACAAGTACTCCTTTTCTTTTTGCGAATACAGACTAACACAGCTGCTACTCTGAAACCAGGCATCTGAGAGACACTCTACGGCAGTGCTGAGCGAACCTGCCTCCTTCCCTGTGCCTCAGGAGACCAGGGTGGCGCAGAGGCAGCCTGCTCTGATTCCGCCACGGAGAGGTTCTCCCATTGCACTGCCGCTTGGTTGCTTTCCCTGCTCCTCTGAAGGGGATGTTGCAGTTTGCGACCAGCGAAGGCTGCAGACCCCAAGGACAGAGAGGCATTATTGGGAGGTTGAGGGAAGGGGCATGATGCTAACTGAGGCACACTTAGACTGAACATCAGGTACAGCTTCCTGGTGGTGAAGAGTATAATAGGGTAGAAGCCACAGTGCTTGCGAGAGGAGGGCAAGGACAAGTCCTGCCACGTCATGGTCTCCTCCCCCAGAGATGGGCTAGACTAGAGGATCCTAGATTCATAGAAGATCAGGGATGGAAGGGACCTCAGGAGGTCATCTAGTCCCACCCCCTGCTCAAAGCAGGACCAGTCCCCAACTAAATCATCCCAGCTAGGGCTTTGTCAAGCTGGGCCTTAAATACCTCTAAGGAAGGAGATTCCACCACCTCCCTAGGGAACCCATTCCAAGGCTTCACCACCCTCCTAGTGAAATAGTGTTTCCTAATATCCAACCTAAACCTCCCCTACTGCAACTTGAGACCATTACTCCTTGTTCTGTCATCTGCCATCACTGAGAACAGCCGAGCTCCATCCTCTTTGGAACCCCTTTCAGGTAATTGAAGGCTGCTATCAAATCCCCCCTCAGGATCTGAGCCCCTGAGTTCTAACAGACTCCCTCTAACCATGTTGTGAAGCTCTTCTGTTCAGTTCCTAGTCTGGGAGGAGTGGTCACTCCGAGGGATGGTCTCCCATTGGGTGGGAGGAACCACAGAGCTTGGGGGACACTGGGTAACCTGGGTCCAGGCGCTCTTGCATTGACCAAGCGCAGCAGGATTCCCTGAGCTCAGGGGCTCTGCCCAAACCAATCCTACAAAATCTGGTGCTCAGCTCGTTCCATCTCCATGTATAGGCCATCTGAAGACCTGACTTTGAGCCCAAAGATGCAGTTGGACACCAGCCTCACGCTGAGCAGCAGTAGCAGCAGTCTCCAGACGAGTCCTAGGAGCCATTCAGTTCTTATCCCTGGACTCTCTGACAAGCTGACACCAAAGGCGCCTGTTCCGGTAAGGCTCCCAGCACTGTTGCCACCTTCTGCTTTTGGCACATGGTAACTCTGCCTTTCTTTCCATGCTCCTCTGCCAGCTGGAATGCACCAGGGTGCCCATGCTGGCCCATTCGAGTGGCTAGCAGGGGTGGTACCTGTTCTTGGCTGGAAGGTGCTGCTGTGCCAGCACATGTTGTCGCAGACTGCCTGGCTTTAAAAATGGGGGCAGCTCTAGCACAGAGTCACTTTTCTTATTCGATCATCAGCAACATTAGGAGCAGTCACCGCCCATGCTAGGAGACCTTGTGGCTGGGTGGAAGGAAGTCAAGGAAGCACCCCAGGGAAAGCTACCAGATGGTCAGAGGACACACAGATTGCTCTGACATTGTACATTTCCTGACCAGGGTATACTGAAATCCGAGCTGAGTCTGCTGCTGCCTGCTTTTTGGACTTGCAACAAGAAGTTCCTCTTTTAAAATATTTCTGCCCCTGCTTCTGTAGGAAAGATCCAGTGAAGTTGATTGTAGCCAGTAAAGCAAACAGAAAGAGGAATATTTCCTCAAATCTCTTTCAGTTCTGGAGATTTTAGGTGTTACTTGTAACAATCAGTATGAAATCTTCAACTGGAAACAGGTGTTTTAAGCTGATGATCCTGTAGCTAGTGTGTCTTGCCTCTTTGGTGAGAGAAATGTGAAATCTTAGACCGGTCCTGCAGGCACTTAAGTACATGATTCACCTGTGTAATCCCCTGGACTGCTGAGACTGGCGGTTTTATGTGCTGAAGTGTTTGCAAACCCTGACTAAGTGCAGTGTGACCCTGGTCAGTGAATGCACACTGGACAGCACACACAAAGGACAGAGCTGTCCTACCGGACAGCTGGTTCTGTGCTGGCGGGTAATAGGGGTGCTGAAACAGCAAAGGATCAGAATGCAGACAGGCCCAGATGTCTGAGTCAGCCCCCATTTGCCTGGCTCCTGAGCAGCCCTGTCTGGGGGCCTAGCAGTAGTAAGGCCATGATTGGGCCTCTCCGCTCTCTCCCCTGAAGGCTGGCTGGCATGAGGTGCTTATGGTCCTTGAGGTGGCTTGTGTGGTTTGGGTGTCTCTACATGACAGTGAATGTCTGCTTGTTTCTGTTGGTCAGGTCACTCCAGCAAACCCCTCTCTGGCTCTGGAGCTGCAGGAAGTGGAGCCCCTTGTGGTAGCCCAGGCCTCACCCACCCGGGAGCGCTCCCCTGATGTCATTTCCTCAGCCTCTACGGCCATATCCCAGGATATCCCAGAGATTGCCTCTGAGACGCTGCAGCGCAGCTTTGCCGCAGCCCCAGCCGGGCTTCCTGCAGAGGTGCTGGAGCCCAATCACCATGCGGACAGCATGGCCTCAGCTGCATCGGCCTTGCACTTGCTGTCCCCGAGGAACCGGCACAACTCAGAGCACAGCCAGCACTCCCTGGACATGGCCTCCGTGGAGGTGGACAGATTGACCACACCCTCATTACTGGAGACTGCTTTAACTCAGGAAAATGCATCTTCCAACAGCGTCGTGAGCCAGCCGTGGCCAGCAGCCCCTGACATCACCAGGGAAACCAGGAACAGCATAGCAGACAGGTAACCGGCTGGGTGAGCTTTGCTCTGCTTTACTTGGGGGCATTTTCCTAGCCATGTCCAGTCGGCAGGTTGGTGGAAAACTGGTGTTTCAGGACCTTGGCTGTCCCTCCTTTCAGAGCCCCAATAAGCCACTTCTTCTCCCTGCACCCTGACTTTGTAGGCTCAGCATCACTGTCCCCGCCACCTCCAGGCCAGCTTTAACATGAACCTCTACTCTACAACAGGGACTCCAGGATAGCATGGGGCGTCTGTTTCTCGTGTGCTCCAGCTCGAAGGAGCTCAGCCCCTTAACCCTTTTTCTAGTTGCCAGCCCTGCACACTTACCCTGGGTTCTCAAAGTCAATCTGGGGTCTTTCCATCTTGTGCATGACCAGCAGAATAAAGGTTGTGCAGCCCAAATTCTGCCCCTGGCAAAACCTGTACAACCCTCTTGGGGAGAACTGATTGGCACTCGGTAGCCAGTTCTGCTGCCAGTGCACGAGATTGACGAGTCTCTCACCTGCGACTGAGCTGGCTCTGCAGAGCCAGCAGTAACAGAGACACCAACCAAACTTAGTCCCTGAAGTGAGTAGCTGTGATGGATTCACATGGCGAAGCAGGTCTGAGGGTGTGTCAGCCCAAGCTGGGAGGCATAGAGATGTAGCCTGAGAGAAGGGTTATGCGTAGCCATATCTTGAAGACAAACTCTTCCAGCCCGAGCAGCTGGGGGTGTTTCCTGCAGGTGTGAAATGTCTGGGCTGGCCAGATCCTACCTCCTCTGGCAGGAGTGGAGCAGAATGTCCTGATTTGTCCCCATGCCTCTCATAGATTGGGAGGCTGCACGTCCCAGGGCCAGCCCTGCAGCCTCTATCCTTCTGAGCGAGGCCAGCAGCCTGCCAGCACCGCTCCTTAATAGATCAGAGACGTCCCCTGAGTTACAGGAGACACAGCCACCCTTCCACCCTAGCAGCTAAGAGTGCTGCCTCTTCAGCATTTCCTGTCCCCACTGCACTGGGGGGGGAAGGGAGGAATCGGGAGCTGCCGTTGAACTGTCTGGATGTTCCATACTGCTTTCGTGTCCCACATGTCGACTGTCTGGATCCAGGGTGCGAGTTTCGAAAAGCCTTGCCATGGTGGCTGGTTCTCCTGGGCCCCGACTCCAGACCTTGTAACTTTCTGCACTCTGCAGGTGTGCCAGCATCCAGGCAACGACCTCTTGCTGTTACCACTAATGCACAGTGTCTGGTGATCTGAAATACTCCCTGGACCGGTGAAAATACAATGGCTGGCAGACGCACTCTACCCATAGTCTGGAGGAGAGCAGCGTGGAGTTCCTGCCAGCTGCTTCCTATTCACTGGTGTTTATAAACTATGCCCGTCCTCCAGCCTAGGAGCTTGTGCAGTCTGTTACCAGCCTCAAACTGGCCTGACATCTACAGCCCCGCCCAGGCTCTGAAGGATGTGTGATTGCACCCAAGCATCTCACCCCCTCCCCTCCCAGACACCCACTATGCCAGGGCCTGGCTGTCAGACCCCACCGGTTCTGTGTGGGCTCCGAGCCCAGCCTGCTGTCAGCAGGCCCCCCCAGTGCAGGCAGTGGGATGAGCAGATAACCAGGCCGGGAGATGTTTCCATGATGGCGTTTCCCTTTTCCCCAGCCCAAGGGATGACGTTGCAGAGAAGCACAAGAGCTCTTCCTATCACAGGCACAGCTACCACCTGCTGCAGCACGACAGCCAGGATGCCAGCGCAGAGCAAAGGTACCAGCCTACGTGGCCCCGGCATGTACTCTGTTCGTGCTGTGTCTGTGCCTCTGTACTTGGCAAGTCTTCATCTGCTTTGCCTCCTGCCCCCCAGCCCTGGCATGAGGGAGGCCATGAAACCAGTCCTACCCTGATAGCTTGGGCTGGCTCGCAAGATGCTGTTGCCTGGCTCACGCTCTTCGGGGTCAGAATGCTCGCTGGGTTGCTCGGGGGAACGTGGACCAAGCGTGGCTCATGTCGCTTGGTCCAGTCATCAATGCAAACCAACCAATGGGCACCGTTTGGTGGAGCCCAGCCCTTGAGTGTAAAGCAAGGTAGATCGAGTGCCCATGGGCACTGCTGTGCTCTCCAGGATCCTGCCCAGTCATGGCCCGCCCTTCACCACCAGAGGCTGCTCCTACATGCCAAATTCTCGCTGCCTTCAATGGTAGAGCTGCAGCCAGAGGTGGCAGGGTCAGCCCCGCCCGTGAGTGGGGAGTTCTATTACTGCCTGGACGGCCCTTGGTCTCTCCATGTTGTGGTTCTCACTGGGTTACGGCACCTTCAGCTGCTCAGCTTGAGAGGTGTGCTGTGCTTTGTCCCCTCCCGAGTCAGTGAGTCCACACTGGGGAGCAGTCAGAGACCTCTGCAGCCCAGCCTAATGCAGAGACTACAGGTCCCATCATGCCATGCTTCATCTTGATCTGAGCAGCCTGGTTCCTTGGGTCAAGGTGGAGCGCTTCATGCTGGGCCCTGCGGACTCCTCTAGATTGATGAGCTGGCCAGCTGTAGGGAAGGGTGGCTGAAGCCCCATCAGGCTGGCTCTCCCCAGTACTGCCAGCAACCTCTTCTCCCTGGTCTTCTTTTGCAGTGACCATGATGATGAAGTTGCAAGTTTGGCTTCTACATCAGGCGGGTTTAGTGCCAAAGCATCTGCACAGAGGCTGCCTGTGAAGGACTGGAAAGCCAAGGTGTCCCCTCGAGCTTCCCCCAAGCTCAAACGGAAGGGCAAGAAAGATGATGGGTACGCTGGGCTTCCAGGGCAGACAGCTGCAGGATTGGCAGCAGAGGGTTGCAATCTGAGAAACCCACTAGCAGCTAAGCTAGCCAGCGGTGCCCTAGAGCTGTTGCTGTCTGCACATGGGGATCTGAGCTTTGTGAGCAGTAACCCGCCAACCCTGGTGAAAGCGCTGTATTGGCCATCACAGAGGGGCATGGGAGCAGACTCTGTCCTGCCCTTCCAGCAGGTGCTGCAGGGCCAGGACACGCTTCAGAAGAACTTGTGGGAGGCAGGCTCATTACAGTGAGATGAGAGGGGTACCCAGCCTCGTTTCTACTCCTGTGCTGCCCCATGGCAGAGCAATCTGCCTCACTTCGGGGAAGGCTCCTTCAGGATGGTCATTCTCTAAACGCTTTTCAGCACCCAGCATGACAGAGCTCTGATCTGGGTGGCTTCTAGGCCCAACCACAGTGGCCACATGCAGTAACATCTGGCACCTGCCTGCTGCATCTGTATTTGAAACTTGACCGTATGAATGTGCTCTGGCTGAAACTTGATCAGCTGAAGGGTCAGCCCATGAGAAGGTGACCAGGTAGCAGAGTCCAATGTGCTAAATCCTATGTACAGGAAAATCAGTGCAAGCTCTGCAAATGGCTTTCTACTCCTGTGCTTTTCATATGGCTCCATGTACTGGTTTGGAGCTGTCCTTGTGTATGTCATGATTGCAGACCACTGGCTGGGGCTTTAGATTGTTAGTTGCAGGAAAAGGAGGCAGTGAACAAGGAATCTCTGCTGAGAAATGCCATTTGCTTCCCATGTCCCAGTCCTCTTCAGACAACTGAATTGCTGCTGTAGTGCTTACAGGCCATCCAGGCTGTGAGCCGCCAGCGCGTGCCTCCCTCTTGCCAGGTTTGAATCAACACGGAGTCACGGGTTTGCAGAAGCCAAACTGGTCTCTCCTGCTTAACAAACCAAGTCCATGTTTTCTTTGTTCAGTCCATATTGCAATATATGGCTCCAGACAGTCATTACACGCACTCTTTAAGAACTTCAAAATGTGCACCTGATTTTTTTTTATAAGAAACAGAGAAAATTGCCATCTTGATGTTTGGGCAGATAACGTCAGGGGAGTGACTTTTCTGCCCCCAAATTCAGTCAAGGCTCAACAGCCTAGGCTGTGTTCATGCTGTGTGAACAGCAGGGGAGCCAGTGACCCTCAGGCCAAAGGGTCAGGCCCAGTAGGTGCCCTGTGTCAAACCAGCCCACCTAGAGGAGCCGTGTATGGGTCCCTTGAGTCTTACTCACTAGGGGTAGTAATTCTTGGCTTTGATACAGTTCTGTACCAACATGAACTCTCCACCCTCCTGGTGTTCCTGTGTTGGTGGTGGAACAAGACAGAAGGGGGGCAGATGCCAGACGGTGGGGGGGTGAAAGTTATAGGTGGAATCAAAAGCCCAGACCCAGCTCAGTCAGTGTTGGTGAAAGACTCTGACCCCGGGCTGGGAGCAATTCACATGGTTATGGTAACTCTTCTTTTAATTCCAGGGATGTGACCCAGTCCCCGAGATCATGTGATCGCCAGGTTAGTCCCAGCGGGGATCCGACGCTCCATCACCTGCTTGCTTGTTAGCCAGCTCACTGATGACTTAAAGGAAAGCCCGTCCCAATTCCCTCAGTGTCTGTTGCAGAGCCTGGGGCCTCTGCTCCGTGAGCCGGCAGGGCATGCCAGCTGTGCCTTGCTGCTCACTAAGGCCCTGCAGAACTTGCTTAGCTCTGTGGCTTGCAGATGGTCTGAGAGGGGTGCCCTGACTTGGTGAGACCAGTGGCTTCCTTTGCAGCTTACCACATCTGATTCGCATATACATGGTCCTCTTTTTTCCAATTCAACTGCCCAGCCACAGCTCTGGTATTTGCTCCTGCATGAGATAAACAGAAATCACTTTGAGTGCGCCAGTAATGGGAAAACAAGGCATTCCTAGCCCCATTAGGACAGAGCAGCTCTGGCCTGTTAAAACTCCTTATCTCTGCTGGTTGTACCTCCATGTCCAATGGAGAGCGTAGCATGCTGGGACCACGTTTTAGGACTCATTGGGATGCCCTTGGAACACTGAGGGCTCAGCCAGCCTGTCACGTGGGGTCTGCTGCCTGTAGCATTGGATTTCAGATGGCTTCCCGCTAGGTTAAAGTCTGGCTCCAGCTGATGCGGGTGAAGCACCTCTGTAGATTCCAAGGTCAGAAGGGACCAATGTGATCATCTAGTCTGACCATCTGGATAATATGGGCCAGAGAAAGTCTCCAAAATAACTTCCCCTTCCTCCAGGCATGGAGCTGACCAGAGCCACTTCCCCTCCTGAGCTAGAGGAAGTGCCATGGTGCTGGCCCTGTGAATGGCGGTGCACCCCCCAAACAATGCATTGCTCCATCGTAAGTGCCTGAGGCCAGCTGTTTAAATCCTGGGGCTTTCCGCTTCTCTGACAGCAGAGACCTATATCCTCTAAGTGTTGTAGGCAGCTGCAGGGATCCAGTGAGAGAGAGCTAGGCTCTGGTTTGCACATGACCTTTGGGGAGCAAAAGATTTGGAGTTAGATAGCCTGGGAAGGTCTGGGCAGGGTTCGCTCCCAATCAGCTCAATCTCTTAGGTCATGGAAGAAACCTGGGACATGGTGTGTTTTGCTGTCTCATCAGTGTGCTCCTGTAAAGGCAAAGTGCTAATCCTATTGGAGATGGGGGGAACTGTGCCACTTGGCTAGGACTGGCCCTGAATCTTATCATGGTTGTGTTGAGCTTTGCTCCTGAGCTTAAGTGGTGGGTGAACTGGCCCTGGGTTTCCCTAGCAGGGGCTCAACCTCTCTGCTGACCTCTGATCTCAGTACAGATGCGGTGGTCAGTGGTGTCAGAGCGTATCATATGGCTGCCTTGTCTGCCAACAGGTGACTGCCGAGTGCCAGGATGAGCTGATGTCTCTGCTGCGGAGCCAACAGAGGGAGCTCACAGAGCTGAGACAGAACCAGATGGAACTAATGCAGAGACTCACTGACCACCTGGATGCTGTGCAGAGCTCCCTCATGGGCCACATGGAACGAGTGATTGATTCTCAGCAAGAACAAGAGCGTATCCTTCCTGGCAAACCCCTCTTGGGGCCAGTGTGCCACAGGGCCGGCCCTTCTGGGGTGAGTAGTGTTGCAGGAGAGACGACATAGTGTCCCAGCAGCCATATATCTGTACCATAAAATCACCTCGGAGTTCAGCAGTCACTGCTCAAGGGTGCCAGGGCTGGGATGGGGGGATGCTGCAATGCGGGGTTGGGGGGCACCGGAAGAGCTGTGTGGGGTCCCAGGGCTGGAAAGCTCTGAAGAGCCTTGTGGGCTGCCAGGGCTGGGATGGGGGGGATGCTGCAGTGCAGGGTTGGGGGGCACCGGAAGAGCTGTGTGGGGTCCCAGGGCTGGGATGGGGAGATGCTGTGATGTGGGGTCCCAGCACTCGAATATCAGGGGATGCTGAGGTGCGGGGTTAATGATTCTTGTCAGGTGCTTGCTGGTGGCCAGCCTGCACTGCACTTGATTCCAGTTACTGCTCTTGATCCCTCCCGTGGCCTGTTTGCTGGCAGGTGGGGTTATAAGAGCTAACACAGCCATATCCTGGAGTCCCCCATTACCGAAGGCCCAGGCTAGATCTTCTGGAAGCCGCAAGTGGTGCAGGAGATAGTGTGTCTGTCCAGTGCCCATCACCAGAGGATAGGAGTGCCGGGATCAGAGAGGGCATCTGGAGGCTGTTGCTCCTTAACATGTGACCTCCAGAGCGGAGGCTGGACCGAGCTCTGACCGAGGGGCAGCAGCGGAACGGGCAGCTCCAGGAGCACCTGTCACAGCAGCTGTCGCAGTCCCTCTCCACTGCTGCATGCAATCGCCTGGAGAGGACCATCCGCGAGGAGATGAAGAAGACAGTGCCCCAGTGTAAGTGCTGATGCTGGATAGTTTATACGGTGTGGGCCCAGCAGGTAGGTATGAAGCCACATGCTGCAGGGCGGCGATAGGTGGCGCAGGACTGTGGATGCGGCATGTTTAGCCCTGACAACCTCCTGGCATCGCAGACTTCTCCGGAGACGGGGAGCTGTGACGGGCTCGCAGGAGCTCCTGGGGGAGGGATGTGCTGCTCTGGAAGGGGTCTTGAGCTATGTCTAAGTGGCGGGCGCTATCAGTGCCATAGCTATGGCACTGTAGTATAGACACAAAGTAGAGCGAGGAGGGTTTTTCCATCACTGTGGGAACTCAATCTCCCCAAGCAACGGTAGCTAGGCTGACAGAAGCATTTGTCCATCAACCTAGCCCAGTGGTGGGCAAACTACAGTTCGGGGGCCACAACTGGCCCTCCAGACATTTTAATCCAGCCCTCAAGCTCCTGCCGGGAAGCGGGGTTCAGGGCTTGCCCTGCTCTGGTGCTACAACCGAGAGCAGGATCGGGGTCTTGCCCCACTCCGCACAGCTCCCGGAAGCAGGGGTATGTCCCCTGTCCAACTCCTATGTGTAGGGGCAGCCAGAGGGCTCCACAAGCTGCCCCCGCTCCAAGTGCTGCCCCCACAGCTCCCATTGGCCGGGAATTGCAGCCAATGGAAGCTGCAGGGGCGGCGCCTGCGGACAGAGCCGGGTGCAGAGCCGCTTGGCCACACCTCCACGTAGGAGCCAGAGGGGAGACATGCTGCTGTTTCTGGGAGCTACTTGAGGTAAGTGCCACCCAGAGCCTGCACCCCTGACCTCCTCCCACGACTCAACCCCCGTCGAAGCCCCGACCCACTGCAAACCCCTCAGTTCCAGCCGGGAGCACCCACCTGCACCCCCAACTCCTCATCCCCAGCCCTACCCCAGAGCCTGCACCTCCAACTGGGGCCCTCCCACACCCCAACCCCTAATTTTGTGAGCGTTCATGGCCTGCCATACAATTTCAATACCCAGATATGGCCCTTAGGCCAAAAAGTTTGCCCACCCCTGACCTAGCCACATAGGCAGCAGGCAGTAGGTTGGCAGAGCTGTGGTGCTCAAGGGTGGATTTTTCACACCCCTGAGGACGATGACCAGGCTCAAGGTGATCCTGGGTGCCATGGCCCCCTCCCATTGCCCGGCAAGGGAAAAGCCAAAATGCTTGGGTGAATCTGGGTCACCTTTTCCTTTGTGTCCCGCCCAGGCATTTCCAAGAGCCTGGATCCTGTCACTGGCCAGCTGAGCAATACGATTGCCGCCAAGCTCATCGCCGTCGAGGGGACATTGAAGGAAAACATCACCAAGCTAGTGAAATCAAAGGTAAGGCCCAGACCAACAACCACCTGGACATCCTGTGTTCCCCTTCTGGAGTGAGCCACTCACAGCTGACACGTTACCTGCCCCTCAGCGGGGGCTCAACACAGTTTAGCTGCTAGCATAGGCAGATGAGACCCCTTCACTGTATTGTTGAGTAGCCAGGCACCAGCTCCCACCAGTCTCTGATCTGCTCCTTAGGCCTTGCTCTGCCTAGTTTCCCTGTCCAGGAGGGCACTGTGTGTTTGAATGCACGGCCAGCGATCATTCCCGAAAGTGCCTTTGCCTCCCTCGGCAGCTGAAACAGGCTCAGGCCCAGAAGCCGTGCCTCAGTGTCGGGAACAGCCCCAGTGCAGCCAGCCTGGGTCGGCAAGTCTGCTTCTCCTGCACTTTGCCCCAAAGCCAGTGAGAGCTGTTGGCATGTGCAGGTGACGGGCAGCCTGTTTGCTGGCCCTTCCAGTACCAGGGCTGCCTCTCAGCATTAGCAGGGCAATAAGAAGCCAGATGGGAGAAAGGTGTTTGGCACTTTGCGTTGTCATCTCTCCATCCAATCACTCAGATCTAGCCGGTTGACAAGTGGTGGTGATGGAAGGCCAGGGGAAGCTGCTCTGTCCCTCATGTTTGGGAGTGTTTTTCCCAGTGCGGTTTAATTGCATTTTTCCAAGTGGAATCTCCTGTTGTTTCTTGCCCGTGTGTTGAATCAGAGCCCCATCCACGTAATTCCTCTCTGCTCATGAGCATTTGCAACCGCCTCCAGTGTCTGACAAGCACGCGACCCCCCTGTCAGACTAATCACTAATGAAAATGTTAAGTTGGGGACTAAATCCACTTCCTGGGGTCCCCCAAGACTTGGCATAGTGCCATTTTATTCATTAACCCCCCCACACTACACCACCAAAGTTCACACATTGCCATGATCCTTGGTTTATGGCCATCCAGCCGCTTTCTCTCAGACTGTATTGGTCTAAGCCAGCAGTTCTCAAACTGTGGGTCAGGACCCCATTTTATTGGGGTGACCAGGGCCAGTATTAGACTTGCTGGGACCTGGGGCTCAGGCTCTGGCCCCCTCACCTCCGGGGTCATATAGTAATTTTGTTGTTGGAAGGGTTGCGGTCCAATGAAGTTGAGAACCGCTGGTCTAAGCTGACCTGAGTGAATCCCAGTCATAGTTCGTGCCGCTCGGTGCTTGCGCTCCCATTGCCCCAAGATGGGCAGCAATTTTCCTCCCTCGGTGTTAGTGGGTTTGCCGTGTCCAGGCTCCCTCTGCTTTGTGTGTGGAAGATCACTGCTGTTTGCTCTTCTTCACTCCTTCAACTCAATTCTCACGGCTGCTCGCCAGCTCCCTGCCTCAGCGAGAGCTAGCAGGTTAAGGGGGAAGAGCCACCCCATGGAGCTAAAGTACCAGGAAACCTGGATGTTCCTTCGGCCACACTCGTTCAGGTCCCCCAGCCATCAGATCGTAGTGTTAACACTTAGGCTTGGTGGGCTCGTGGCCCAGGGCAAATGGACGGGGGGTTAACTGCTTCCGGCTTGCCCAGGGGCTTGCAGATGGGTTGGGGGAGGCGAAGTGCCTCCATCCTAGGTGTGCAGCAGGAAAATGCTAAACTCGGGGTCTCCTGTGTTCTTGGAAGAACCTGACAGATGCCATTGCGAGGGCAGCGGCGGATGCTCTGCAGGGGCCCATCCAGTCAGCATACAAGGAGGCGTTCCAGAGCGTTGTATTGCCAGCGTTTGAGAAGAGCTGCCAGTCCATGTTCCAGCAAATCAACGACACCTTCAAGCAGGGGACGCAGGAATGTGAGTCCTGTTGGAAACCGAGATCTGCCCTCATGTAGTGCGGTCCCTCGTCAGAGAGCTTTACGGAGAATTACTGCTCCTCACAGCCTCTCCATGAGGAAGGGAAGTGTAATCCCTCTTCTACAGATGGGGAAACTGAGGAAGGGGTGAGGGGAGCTTGGAGAGGACATTAAAAGCTCAGATTAGATCTGGGGTGTGCCCGGCTCCCAGTCCTGTAGGCAGACTGCTGGGCCGCATCTCTAGTTCTGCCGGCAAGATAGCCCCACTGTACCAGCCATTTCTCTTGCTCAGCTGCAGGGTAGGACCATCTCCACACTGGACCCTGTCTGTCAGTGGTCAGCCCTGGGATGCTGCTGAAGGAAGCAAACTCCTCTGGGTACCCCAGGATGGCTGGGGGGACTGTGTAGTGCTGCACAAGGGATTCTCGTCACTGCCTGTCTGCACCCCCCCCAGTGAGCCACGCCTTGGAGCTTGTTCCCCAGCATGCTGTCCGGCAATGTGTTCCTCTGACCCCAGCTCCCATGCACTGCTGGACTCCAGCCTTTCTGGCTGGTTCTGCACCTTTCCAGCCATTCGCCTAGCGACATGTTCCCCAGTCGGCAGGGCCCCTCCCTGCCCTTGTGAGCTCTCAAACGCTGCTGCTTCTTTGCAGAGCTTGCATCCCCATTGCCTTTGATCAGACCATCTTCTGAACCTCAAAATCCATCACGAAATAGCCCCTTTGATCTCTGCAGGCCTCCCCTCTCCTGCTTCCAGCCTAGGAAATGTCCCCAGTATCTGTCCTGTGGCCTTACTGGTATTGAGCCCCTTTGCCAACAGTGGGCGGTAGTATACACTCTGCCCCGACGGAACAGCCCAGCAAAGCCCATCCACTGAGAACATGTGGGGTTTGCTGTTCTGCCTGGCACGTGGCCCTTTGCTCCTGATGGGGAGGAGCCTGGAGGTCACAGATCACACACAGGGTTTGGTAGCGCCCCCTAGTAGCTGGGCTCTGCTGGGGGATGGCATGGTGATTGGCAGTGCTCTGAGGGACCGTCTGACTGTTGCAGATATCCAGCAGCTTGAGACTCACATGAAGAACAAGAAGGCGCGAGACCAGGAGGCCCGAGACTCCATGCTGGGCCAACTCCGGCAGCTGATCAGCACCTTCCAGAGCAGCACAGATCAGCTGGCCTCCACCATCACAACCAGCGTGCACACCGAAGTGCAGCATCAGCTGCATGTCATTGTGAGCAAGTAAGTCAGGCATAGAGGCTGGGGCTTCCGCTGGATTGGACGTGCAGGAGGAATGGGCAGGGACAGTGGGGGGGAGGGGGTGCCAAAGAGCCCATGGCATGTTGCCCTGTGGGGCCCTCTCTGATCTGCTGGGGGTGCATCATGTGACGTTCTGCTTTTCAGCAAGCGCTTCGGCAGGCTTGTGCGACTCTGCTGCTCTCGAAGGCACAGAATGGGGCCCACGCTGGCTTGTGGCTCGCTCTGTAACATGCAGCTGCCTCTTCGTTCTAAATGGAGGCTTGGTCCCTGGCATGCACACCCTGCCACTCGGGCAGAGCCCTGGGCACAGCCACCCCCTTCCACAAGGACTCTGATTTGACGCTGCTGTTTGCAGCATCTTCCTGACGCGCCATGTCCTCAGCCAGCCTGGGGGAATCCCTCACTCTCCCCCCTGTTCCGCAGCAGCGCATGCCTTGGCATCTAGGGAAACCCCAGCAGTGAAACAAACTTTCAGGTGGGCGAGCTGATCCTCCACTCTCGATGTCAAGAGGCCTAGAGGCAGCGTCCATGCATGTTTCCAGCCAGCACAGCATGAACCTTTCCAGAGAGAAGATTTTCCTGTCCCACTGGGAAGTCTCCGCTGGGTTCCAGGGAATCTCCACTGGTCTGACATGACTGCAACTGGCCAGAGTTTGGCCCTTTATGCCCATTATGAGCTGGGGCCTATGTCCCAGCAGACAGGTGTCCACATCTCAGAGAGCACCCTCTCCATTGGCACTAACTCTCCCTTATCAAGGGCTTGAGTGGGGACTTGGCTCCCCTGCATCTTACAGGTGTTCCTTTCAGAGTGCATGGGTCAGTGGGGGAACTAGCCCAGCTGTGTGTGGTGGGAGTGCTTGGGCAGTGATCTCTACAACCTTTCACCAGCACCAGATGCATTCAGAAGTTCAGACATCTGATCGCTTAGGAAGGGAGAGAATGGGGCCCTTGGAATGCCTCTTCTGCATTCCTAGCCCCCGGGCACTTGCACAGGGGCTCTGCCGAATTCCAGGTACTTAGTGTCTGTGCCTGGGCACCGAAGCACTTCATGTTAACCCTTGGGGCTCATGCAAACGTAAACAGTGAAAAGCGCCTATGCTAATAGCTGGAGCCCTGCTTGACCAGCGCGAGAGCAGTGCAGTCCCTGGCAGCTCCATCCTGGTCTCACGCCTCCCTCTGTTTCTAGCATGCAGGACTCTATTCTGACCCAGGTGCAGAGGGTCATCAAGGGAGAGGTGAGCCTGGCCATGAAGGAGCAGCAAGCGGCCGTCACCTCGAGCATTGTGCAGGCGATGCGTTCCGCAGCAGGCACACCCATCCCCTCTGCTCACCTGGACTTCCAGTCTCAGCAGACTCACGTCCTGCAGCTGCTGCAGCAGGGCCGCCTCAACCAGGCTTTCCAGCAGGTACGCAGGCTGCCATGTAGGCCTGATCCTCCCAGAGGTGCCAAGATGTGTCCCCTGGCTCTGCCCAGGCGAGGAGATACCCCCTTTTTCTGCTGTAACTCCTCAGGAGCTAGGCTTTGCTAAGGCTCCCCCAGGGTCGGCAGCTCTGGCATTGTGGAGCTGGTGCTTCCCATTCTGACAGCAGTGGGGTGGGGCAGGTGAAGGGTTAACTGTGAAGCCCTTGACCATAGAAAGCCTTGTAGTGCTGTGTATTAAAGTAGTTGATGTGCTTGACTCCTGCATAACAACACCTGTAAGTGCAGGGCACTGTTACTCTGCCACTGAGCCAGCAGGGGCGCAGAAAGAACAGTAGCGTATAGATTCCTCTCCTGGTCCCACGTGTGATCTGAGCACCATCATACCCTTTGCCAGGCCCCATCGGTCTGGTTTCCCCTGCCCAGCGCTCTGACAAAACACAGGCCATGCTCATGGTGTTCCTGGGAGCGAAGGGCTAAATGCATGGACGGTGGAGGCAGTGCACTGAGCGACCTCCCCATGCCACTGGGCTGAAGCCTGCAGTCTCAATCTGCTGCTCCAGACCTGGGGCTCCTAAGTGGAGACAGCTTCCCTTACCACGTGTGATGCAGCCAAACTCCTTTCAGCTGGTGTGCTGAGTGAGCTGAGATCTCTGGGCAGGAAGGCCTGCGTTCAGCTGTGCCCCAGTATGCAGCAGGGCCTCCTCCCTCCATTGTAGTGCTCCTCAGTCCCCCTCCACCCCACACATCTCTAAATACATTTCTCATAGACTCTCACAGCAGCTGATCTGAACCTGGTCCTATATGTCTGTGAGACGGTGGATCCTCAGCAGGTGTTTGGACAGCACCCATGTCCGCTCTCCCAGCCCGTCCTCCTGTCTCTCATTCAGCAGCTCTCCTCAGATCTGGGCACCCGCACCGAACTGAAACTGAAGTAAGTGTCGTTCCGGAGTGCCGCCCTGCCCCACCCTCTAGCGACAGGAATAGCAGCGTGTCTCTCCAGATTGGTTGTAGACAAGTACCAGGCAATGCTCATTCTGAGGAACAACTCAAACTCCTCCGGCATGTTACTGGCTTCTCCGCTTAGGAGAAGACCAGAGCATCGTCGTGGACAGCTCAGTGAGAGGCTCTGCTCAGGGCACAGAGACTGAAAAATTACAGCTACCCATCTATAGCATTTGCTTTAGCTTCCATCACCACTGTACCTAAGTGCTGAGTTGGGCTGTTTGCTGAGTGTGTGTATATGAAGATGAGAGGCTCTAAGCCAGTGATGTCTCCTCCCCCTGAGTCCTGTGCTCAGTTCTGGTCACCCCATGGGAAAGTAGGCTTAGCCACGGTTTGGCAGTCTCTGGGGCAGGGCTCCTGGATTCTGGGGCACTTCAGTGTGACAGCCTGGAGGTTCAGAGAAATGAAAATGTGGAGGTGTCTGTTGAACTGAATCCACTAATGAACAGGACAGCCAGCACAGTTCGCCTGGGCTGATTTGATAGTTAATATAACTTTATGCTGCCCCTTGATCTTTAATTTCCATGTGCCGATGGTGCCTGGTGGAAGTTGTCGGCGGGAGGGTTGGTAGATAGCAGTTTGGGACTTTGGGTTTTTACTAAAGTGCTCTGCAGTGAAGTCATTAACACTTTCATGTAAAACTGACATCTTCAGGTTTCAGAGTCAACGTCCCACTTAGCCTGAAGCAGTGACTCTCAGGGGTGGGAACTGGCTCACTAGCTGACTCTTAGGCTGCGCAGTGTGAAGGGTTCCCTCACAGCCATGAAGGCAGGAGACGTAGCTCTCTACTAGGACAGCAGAGATCCTGGAGCAGAGAGGAGCTGATTCCATGATTGCAGAGCAGCAGGGCACATGGCTTCTGAAATAAAAAAGCTTGAGAAGAGCAACAGAAATGTCTGGAAGCCTGGAAAGGCAAATTCCCCTAGGACTTGATAGAGGGACTTTGAAAGGGGAGATCTGGCCTTTGATTCCCACAACAGTCCTAAGTTGGCTCTATGGGAGGACACAATAAATTGCTGTCTGGGTCAAGGTGATTTCCTGCCATACTCTTAGATTTGATGATAGTGCTGCTTCCTGTTTCAGGTTCAGTCTGCTTTCACTCTTCGTTCCCTGTTTGGGGCTTGAGAGCTATGTAGGTCACATGTTGCCCCAGTGCCAAATAAATCTCACGTTCTGCTTCACGCAGTGAAAACACCACTGAAGAAACCCTTGTGCTTTATAGACCCAGTACAAAGTGCAGACCAGGCAGAGTTCTAGCCTGTGATTCCAAGCAACCGTGCTGCACATGGCACGCGGGGAGCTGTCTGCCAGCTGCCCCGTGTGCTGAACGGGGGGCAGTCTCGGACTCCTTGCTAAGAGGCAAATCAGGAGCTAGCTACCTGAGCCGGGGCAGATGAGACAGGAGGTGCCTGCACATTCCCTCGCTGAAGTGGAGTCGTAACCCTGGGCTTTCCTTTCTCCCCTCAGTTACCTGGAGGAGGCAGTGATGCACCTGGACCACAGCGACCCCATCACCCGAGACCACATGGGGTCAGTCATGAACCAGGTGCGGCAGAAGCTCTTCCAGTTCCTGCAGGCAGAATCTCACAACACCCTGAGCAAGCCGGCCCGCCGCCTCATGATCATGCTTCAGGGCTTGGTCACCCCCAGCATGACCTAACAGCGCACAGCTGCCCTGTGGGTTGCTGCAGGGGAGCCCGCCCTGCAGAGCCAGTAGTTACTAACCCCGTGTGGCTTGTGTTAAGAGCTCTTGCCAGGGAAATGTGTTAGCAAATCAGTGTGTGGTGTCTAAGGCAAGCCTGCTCGTCGCTAAGGCTAACGCCAGCTGTGTATAGCCCCAAATAATCACTCCACGCTCACTTGGCTTATTTTCTTAAACAGCCTCTTCTGGGAGCACTGGGCCTCTCGGCACCCACCCCCGTCCATCCCTGAGTCACCACCACCTGGTCACACGGCAGCACGGCCATTCCATTTCTTCCCCCTTCAGTTGGGCATTTGCTCCCAGGAGCGGAGGAGAGGGGAGCTGGGCTGGGGCTGGGCATGCACTCCTCACTCCCGGGAAGGGTCCCGGACTAACGTCCAGGAGCTCACATAATCCTTCCCAGTGCTGTGGGGCAGGTGGAAGGGGGAAATGGTTTCTGTTAGCCCCTTGGTTCCCACAGTGACACTGGCTGAGCAGCAAGAAGCCTGGCTAGTCCCCCATGCAGGGTGGGTCTGGTGCCAGCAGGGGGCAGTGCGTGCACATCTCCTGCATCGGTTCTGAAGGGCAAGCCAAGGGGGCTCTGGGGCAGTTTGGTCAGGGAGCATCATGCTGTGAGACCCTCTGGGCTGTACGTTCCGTGTGCTGGAGCATGTCCAAGGATCCTTTACACCCGTTTTTTTTTCTTTTTATCTAAAATTTGAATCTTTCTTTTTTGAATAACATTAAGAAACGTTCAATAAATGACTTTTGGAAAAAAAAACAAACTACTAGCGCTGCCTCTGTTCTCGTCCCTTTGCATGGCATCTCAGGACAGCTGCTCCCCTGTTGGGGTGGAGGGACTCTTTAGGAGAGGTGCAGTGAGATTCTTTGGGAGGCAGTGGGATCTAGTGGCCGCAATGCGGGAACAGGGGGTCAGGACTCCTGGGTTCTCTTCCTGGATCTGCATCCAGCTTGCTGTTCAACTAGCTTTGACCTGCCTGATCAAAGCCACTAGTACAATGGGGACAAGACCTTGCTCCAAGGAGGCAGCCCATTGATTGCTGTCTGTGAAGTGCCAGATACCAGCTGCGCCACTGTCATTTAGAGCTTTGCTGCTCTGATGCTGACCTGTGCTCAGGAGCAGTGGCTGGGTCCAGGAACACCCTCTAGGGCAGAGCTGGGTCTCCTTCAGGCCCCTACAGCCGGGGAAGAGCAGTTCATCAGCCTTAGGGCTCATCTACACTTGAAGCTGCAGCATTTCAATGTAAACGCTACCTGTGCCAATGGGGAGGGAGTGGGGGCTCTCCCATTAGTGTAGTTAATCCACCTCCCCAAGAGGCAGTAGCTAGGTCAATGGAGAATTCCTCCATCAATATAGTGGTGTCTACACTAGGAATTAGGTCGGCTTAACTAAGATGCTCTGGGGTGTGGATTTTTCAGACCCGTGAGTGACGTAGGTAGGTCGACCTAATTTTTAGCGTAGACCAGGCCTGACTAATACAGTAATTTCATGAGCCACCTGAGCAGGGACATCTGTCCTGCACCCTGCCTCCACCCCAATGCACCCCATAGCCAGCTGCAGGTGTGAGACACCACCTGGCTCGCTCTGGCTGACCAGAACACAGTGATCTGACAGTGTTGCTCTGCAGCTCCATCCAGCCCGGCTTGGCTAGCATGTGACAGCTAATCCCAGCCTTGATGCAGCTGCTCTTCCTGGTCAAACTGACAGGAGCATTGCTGTGTGGCAGAAACCTGCAACACTTTGCAGGAATTGGAAGCAAGAGAAGTTCCTGCATGAAGCGAACCCTGAAGCTGTGTCTGGAGACTTGGAGCCAGCCCCACTGTAGGCGGGCAGTGGCAGCTGCCCCATCCCCCTTCGTGGTGAAAATCTCTGCCATGTGGAGGACTCTTGCCGACTGTGGGGAATGCAGGGATCAGATCTTACAAAACGGCAATCAGCTGGGGCAGGCCTGGCCACAGTATTCCGGCTGCTGCTCGGGGGGTTCTTGCAGCTTGATAAATCAAAAAGGCTTTAAGGATTAAAATACTGTGCAGGAAACCCTTGGGCTCCCAGCTGGCTGTACACACAATGCATGAATTGCCCCTGGGCCTAGTCACTCTCCAATCCCCAGAGCCAGAATGGCCTCGCCAAGTCACCTAGCCAGCCCCACCCCACCCTGGAAAGGGCCAGCAGGATCAACACCCAGAGCAGCCTTGAACAGCTGTGGTAATGGGACTCCAGTGCCCCTTCCACCCATCGCCTCCCTTGGAGTTACAGCCTGTTACTACAATAACCGCCCCTTCCCCTCGCCAGTCTGGCTGGTCTGGTCTTTCTCCCCTCCCCTGTGTTGTTTGCACAGAGTCTGTCCCCTTAATCTCTTCCTAGCTGATACCCTCTAATCCTTTTATCGGCTGTGCCCTCCTTTGGTGGAGTCTCTTAAATTTGTCAGTCTTTTTCTTTCGGAAGGGTGAGCTTTGCTGGGGGGTCCTTTGCCAGGCTGCAGAGAGGGCAGGATGAGTCTGGGGCTTCTCCTGTTAAAACCCCGTCTCATGCAGCCCCACAGAGAGTGGGCATTTTTAGCTGTTGGACTGAGCTCATCTCCAAGAGCTTTGTTGGAGTTACTGGAGGCCCCTTACAGTACAAAAATGAACTAACTTCTTTGCTGAGTTCCTCTTAACTTGTGCTTCATTTGGAAATTTCATTCATCTAACAAGGAAGGGGAAAGAAGTGTGGGTTTGAACTCGTAATTCCCTGAGTTGTAACAAGAGGCCCGGACTTGACATGACCCACAGTCACCTTAGCGTAACCTGCAGCCATCTATGTTTAGCCACCATAAATTGAAAACAAAAACTAGAGTCAGGAGAATTTGGCCTTGATGTAGGCAGACAGATAGAAATGTAGCAGCTGCAGCATTACTAACAGGGATAGATAAATACTCACAGTCATGAGAATGGGAGCCTTGAGTGTCTGCAGCTTCTTCTTGATAATAAAAAGCATAAGGTTTTGCTGTTGCAAGGCTATCCCACTAATAAGCATATGGATAAGCAGACCTGAGAAGATTTTGCTAATTTTGAAACCAACAAAAGCTAATGAATAGGTGGTCTTAGGTATGTGAATCTTTGTATAGTGAAAATAATTGGTTAGAGTTTTGCATAGCTATGCTTTGAGTAAAATAATTGGTTATGACATAGATAAGAGAAACCCTCATTTTAACTATGTAATGAGGGTCAGGAAACACGCACATTGGACCTTTCATCCGGGATACAGCTCAAGACCAAAGCTGCTAGGATTTTTAACCCCTGCATGACTAGACTGTGTGGAAGCCAGAGTCCTGGATGAGATCAGATCCTGACTGCCCATTGGGAGACATCCGTCTGCTTTATTGGGAGTGGTCAGCATTAGATGCTTGGCATGTGTATTCTCAATTGTTAATAAATACATGTTTAAGAAAATTTACTGTGTGATAGACTCCTTTATTGAGACAAGGTCCCGTTAATTTATAGAGAGCCATTGTACCCCGAGGGGGAGGAAAGAGCCCTAAATTGTGTGGGTAACTGTGCCAGTAACCAGCTGGAGAAAGCTTACTACTTGAGTGTATGTTCTTTTTAAAACAAAAAAATCAGCAGTGAAAAAGTTAATAATGTTGACATTTACACTGTCATCCTTAAGTTTCAGAGTTAACGTTTAAGAGGAATAAGAACATTTCACACCTCCTTTTTTCAGGCAGTCAGCAAATGCATTAATTTCCTTCCCAGCATGACTTCCAAACGCAGACACTTTGTATTTTGTTAATGAAAGCTTAGATTTGGGAGCACGGTTCTGCAACAAATCGTACAGCCATGGAACTGGCTTGCCCAGCTCAGCCCATGCATGAATGCTGCAGTAGTGCCTGGAGGGAGAAGGTGCTGTGCTTCATTTCTCTGTAGATTGAAGTTAAAGCACCAGAGTAATCCACTGCCCTGGCTACCACCACCACTTGCCACATTTCTCTTTGCTGCCAGGATCTGACTCAAGCCCTTGCGAAGTGCAGTGAGACAGCATGCAAAATGCTAGAGAAATCCCAAATTCACTTCTCATTAGAGTCAAGGCTCCTAAAGTTTAACCAGCTTTCTTGAATGTCAAGTGTGAGAAGCAAAAGCCATATCCTCCCTGTGACAGATACGGCAACTTTGTTTATGGATCATTGTGAGCCAGGGATTGTATGTAATTCCAGGGGGTGGGATTGACCACAGCCCTCTGGGGGCTAACAACAGGGGCAGGTAATTAGGTAAATTGCCCTGGCTGATGGGGCCTATGTGTTAGTGGCTCTAGAACAATTCTATAAACTCTGCCTGACCCCTGCTTAATAGACAAAAATCCCAGAGCTGTAACTGTCTCTAGGAAATGAGCTGACCATGATGTGGATAGTTGGCCTGGGCTTGATAGAAAACCGAATAGGATCAGAGGACAGGGATCAGGCTGAAGCCGAGACCCACCCCCAGGGAGCAGTGGCGGGGAGAATAGGTAAATTCACTCAGATTGTATTGTTTCCCCCCTCCCAGCCCCAGAATCTCCAGCATGCTGGTTCAGACTGGGTTCTCCAGCCTCAGAGACCAGCAGACACGTGACCATTGCCTGCTTCTGCCTCCTATGGTATTCAGGTTTCTGTGTGTGTGTTGTTTTTCTCCCTTTCCACCAATTCTGGGAGCCACGATGACAGACCAGAGGCATTGGAATTGCTCATTTATTAGCATAACTTTGATCTAGTTGGTACTACTGAAACCTAGGGGGATGGGTCCCGTGATGGGAATATTCAAATCAGTGGAAGAATCAAGTGCGCAAAGGGGAAGGGAGTGGCAATCTGTGTCCAAAATGGCATTACCTGTTTCAGAGTCACTTATAACTCAGAAGAAAATGATCTTGAATGCTTACAGATCAATGTCCGAACAGATAAAGCACAAGGTGGGGTATTTGGCATCATCTGCAGATGCCCAAAATCACACTAGGGAACAGGATGACCGGCTCCGTACGCACCTATCTACAACATGTAGGAAAAGATGCTGCATGATCATGGACCACTTCAATCTGAGTGACACACACTGAAGGTCTCTTGCTGCTAGTATTAAAGTATCCTTGGAATTTCTAAATATTCTAGATGACAATTTCCTAACTCTCAAAGGTTTCAGAGTAGCAGCCGTGTTAGTCTGTATTCGCAAAATGCATCCGATGAAGTGAGCTGTAGCTCACGAAAGCTTAGGCTCAAATAAATTTGTTAGTCTCTAAGGTGCCACAAGTACTCCTTTTCTTTTTGCTAACTCTCAAAGTGTTGCATCCAACACGGGGGAATTCTGTAGTAGACTTCTTCTTGACAGATAAAGAGAAACAGATCACAGAACTAAAAACGAATGGGAGCTGAGGTACATGTGACCATGATTTGATCACATTTATAATGCACAAATAGAGTAAAGTCCAGATGAGTGATATATACTTGGTGCTTTAAAAAGCTCAAATTACAGGGCTGAAAACAATTTGTGAGCCCAATCAGCTGAGAGGAAGAATTTAATCCGAAAAAAATGTGCATGATCACTGGGAGTGGTTTAAGAACGCTTTGCTAAATGCCCGCAAAGCCCCAATCGAGGAGTAAGGCCATATTCGTTAAACTAACCTGGTTCAGAGGGGAAGTGAAGACAGTTATGAAAAAAAGAAAAATAAATCGTATATAACAAATGCAAGAAAAGGGAAGCTGATAATGAATATAAGTCAGAAGCTTGGAATTGTAGAAAATTGACAAGGGAAACAAAGGGATTTTAGATTAAAAAACTAGAGCAACATAAAATTAACATGGCCCACATTAAATGTATTAAAAGATGGCTGACTGAAAGGTCTGAAAATGTAAATGGGGAATCATCATCAAGTGGTGTGTTTCTAGGAGGGTCCTAAAGAGACCAGTTCTTAGCCCTATGCTATTTAAAATGTTTATTAATGAACTGGAAGAAAACATAAAATCACCACTGATAAAATTTGCAGATGATTCAATAATTGGGGATGTGGTAAATAATGAAGAGGACAGGTCGCTGATACAGAGAGATGTGGATTGCTTGATAAGCTGGATGCAAGCAAACAACATGTGTTTTAATATGGCTAAATGTAAATTTATACATTTAGGAACAAAGAATGTAGCTATACTTACAGAATGGGGAAGTCTTCCTGGGAAGCAGTGACTTTGAAAAACATTTGGGAGTCATGGTGGATAATCAGCTGAACATGAGCTCCCAGTGTGACCCTGTGGCCAAAAGGACCAAAAGGGAGGCTGCCCACTGGAGAGAAATGGAGGCAAAGGAAAAAGAACTGGAGGAGAAGGAAAAAGAGAGGAAGCATGCACTGGAGATGGAGAAGGCAAAGGCTCAGCATAATATCCCGAATAACCCTAACAATCCTTACCTAACATTCCACAAATGGGAGCGACTATGTCCACAGTCTGATGAATCCAGTGATATTGCTGAACATTTTCTCACCTTTGAGACTGTGCACACTCCATAAAATTCCTGAAGCTCACAAGATGACCAAATTGGTCTCAAAATTGACTGGAAGAGCTCTGGACATATTCATAGATTCATAGATAATACAGTCAGAAGGGACCATTCTGATCATCTAGTCTGACCTCCTGCACAGTGCAGGCCACAGAATCTCACCCACCCACTCCTATGAAAAACCTCACCCATGTCTGAGCTATTGAAGTCCTTAAATCATGATTTAAAGACTTCAAGGAGCAGAGAAGCCTCCCTCAAGTCAACCATGCCCCATGCTACAGAGGAAGGCGAAAAACCTCCAGGACCTCTCCAATCTGCCCTGGAGGAAAATTCCTTCCCAACACCAGATATGGCGATCAGCTAAACCCTGAGCATATGGGCAAGATTCACCAGCCACATACTGCAGAAAATTCTTTCCTGGGTAACTCAGATCCCATCCATCTAATATCCCATCTCAGGGGATTTGGCCTATTTATCCTGAATATTTAAAGATCAATTACTTACCAAAATCCCATTATCCCATCATACCATCTCCTCCATAAACTTATCAAGTAGAATCTTAAAACCAGATAGATCTTTTGCCCCCACTGCTTCCCTTGGAAGGCTATTCCAAAACTTCACTCCTCTGATGGTTAAAAACCTTCGTCTGATTTCAAATCTAAACTTCCTGGTGGCCAGTTTATACCCATTTGTTCTTGTGTCCACATTGGTGCTGAGCTGAAATAATTCCTCTCCCTCTCCTGTATTTATCCCTCTGATATATTTATAGAGAGCAATCATATCTCCCCTCAACCTTCTTTTAGTTAGGCTAAACAAGCCAAGCTCCTTAAATCTCCTTTCATAAGACAAGTTTTCCATTCCTCGGATCATCCTAGTAGCCCTTCTCTGTACCTGTTCCAGTTTGAATTCATCCTTTTGAAACATGGGAGACCAGAACTGCACACAGTATTCTAGGTGAGGTCTCACCAGTGCCTTGTATAACGGTAATAAAACCTCCTTATCCCTACTGGAAATGCCGCTCCTGATGCATCCCAAAACCGCATTAGCTTTTTTCACAGCCATATCACATTGGCAGCTCATAGTCATCCTATGATCAACCAATACTCCAAGGTCCTTCTCCTCTTCTGTTACTTCTAATTGATGCGTCCCCAATTTATTACTAAAATTCTTGTTATTAATCCCTAAATGCATAACCTTACACTTCTCACTATTAAATTTCATCCTATTACTATTACTCCAGTTTACAAGGTCATCCAGATCCTCCTGTATAATATCCCGGTCCTTCTCTAAATTGGCAATACCTCCCAGCTTTATATCATCTGCAGACTTTATTAGCACACTCCCACTTTTTGTGCCAAGGTCAGTAATAAAAAGATTAAATAAGATTGGTCGCAAAACCGATCCCTGAGGAACTCCACTGGTAACCTCCCTCCAACCTGACAGTTCGCCTTTCAGTAGGACCCCGTTGCAGTCTCCCCTTTAACCAATTCCTTATCCACCTTTTGATGTTCATATTGATCCCCATCTTCTCCAATTTAACTAATAATTCCCCATATGGCACGGTATCAAATGCCTTACTGAAATCTAGGTAAATTAGATCCACTGCATTTCCTTTATCTAAAAAATCTGTTACTTTTTCAAAAAAGGAGATTAGGTTGGTTTGGCACGATCTACCTTTTGTAAAACCATGTTGTATTTTATCCCATTTACCATTGACTTCAATGTCCTTAACTAATTTCTCCTTCAAAATTTTTTCCAGGACCTTGCATACTACAGATGTCAAACTAACTGACCTGTAGTTACCTGGATCACTTTTTTTTCCTTTCTTAAAAATAGGAACTATATTAGCAATTCTCCAATCATTCGGTACTATTCCTGAGTTTACAGATTCATTAAAAATTTTTGCTAATGGGCTTGCAATTTCAGGTGCCAATTTCTTTAATATTCTTGGATGAAGATTATCTGGGCCCCCCGATTTAGTCCCATTAAGCTGTTTCAGTTTTGCTTCTACCTCAGATATGGTAATATCTACCTCTATATCCTCCTTCCCATTTGTCATGCTACCATTATCCCCAAGATCCTCTTTAGCCTTATTAAAGACTGAGGCAAAGTATTTGTTTAGATATTGGGCCATGCCTAGATTATCTTTAACCTCCACTCTATCCTCAGTGTTAAGCGGCCCCACTTCTTCTTTCTTAGTTTTCTTCTTATTTATATGGCTATAGAACCTTTTACTATTGGTTTTAAGGCATATTCAATAAGATGCCTATTGATGAGGCTTCTGACTATAATAAATTCAAGGATTTGGTTTTAAAGCAATTTCAAGTTACACCTGAAACTTATAGAGTAAAATTTAGAGCCCTTAAGAGAGGACCTGGACTAAATAATGTGGTGCTTATAAACCAGATGAAGAATCTGTTAGATAAATGGGTCAAAGGAAGAGGTGTAACTAGCTTTGAAGGAATCTGTGATTTGATGACTCAGGAGCAATTCCTGAATATGTCCAAGGAGGATATAAAACAGTGTTTATGGGATAAGAAAACAGACTGAGCAGAAAGTCTTGCTGCTTATGCTGATCAATATGAGCTGTCCCAGACGGCCAGAGAGGCGGGACAAACCAGAACAAAACAGGTGGAGGGAGGAGAGAGTAACAACCCTGGTCACAGTTGGAGCAAATACCAGAAGGGACACCCTCAGACCACACCCTGCTACTGGGGGTAGCCCAAGGCCCCAACTACACCCCAAGCAACACTCCAGACACCTTATCGTCCTGCCACACTGTTCTCCACCAACTCACCTCGCCCCAGTGACCCGTGAGCTGGACGATGTTTTAAATGTAACCAGCCGGGTCATGTAAAGGCCAACTGCCCCAAGAACCCCAACAGATTACAGTTCATTGCACCGGAATCACACCAGTGGTCCTCAAGCCCAGATGCCTCCCAGATATCCTCAGAGTGGAGGGAAACTGTTAGTGTGGGCGGGAAGATCACCGTGTGGAGGGACACCGGAGCACAAGTGTCGGCTATCCATGCTTCCTTAGTGGACCCCAATTTAATTGACCCAGAGGTCCAAGTGACGATTCAACCCTTCAAGTCCAACTCTTTTGACCTGCCTACAGCCAAGTTGCCAGTCCAGTATAAGGGCTGGTCAGGAACACGGACTTTTGCAGTCTATGATGATTATCCCATCCCCATGCTGTTGGGGGAAGACTTGGCCAATCGTGTGAAGCTAGCCAAGAGGGTGGGAATGGTCACCCGCAGCCAGGCTAAGCAAGCTGTCACAACTAGCTCTATTCCAGAGACTTCTTCCAGGATCCGGTCAGGGGTGATGGAACTGGAGCCCATGCCGATGTCTGCAACAGCAGTAGTGGATCTAGTCCCAGAGACCCAGACAGAGCCAGTCCCAGAACCAGAACCGGTGGAACAACCAGCACCAGACCCATTGCCAGCACTGAATCCAGTACTTGCAACCCCAACACCAGAGGGCCCCACAGAACCTGCACCAGCAGCAGCAGATAACCCTACACAAGAGGCTCAGCCAGAGCCCGAACCCCAACATAGTGCGCCAGCGGAGAGCGGTTCACAGTCAACGGAAACAGCCCCATCCCCTACATCGCTTCCAGAGGGACCAAGCCTAGGTCCACAATCCAATGAGGAACTGATGTCTCCAACATCAAGGGAACAGTTCCAGACCAAACAGGAAGCAGATAAAAGCCTCCAGAGAGTTTGGACAGTGGCACAGAGCAACCCACTGCCCCTCAGCTCTTCTAATTGATCCAGGTTTGTTGTAGAAAGCGGACTTTTATACAAGGAAACTCATTCTGGTGGACCCCAGGAAGACTGGCATCCTCAGAGACAGTTGATAGTTTCAACTAAGTACTGGGTAAAGCTCTTAAGCTTAGCCCACAATCATCTTAATGGCCATGCTGGGGTGAACAGAACCAAAGACCATTTGGGAAAGTCGTTCCCCTGGGAGGGAATGGGCAATGATGTTTCTACCTATGTCTGGACTTGTGAGGTATGCCAAAGAGTGGGAAAACCCCAAGACCAGGTCAAAGTCCCTCTCCAGCCACTCCCCATCATTGAGGTTCCATTTCAGCGAGTAGCTGTGGATATTCTGGGTCCTTTTTTGAAAAAGACACCCAGAAGAAAGCAGTACATACTGATTTTCATGGATTTTGCCACCTGATGGCCGGAAGCAGTAGCTCTAAGCAACACTAGGTCTAAAAGTGTATGCCAGGCACTAACAGACATTTTTGCCAGGGTAGGTTGGCCCTCTGACATCCTTACAGATGCAGGAACTAATTTCCAGGCAGGAACCATGGAAAGCCTTTGGGAAGCTCATGGGGTTTTTGCATGGACTCCTGTAAGTTAAATGCTGTAACTTGCCCAGACAACTATTCAATGCCACGCACAGATCAACTATTGGAGAAACTGAGACGGGCCCAGTTCATCTCGACCTTGAACTTAACCAAGGGGTACTGGCAGGTACTGCTAGATCAATCCGCCAAGGAAAGGTCGGCCTTCATCACACATGTCGGGCTGTATGAATTTAATGTGCTCCTTTTCGTCCTGCGGAATGCACCTGCCACCTTCCAAAAACTTGTATATGGTCATCCTAGCAGATGACAGAACAAGGACTAATGTTCTCGCATTGCAGTGGGAAAGGTTTAGGTTGGATATTAGGAAAAACTTTTTCACTAGGAGGGTGGTGAAACACTGGAATGCATTACCTAGGGAGGTGGTGGAATCTCCTTCCTTAGAGGTTTTTAAGGTCAGGCTTGAGAAAGCCCTGGCTGGGATGATTTAGTTGGGGATTGGTCCTGCTTTGAGCAGGGGGTTGGACTAGATGACCTCCTGAGGTTCCTTCCAACCCTGATATTCTATGATTCTATGATTGGGAGAATATGCAGTCACCTACCTTGACAATGTGGCCATATTTTCGGATTCCTGGGCAGAACACCTTGAACATCTACGAAAAGTCTTCGAGCGCATAAGGGAGGCAGGACTAACTGTTAAAGCTAGGTTTCAGAGTAGCAGCCGTGTTAGTCTGTATTCGCAAAAAGAAAAGGAGTACTTGTGGCACCTTAGAGACTAACAAATTTATTAGAGCATAAGCTTTCGTGAGCTACAGCTCACTTCATCGGATGCATTTGGTGGAAAAAACCAAGTTGGTTTTTTCCACCAAATGCATCCGATGAAGTGAGCTGTAGCTCACGAAAGCTTATGCTCTAATAAATTTGTTAGTCTCTAAGGTGCCGCAAGTACTCCTTTTCTTTTTGTTAAAGCTAAGAAGTGTCAAATAGGCCTAAACAGAGTGACTTACCTTGGAGACCAGGTGGGTCAAGGAACAATCAACCCCCTACAGGCCAAAGTGGATGCTATCCAAAAGTGGCCTTTCCCAAAGTCAAAGAAACAGGTCCAATCCTTCTTAGGCTTGGCCAGATATTACAGGTGATTTGTACCGCACTACAGCCAAATTGCCCCACTGGCAGACTTAACCAAAAAGAAACAGCCAAATGGACTGAAGAGTGTCAGAAGGCCTTTAACCAGCTTAAAGCGACACTCATGTCTGACCCTGTGCTAAGGGCCTCAGACTTTGACAAACCGTTCCTAGTAACCACGGATGCGTCCAAGCGTGGTGTGGGAGCAGTCTTAATGCAGGAAGGACCAGATCACAAATTCCACCCTGTAATATTTCTCAGCAAGAAGCTGTCTGAGAGGGAAAGCCACTGGTCAATCGGTGAAAAGGAATGTTACGCCATTGTTTACGCTCTGGAAAAGCTATGCCCATACGTTTGGGGATGGTGTTTCCACCTGCAAACCGACCATCCTGCGCGACAGTGGCTTTAGCTCTCCAAGATTTTGATTTTGACATACAAGACATCTCTGGAGCTTCTAACAAAGTGGCTGATGCACTCTCCCGTGAAAGTTTCCCAGAATCAACTGGTCCAAATCGTCCTTGAGATGTGGGAAATATTGTTAGTCTTAATACAGTTAGTAGTATACTTAGAGATGCACGTGTCTTATTAACTCTATTTTCTCCTAGAGCTCCAGGAAGAAATCACAGCCAGTGTTTCACCCTATCTGCAATATGGGGGGTGTGTGTCATAGATATAAAGGGAAGGGTAACCACCTTTCTGTATACAGTGCTATAAAATCCCTCCTGGCCAGAGGCAAAACCCTTTCACCCGTAAAGGGTTAAGAAGCTAAGGTAACCCCGCTGGCACCTGACCCAAAATGGCCAATGAGGGGACAAGATTCTTTCAAATCTGGACGGGGTGGGGAAAACAAAGGGTTTGGTCTGTCTGTGTGCTGCTTTTGCCAGGAACATATCTGGAATGCAGCCTCACAACTCCTGTTAAATTAATAGTAATCTAGCTAGAAATGCATTTGATTTCCTTTTGTTAAATGGCTGGTAAAATAAGCTGTGCTGAATGGAATGTATATTCCTGTTTTTGTGTCTTTTCGTAACTTAAGGTTTTGCCTAGAGGGATTCTCTATGTTTTGAATCTGATTACCCTGTAAGGTATTTTCCATTCTGATTTTACAGAGGTGATTCTTTTATCTTTTCTTAATTAAAATTCTTCTTTTAAAAACCTGATTGATTTTTCATTGTTCTTAATATCCAAGGGTTTGGGTCTGAGTTCACCTATGCAAATTGGTGAGGATTCTTATCAAGCCCGCCCCAGGAAAGGGGGTAGATTCATAGATACTAAGGTCAGAAGGGACCATTCTGATCATCTAGTCTGACCTCCTGCACAACGCAGGCCACAGAATCTCACTCACCCACTCCTGCGAAAAACCTCACCTATGTCTGAGCTATTGAAGTCCTCAAATCGTGGTTTAAAGACTTCAAGGAGCAGAGAAGCCTCCATCAAGTGACCCATGCCCCATGCTACAGAGGAAGGTGAAAAATCTCCAGGGCCTCTTCCGATCTGCCCTGGAGGAAAATTCCTTCCCAACTCCAAATATGGTGATCAGCTAAACCCTGAGCATATGGGCAAAATTCACCAGCCAGATACTATAGAAAATTCTTTTCTGGGTAACTCAGATCCCACCCATCTAATATCCCATCACAGGCCATTAGGTCTACTTACCATGAATATTTAAAGATCAATTAATTACCAAAATCACGTTATCCCATCATACCATCTCCTCCATAAACTTATCCAGTTTAATCTTAAAGCCGATATGTCTTTTGCCCCCATTGCTTCCCTTGGAAGGCTATTCCAAAACTTCACTCCTCTGATGGTTAGAAACCTTCGTCTAATTTCAAGTCTAAACTTCCTGGTGGCCAGTTTATATCCAGTTGTTCTTGTGTCCACATTGGTACTGAGCTTAAATAATTTATCCCTCTGATATATTTATAGAGAGCAATCATATCTCACCTCAACCTTTTTTTGGTTAGGTTAAACAAGCCAAGCTCCTTGAGTCTCCTTTCATAAGACAAGTTTTCCATTCCTCGGATCATCCTGGAAGCCCTTCTCTGTACCTGTTCCAGTTTGAATTCATCCTTTTTAAACATGGGAGACCAGAACTGCACACAGTATTCCAGATGAGGTCTCACCAGTGCCTTGTATAACAGTACTAAAACCTCCTTATCTCTACTGGAAATACCTCGCCTGATGCATCCCAAGATCGCATTAACTTTTTTCACAGCCATATCACATTGGCAGCTCATAGTCATCCAATGATCAACCAATACTCCAAGGTCCTTCTCCTCCTCCGTTACTTCTAATTGATGCGTCCCCAGCTTATAACTAAAATTCTTGTTATTAATCCCTAAATGCATAGCCTTACACTTTTCACTATTAAATTTCATCCTATTACTATTACTCCAGTTTACAAGGTCATCCAGATCCTCCTGTATGATATCCCGGTCCTTCTCTAAATTGGCAATACCTCCCAGCTTTATATCATCTGCAGACTTTATTAGCACACTCCCACTTTTTGTGCCAAAGTCAGTAATAAAAAGATTAAATAAGATTGGTCCCAAAACTGATCCCTGAGGAACTCCCTCCAGCCTGATAGTTCACCTTTCGGTAGGAGCCGTTGTAGTCTCCCCTTTAACCAATTCCTTATCCACCTTTCAATGTTCATATTGATCCCCATCTTTTCCAATTTAACTAATAATTCCCCATATGGCACGGTATCAAATGCCTTACTGAAATCTAGGTAAATTAGATCCACTGCATTTCCTTTGTCTAAAAAATCTGTTACTTTCTCAAAGAAGGAGATCAGGTTGGTTTGGCACGATCTACCTTTTGTAAAACCATATTGTATATTCTCCTATTTACCATTGACTTCAATGTCCTTAACTACTTTCTCCTTCAAAATTTTTTCCAAGACCTTGCATACTATAGATGTCAAACTAACAGGCCTGTAGTTACCCGGATCACTTTTTTTTTCCTTTCTTAAAAATAGGAACTATATTAGCAATTCTCCAATCATACGGTACTATTCCTGAGTTTACAGATTCATTAAACATTCTTGCTAATGGGCTTGCAATTTCGGGTGCCAATTCCTTTAATATTCTTGGATGAAGATTTTCTGGGCCCCCCGATTTAATCCCATTAAGCTGTATGAGTTTTGCTTCTACCTCAGATATGGTAATATCTACCTCCATATCCTCATCCCCATTTGTCATGATACCATTATCCCTAAGATCCTCTTTAGCCTTATTAAAGACTGAGGCAAAGTATTTGTTTAGATATTGGGCCATGCCTAGATTATCCTTGACCTTCATTCCATCCTCAGTGTTTAGCGGCCCCACTTCTTCTTTCTTAGTTTTCTTCTTACTTATATGGCTATAGAACCTTTTACTATTGGTTTTAATTCCCTTTGCAAGGTCCAACTCTACTTGACTTTTAGCCTGTCTCACTTTATCTCTATATGTTCTGACCTCAATAAGGTAGATCCCTTGCTGATCCCGCCCATCTTCCACTCCCTGTATGCTTTCTGCTTTTTCTTAATCACCTCTCTGAGATGCTTGGTCTACAACTCCTGCCTATGAATTTTTCCCCCTTTCTTGGGATACAGGCTTCTGATAGCTTCTGCAGCTTTGATTTTAAAGTAATCCCAGGCCTCCTCTACCTTTAGATCCATAAGTTCTTCAGTCCAATCCACTTCCCTAACTAATTTCCTTAATTTTTGAAAGTCAGCCCTTTTGAAATCAAAAACACTAGTTGCAGATTTATTTTTGTTAATCCTTCCGTTCAGTTTGAACTGAATTAGCTCATGATCACTTGAACCAAGCTTATCCCTGTCAAGGTTCCTTCTCCACTCTGAACTCTAGGGTACAGATGTGGGGACCTGCATGAAAACCTCCTAAACTTACTTTTACCAGCTTAGGTTAAAACTTCCCCAAGGTACAAACTATTTTACCCTTTGCCCTTGGACTTCCACTGCCACCACCAAACGTTTGACTGGGTTTACTGGGAAAACATTGTTTGGGAAAGTCTTTCCCCCCCAAATCCTCACCAAAACCTTGCACCCCCCTTCCCGGTGGAAGGCTTGATAAAAATCCTCACCAATTTGCATAGGTGATCACAGACCCAAACCCTTGGATCTTAAGAACAATGAAAAAAAGCATTCAATTTCTTACAAGAAGAATTTTAATATAAGAAAAGGTAAAAAGAATCCCCTCTGTAAAATCAGGATGGTAAATATCTTACAGGGTAATTAGATTGAAAACATAGAGAATCGCTCTAGGCAAAACCTTAAGTTACAAGAAAGACACAAAGACAAGAATATTCATTCTATTCAGCACAGTCTAATTTCTCAGCCATTTAAAGAAAACAGAATCTAACGCATATCTAGATAGATTACTTCCTAAATTTTAAGACTCCATTCCTGTTCTGTCCCCGACAAAATCATCACACAGACAGACAGACAGACCCTTTGTTTTTCCCTCCCTCCAGCTTTGAAAGTATCTTGTCTCCTCATTGGTCATTGTGGTCAGGTGCCAGTGAGGTTATCTAGCTTCTTAACCCTTCACAGGTGAAAGGATTTTTCCTCTGGCTAGGAGGGATTTTAAAGGTGTTTACCCTTCTCTTTATATTTATGACAATCCCCTACAACCATTTCTTCTATGAGGTCCTCACTACTCACCAAAACCAAATCTAAAATGGCATCCCCTCTAGTTGGTTCAGCAACTACTTGATGAAGGAATCCATCAGCTATCGCATCTAGGAAAATCTGAGCCCTATTATTATTACTAGCACTGAACCTCCAGTCTATATCTGGGAAGTTAAAGTCTCCCATGATCACGCAGTTTCCATTAGTATTTACTTTATTAAAAACATTACAAAGGGCTCTATCCATATCCAAATTAGATCCTGGCGGTCTATAGCACACCCCAAGCACTATCCTAGGGGAGGCTCTACTAGTTTTCTTCTCCAATGTAATTTTTGCCCAGACAGACTCTGTCTTATCCATTGCATTGCTTATTTCTTTACATTCTACCTCATCATTGATATACAATGCTACTCCACCACCTTTACCTTTGTTTCTGTCTTTCCTAAACAGCACGTCCCCTTCAATAGCTGTAGTCCAGTCATGATTACTATTCCACCATGTTTCTGTTATCCCTATAATATCTGGTTTCACTTCCTGCACCAGTAGCCCTAGTTCCTCCATTTTGTTACCTGGGGTCCTCGCATTGGTGTACAAACATCTTAATTTTTGCTGTTTGGCCTCACTCACATTTTGTACCCTATTAGGCACGGTCATTCTACAGTCAGTATAACCTATTAGACTGGTATCCACACTGCCTTCCTCCTTATATACATTCTCCTACCCACGGCTGTATCCTTTTTTATTTCATTTTTTTCCCTCTCAATGCTAAAATCCGGCGTGGAGATTATCTGGACATCTCCCAACCATCCCCCCCAAAATCCTAGTTTAAAGCTCTCTTAGGGTTGTAGGGCTTGGGGGGATATTATTGGGGAAGACATCTCCAAGTGGGCTCTTTCCCTGTTCTTTGTTTAAACGCTTGGTGGTGGCAGCATAGGGTTCAAGGACAAGGCAAAGTTTGTACCTTGGGGAAGTTTTTAACCTAAGCTGGTAAGAATAAGCTTAGGGAGTCTTTCTTGCAGGTCCCCACATCTGTACCCTAGAGTTCAGAGTGGGGAAGGAACCTTGAGAGAGCCAATGTGTGATTTTTCCCCCCCTCCCCACAACATCGATGGGGCCTTTCCACAGGCACAGACCTGTGCAGGACCCATGTGGGTGGGACGGGGGGAGTTTGTGCTCCTGGGTTGCTGACTCTGTGCTGAATGAGGCAGGACTTTGCTAGAGCTTTCCTTCCTCTGGGAATCATCCAGTGCTTGGCTTTGCTTGGAAGAAGAGAAATACGGCAGCATTAGGGGCTCCTAGTGAATGGGGCAAGGGTAGGGCAGTTGGGGTTAGGGGCTGGCTGGTCCCCAGGAGAGCAGGGGCTAGGAGAAGCAGCTGGTGAGGTTTGCAGGGGGACTCTGTTTTTCTGGCTTAAGTGTCTTGCTCACAGAGTGCCAAGATCGCAATAGCCCAGCCTGTGACTTGCTGCAGGGCAGTGAGCTGTGGTGCCCGCAGGGACCCAGCTTAGGTTTGGTAGCTTTTTCTGAATCCAGCTCCCTAGGGTGCTGTCAAAACCTGGCTTTGGTCACCTGAACTCCGAGCAGATTTTCCATTGCAATTTTGTTGTAGGGGGAAAAGTCAGCACCTCTTCCTCTCATGATTTCCCCCCCCCAATTCACTGCCCAGTCTCCCTTTCCCCTCCTGATTGTCCCATCCCGGTGCATAGCTCCACCCCCCCTTACCCCTACCAAACTCCCCCTCCCCCTCAATCTTCCATCAGGTTTGCTGTGACGTTCTCCAACCTGAGAGAACAGTGCTGTTTTAGTGGGGTGAGGGAGAACCCAGAACCGCTCCAGCAGAAGTGTCTTGGGGCTGAAACCCGGCACCCAGGCTGTGAGCCATGTTCTATGCAGACTTATTCCTCAGAGACTGAAAGGCACATGTTGTCCACCTTGGAAAGGTGAAGATGTGCAAGTCCCAAGCTGCTACCTGGTTAATCCTTCTCCCATTCTATTGTACCTGCCCTAAGGTGCTGACAGTTTTTCCACCTTAGAGCCTTTGCCAACATCCCACCAGTTAGGAAGTTGAGACTGAGCCGGGTCTGGATGTGTTAAAAGCTGCTCTGTTGACTCTAATCTGGCTGGAAAGAAAACAAAATCATCACTGATAAAGTTTGCAGCTGACACAAAAATTGGGGGGTGGAAAATAATGAACAGGGCAGGTGACGGACACAGAGCGATCTGGATCACTTGGTAAACTGCGCACAAGCAAACGATATGCATTTTAATATGGTTAAGTGTAAATGTGTACATTTAGGAACAAAGAACGTCAGCCATATCTGAAAGATTTGGGGATGGGAGTGGATGATCAGCTGAATGTGAGCTCCAGTGTGAGACTCTGGCCAACAGAGCTCATACCACCCTGGGATGCATCAGCCGGGTACAGCGGTAGAGCTGTTATTTGACCTCTGATCTGGCATTGGTGTGACCGCTGCTGGAAACCTGTGTCCAGCTCTGGTGCCGAACAACTGAAGAAGGATGTTGATAAACTGAAGAGGGTTCAGAGAAGAGCCATGCAAATAATCAAAGGATTGGAAAACCCGCCCTAGAGAGATAGACTCAAGGAGTTCCATCTATTTAGCTTAACAAAGACATGGGGTGACTTGATCACAGTTTTATGTACCTACTTGGGGAATAAAAATTTAATAATGGGCTCTTCAGTCTGGCAGAGAAAGGTCTAACATGAGCCGACGGCTGGAAGTTGAAGCTAGACAAATTCAGATTGGAAATAAGGTGTCATTTTTTAATGGTGAGAGTAATTAACCACTAGAACAATTTACCAGGGGTTGTGGTGGATTCTCCATCACTGACAATTTTTAAACCAAGCTTGGCGTTTTTCTCAAGGATCTGCTCTAGGAATGATTGTGGGGCAGGTCTCTGGCCTGTGCTATACAGGAGGTCAGACTAGATGGTCACGAGGATACTTTCTGGCCTGGGAATTGCTGACTCAACAAAAACCAAGGACCGAGAGACACTAGAGTCACAAAAGGAACTGAGAGAGGTTTGGAGGGACCTCTAGCTGCGGGAGTTCCTCGAGGACATTCGTGGCTCCCATAACAAGGTGCAGCTCGCTCTCCAGCGATGGGGGGATTTCCATCTTATCCTCCGGGCCTCGAGGGCCCTCATGGGGGAGGGTAAAAGGACCAGGAAGCAGGGCGCCGTGGCCTACCGGCGGGTCCGCATCTTCTGTGACTCCTTCCTCACCTACGGGGTAGGTGGACGGATTGTTGCGCTGCCCGTTGGGAGCTGCGAGCATCCCTGCCGGCAAGGATCACCCCCAGCCCTCATGACACCTCTTACCATCGCAATGTTGAAAACTCGTGGCTGTAGGATGGGTCTCCACAGGTCCCAAGTGCTCTCTTTCCTTCGGCGGGGGTACTCTGTGGTTTTCCTGCAGGAGACCCATACGGTTCTGGCCGCCAAAGACAGCTGGAGGCTGGACTGTGGGGATAGAGTCTACTTTAGCAATCTCACAGCTCGTACGGCTGGCGTGGCAACCCTGTTCTCCCCCGACCTACGGCCCGAGGTGCTGGGGGTCGCCGAGGCTGTGCCGGGCCGCCCACTGCACCTCTGGGTCCATATGGAGGGGCTTGTGGTTAATCTTGTCAATGTCTATGCCCCGACATCGGGCCCGGAGTGGCTGCGTTTATTTCAGCAGGCGTCTGCCTTCCTCGGCACCTTGGATCCTCGCGAGTGCCTGGTCCTGGATGGGGACTTTAATATGACCCTCGAGGAGTGGGACCGAGCAGTGCCTGGCCGCCGTGGATGTCCTCCGGGGGATAGTCGACCATCACTCCCTGGTGGACTTCTGGCGCGACCACCACCCGGACGATGTCTCAACGTTCACCTTTGTCCGGGGGGAGGTTCCATCGGTCGCGCCACTCCCGGTTGGACTGCATCTACTTATCCCGTTTCCACCTTTCCCGGGCCCACTCCTCCAGCGTTCGGCCGGCCCCGTTCTCCAATCACCACCTAGCCACCGTGACGGTTTCTCTCTGTGCGGAGAGGCCAGGGCCGGCCTATTGGCACTTTAACAACAGCTTGTTGGAGGATGCGGGCTTCGTGGCGTCCTTCCAGGAGTTCTGGCTGCCCTGGCGAGGGCAGCGGCGTGCCTTTCCCTCGGTGAGGCGGTGGTGGAAAATGGGGAAGGTGCGCGCCCGGCTCTTCTGCCGCAACTACACCCAGGGTGCCAGCCAACGGAGGGATGTTGTGATAGTGCAGTTGGAAAGGGAGGTCTTAGAGCTGGAGAGGTGTCTGGCCTGCCATCCCTGAGGATCCACCCCTCTGCAGGGCGTGTTGGGAGAAGCAGGAGGAGCTCCTGGCCCTTGAGGACCACCGGGCCCAGGGTGCCTTTGTTCGATCCCGCATCCGCCTCCTTCGGGAGATGGATTGCAGCTCCCGCTTCTTCTACGTCCTGGAGAAAAAGAGGGGGGCTAAGAAGGATGTCACTTGCCTCCTCGCGGAGGATGGCACTCCCCTCACAGATCCGGCGGAGATGTGCGGGAGGGCCCGGGCCTTCTACGCACGCCTTTTCTCCCCGGATCCGACCGATCCTAATGCTTGCAGAGTACTCTGGGACGGACTCCCGACGGTCAGTATGGGTGACCGAGACCGGCTAGAGCTGCCTCTCACTCTGGCCGAGTTCTCGGAAGCCCTCCGTCGCATGCCCACTAATAAATCTCCGGGCATGGACGGGCTTACCGTGGAGTTCTACCCCACGTTCTGGGACGTCCTCGGCCCAGACCTAGTCACCATGTGGGCCGAGTCTTTGCGGAGCGGGGTCCTCCCTCTTTCGTGTAGGCGAGCCGTGCTCGCCTTATTGCCGAAGAAGGGGGACCTCCGCGATTTACGAAATTGGCGTTCCGTCTCACTCCTCAGCACGGACTACAAGGTCATAGCGAAAGCCATCTCACTGCGGCTAGGGTCCGTGCTGGCGGACGTGATCCACCCAGACCAGACCTACACCGTCCCGGGCTGCACTATCTTCGACAACCTGTATCTGGTCCGGGACCTGTTGGAACTCGGTAGGGACGGTCTGTCGTTTGCCCTCCTGTCCCTGGACCAGGAGAAGGCGTTCGATGGGGTGGATCACAGGTATCTCCTGAGCACTCTGCAAGCGTTTGGCTTCGGACCCCAGTTTGTGGGTTTTCTCCAGGTGCCGTACGCCTTCGCAGAGTGTCTGGTCAGGCTCACCTGGACCCTGACCGAACCAGTCAGCTTCAGGCGAGGAGTACGGCAGGGGTGTTCCCTCTCGGGCCAGCTGTATGCTCTGGCGATCGAGCCCTTCCTCTGTCTCCTCCGTAGGAGGTTGACAGGGCTGGCGCTGCAGGAGCCGGAGCTGCGGCTGGTCCTGTTGGCGTACGCCGACAATGTGCTCCTCATGGTACAGGACCCGGGCGACTTGGCGCGGGTGGAGGCTTGCCGGACCGTTTACTCGGCAGCCTCCTCCGCCCAGGTCAACTGGGACAAGAGCTCTGGCTTGGTGGTAGGGGACTGGCAGCAGGCGAGCTCCCTCCCACCCACACTTCAGGCCATCCGGTGGAGCATGGGTCCACTGCTCTATCTTGGCGTTTATCTTTCTGCCACGCATCCGTCTCCGCCGGAGAACTGGCATGCTTTAGAGGGCAGAGTGGTAGAGCGGTTCTGGAGATGAACAGGACTACTCCGGTGCCTCTCCCTTCGAGGGAGAGTGCTGGTGCTGAATCAACTAGTCCTGTCCATGCTCTGGTACCGGTTCAACACCCTGGTCCCGGCCCCGGATTTCCTGGCCGCTCTCCGGACGTTGACTCTGGAGTTCTTCTGGTCAGGACTGCACTGGGTCCCTGCAGGGGTTCTCCATCTACCCCGGAGGAGGGAGGGCAGGGCCTGAAGTGTTTTCACACTCAGGTCCATGTCTTCCGCCTCCAGACCCTGCAGAGGCTCCTTTATGGTGCAGGTAGTCCGACGTGGAGCGTATTGGTGCACGCCTTCCTGCGCCGCCTCCGGGGGCTCTGATACAACCGACAGCTCCTTTATCTCCATCTGAGAGGTCTTCTGCAAGACCTCTTCGGGCTGCCAGTCTTCTACCAGGACCTTCTCCGGATCTGGAAACTGTTCGCAGTGACCAGGTCCGTGGCAGCCTCCGTGGGGGAAGATCTCCTCGCGGAGCTCCTGCTACACAACCCCCAGCTCTGTGTGTAGGTGGCGGAGTCCCCCGCGGTGCGCCGGAGGTTGGTCCTGGCAGAAGTCACCAGGGTCGGAGAACTCCTGGACTACGACCAGGGAGACTGGCTGGATCCCCTGACGCTCGCTCAGCACATGGGGCTCTCCAGATCTTGTACTCCCCTGCGTGTACTTCAGGAGGTCACTTTGCCGCCCGCTGCTCGGGTTTTCCTCGACCGGGTCCTAAGGGAGGGCTTGCCATGCCCATCCTCCACGCCAGGCCGTCCGGACCTTTTCATCAGGCCCCTGCTCCGTGGACCCGACTGGCCCCCCCGCCCCTTCACCGTGAGCCGGCTACATGAGCTGCAGCTTGTCCATTTTCAGACCGCACCAAGGAAACATCTATACACGCTCGTGCTCCACACCCTTCACGTCCTCACCCTCGCGTCCCGCCCAGATACAAAGTGGCGGGACATCCTGCCACCCTTAGAGGGTGAGGAGCCCCGGTGAACCGGCCTCTATTCCACACTGGTCCCGAGACCCGCCGGGGATATCAGTTGGCGGCTCCTTCACGGGGCCGGGAGCATGGGCATGTACTTGGCGCGGTTTACCCCAATCCCGGACACCTGCCCCTTTTGCGGCGTGAGGGAAACCCTGGCGCACGTCTACCTAGAGTGCGCCAGGCTGCAACCCCTATTCCGGCTCCTCACGAATATTCTGTTAAGATTCTGGTTGCACTTTTCCCCTCACCTTCTTATCTATGCACTCCCTGTCCGTGGCCCCACCAAGTCACGGGACCTCCTGGTCAACCTCCTCCTGGCCCTGGCTAAAGTGGCCATCTATAAAACCAGGGTGAAGAGGTTGGCCGATGGAGTCTCCTGTGACTGTGGGGCCTATTTCCGATCCTCTGTCGGTTCACGTCTCCGGGCAGAGTTCCTCTGGGCAGTGTCCGCTGACTCCCTTGACACCTTTGCGGACCAGTGGGAGCTGTCCGGGGTTCTCTGCTTGGTCCGGTTCCCTTTGTTTGACCCTTTAGCCGCACCCCTGTCCCCATTGTTTATTAGTTGTCCCCCGTAATTATTTGGCTTTCCAGGTCCTGTGGACCCCCCCCTTAGTCTGAGGGGGGATCCTTTAGCAGTGCACGGGCTTCACCCGCCCACTTCCTGGATCCCAATATGGCTACTGCTGTTGCTGCTCCAGCTGCTCCCCTGGCTGGGCCAGACACCACCCCCCTTCTCTGCTACCTGGTTGCTAGTAAGCTGCTGGACCCCCCACCCTTGCGTGCTGCTACTGCTCCAACTGCAGCCCCTGGTGGGGCGGGGGCTGCTGGCCTGCTCCCCAGAAGAGGGGAGTGAGGGATCCCAACCCCAGTCGTTGCTGCTGTGGACACCACCACCACCACCCGAGAGGGGTCCTTTCTGCCTGCCTGGACCACCACCTGGAGTTCCTGGAGCTGCTGCTGTGCGGAGTCTGCTGCCTGGAGCTGCTGACGCCCCAAGGAGGAGAAGAAGAGGACCACCTACCAGTGGGGGAGCACCTAGAGACTTTGCAGACCACCATGGAGGGGGCCTTAAGACTGAGTAACTTTCAAACTGTGCTCTTGTGGTGGGGGTTTTGACTGTGTTTCCAGGGACATAGGGGGTGTGGTGTGGCGCTGCCCCCTGATCCAACTGTGTCCCCCCCAACCTCCACCACTACCACCAGCACCGCCGCTGCCCCCTCCACCACCCCCACTGGCTGTATACCATCTGCCTCAGCTCCTGCCTCTGGACTCAGCTGCTTGCTTGGCTTGCCACACCCTGATTCCACCATTTGGGCCAGAAGCAGCAGCCAGCCCAAACTGACTTTGTGCAAGCGCAGGTGGCCGCACGGGCCCCCCCGCCCCTCCCCCTCAGACTGCCCACCTCACTGCTTTTCCCCTTGCTACCCGCCCCATTTACCCTTTGCAGCTTTTACCCCCCCTTTTGCCCCAGGCCCCTCACTAGCTTCAGTTTGTTTGCCTGCCCCGCCCGTTTTCCCTCTTCAGCCTGTTTGTTTGCCCTGCCCCAGCCTCTGAAGCTAACCCCTTGGTTTCCCTGCCCTAACTCCAGCCTGCTTAGCCCCTTGCTCCATGCGCCCATGCCCCCTCCCATGCGCTTGTTATTCCCCATTTTAGTTTACACCCTCTTCACTGCACCCCCAATGCTGTTGTATTCCCCCCTCCCCTAGTGCAGCTAGAGGAGCCGGAATTCCACCCTGTGTCGGCGACTGACCCCTAACCCTTGATTGCCCCCCGTCCAGCCCACCCCTTTTGGCGCCCTCCTCCCCTGCCTGCAGCCTAGCAAGGAGGAGTGGTCGACCTGCTTCCCCTCTCCCCTCCTTCTTCTGGTGTCTCCTCTTCCCTCCCTGCTCATGATGGTGGGGGACGAGTCAGGTGGGGCCCCTCCAGCAGCCTGAGCTGCCCCTCCCCCGCTTGCCCCTCCGTCACCCCCCCAAGCCTCTACTGCCGCTGCCGAACCACCTGCCACCGCCCCTGCTGGGGCACCAGCACCAACAGGCACTGGGGTGACCTCCACTGCTGCCATGTCCTTCCCCTCCCCTCAGATTCGGGGGGCGCCCCCCAGCCGGCAGGAAAGGCCAGGGTAAGAAGAAGGGGAAGGGCCCCGCTAAAAAGACCAGGCCCTCCATGGCAGGGGCTGCCCCCAATGCCCCGGCCCCACCACAGGCTGGTCCTACAGAAGATAGTCCACCTCCTGATGCCGTGGCTGCCAAATCCACCATAGAGTCTGTGGCCAGCACCGCTGAGAGCCCTCTCCCCGCCCAGAATCTCGCCTCTAACCCTGCCCCTGTCCCTGTCCCTATCCCGTCCACCTCCCGAGATGTTATTGCCGCTCCTGGGGCTGTCTCCTTCCCTTTTCCAATAGATGACCCCCAGGGAGCAGGCTTTGTGTTTCCCTGTCCCGACCCACCAGGGGCTGCTATCCTCCCTCCACCGCCCCCTATTGCCCCAGAGTTCCAGGCAGGCCTAGTTGCACCAGCCCATCAGGCGCCCCGTCAGGGGTCCACACCTTGTCTGCCCGTCTCGGTGAGCCACGGGGCTGTACGAAGGGCCCCGTCGGGGAGTAACCAGGAGACCGTAACCACCCCCCCCCCATGCGCTGCGAGAGGAGTTGCAGGAGTTTTTAGAAGATGTCCATGGCTCCTGCAACAAAGTACAGCTTGCTCTCCAGTGATGGGGGGACTTTCATCAAATCCTCCGGGCCGCAAGGGCCCTCATGGGCGAGGGTAAAAAGATGGGGAGGCAGGGCGCCGCGGCCTACCAGCGGGTCCGCCTCTTCCGTGACTCCTTACTCACCTACGGGGTAGGTCACGGACTGCTGTGAGGCCCGTCGGGAACCGCGAGCATCCCTGCCGGCGAGGATCCCCCCCAGCCCTCCTCATGGCACCTCTTACCATCGCAACATTGAACACCCGCGGCTGTAGGATGGGTCTCCGCAGGTCCCAGGTGCTCACCTTCCTTCGGGAGCAGGGGTGCTCTGTGGTTTTCCTGCAGGAGACCCATATGGATCTGACCGCCAAAGACAGCTGGCGGCTGGATTGGGGGGACAGGGTCTACTTTAGCCATCTCACAGTTCGTACGGCTGGAGTGGCAACCCTGTTCTCCCCCGACCTATGGCCCGAGGTGCTGGGGGTCGCTGAGGCTGTGCGGGGCCACCTGCTGCACCTCCGGGTCTGCATGGAGGGGCTGGTAGTCAACCTCGTCAACAACTATGCCCCGGCAGTGAGTCCGGAGCGGCTGCAATTCTATCAGCCGGCGTCCGCCTTCCTCGGCACCTTGGATCCTCATGAGTGCCTGGTCCTGGGAGGGGACTTTAACATCACCCTTGAGGAGTGGGACCGCTCGGGGACCGAGCAGAGCCCGGCCGCCGTCGCCGTCCTCCAGGAGATAGTCGAACACCAATCCCTGGTGGATGTCTGACGCGACCACCACCCGGATGACACTTCCACGTTCACCTTTGTCCGGGTGGAGGCCCATCGGTCGCGCCACTCCCGGTTGGACCGCATTTATTTATCATGCTTCCATCTTTCACGAGCCCACTTCTCCAGCATCTGGCCAGCCCCATTTTCTAACCATCATTTAGCCTCCATGATGGCCTCCCTCTGCGCGGAGAGGCCAAGGCCGGCCTATTGGCATTTCAACAACAGCTTGCTGGAGGACGTGGGCTTCGTGGCGTCCTTCCGGGAGTTCTGGCTGGTCTGGCGAGGGCAGCGGCGTGCCTTTCCCTCGGCGCGGCGGTGGTGGGACGTAGGGAAGGTGTGCGCCCGGCTCTTCCGCTGTGACTACATCCGGGGCGCCAGCCGACAGAGGGATACGGCGATAGAGCAGTTGGAACAGGAGGTCTTAGAGCTGGAGAGGTGTCTTGCCGCCAACCCCGAGGATCCACCCCTCTGCGAAGCGTGCCGGGAGAAGTAGGAGGAGCTCCAGGCTCTCAAGGACCATCGGGCCCGGGATGCCTTTGTTCGATCCCGCATCCGTCTCCTTCAGGAGATGGATCGCGGCTCCCGCTTCTTCTACGCCCTGGAGAAAAGGTGGGGGGCCAAGAAACACGTCACCTGCCCTCTGGCAGAAGATGGCACCCCCCTCATGGATCTGGTGGAGATGTGCGGGAGGGTGAGAGCCTTCTACGCAAGTCTTTTCTCCCCGGATCCGACTGATCCTAACGCTTGCAGAGTGCTCTTGGAGGAGCTCCCTACGGTCAGCATGGGCGACCGAGACCGGCTAGAGCTGCCTCTCACTCTGACCGAGTTCTCGGAAGCCCTCCGTCGCATGCCCACCAATCTCCGGGCATGGACGGACTGACCGTGGAGTTCTACCCCATGTTCTGGGACATCCTCGGCCCAGACCTAGTCACCGTCTGGGCCGAGTCTTTGCGGAGCAGGGTCCTCCCTCTTTCGTGTAGGCGAGCCGTGCTTGCCTTATTGCCAAAGAAGGGGGACCTCAGCGATTTACGAAATTGGCGTCCCATCTCGCTCCTCAGCATGGACTACAAAGTCGTGGCAAAAGCAATCTTGCTGCGGCTAGGGTCCGTGCTGGTGGACGTGGTCCACCCAAACCAGATCTATGCTGTCCCGGGCCACAGCATCTTTGATAACCTATATCTGGTCCGGGACCTTTTGGAACTCGGGTGTAGGGATGGTCTGTCGTTCGCTCTCCTGTTCTTGGATCAGGAGAAGGCATTCGACAGGGTGGATCACGGGTATCTCCTGAGCACGCTGCAAGCATTTGGCTTCGGACCCCAGTTTGTGGGTTTTCTCCGGGCGCTGTACGCCTCCGCAGAGTGTCTGGTCAGGCTCAACTGGACCCTGACTGAACCAGTCAGCTTCAGGCGAGGAGTACGGCAGGGGTGCCCCCTCTCGGGCCAGCTGTATGCTCTAGCGATTGAGCCCTTCTTCTGTGTCCTCCGCAGGAGGTTGACGGGGCTGGTGCTGCAGGAGCCGGAGCTGAGGCTGGTCCTGTTGGCATATGCCGGCGACGTGCTCCTTGTGGTCCAGGATCCGGGCGACTTGGCGCGGGGGGAAGCTTGCCAGGCCATCTATTCAGCAGCCTCCTCTGCGCGGGTCAACTGGGTCAAGAACTCTGGCTTGGTGGTCGGGGACGGCTGGGAGGCGAGCTCTCTGCCACCCGCACTTCAGGCCATCCGATGGAGCACGGGTCCGCTGCTCTATCTCAGTGTTTACCTTTCTGCCACGCATCCCTCTACACTGGAGAACCGGCAGAATTTAGAGGGCAGGATGACAGAGCGGCTCCAGAAATGGACAGGACTACTCCGGTGCCTCTCCCTTCGAGGGAGAGCGCTGGTGCTGAATCAACTAGTCCTGTCCATGCTCTGGTACCGGTTCAACACCCTGGTCCCGGCCCTGGGTTTCCTGGCCAACCTCCGGACATTGATTCTGGAGTTCTTTTGGTCAGGACTGCACTGGGTCCCTGCAGGGGTTCTTCGTCTACCTCTGGAGGTGGGAGGACAGGGCCTGAAGTGTTTGCAGACTCACATCCCTGTCTTCCGCCTCCAGGCCCTGCAGAGGCTCCTTTATGGTGCAGGTAGTCCTGCGCCGCTTCCGAGGGCTCCGATACGACCGGCAGCTCCTTTATCTCCATCCGAGAGGTCTTCCGCGAGACCTCTGCGGGCTGCCGGTCTTCTACCAGGACCTCCTCCAGACCTGGAAATTCTTTTCAACGACCAGGTCCGTGGCAGCCACCGAGGGGGCAGATTTCCTCGCGGAGCCCCTGCTACACAACCCCCAGCTTCGCGTGCAGGTGGCAGAGTCCCCCTCGGTGCACCAGAGGTTGGTCCTGGCAGAAGTCACAAGAGTCGGAGACCTCCTGGACTACGACCGGGGAAACTGGCTGGATCCCCTAACACTTGCTCAGCGGATGGGGCTCTCCAGACCTTGTACTCCCCGATGAGTACTTCAGGAGGTGAAGGCCTCTTTGCCGCCCGCTGTTCAGGTTTATCTCGACCGGGTCCTGCATGAGGGCACGCCCTGCCCACCCCCTTCCCCAGGCCCGCCGGACCTTTTAATTAGGCCCCTGCCCTGTGGACGCAACCGACCCGCCCCCCCACGCCTTCACCGTGAGCCAGCTGCACGAGCTGCAGCCGGTCTGCTTCCAGACTGTGCCAAGAAAACATCTATACACGCTCGTGCTCCATAACCCTCACGCCGTTACCCTGGTGTCCCGCCCCGACACAAAATGGCGGAATCTTCTGCCACCTTTGGAGGGTGAGGAGTCCCAGTGGGCCAGCCTATATTCCACCTTGGTCCCGATGCCCGCCGGGGATATCAGTTGGCGACTCCTTCACGGAGCCTTGAGCACGGGCATGTACTTGGTGCGGTTCACCTATATCCCAGACACCTGCCCCTTTTGTGGCATGAGGGAAACCCTGGCACACACATATCTGAAGTGTGCCAGGCTGCAGCCCCTATTACGGCTTCTCATGAATATTTTATTACATTTTTAGTTGCACTTTTCCTCTCACCTTCTTATTTATACACTCCCTATCTGCGGCCCCACAAAGTCACGGGATCTCCTGGTCAACCTCCTCCTGGCCCTAGATAAAATGGCCATCTATAAAACCAGAGTGAGGAGGTTGGCCGATGGAGTCTCCTGTGACTGTGGGGCCTATTTCTGATCCTCGGTCCATTCACGTATCCAGGCAGAGTTCCTCTGGGCGGCGTCCACTGACTCCCTTGACGCCTTTGAGGAGCAGTGGGCGCTGTCCGGGGTTCTCTGCTCGGTGTCCCCATCCGGTTCCCTTTGTTTGACCCTTTGACCACACTCCTGTCCCTGTCATTTCATTAGTTGTCCCCCGGATTTATTTGGTGTCCAGGTCCTGTGGATCCCCCTCTTAGGCTTAGACTTCGCCCACCCACTTCCCGGATCCCAGTAGGATTACTCTTCTGTAGCCATCTGGCCCGACCCTGTCACAACTGCTTTCCTCTGGGTGTCTTTCGGAAAAGGACCCAGAATATCCACAGCTACTTGCTGAAATAGAACCTCAATGATTGGGAGTGGCTGGAGAGGGGATTTGACCTGGTCTTGTGGTTTTCCCACTCTTTGGCATACCTCACAAGACCGGAGATAGGTAGAAACATCATTGCCCATTCCCTCCCAGGGGAACGACTTTCCCAAATGGTCTTTGGTCCTGTTCACTCCAGCCTGGCCACTAGGATGATCATGGGCTAAGTTTAAAAGCTTTACCTGGTACTTAGTTGGAACTACCAACTGTCTCTGAGGATGCCAGTCTTCCTGGTGTCCACCAGAAAGAGTTTCCTTGTATAAAAGTCCGCTTTCTACAACAAACCTGGATCAATTAGAAGAGCTGAGAGGAGGTGGGTTGCTCCGTGCCACCGTCCAAGCTCTCTGGAGGCTTTCATCTGCTTCCTGTTTGGTCTGGAACTGTTCCCTTGATGCTGGAGACATCAGTTCCTCATTGGATTGTGGATCTAGGCTTGGCCCCTCTGGAAGCGATGTAGGGGATGGGGCTGTTTCCGTTGACTGTGAACCGCTCTCCGCTGGTGCACTATGTTGGGGTTCAGGCTCTGGCTGAGCCTCTTGTGTAGAGTTATCTGCTGCTGCCGGTGCAGGTTCTGTGGGGCCCTCTGGTGTTGGGGTTACAAGCACTGGATTCAGTGCTGGCAATGGTTCCGGTACTGGTTGTTCCGCTGGTTCCGGTTCTGGGACTGGCTCTGTCTGGGTCTGTGGGATTGGATCCACTACTGCTGTTGCAGACATTGGCATGGGGTCCGGTTCCATCACCCCTGACCGGGTCCTGGTAGAAGTCTCCAGAACAGAGGTAGGTGTGAGAGCTAGCTTAGCCTGGCTGTGGGTGACCATTCCCACCCTCTTGGCTAGCTTCACACGATTGGCCAAGTCTTCCATCGGGATGGGATTATCGCATGGGGATGGGATAATCATCATAGACTGCAAAAGTCCATGTTCCTGACCAGCCCTTGTACTGGACTGACAACTTGGCTGTAGGCAAGTCAAAAGAGTTGGACTTGAAGGGTTGAATCATCACTTGGACCTCTGAGTCAATTAAATTGGGGTCCACTAAGGAAGCGTGGATAGTCAACACTTGTGCTCCAGCGTCCCTTCACGCTGTAACATTCTTCCCACCCACACTCAGTTTCCCTCCGCTCTGAGGGTATCTGGGAGGCATCTGGGCCTGAGGACCCTTTGGTGGGACCCTGGTGCAATGAACTGTAATCTGTTGGGGTTCTTGGGGCAGTTGGCCTTTACATGCCCGGGCTCGTTACATTTAAAACACCACCCAGCTGACTGGTCACTGGGGTGAGGTGGGTTGCTGGAGAATGGTTTGGTGAGATGTTAAGTTTTCTGGGGTTTTTCCTGTGGTATATTTGGGGCTTTGGGTTGCCCCTGGTAGTAGGGTGTGGTCTGAGAGTGTCTCTTCTGGTATCCGCTCAAACTGTGACCAGGGTTGTTTCTCTCTCCTCCCTCCACCCGTTTTTTCCAGTTTGTACCGCCTCTATGTCGGTCTGGGACTGCTTGTATTGATCAGCATAAGAAGTAAGACTTCCTGCTGAGTCCATTTTCTTATCCCATAAACACTGTTTTATATCATTCTTGGACATATTCAGGAATTGCTCCTGTATCATTAAATGCCGCATTTCTCCAAAACTAGTTACATCCCGTCCTTTGAACCATTTATCAAACAGATATGTCATCTGGTTTACATAAGCCATATTACTTAATCCAGGCCCTCTCTTAAGGGTTCGAAATTTTACTCTGTAAGTTTCAGGTGTAACTTGAAATTGTTTTAAAACCAAATCCTTGAATTTTTCATAGTCAGAAGCCTCATCAATAAGCATCTTATTGAATATGTCCAGAGCTCTTCCAGTCAGTTTTGCGACCAATGTGGTCATCTTGTGAGCGTCAAGAATTTTATGAAGTGTGCAGTCTCTCAAAGGTGAGAAAATATTCAGCAATATCACTGGATTCATCATACTGTGGACATAGTTGCTCCCATTTGTGGATTGTTGGGGAAGGATTGTTGGGGTTATTCTGTATATTCTCCTAAGCTCTTGCCTTCTCTATCTCCAGTGCATGCTTCCTCTCTTTTTCCCTCGCCTCCATTTATTTTTCCTTTGCCTCCATTTCTTTTTCTTTTGCCTCCATAGCTCTCTGGTGGGCAACCTCCTGGGCTTTCTCTGCCTCTTTCGCTGCCTCCATAGCTGTCTAGTGGGCAGCCTCCTCTACCTCCTTATTGAGCCGTTTTAATTCGACCAGTCTCTGGTATTCCTTTTCTTTCTCTTTAGCTTCCAGTCTGGCTAACTCCAGTTTCAGTTGGGCATTGCTTTCTGTCATCCTAGCCTCTCTGTTTTTAACCTAGCTATACCCGAAAGTTAGAAAGAAGAAAGAAAAACCTGGCTTGTAAAATTTGCTGTGCTGTAACCTGATACCTTTGTCTCTGATAGCTGTTCCCAGCCTACAGAAAAATCCTTTTGTTAAAACCAATAACACCTCTGCCTCCAGGCAAAGGGGCAGAAAAAACTCTAACTGCTTTCAGTTAAAAAAACCAAACCTCTTCAGGTCTGTGCTTTTGGTTCAAAATGATCTCTGGTTCAAAATGATACCACTGCTCTGCCAGCATGTCAGGGTTCCTTCCCCACTCTGAACTCTGGGGTACAGATGTGAGGACCCGCATGAAAGACCACCTATGCTTATTTTTACCCGATTAGGTTAAAAACCTTCCCAAGGCACAAACTTTGCCTTGTCCTTGAACAGTATGCCTCCACCTCGAAGTGATTTAGACAAAGAACAGGGAAAGGACCACTTGGAGTTCCTATTTTCGCAAAATACACATTTCCTCCAGCACAGCGAATTTACAAGCCAAAACAAAGAAAACCTAATGCATTGTCTACCTAGATTACTTACTAACTTTACAGGAGTTGAAGGGCTTGCATCCTTGATCTGTTCCCGGCAAAGGTATCACACAGACAGACAAAAGCCTTTTTTCCCCCCACCTCCAGATTTGAAAGTATCTTGTCCCCTCATTGGTCATTTTGGGTCAGGTGCCAGCAAGGTTACCTTAGCTTCTTAACCCTTTACAGGTGAAGGATGTTGCCTCTGGCCAGGATGGATTTTATAGCACTGTATACAGAAAGGTGGTTACCCTTCTCTTTATATTTATGACAGGCCCTGTTCTCTGCTGCTACAGTGGGGCTGGAGGGCACTGGCTGTGGATGGGGGGAGCTGTCAGCTCCTCTCTTGCAAGGTGAGTATGGGAGGGCCGTGCTCCCTTAGCCTGGCCTCCCCTCCCCCCATGGCCCTGCAGGTCGCAGAGCTCAGCACTGAGGTGCCTCGGTGCCCTGCCTCTCCTGGGCAGGTGTGCACCCAGCCTCGGGCGCCTGCCCCTCAGTGCCACACCTCCTGTTAATAGCCAAGGTGAGTTCCTGCCTCCCAGTCACAGGGAGCCCTTCCCCATGGGGCTGGGGGTGGGGAGTGAAGCAGGAGGTGGCCTGCTCTCATTTCACAGCAACATCACCGATGGGGCAGGCCCAGACCTGGTAGCTCCCCACTGCTCCCCTCATCCCTACCCCCCTGGGCACTGTCAATCCTGAGCTTCTGCTCTCCAGGGCCCCTCTAGTCCTGCACCCCCATTGCCGGGGAGTAAAGAAGTGTGATCACGTTTAACGTGCATGTGAGGCCCATGCTGCCATCTGCCCCCGAGCAGAGGGTGCCCAGTGAGAGCTGCTGGTGTTCCCCAGACCCCAGCACAACCAGGGCCCGGCTGTGCAAGTCCGTGGCTCCCAGGTCCTGTGCCAAGGTCTCCCACCAGTCTGCCTAGGGAGGCAAGCTCACATGCACCCCTGCTCCCAGCCAAGTGCTCCTGGCACTGCTGATGCCACACACCAGCCATTGTTGTGCCTGCCCGCAGGGCCCTGCCCCCCCCCTACAGCAGGGAGGCTAAATGGGTCCCTTGGAGCAGTTTGTATCTGCCATCATTGCTGGCAGGTGCGTGGGGCCCCTGGCACTGCAACAGGCTGCTCTCCTGTAGCAGAGCCTTTCCCAGGGGCAAGGTGTGAGCCCCAGTGTCCTGGCTAAGTGCCAACTTGGCCCTTAGGGCCTGCCTGCAATCACCCCCTCTTCCCAGCTTGAGCAGTTGCCTTGCTTCACCTCTTACAAGCAGCGCCATGCACAGCAGTGCAGCTGGCTCAGCGTGACAACTGCACTCCACCCCAGAGGTGGCTACATTTTAGCAGTGGGTGAAGCACTGGGAGATTCATATATTCCAAGGCCAGAAGGAACTATTTAGTTCTAGGCTGACCCCTCCTGGATGACACAGGCCAGCGAATGTCCCCAAAATAATTCCTAGAGCAGAGATTTGAAACAAACAAGCAATGTAGAAGTAGTGCAGCCTGGCTCGCAGAGCTTTGCACCTTGCTGCAGCCTGGAATAGGAGGAGGGCCCTTTGCATTTTCAGGCTAATGCTGAGCTGTTTGGCCAGGAAGGCTCCTAGAGGGCTAGACAGGGGTGGGTGAGTCACCTGTGCCGAGCTCAGGATGGATGGTTAAAGCAGTTTCATGTCAGAAACCTGGCCCCTGGCACGCTGGGTTGGGTTAATTAGCAAATGGTCAAGCTGAGCCCGGTGATGATGATTCACAAGCTGCATCTGGGCAGCCACAAGGACCCACGCCCAATTGTGCTCTTAGGAGGGAGGAGATGAACAGGGAGGTTCTGCTGCCAGCCCTGGGCAGCGCGCCATCTGCCATTGCTGGGCCTGGGTTTGACTCTCCGGGGAGCAGCCTGTGGGCTGTGCTGGGCGGGCACTGGCCCTGGGTGAGAGCACAAAGCAGTGGCCCAAGTAACCCTGCTGTGAAGGGCCAAAGCCCAGCTGTGCCCCCCATGCCCCTGCAGCGTTAGTGGCTGAGGGGCTGGGCCTGACCTGACTTTGGAGCTCAGGTATGTCTTCTCCCCCCCCCCCCCCCGCCATGTTACAGTACTGTCTGAGTACGTCCCAGCCCTTCATATCTTTATCCGCACAACGGCCCGGGAGGCAGAGCAGGGCTGGTCACCCCATTGTACAGATGGGGAAACTGAGGCTCAGAGAGCTAAGGGCCTCACCCTAAGACATAATGAGCCTTGAGCCCAGTGCTGGGCCAGCCTTCCTCTCCCTGGCCCAGGCTGAGGTGAGGGAGCTCAGCCACCGGCTGGATGGTGTCACCATGCAGTTAAACCTGGGCTTGGGCACTCTGTGCCTGTGGGTGGGTCCCTGAATGCAGGGCTGAGGCTGCGCCTGGGCCCGGTGGGTGCAGCTTAGAGCTCAGCATTTCCCCTGCTGAACAGCACAGACCAGAGCTGGCGTCTCCCTGGAGCTGGAGCCCAGGGCCCTCTGTTTCCATCTCGCAACCCAGCCTGGGGGACACACCAGGCTGAGCACAGCTCAATATAGCAGCCAGCTGTGTCGGGCCTGTGCCCTTGCGAAAGGCGACAGCTCCAGGGCTAGCTAATGCGCCACGCCAGTGAGTGCAGCACGGGGCCCAGCTGCCGGACGGAGGGCATTTGGGGGATGCTGCTGAGAGAGCTCCTGGCTGGACAGGCATTAGCCATCCTCCCTTAGTGCCACAGGCTGATGCCCCTACAGCGACTGATCCAGGCAACGATCAGGACAGGAGTCACGGAGTTAGTGTAAACGGGTTTCACTGAGGGAAGACACACCCACACCCACAGAGCTGCCCCATACAGCTTTGTTATTATATGGTCTCAGGAAGGCCGGGCTGTTCACACCAGTTTGTTATTGTAGGGTGTCTCAGGAAGGCCGGGCTGCGTGCTCCGGTTTATTATTGTAGCATCTCAGGAAGACAGGGCTGTTCACACTGGTATGTTACAGTGAATCTCCCCTGCAACCCACTCAGATCCTTGCCAAACACATGCACCTTCTAGCTAGCCTGTAGGGACTTGCAGATTCCTGCCCCTTGGCTCATACAGGACCAGACCCACCGATGTCCTGCCCTTCCCCCCTCTGCTGCCCCATGTCTGCTCTCCCTGGTTTCCCCCGGTATCCCCTGCTCTGACTGGCCCCCGCTGCTCTCTAGAACCCATCATGGATCCATCCCCGCCCCTGGCTGCCCTGTTGTTACAGCTGCTCTTGGGCAGGTGGCCCAGACCCACTGAACTACATGCTACTGGCCCCGGGCACCTTCCCCTACGGGGGGCAGGAGAGCCAGGTGTGAGGCTGGAGTCTGTGCAGGCAGGGTCCCTTGTTCCCAGCACAGCCAGAAGCCAGCGAGAGCTAAGCTGGGGAACTCGGGGAGTGGGACATGCATCTGAGGCTCTCCTGGGGCCAGTCCCAGCCCCTTTATCCTAATACTCTGATCCCCTGAAAGGCTGGGTGGCGCCCAGCCAGGGATGGGCAGGATTCCCTGGCCAGGGGCGACTCTCCCTCTCCTTTGACTCTGCCTGGGGTGGGGAAGGAGTTGGGAGGGGCAAAGCTCCCTGCTCTACCCAGCCATCTGCTGCATGACCCACAGGCTGGCACCCAGCCAGCTGGGTGGGAAGGGTGTTCCACGCATCCGCTCTGCTCACTGCTGCCCCGGCACCCCTTGAGGGCTGGGCTGCCCACCTGGGGTGAGCCCCCTCCTGCTTCAGCAGGCCCCTGCGCGCTCACTGTTGTTCAGGCAGCCGATGGGGCAGATAAGCTGCTGCTTCGTTCATTTACCATGTCCGACAATCCTGTGTTTAAGGGTGAATTAGCGCTGTATCCCCGCAGGATTGGGCTAAGAGGATCAGCTGCCGGCTGCACGGGCTGCTCCCAGCCATGGGTGGTTGTTTATCTGGGCCCCAGCAAGGCTGGCGCAAGTGTGGCAGGAGGCTCAGCAGAGCGAGCCCAAGGAGCCACACTGGCCAGGTTACACACCCCACAAAGGCAGGCAGACAAGGTCTGGGACAAACCCCCCTGATGGCAACACCCCCTGTCCTCCTCTGGCACCTCCTGCTTGAGGACCTTTACAAACACTGATGAACGGGGCATGTCAGGATCATTGCCCCCAAGTTACAGATGGGGAAACTGAGGCACAGAGTAGTGAATTGACTTATCCAGTGTCAGGACCAGGAGTCCTGACTCCATGATTCTCTGCTCTTCGCACATGCTCCATGCTTGAGGCTCTGTGGGAAGGTGAAGAGCCTGAAAGTTTCTATTCTATGCCCTAGAGAAATGCTCCTTCAGGGTGGGATCCAGCTGGGTATGTCTATGCTAATGAGATGCTGTCAAGCTGGCACAGGCGGAGTTATGCTAATGAGATGGAGCAATGTGGGCACGTGCAGCCCCCTCTCACAAACAGCACAGAGCTCCCCAGCTGTGGTGGATTTGGGGGAGCATTGGAGGGGAGTCACAGGAGGAGTTTTCCTGACTCCCTTCTTCCAGCAGCACAGCAAGGCTCTGAAGCAGGTTCAGAGAGAGCCAAACTGGGATGCGTGAGATGGGTTTTGTCACCCACCTGCCAAGGAGGAGGGTCCCACTGTCCTGAGGCTGTCGGGGTGGGTGCAGGGGAGTGCACTGAAGTAGGGCCTGGACCCTCAAGCTCCAGAATCCCTGGCTCAGCTGCATGGCAGCCCCTCTAACCGGCCACTCTGCAAAGTCTGAAAACTGGAGCCAAAGTTCTGTTATTTATGAAATCAAGAGGGACCCAAAGACAGGGTATGAAAAGAAGAGCATTCCTGGGAGCTGCCAGCCCAGGTCACACGCTAGCCTGGTCTCCTGCCAGATAGCACCAGTGCAATACCCTTTAGTGGGCAGCTCTGATTAGTACTGTTCTAGGAAGAGCTCGATATTTAGAGTGCTCGCTTTGGCATGTCGCACATAACTGCTCCAAACAGGGACCAAATGAGATGGAGCCTCATTATTATTTTCATGCTTTCCCCCCTCAAATTGCCTTTTAGCTTAGGCGAAGGTGCACTGGGCTGGGAACCAGGAGGCGTTTCGCTTCGATCGGAAATGCTGATGTGAAACTTTCTGACATTTCTGAGGGGAAACTTTTCAGAATTTTTGGTTCCATGAAAAATTTGATATTTTTCCTCTCTGTTCAGGATGAAAACAAACTTTGAAATGTTAGAATTTCCTGCAGGACGGAAAGTCTGAGTTTCACTCCACTCTAAGAGTGAACTAAATCTTTGACGGTCTGGAAATAGCATCCATCGCAATAGCAATGCTGCGTGTTCTTGTCCCTGACTTCCACAGATGACCCGTGCCTGCCGATAGGAGCAGAGTGTGGGCAGACGGATTCAGCAGTGTTACTTGTATCACATGAGCCATGTGACTTGGGAAGTCTGTGGCAGCAGAGGTGGGAACTGAGCCCAGGTCTTCTACAGCAGTTCCCTAACCATTGGGCCACCCTTCCTCTCTGGCTAAGCCCACCCCCACACAGTCAGCAGAGAGCCACCATTTTATCACAAGCACCACAGTACAGTAACTCCTCACTTAAAGTCGTCCCGGTTAACGTTGTTTCATTGTTATGTTGCTGATCAATTCGGGAACATGCTCGTTTAAAGTTGTGCAATGCTCCCTTATAATGTTGTTTGGCAGCCGCCTGCTTTGTCCACTGCTTGCAGGAAGAGCAGCCCCTTGGAGCGAGCTAGGGGGGCTTGGATCCAGGGTGGACTGGCAGCCCCCCATCAGTTTCCCACTCCCCTAAGTTCCCTGTGGGGCAGCCACCCAGCAGGCTACCAACTGCCAGCAGTTCAGCTGTCTCACCCCCCAAGGCCGTGTGCTGCTCCTGCCCTCTGCCTTGGAGCTGCTCCGGGAGCCTCCTGCTTGCCTGCTCCCCCCTGCTCCTGCCCCCCGCTTACCCCATCTCCATAGAGCGGAGGACAGACGGACATGACAGGGCTCAGGAGGCGGGAGCTTGCTGACTGCAACTGCTGTCTCAGCTTCCTGATCTACTTAAAAAGGCAATGTACTTAGAGTGGTGTCAGCGTACTTAAAGGGGCAAGGCATGTCTCTCTCTGCCATGCTGTCTCCCCTCCCTCCTTTCCTACTGCCTTGTAGAGTGTGAGGCTACATTAACAACAATGTGTTAATCCTTGAGGGCTCAGCCGAGTACCCGTTCATCATTTAGCAGTAAGGCATTCCCTGGGAAATATTCCACCCTCTTCCACCCTCTGACTCCACCACCTCAACCAAGCTTCATAATCATCATTACTGTGTACAGTATTAAATTGTTTGTTTAAAACTTATACTGTGTGTGTATGTGTGTGTACATATACATATCATTTTTTGTCTGGTGAAAAAAATTTCCCTGGAACCTAGCCCCCCCCCCTTTACATTAATTCTTATAGGGAAATTAGATTCGCTTTGCTTAAAGTTTGCTTAAAGTCACACTTTTCAGGAACAAAAGAACAACGTTAAACGAGGAGTTACTGTAGTTGTGTTTGTCCGTAACGACCTGGAGTCAGCGGATTAGTGGACACTCTCCGCTTGCATTCGAAAAAAGAAGGATATTTCTTGCCCTCAGGATTGCGGGGGGGAAAATCCCTGAAAACAGGCCCAGACTGTGACCTAAAGGCTCCGAAACCAGAATCCAAAGAACCAGAGTCCAAAGGGTGGGATTTTTAAAAACCTCTGGATTTTCTAGACAAAGTGATGATTTTGGGTGCCCCACCCCTGGTCTCTGGGGTAGGCAGTGCTGGTAATGTCGATGAGCAGCCCAACCCACTCTCTGTAGCACGGCACTCCTTATGCACCTAGCAGCTAGGCAACGTCCCTCAGCATCTCGCTCCCAAAGCGAATGATGTAAGAAGCCTGAACAGTGATGCAGGGTATACTGAACCCTGGGATTCAACACTGGGGAATCTGAGCAAGTTGGAACTGAAGGGGCTATGGCTGGATCTATGTAATAGGAGACCTGAACTTCTGTGACTCCATTGTCAAAGTTGAAAAAAGGCTCCTGTGCAGTATGTGGATCTTACAAGAGCCAGGCTTGCTAATGGGGCCCAGGCACTGGGGGACTAATTGTCCAGACAAAGCAGATCCTCTTTGGGTTGGCTAGCTCGCTCTGCTGCTTTCAGAATCAGTCGTGTAACGTGTACCCACTCGGTCGCACACTCCACTCTGCGCACCAGGGTTTGCTTGTTACGGATTGGGATGCACTTAAGCATTGGCCAGTTTTGAATAGTTTGAGTGGGAGGGTGACCCATGTGTAGGAGTTACCGGGAACTGTTACGGAGAGCTGCTGTGTTTAGATAGACATAATGAAAACTGCCCACTGATGGCGCTTGATGAAATAATAATATACATAAGAGGGCATGCAGTGAGTGCAAACTGCTGTCTCCATAGTGGACATGCAGTGATGGCTGGAGTGAAAACTGGGGGGCTCTCTCTTTCCTCGTCTTGTTTGTGACCTGACCATTTGACTAGTGGGCAAGTTTGGGCACAAAGCAGTGACTTGCCCACAGCTAGAAACAGACCTCCTGGATTTTAAATTGTAAATTCTTCAGGGCAATGAGAGTGTCTTCCTGTGTCTAGACAGTAATCGGCACATTTTAGTGGGCGCTCTAACATCAATGATTATTTATAGCAGTCCTGGCTTCCTGTGCTGTGTGCAGCATTTAAACAACATATCCAAGCTGGCATGAGTGGGGAAAAGCCAGGGCCCCAGAGGCCTGGAGGAAGCACAGAGCAATTAGTTTGCCTCTTCTTTCTCCAAGCCAATGGGTTTCAAAGGGATTTGCTCAGGGGACCCTGCTATATAAGTCCCAGTGCTGCCTCAGCCCTCCCGCCAGGGGAAAAGGAGGTGTGGATTATGATGGCGCACCACTAGCTACAGTTGAAACCATCTTACTGTTCAACAGTCAGTTTTTCTAAGTACTCTCAAATCCACATGTTTACTTGGATTTTCTTTAACTTTCCTGAGCCTCCTGGGGATTTGGGGTAGGATTAGTGGCCCAAATTTGAGGTTATTTGAGCAAGAATTTCCTGAGATATAGCCACCCGCCCCTTTAAAATCACATGACAAAAATGTAATGGTTCTTACAAGGGTTTTTGTGTGGACATGTAGGAGTCAAACTGTAGCTCTGATCTTGCCGTACTGAGACCACCTGCTCAGGTTTGAGCTCTGCTAGCAACTGACACCCACTGTCCCTTTGGGGAAGCCCTGTTTGAAAACTGGCTTGACAATTTTGGGTTCTAGTCCATGAAAGCTTATGCCCAAATAAATTTGTTAGTCTCTAAGGTGCCACAAGTACTCCTCATTCTTTTGGCTTGACAATATGGCTCAAGCTAAGTTAACATGTATGCAAGGTCCTGGAAAAAATTTTGAAGGAGAAATTAGTTAAGGACATTGAAGTCAATGGTAAATGGGACAAAATACAACATGGTTTTACAAAAGGTACCAAACCAACCTAATCTCCTTTTTTGAAAAGGTAACAGATTTTTTAGATAAAGGAAATGCAGTGGATCTAATTTACCTAGATTTCAGTAAGGCATTTGATACCGTGCCACATGGGGAATTATTAGTTAAATTGGAGAAGATGGGGATCAATATGAACATCAAAAGGTGGATAAGGAATTGGTTAAAGGGGAGACTGCAACGGGTCCTACTGAAAGGCGAACTGTCAGGTTGGAGGGAGGTTACCAGTGGAGTTCCTCAGGGATCGGTTTTGGGACCAATCTTATTTAATCTTTTTATTACTGACCTTGGCACAAAAAGTGGGAGTGTGCTAATAAAGTTTGCAGATGACACAAAGCTGGGAGGTATTGCCAATTCGGAGAAGGATCGGGATATTATACAGGAGGATCTGGATGACCTTGTAAACTGGAGTAATAGTAATAGGATGAAATTTAATAGTGAGAAGTGTAAGGTTATGCATTTAGGGATTAATAACAAGAATTTTAGTTATAAATTGGGGACGCATCAATTAGAAGTAACGGAAGAGGAGAAGGACCTTGGTGTATTGGTTGATCATAGGATGACTATGAGCTGCCAATGTGATATGGCTGTGAAAAAAGCTAATGCGGTTTTGGGATGCATCAGGAGAGGCATTTCCAGTAGGGATAAGGAGGTTTTAGTACCGTTATACAAGGCACTGGTGAGACCTCACCTAGAATACTGTGTGCAGTTCTGGTCTCCCATGTTTAAAAAGGATGAATTCAAGTTGGAGCAGGTACAGAGAAGGGCTACTAGGATGATCCGAGGAATGGAAAACTTGTCTTATGAAAGGAGACTTAAGGAGCTTGGCTTGTTTAGCCTAACTAAAAGAAGGTTGAGGGGAGATATGATTGCTCTCTATAAATATATCAGAGGGATAAATACAGGAGAGGGAGAGGAATTATTTCAGCTCAGCACCAATGTGGACACAAGAACAAATGGGTATAAACTGGCCACCAGGAAGTTTAGACTTGAAATCAGACGAAGGTTTTTAACCATCAGAGGAGTGAAGTTTTGGAATAGCCTTCCAAGGGAAGCAGTGGGGGCAAAAGATCTATCTGGTTTTAAGATTCTACTTGATAAGTTTATGGAGGAGATGGTATGATGGAATAATGGGATTTTGATAAGTAATTGATCTTTAAATATTCAGGGGAAATAGGCCAAATCCCCTGAGATGGGATATTAGATGGATGGGATCTGAGTTACCCAGGAAAGAATTTTCTGCAGTATGTGGCTGGTGAATCTTGCCCATATGCTCAGGGTTTAGCTGATCGCCATATCTGGTGTCGGGAAGGAATTTTCCTCCAGGGCAGATTGGAGAGGTCCTGGAGGTTTTTCGCCTTCCTCTGTAGCATGGGGCATGGTTGACTTTAGGGAGGCTTCTCTGCTCCTTGAAGTCTTTAAACCATGATTTAAGGACTTCAATAGCTCAGACATGGGTGAGGTTTTTCATAGGAGTGGGTGGGTGAGATTCTGTGGCCTGCACTGTGCAGGAGGTCAGACTAGATGATCAGAATGGTCCCTTCTGACCTTAGTATCTATGAATCTATGAAACATGCCAGAGAAAAGAATTTGCACTGTGCAGTTGGGTAGGGGCTGTGTTCAAGCCAGAGTGTTTGCAGACAAGCTGCGGTTAGAGGAAGTTGGGGGCTCAAGGTGACAAATCATAGCCTAGGAGTTACCTGGATACTGTGAATTCAAACCCTGTACTTGGCAGCTTTTGGAGGCAGTGAGTTGTGCACTTAATTGCTCTCTGCCTGCAGCGGCTTCACCTGGGAGTTTTGCTCTGAGCTAAGTTTCTGGTCTAAGAGTTGATATTTCAAAGTGCTCTAAAATTCACTTGCAGCCTCAGATTTTGCTTTAGAAGTGTTAAGGAAAATTAGCATTAAATAAGGGGAAGGCAAAAGAAAGCAACATTATTAGGGTAATGAGCTCTTGGTGTATGTTGCTCTCCTCAACAGTGGGACTGTGTGTGATCAAAGAAAAGCAAGAAGCTTTGACTTTCACCAATGTCAGCATGATCAAAGGGGTTATTGAGCACCAGGAAATGTGCCCATACTAGAGAGCCGTGTTCTAATGACTGGCATAAGGTCAACATGATACTGGCTGCAAACAAAACAGTGACTTCAATTTATCATGAAAAATAAACTCAGAAAACAAATTTAAGCTGTCTACAATAATTGATCCAATCTAAACAACCACAGATTCACACTATCAATTTTATCCCTCAAAATGCTGTAGTTTATTTAAATAAGTGTTCCAAAAACAGTGTCAGGCAATGGACAAATTTTAGTCAAAAGGCCCTTTTTATATTTGTCAGAAGATATTGTTACACCTTTTGACCAGATCAGTTATCCAAAATTTGGGGTCTTTTGAGGTTTTCCTATTGGGGAAGAAATTCTTTTGATACAATCCTGTTTATTTACAAAGTCCTGTTTCCCTGAACACAGTAGGACTCAAACAGCAGGAGGTGGTTTCTTTGCTCAGAGTTCCAATTCTCCTTCCAGGCAGCACTCTGCCCAAAAGCTCTCTCCTTCCTCCTGTTGGTTTGTTACAGGGCAGACCTGGCTGAAGCATAGTCATCCACAGGGGCACTTGCCAGCTGCAGGGGGCAGAGTTAAAGTTGTGGGGTGGGACTGTAGGCCCTGGTTTTCACTGTTGTAGGCATAGGCGCCCTTTGCATTCTGGAAGGGTATGGGGTACTGCCTGTCAGTCTTAATTTGGGGTTGGATAAGGGGCAGAGGGTCCCAGGGGGCAATCAGGGGACAGGGAGCAGAGGGTTTGGATAGGGGGTGGAGTCCCTAGGGGTGGAGGGGTGGATGGGGGTTGGGGCAGTCAGGGGATAGGGAGCGGGGGGGCTGGATAGGGGGTGGGGTCCTGGGGGAGGGCTGTTAGGGAGGAGTGGTCCTGGGAGGGGGCAGTCAGAGGACAAGGAGCAGGGAGGGTTGGATGGGTTGTGGGTTCTGAGAGGGGCAGTCAGGGGACGGGAAGAGGGAGGGGGCGGATAGGGGGCTGGGGGGCAGGCTGTTTGCAGAGGCACAGCCTTCCCTACCTGGCCTTCCATACAGTTTCGGAACCCCGATGTGGCCCTTGGGCCAAAAAGTTTGCCCACCCCTGCTCAAACAAGCATATCTGCAGCTCCGTACACTGCAGAGTATTACCTGTTTCCTTTCCTAGCAGGCATAGTTATACCTGCAGTGCATGCCCTTGGGCCCACTCCTTACAATCTATGGTCATGTTCCATTTTGGGGGTTTGTAAGTCTGGGGGCTTCGGTACCACCTCCTTTGTACTGCCTGGGAGGGGTAAGGCATGAAGATATGTTTCAGCCAGGGTCCCCTTTTCTCTGGCTTTTTAGTGTTTTTATGCTTCCCCACCCATCCCCACTTGTCCCTCCCGACTGGTTGCTTGACCTTCCCTTGAGATAGGAGTCGAGGCCCTTCAAGTGCACACTCATATATTGAACTCCCACCATACTAAGCAACACTTTAACTCTCCTTCTTCTCTCTCCTCATTGTGCTCTAAACCCCATCTGGGTAGGCAGAAGCAACACACAGCGTCTGTTTACACATATTGGTCAGGATATAAAAGTATCAAAAATCAACCCCCAAATTCTCTCCCAGGATAAGAGACAGGCTAATATGCTAACACTGGCCCATGTGTATCGGGGTGGAATAGCAGTGTACAATCAATAGAGGCCATTCAAATTATTCTAGATTCCCCTGGCTGGGGGCTCCAAGGGGGAGAGGCTGTGTTGGGGATGAGCTTTGGTTAGCGGCAGTGGGAGCTGTGACAGAGAGGGGAGACATACAGGGCTACTACTAATTCCTATATCCTGGCTCTAGTTTCCTGATGAGGATGTGGGTTCAAACAGGTTAATACCCTATCCCACGGCAGGGGGTCAGTCTCCAGCAGCTGCTAAAGGCTGAATTGCTTTGCTAATTTACCCCTCGGAGACCCATCAGGTGGGCACAGAAATCATGGGCTGCAGATCAGCAAATGCCCTATGGGCCTCGTCCCCGTTAATGTACAGAAAGGGCTGAAGCCCACAGATCTGTAGGAGCTGGCTGGGTGTCAGTGGGGCTCCTCCTGGCCCTGCCTCACCCTGCTCAGCAGTCCCTTTGCCCATCTCTGGGAGGAGGTTGGTATTATTATTATTTATTATTTTTACTGTTCATTTTGGATGAACTTTTCTGTTTTACCAAGATGACACCAGAACAATTCTGGCCAGGGGTTTCAAAACTGAAACATTTCTCCTGAACATGTGATTTGAAAAACAAACACACAAACAAACAAACTCTGAAACAAAACAAGAATGGTGGGAAATTAAATAAAAAATCCCCAAAATTGATCTAAAAAACTAATTGGCCTTTTCCCACCAGCTAAGCTGCTAAATGCTCCTCACCTGCTCCCACCCCCAGGCTGCTGGGCTGAAGGAGGGGGCTGAGGGGCCACGGGGGTGGGGGGAAGGAATACCCTACTGCAGGGGGCTGAGGGAGCCAAGACACCTGACCCAGGGGAGTCTGGGTGGTGTCTGTGCATGGGGAGCTCAGAGACCAAGAAGGGGAGGAGGCTGAGAGCTCAGAGTGGGGCTGGGGTGACTGGGAGCTAAGTAGGGGCACATGGGGGAAGGGACGAGCCAGGACAAGTTGCAAGGCGACAATGGGATGAAGGAGAAAAGCATGCACCAGTGCAGGGCAAAAACGGACCTATGTTTCCTCCTGTCCATTGCCCGGCCTCCCCCAGCCCTGTCCCCACACTGGATGATATTGGCAGGCCCCGCACAGGGCATCTGCCCAGCAGCCTTTCCCCTTAAATCTGCCCCTGGCTGAAATAGAGCCTGACCTCCTCCCCAAACGGAGGCAGGTAAGTGTCCTCCCTGCCTTGACTACCAGTGCAGAGCCCTGCTAGCTCCAAGCCCCAGGCTGTGGGGGAGGGGGCAGGGGCATGGTGCTGCATGTGAAACCAGCTGTGGGTTCATCCCTGCTGGGCATTGGGTATCCCTGGTACACTAGGCACATGGTGAAAGCCCCTCTCACTGGTTATGAAACTTCTGTGACCTACTTTACGTGCTCTGCTTTTGTTCTTCATGCCTAGAAATGGCTGCTCTCCAGATTTTGCCCATCAAGGCAAATTAAATGGAGTCGATCCTAATTTGCTCTCTGCTGTTCTTCGGGCAGAAGATTAAATGCTTTGCAGACATTATCTCCCTGTCTCTTTTCTAAGGGCCAAACCTGAGTTTTATATATGTGTGCGCATGCACATGCACACGCACACGTACACACAGCGGGAAGTCGGGGGCTAGTCCATTGTCAGGAGGCTGGAAAGCAGATGGTGAGACTATTCTAGGCAGCTGGGTGACAGAGGTGGCCACACATGATGCAGGGACGTGAGGCCCGAGTAGTCACAGACACCACCGCCCTCCCCATCTTATGCTGTCAAATTTTTAATCCTTCTTCTATTTGCCCAGGATTTCCTGCTGCTGGGTTGGGAGCTCTAGGGGATGAAGCCCACGTGTCATCCTCATGACAGGTACAGCAGGGGCAGGGCAGGTTTCCCTTCCATGGCCCCCACCATGTTCTTCGCCTCTGCCCAGAGGGACCTCCAGTCTTCATGGCCTGACTGGTCCTTCTCAAGGGCCCTGCTAATGTCACTGTGATGAGGACCTGCAATAGCCTTGGGATGGCCTCCTCTCCAGGACGCTAAGCTGGCTCATCACAATGCCACGGCATGCCACTGTGTGTGAAGACCATCACGCTGGAAGGCAGCCTTCACAACCTCCCTGCAATGATTCCATGGCAAGCTGAAAAGGGTAGGACATTAACCCTACATCCGACCATCAGGAGGCAAAGCGGTGAGGTCATCGTCAACCTGGCAAGGCCTGGGGTCCCGGAGCAGGAGACAAATGGCTCCGTAGCCTCTTGCTAATTGCCTGAGGCACCAAGGGCTCCTCTCGGAGCTTTGCTTTTGTCTATCAGGCAACCCACTCCTAGAAGAGCCATCGCAAAAAGGCAGAACTCCCACCAGTGTGTTTTCTGCACACCTCTGATGCTGCTGTGCTACCTCAGTGCACTGGCTCACATGGGGTCTCCTTTTCCATGGCATTGGATGCAGGGAATAGGGCTGCTACGCCCATGGTATGGTGGATACCAGCACATTTAGGCAGGAATCTCGCTGCTCCTCCAGCCTGTGGAGAGATGATGTTTAAGCAGGCTACCCTTGCAGATTGCATCTTGATGACGAAGTGTCATGGCGGCGAAGTAGCCCTGGAAAACTCCAGCAGGTTGAAGCTGGCCCTGTTCTGTGACGGCTCAGGGATCTCTGCTGTGCTGAAAAAGGCTGCCTAAATCCCCACGGCTCCAAACATGGGCAGGGAATGGTTGATCCAGACTCTCCTCCGGCACAGGAGGTGAATCCCAGGCCCCCACGCTGGCACCCAACGATACTGTTCTAAGCTCGGCTTCTGGAATAGTTCCCCACTCAGGCATGTGTAAAGTTGGATTGCTTTTTTTAAGCAGATTTAATTGAACATGAATCCATCCCTCTAGGCCGCCACCCTGTTGTGCAGGCGGTGACCTTGAGCTTGCTCATTACAGGGCTGTTGCCCACATTTTCTACCTGCCGATGCGCCCGGCTGGCACTGCGTTGCCGTGCAGCAGAGGGCATCTCAGTGGCAGGCAGTGGGATCCAGCAGGTCAGAATTCTCCTGGGGTTGGTTCAAATGCTACCCAAACAGTCCCTTCGAGTCAGCCCAGATTCCCTTACAGGTGCACATCTAGATTCATCTGACCACGCACCATGGGCTCCATTTTCCCTTCCACCCCGGTGCCCCCATACTGCGTCAGTAGCATGAAGAGGCTCCCAGGGACTTCCTTCAGTATAAGGGGACTGCACCCTGGCTATGCCAGCCCTCCTCGCAGCCTCGGATGCAGGGAGAGTGGCAGCAGTGTGCTGTATTGCAGCTAGTGTACAGCACTAGGGGGCCACTGCAACCAGAGCATGAACTAGCTGGGGCTGCTCTAATTTCCAGTGGGGCAGGGCAGGGCCTAGATGGTCTTATGGCACATGGGGCACAAACAGGGCTTAAAACCATCTCCTCCTCATTCCTGCTCCAAGTACAGGACCAGAACAGGGGCCGCAGGAGAACTGTGGGCCAATAATTCCTTAAACCTTTCAGGGAGGCGAGGTGTAAAGCGCTTTGACGTAATATGGAATGCTGCTCATTTGTACCAGAGACACTTTAATATGTGTAGCGTCAGTGTGATGCACAGATCTGATCAGCACAGCACTACGCGATCACTACTAGTTCTTTTACCCGAGAGGAAATCAGACTTGTGATTGACAGCCCCCTCAAGCAGTCCATTGACACAGCACTAATATATCTTCATTGATGTGCTGGAATACACCCCTTTATTGACACCGTGCACACTACTGTAATAATCTTTGTACAAAAGTATTGTTCCAAAACCCACAGCCCTGACCAGGCAGAAGTCAGGTCTGTCCTAAACAAAGGAAGGAATGTGTGCTTGCCTTAATTGGCATTTAAGCAGTAAACAGAATCATAAAGGAGGAAGGGAAAACAAAAGAAGTTCCAACAGCTGAAAAAAACAGCAGGGAACATCCTTCCACATAGACTGATTGTTTCCTGGGTCTCAGCTGGAAATGCTTTTCAAGAGGGGGACAGCAACTATAAAAAGGAGAGACAAACAGCCCAAGGCACCCTTTCTCCTCCCCATTCTCTGTACCTGAGAAGACAAAAAGAAACAGCTGTTGGACTCTGTGGGAGGAGTTCTGACTTGAAGAGTTTGGTCAGTAACCTTGTTGGAAGCATGTGGTGAGAAAATTTGCTTTGCAACTAAGATAGAGTCTTAAGTAGAAACTAGTAAGTGTTTTTCTTTATTTTTCTTGTAACCATTTCTGACTTTTATGCCTCATTGTTTGTACTCACTTAAAATTGCTTTGTAGTTAACAAACTTGTTTTACTGGTTTATCTAATCTAGTGTGTTTTAAACTGAAGTGTCTGGGTAACTATTTAAGGTAATAAACTGGCATATTGTTCCCCTAAATGAATAATGGATTGAATATATTTGTACTGTCCAGGAGAGGGTTGGGCAGTGTAGGACATCCATTTCTTGGGAAAGATGTGGGAGTAGGGGTGTGTTGGGGTCACCTTGCAGGATAATCCAGGCTGGTGAGAGCCAGGGTGTAGCTGGCAGGCTGCAGTTATACACAGGGTATGATCTACAGGCTGGAAGCCTGTTTGAGAGCTGCCGAGGTGGGAACTACTTCAGCAAGGCATTGTAAGGCACCCAAGATTGCGGGGCATGGGGGACATAGTCCCCCCCTGCCACTGGTCTGACTTGGACCCTGGTATGTCACACACACACACACATGAACCACAGGATTTGCCAGACTGGATCAGATCAGTAGTCCAGCTAGTCCTGTGTCTTTCCTCCAGCCTACTGCTCCAAAGAAAAGCAGAAGCCTCTAATTTCATAACTGGCCACCTGTGATGTACTGGATTTGAGTGAAAGAGGTTTTCCTGCCCCAGGAACTCTGAATCGCCTTTGCCCAGATACCTACAAGTGTCCGTAATGGTCAGAACATTCCCAGCCCTATTAAAAATCCTGGCCCTGCATTTCATTCAGTCCCTGCTGGGGCAGAGCCCTGTGCAGCTGACTGCACCTAGGAGCAGTGTCCACAAACTGGTGCTACAATTAATTCCATCGCATGGCCCTTGTTTGTCCGTCATGGAACCCCAGCCTCTGCACTCAGGTGACAGTTAGTGGCTCCTGCGAGTGGGTTGGTTACAGGTGGACAGGGCTCAGGATTGGCTCCTGCATAAACCCCAGGTGGTCACCAGGGGAGCCCAGCAGTGGGATTTGAGTAAACCCAAACCAGGGGTATATAACATGTAAGAGATCCCAAAGCCCTGAGATGCAGCACTTGTAGGAAATTAGGCATAAGTAGGCAAAATGCCTAATGGCTGATGAAATGAGGGTTACCTAGGACAGAAGAGCTGCTCCCGCTCTGTCCAATGAAGAAAGCAACCTGTGGCTCAGAGTGTGAACTTCTGAGGGACAGCAGTCACACAGCCAGTTCCTCTGGAGCACAGTGTGCTGGCAGACTGGCTCCCACTCGAGGCACCAGTATACGTCTAGTTGTGCTCTCCTGGGCTCAGACTCCTCTGATCCCCAGTAGGAGAGGGAGGGAGTCGTTAATGGGAAGACATTCATGGGGCGGAGAGATTCTGGGACAAAGAAAACCCTTGTCAAAGTGTGATTGGTAAAACTCCATTGAATGCTGAAAGGATATGAAACCCTGGGTTAAGGTTCCAAATGTTAAGCCATTTCCCCTGCCTATGGCTCAGACCTCTAGCAGATACAGGAAGGATCGGGGTGGCTGGTACCTGAGGTTCTCCAGGATATCAGCTCTGACATCCTTTTGAGGAATGACTGTATCAAATCTACATGGGAGATGAGTCACATGGCCTCAGGTGTAATTTCCCTGATGCTGTGACTACAGCAGCAAGCTCACAGCCAACCCTCACTGGGGAAGCAGAGATAGAGCTGAGTCCTCCGCTGAGCGTGGGGAGACATAGGCAGGGAAGGAGAACTGCCAGACATGGTTGCCCCCTGTCCAGGGGTGAGAGAAGCCCCAGAAAAGGGTAAAGCATCTGGAAGGCTGTTACTGGTAATGGACATCTGGTCAGAGGATGGCCATGGCCATGTGGGGTTCTCTTAACCAAGAGATCCAGAATCAGAACCCACTGGGACAGGGGGAGATTCTTGTCCTGGGGGTGAAGAAACAGATTAGCCCCAAAAGGGGAAATGGGTTCCTTGCACTTGCTCATTGAGATACAACTCCAGAGGGGGCCTGCATCACCAGAGCCCCAGAAATAAGGCTGGATTGACTCACCTTGCAGGGGGACAAATGTACACTGATTCTCCCCCCCCCAAATACTCAAGGGGTCACCTCCTACCCCAAACAAGGGGTCAGGACATCCCACGGTGCAGCCAAAATGGCTGACACATGGAGGAATGTGGGGTTACTGCCCTCATCACTCACTAGAAGATGGTCAGGACTTCATTCAGTTTCAAACCCTGTTTTTGGGGTGGCAAAAGGGTATGGGGCAGCATGAAAACTCTCCATGTGCCCCCTGCTAGTATCACCTTACAGACCAGACCTATGGGAGGATATGAAACTGCTCTGAACTTGGTACTGGAAACTTAAGTTTGGTTGATTTAGAAAGTGTAAGAATCTTGGAAGTGCTTGGTAGGTTAGCTACCAAGATGAGAAATATGCTGTGGCATCTATGTATAACATTTGTGGTTTGAATGTCCCCTGGTCACTGGCTAAAGTTGACCTGCTTAGTTCAGTCGTGTAGGAGGAAGAGATGCCACAAAGTGGGAATATTTTTATGAATCCTATGTGTGCCTCAGTTTTCCCCCATGATGTTACATTGCTACCCAGTGTGGGGAAAGGATTGTTTGCTCTCAGGGCAGACTATGAGACATAGATATGTCTCTGGCATTCCACACAGACAGGGATGTGACATAGTCATTCAGGAACTGGCTGAAACTGACCCAGGTCAACAATGGGTCCAAAGAGACAATGCAAGCTCCAATGACTCATAAATTGACACACAACATCTGAAAGCTTCAGCGAAAGAGATTGGTGGCTGAATTCAGCATGGCCCAGCCTGGGAGAACAAAGGACAGATATGTCCAGCAGGGAATAAAGATGGCTTCTGGAGCAAGCTGGGGGCTCTCTCATCTGGGAACTGACAAAGGGAATCGGACAATGGAGCTCACTACAGCTTGGCTGCTGAATTGTGGCTTGACTAGAATGGACAACGCTTTGACTTTTTTATTTCTCTATGCTAACCTAATGCTTTCCAATGCTGTGTTCCACCTAATAAACCCTGCTCTGTTCAGAAAAGGCTAATTAAGGTGTCGCTGCAAATACTGTCTGGGGTGCATTAGTCCCCGAAGAGCATACAAGTCTCTACCAGGTGTCGATATTTGCTGGCCCGAGCTCAGTGCTGGAGCCCAACAGCTCAGTCTAGGGGAGCAGTGAAGCTGTGTGGCCTACCCTGACAAAAGAGCAAGACCCCTGGGGGTCAGCCCCACTGAAGGGGTTCTTCAAAGAGACTGTTCAATAGCTGGGGTGTAGCACTGGCACCATGGATCTGAGATTTGGGCACTTTGCAAGCCCCCTCTCTTCCAGCAAGCTTTCTGGCAATGAGCTGCAGAACCCTGATTCAGTTACTTCTGGAGTCTTCAGGGCAATAGCTGTCTTCCAAGGCATCTGTACCAGGCCTAGCATAATGAGGTCTCAGCCTTGATAGGTCTTTGAGCACAACCGCACTATAAATAATACAATAAGGAGCCACTGCACCGGATCTTCTGAGAAGTGTGTGGTTTAAATCCTGGGGAAGAGAGACTCTGGCTCCTCTCCTAGAAGGCACTGATGCTATTCCCTTTTATGTAGCGGCACCTAGAGAGGGCCATGATGGGGAGCTATAAAACTAATAAATAAACAATCAGGAGCCAGATTCTGAACTCCTTCCTTGGAGTTCATTCATTTTCTCTGCCCAAACTCTCCTCGGTCTCACTGGCTCAGCCCCTTCATGAGCCAATGTGCACAGACCACAATGGGAATTGGATGGAGCCCTAACCAAGGCCTTTGGGATGTAGCCCAGTCAGGGAATATGTTGTGTTGGTTTATATTCAAGTTATCCCCTAGTCTTAATTCAGGGCTAGTAACAACAGCCGTCTTTATTAGATACATATTGACAGAGCATCTTAACTCAGATCAATCTAATCTAAAACCAGCTGCCTCCTCAAACTGTCAGCTCCTGAACTGGAGACTCTGTTCATTCTCTTAAAAAAATTCTCAGTACCACCACAGCATCTTTTCCTATTTGTATACCACAAATTTATATATTGGAATTACCTTGAGAGCTGCCTTTTAACAGGTGGGGTTTGGGGGAGGGGGGCTGTCAGGGTGTGTGGTGTGAGGATTTCAGGGTGGGGGACAGAGCTGTGTGTCAGGTTTCGGGGGGAGGGGGAAGAATCGGGCTGTATGGGGGGGAGGTATGGCTAGGGAGGAAACGTCAGGGGTGGGGTCAGGGTAGGCCAAGACTCAGGGCTCAAAGGGGGAATCGGGGGGGAATCTCGGGGCTTTGGGGGGGGGTCTGGTGTAAGGGCTCGGTGGGGGTGAGGTTGGGGGGAATTGGGCCTGGGGGTCGAGTCAGGCCAGGAGGTGGGTGTCAGGGTTTGGGGACGGGTCAGGCCGGGGGGGTGCGGCTCAGGGAGGAAGTGGGCCGTTGGGGGGTGGTCGCGTCACGTGCCAGGCCTCCGGCTCGGGGGTAGGTCGGGCTGGGGGGCGGGCTCAGGCTCGGCCCCAGGACCGAGAGAGCAGCAGCCCCCCGCAAGCCCCCCCCCTTACCGGGCCCGCGCATCGCCCCGTGGGGCCCGGAACCCGCCGCGGGAGGCACCGGCTCGCTCTGGGGCCCAGGCCGGGCTGGGCCGAGCCGCCGAGCGGTTCCCATGGCAGCCAGGCTGACCTCTGACCTCTGCCCCGGGGCCCGACCTTCCGCCAATCGCCGGGCGCGGCAGCAGCCCCGCCCCGCGGGCGTGCCCGGCGCGCAGTGGTGACGTTGTGATGACGCGGACGCTGGGCCGTAGCCCCCAGCCTGGGCCGGAACCGCAGCCGCCGTGGGCTGAGGTGAGTGCGGGGCCCGCCCGGCCCCCGGGGCCGCCCCCTGCGGGGCCCCGCATCCACCCGCCTCAGGGGGCGCGCTCCGTCCGTGTCGCCCCTCAGCGGCGGGGCCGCGCCAAGCCCGTGTGGGGCGCTCCGCGAGCCCCCCGCCCGGCCTGTCAGTACGGGCCTGGCCGGCCCGGGGCCAGCCTCGGGCCCTGGTGCGTGCTGGGAGCACAGCCCCGCTCGGCCCGCCCGCAAGCCCTGCCTCTTGCCCCGCTGGGGCTCCGGGGTCCGCCCCGAGGCTCCCCGCCGCACCCGACCAGCGCCCCCCCGGCCCCCCGCCAGCCACGGCAAGGAACGGCTTCCCCGGTGCGCCTCCGGGGCCCTCCGAAAAGCAGGAAATGAGCTTAGGGCTGGGTGGCAAAAGCTCCCCCTGTGCTAAGGGGACAGTGTGGCTGTGGCAGCCTGGGAGTCTCCTTGGCACGTGGACTCTAACCAGTGTAAAAACACCGTGCAAAACCTTTTCGATAGGACCCCACCGTGTCCTTGATGGTGGTTCAGGGGCGGTTGTTTGGCTCTGAGTGAGTGATGTGAACCAGCATTAGCAGAGGGGCGAGCTGGAGCATTGTCCTTGATTCGGCCCATCGGATAAGGACTGTAGTTAAATCTCCCAACCGGTGCACTAATAGCATGCGGGTAGCAGGGATAAAAAGCCTGTAATTGACAGTTAGTTTGCAATAGGAGAGAAAACAGCAGAAGAATCTCATTTTGTTCCTATTTATTTGGGATAGTTGTTTCTAGGTCCCAAAGATTCATGATTTGTGTGGGGTAGAAATGAAGAATAAGTCAGTTCTTGCTGTCTTTCTCTAATGGATGTTTGTGCAACTGGTCTATTTTTACATAATGCGGTAGATGAGGGGCAGGGGAAACAGGATGTCAGTAGGCGAGTTGCAAATCCAGACATCGCAACAATCGGTGTTTGGAGGTTGCTGTATCAAAATGAAATGCTTTTAACTGTGTGCTTCTGCAGGTTTCTAGGTATGTCTTCTTTCATTTGGCTTAGGCACAACCTCCTTCCATAAACATTCTCTGAAGGTTTTTAAGAAGTTCCTTCTCTTTTGACATATGAAAGAAACTCCTAGACTTTGTTTTTAAAGCATTTTTTTTTTTATAATCGCTCACGTTCAGTTAGTCCTGATATGGAAAACAAGCATAGACATGTCCTAGTATGGGAGAATTTAAAATAAACACAGGAGCAGTGCTGGCTACCTTAGCAATCTCTTAGTTCAATGATTCTTGACCCAACACAGTTCAGTATATTTTATTTGTGGCATAAAAGAAAATAAAATCATACTGATGAATTATGCAAATGATGCAAAGACTGGTGGGATGGCACATAATGACAAGGACCCAGAAAGAAATACACTAAATGCAATCAAATATGTTTTACTACAGCTAAATGCATGGTCACGGATTTAGGAACAAAGAATGGAGGCCATACTTACAGGAAAGGGGACAGTTTTCTGAAATGCAGTGACTCTGGAAAGGATTTGGGGTATTACTGGAGATAAGTCACTGAACATGAGCTCCCAGTGTGATGCTATGGTAAAAAGGATAAACACTATCCTTTGGTACAAACAGGGCAGCAGCAATGAGGGTGGGTGGTACTGTTACCTCTTTATATTGCATACTGTGCTCAGTTCTAGTGTCCATACTTGAAAAAGATATTTAAAAGCTGGAATGGTCTGTTCAGAGAAGTCATAAAAATTATTGGAGGTCTAGAATACCCACTTTACAATTAAAAAAAGGAGTACCTGTGGCACCTTAGAGACTAACAAATTTATTTGAGCATAAGCTTTTGTGAGCTACAGTTCACTTCATCCATTCATGTTAGTCTCTAAGGTGCCACAAGTACTCCTTTTTCTTTTTATGAATACAGACTAACATGGCTGCTACTCTGAAACCACCTTAGAATGAGAGCCTTAAACAGATTGAAGCTTCAGTAACCTAGGGTGCTCAGAGGCAACTTGATCAATATAAATACTGACACAAGGAGAAGCTGTGATGTTGGGAGCTCTTTAATCTAACAGACACTGGCATAACAAAATCTGATAGCTAGAAACTGAAGTTAGAGGAAAAAATCAAAGTGGAAGTAAGATGCAACCTCTTAACAGTGAGAATAACAAATCACTGGAACAGTTCCCAAGGGAAATGTTAAATTAGGATGTTTTTCTAAAAGATAAAACCATAGTTAACAAGTTACTCAGCCCAGTAATGTTCACTTACATAGAAGAGATGAATGATTTCCTCCACTGCAGGAATTACTGGGTGAAATTGCACAGCCCCTATTAGATGAGAAGTCAGGATAGATTATCATAGTTGCCCCGTCTGGCTTTAAACAGCTGAGTCTGTTCAGTTAGTTTTTACCACTCTCACTGTGGTATCTGACTCCCCTGACAAAGTCGCAAAAAAAACTTAAAGCCAATCCGAATGGTCTTTGGTGTCCCTTACCAGCACCAGGGCTATGGTCCATGGAGTTTGCTGGCAGGAACCTTTATCTTTCTTGTCTGCTTTTAGCTAATATCTGATACATTTTCCAAGCCCTACACAGAGTTCTATATAGCATTATTTGGTCAGCATCCCTCTTATGGAGTCTAGGCAAGCTTCCTATCCTAGCAACAACACGCTCCAGTGTATGGACAACTATGACCAATGGTCTCTAGAGCCATTAACAGACATGCCAAACAAGCAGGGCAACTTGTCAAGACCAGGAGCTCTCTCTGACATTCCCACTTCCAACACATGCTGTACAACTTCAGATACTAGCACGGAAGCTGAACTTTGCCCACTGGGAAGCCACAGATAGAGGGCAAGGGATGGCAGAACATAGAAGCACTTTTGCAGTGGAAGAAAGAGACAGTAACAAGTGTCTGAACAGCACACATTTTACCCCTGCGTTTTCAGGTTGCATGAGATTTAGTGAGGTGTCCCAGGCATGTGGATTTATGCTTAAGTCTTGTATATTTTGGGTCTTGTCTACCTTAGGTTGATGCATTTTGAAGCCGGAGTGTGGCTTACTTCATAAATCACCGTATACATTTATGGTGCCGCAGAAGTGATGATCAATAAATACCAGCCCCGGGCAGCAAAGTGACCACTGAGATTATACTTCTAGTAGGATTGTCCATGAGTGAAAGATTTCCACAGATATGTTCCTCATCACACCTGCTCAACAGCACCAAGCCTTTCAGATGAACTTGTATGATGAAAGGATGTTCCTTTGCCGTATTAATGTTTGTAGGCATTAAAGATCCTGATATTTCAAACTTTGGTATTAGTGTATCACTGAAAAAGTGTCATAAGTGTTTAAATTGCTTCACTCTGTTTCAGGAGGTCTCTGATTTCATTTGTGTGACTGAAAGCCTGTCAGTATAGCCTTAGCGTGGTTACTCAGTTGTCTCAGCGTTTCTTTTAGGGCACCCCCAAATAACTTATTAATCAGTAGGGGTTGGCTTTGGAGATGTTGAGGACACTTAGTGAATCAATGGAAGTGGTGAGTCCTCAGTACGTTTGACAGTTATGCCACATGATCTTAATGGGGCGAGTTGCCTGAGGAAAGCAGTAGTTAGCTTTTACAGCATTAAACTAATACCAGCTCATGCTAATTATAACTGTGGCTAAAACATGCAGCTACCACCCAAACTATGTGGATAGGCTGAATGTGTTTCCTACTCAAAGCACTCTTAATTGCCTGAGTTATCTAATGCAATAGTTTCTTCTTGCTCTGGTCTGTATTCAGTAATACAACATTCCACAGCACCATTTCCATGCAGACTACGGATACAGTCCCTCTCTCTTCTGGACTGTTCTCAGAATTTCTCTAGATTGTACTGTCACATTGAAATGTGCATCTAATGCGTTTTAATGCTCCTGGCTGTTCCTCACATGCTTTAAAGGCACTTTGGCCAGATGATATTTTAAAAAATCCACCCCATGTTACTAATAATATCTGAGATTATTTAATATTCTTTCAGGTTGAACACTGGATTAGGCTATTTGTTTACTTTTGGGCACTTCACTCAGAATGACCAGTGAAACTCAAGAGGTCATTTTCACTTTTTCTGTAGCTGGTTTCCCTTTCTAGTTCTTGTGCCCTAGGGCATGGCCTGTGAACTGACATTCTAATATTACCAGGGAAAGGTTAGATAGAAGAGGTTTGGGTTTTTTGGCTGATATTTTAAAACATTAGATTTTTCTAAACCTTTGGTTTCTTTTTCCAAACAGAATGTTAGACCTAAACTACTTCCTGGTGACCCTTCTAAAATGTTCCTCTTTCTACCCATAATCCCCTTCTGAGTGAGGACTAATTGGGGCTCCAATTCATGCCAGTTGTGCTCCATAATTGGCTTGAGGTTCCAATGGTGATGGTAGAAGGTGTGATCAGGCACAGAGGCTAACAGCTTTCCCATAGTCCCCTGTGCATGCTCAGGCACCCCACTACCAGACTTTGAGCCAGAATAGTAATTTTAAACCATCAGGCTAATTGCCAAAATGTGTGTAGGCAGTATCTCCAACTCCTAGCCAGTCATCTTGTTTTAATCTGCAAATGCCATAAAGTCTTGCTGAAGTGCAACAGATTTCACTGGTGTAGTAGAATACAGAGTGGGGAGCAGTTTCTGTTCCAACGCAATGAATGGAACGAGTTCCACTTCACTGCAACTAAAAGTAAAACTTTCCCATGCTCCTGTGGAAAGGTAAAAGTGATGTTTGGTTCTTAAGAACACAAAATAAATCGCCTCTGATCACTAGATCTTGACTCTTGGAATTAGAAAGTATTAAGACCTGTCATGGGATTTCCTAGGTTAGAGGCTGAATATTCCTCCTGCCCCCCAATCTATTTTAACTGCTGATCTTAAAGACTGTTCCAGTGTAATAGTCTTCCAATAGGTGTTTGGAGTAGCACTTAAATGGGTTTTAAGAAGTATTTTTCCACAGCACTGTCTCTCCTCTGTAGGGCTGGATGATCCTTGAAGACTGGCACTGTACCAGAGATAAGGTTTGAATGAGAGTTTGTTCACTACTCTCCCCTCCAAGCACAGTTTGTGTTTTCAAACTCTATATCCTGCTCTGCTCTTTATGATGAGTCTTCTGGGATCTGATGCTTTGAGGAGCAAAGGTTACTTCTCACTTTATTTTAATTTAGTTGGTGAAATTAGTGCTCCTGAAAATGAATGGCTGACAGTAGTGGTTGAGCTTGGGCTGTGCAAGATTCTCTCTCAAAGCTCTGCTACTGTGTCTCAGGCCTGATGACCATTCCATGATGGGGTTACTCACATACCACAGTCCTGAGCTGCAATGGTTACTACTTTTTCTAGTCCTATCCTCCTCTTTGCCCCACAGCTCTGTCAGTGCGCCTCAGAAGTGGCCTGTATCACACCCTACAGTTCCTGTTTTGGGCTTCCCATACACAACTCGGCTAATCCCCTTTAACCCTGAACTGTAGCTATTGCAGTCCTGGATTTCTGTACATCATAAACTGCCAAATTATGCTGTAGTTCTGTGCTGTGCAAATCGGGATTGGGATGGATGATTGCCTAACTCGTGACCGTAGTTTGAAGCCTAGCCTCTGGAGATGTTAAAGCTAGTTCATTTCTTGAGCTTTGTTATGTCTGTTTCTCAATGTCCTTTCACTGAGCCAGGTCCACTGGCTGCAGGGGGATGTTGGCAGAGGGCAGTTTGCTTTTCTTCTCGGAAAAGTGATTCCAACAGTTGCCTGAAATGCAGTTGTGGTCTGAGTCGTGTGACTCTTCATCTGCATGCAGAAAGGACTTTCTAAATGTGATTTTAAGTGAATAGCAGAGAAGCCATACACGGCCTAATGTCACTAGCAGCATGGGAGACAGGGCAGCAGAAATATCTGCCTGCTTCTGAAAATGTCAATATGCTATATCAAACCATTAATCCTAACCCAGACTTGGAGGTGGGATAGAAGAGAAAGATAGTTCTGATAAAGTGAATGCTTCGTTTTAATTTGCAACAGACTTGAAAGCCACATGTATAGCGATTGCTTTGAATGGAACTCTGTAAGGAGAATTTATTTAATAGTAAATCTGTTTCCCCCATTTGGAGCAGGAGCAATGTGTAGACATAAAGTTATACATAATTATGGATTTCATTTTAAATTGGTTCTTCCTTTGCCTACCTGTCAAGACTTGTGTTCGGGATTCTCTGTTTCCTCTGTAAGAGTGGCTGCCTTTGAGCACTTAAACCAGAGAATTTTCCTGCCCTCCCTGCTATGCATCTGCTAATATAAACAGCAACGAGGCAAATGCTGGATCACTACAAAATGTACTTTCCCCTCTGATATTCACCCCTTCTTGTCAACTGTTGAGAATAGGCCACTTCCACCTTGATTGAATTGGCCTCGTTAGCACTGACCTCCCCACTTGGTAAGGCAACTCCCATCTTTTCATGTGCTGTAATATATATATACTACTTACTGTATTTTACACTCCATGCATCTGATGAAGTGGGTTCTAGCCCATGAAAGCTTATGCCCAAATAAATTTGTTAGTCTCTAAGGTGCCACAAGGCCTCCTCGTTGTTAGGGCAAGAGAGCTGGCTCTTAGGCTTTGTTTTAACATGTAATTATTGTATATTTACGTCTTTGTAACTATGATCTTGTATCTCTTTTTTTTTTTTTTTTTTTTTTTTTTTTACCAAAGGCTTTTCAGGTCACCTTTAAAGGTAATTTGCAAAGGGGGGTAATCTGCAAAGGTAGTTTGCTGATCAGTGGGACTGCTGGCAGGCAGGAGGCACTGGGGGTGGGACGGGGGGAGCTGATGGGGAGGCTGCTGACGTATTACTGTGGCTCTTTGGCAATGTACATTGGTAAATTCTGGCTCCTTCTCAGGCTCAGGTTGGCCACCCCTGACCTAAATCATTTTGTAAATGGTCCTGCACCTGGGGTGTAGAGGATGCACCTTCTGTACAGCAACTCGTTGGGTACAGGTGAGGCCGGAATCCTACACACACCATCCCATCAGCATTTGTGATTGAGATTCCAGATGAGAGACTAATGACAAAAGTGAATACCAAGTGCTCCACAGAAAACATTTTTCATTGGCTCTGTCTTCTAAAATGGCTATACCAGTACTTAAAAATCAGAGTATAGAGTAATGATGAATAGGTCAGTGATATATTAGGAGAAGGTATCATCGGTTTTCCATAGGGGTCATTCTAGGTCTAGTACTATTCAATATATTGAAGCAGTCAATGCACTTATAAGATTAAAGAATGATACAAAGCTGAAAGGGATCACCAATACCTGGGAGGACAAACAGGTTACACTGGCCTGGGTAAATGAGTGAAGTGGACTGAAATGAATCCTAGGAGATCCTACCAAGTGAAGAAGGCAGTGGAGGTACAGAAGGGATAATCAAATGTACTGTTATAGAATAGGGGATAATGGCTGGGCAGTTGTAGCCGAGAGTACAGGTAATTGTTGAACCACATTTACTTTAATAGAATATCACATCTGAAATAAGCATGGGATTTCTTCCACTCCAAACAATGATGCTCATGCCTTAGCTGGAGAGCTGTATTCATATCTGGGCAGCAATTTTTTTAAAAAAGACAAGCATATCAGAAAGAGTTCAGAGGAGATTACCTAAAGAGATCAAAGATTTGGAAAATAAGAGCTGTTGGGAATGTTCAGTGGCTCGTGCCATGGAGAAGAGATGACTGCATAGAGAGAGAGACTTACTGGAAGAGTGATGCTATATAGAAGATAGGTATCAGCTATCACTAGTCAGCAAGGACAGAATGAGAAGTAACAGACTTAAGATACATTTTCCCAGTTAAATATGAGGAAAAAGTTTAGGAAGAGTTCAGTATAAGAGAACTTCCAAGGGAAGCTGTGGCATTCCTGTAATCAGAAATTTGAGGTTGCAAATAATGCCCATAAAGTAGGGAGTTAGGCTTTTGTAAGGCACCCAAGCTGGACAAGAGAGGATACCTTCCATTGTTTGCAGTGTAGCCATGTTAGTCCCAGGATATTAGAGAGACCGTGTGAGTGAGATGATATCTTTTTTTTATTCAGGTCCGAAGCAGAGCTGTGTGTAGCTGGAAAGCATCTCTCTTTCACCAATTCAAGTGGTCCAGTGAAGGATATTACCTCACCCACCTTGCCTCGCTGAGAGGATACCATCATATTAGGGATACTATGCTCAGGCCTACCATAATGCTGGGGAATGTACTAACTGACCCATGGGGGTATCTCTTCTAATCCCAGTTGGGGTCTCCTCTAGGGCTTACTTTGGCCTGCTAACGTGTTTAAAGTATAACTGCCTTGTGCATACAGTGACTTTACCATGTTAGCTAATGCATGGTAAGACCCACCTTGTTTGCTAGTGTGGCTGTATCCTTCATCTACAGCCATGTCTTGAGCCAGGGGTCACTTGCATGATGTTTGATGTTCTAAATCTTCATTACCCTAATTCCTACTACTTAGCTCTCTTCTCTCTGTTTTTTTGAAAGGTTCGAATGTGGGAGTTGTCCCAGATGCGGTTGCTGCTGATGTCGCCCTGGGAGAATGCCTTGATGGGTGATTAGCACCATTCAGTGATGGGCTGTGGGACAAGCAAAGTGCTTCCCGAGCCCCCCACAGACGTTCAGTTAGATCTGGTTAAAAAGGTTGAGCCTTACACTGGTCATAAAAATGACGTGTACAAGCACTTCATCAAGGATGATGGTGGAGCTGCTATCAAAGCTGGCTCCCCCTCACCCCCTTGTCACACGAACCCCTATTCTGGTGGCCACCCACCTAACTACATGGAGCAGCCTGAGCCCCGCAAGAACAAGGTGGCTAAGTACCGTGCCAAATTTGACCCCAGGGTGACCGCCAAGTATGACATCAAAGCCCTGATTGGCCGAGGCAGCTTTAGTCGTGTTGTGCGGGTGGAACATAAGGCTTCCAAGCAGCCTTATGCAATCAAGATGATAGAGACCAAGTACCGTGAAGGGAGGGAAGTGTGCGAATCAGAGCTCTGTGTGTTGCGACGTGTCCGGCACACAAACATCATCCAGCTCATTGAGGTGTTTGAGACCCAGGAGCGAGTCTACATGGTGATGGAGTTGGCCACTGGAGGGGAATTATTTGATAGAATCATTGCCAAAGGCTCCTTTACTGAGAGAGATGCTACCCGAGTGCTGCAGATGGTGTTGGATGGGGTAAAGTACTTGCATACACTGGGCATCACGCACCGGGATTTAAAACCAGAGAATTTGCTGTATTACCATCCTGGAACGGATTCTAAAATCATGATCACAGACTTTGGGCTGGCAAGTGCTCGGAAGAAGGGAGATGACTGCTTAATGAAAACCACCTGTGGGACACCAGAGTATATCGCCCCAGAAATCCTGGTCAGGAAACCCTACACCAATTCTGTGGACATGTGGGCACTGGGTGTGATCTCGTACATCCTCCTGAGTGGAACTATGCCCTTTGAGGATGACAACCGAACCCGCTTGTACCGGCAGATCCTGAAAGGAAAGTACAGTTACTCAGGGGAGGTGAGTGTGGCAAAGGTCAAACCAAAGGGGACTCCAGACAGTCTGGACAATCGGTGCTGTGATGGGAACCCTGTAATCATAGGCAGTGCAAGGTGGCTGTCTTGAAAGGGGTTTCCTTTTCCCTTTGCTGTGTTCAATAAGTGGTCCATACGGTGACTTCTTTAACAGGCTCAGGTCAGATTTCTGTGCCACAACTGTCTGAGCTGTTCTGGATTTGCCATAGGTGAATTCAAGGCTGGAAATCTTACACAGGGTAGTTCAGTGCTGGCTCTTTTTAGGAATTGGCAAAGATCTGCAATTCTGACCAATTAAAATCCCTCCTGTCCTGCAGGGGATTCTCTCTCCCATTCAGAGAGAAATTCCCATTTGTTTTCTTTTTAAAAACAAAGTGAAACAGCCTTCCGCCCCCCCACAAGACAGCACAGGAAGAATGTTAACTGATTAGAACACTGGTTGGTATCTGAGTTTGGGTGGCATGACCCAAAATGTGTTGTGGTGGTGGTGGTGGTGTTTCTGGACAGCAGAGTGCTTATTTTGTGATGGAAACAAGATCAGGGTAAAATTTTCAAAAGTTCCTTTTCAAGAGTGACTTAGGAATTTAAGTCCTATTGGCTGTCACTGAAACAGAGTCTTCTCAGTCATTTTCAAAAATGGGACTTAAAGCACCTAAATGATTTAGGAGCCTTTGGAAATTTTATCCTAGAGCCATGTTAAGACTTTTTTAACGGTTGGCTTCGTGCTAGGCTCCATTAGATTTGGTACCTCACTTTTTACACCCACCATCCTATGGCTTAAAAGGATAAACAAGATGTAGCATGCACCTGTCTGCTCTTTGTTTCAGATACAACCTACATATTTGTCTTGAAAGACTTGACTCCTGAAATTCCTAGAGTTCTCATGCAGTTTTTATTTGCACTGTACAGCTGGTCACCTCTGGTTGGAGCCACAAAGACCTTTGGTTGCCTAATTGCCACATTAGGTGCTTAGGTTCAAAACTTGGATCCTTAGAACCCCACGCAGTTGCTACCTAACCCTGGAGGCATCGAAAGTCCCTAGGCGCATACATTTCAGCTGGTGAATGTAGGCAAAGCTCCCTTAGTCCTGACACTACTGAGCTGCTGGACCTCTTCTTTATGTCTGAGCCTCTGTGGAATCCTCAAATGGGGCATTCTGCCCCCTATCTTCTCTGAGGGGTCTGATTTGGTAGGTGGGCTCAGAAGCTGCTTTAGAGCAACACTGTTGAGGAGCAAGAGGTGATGTTGCTGTCTTTATCCAGTAGCAGAGTGGTTAGAGCTCTCACCCAGGCTGTCTAAGACTGCAGTTCAAATCCCCACTCTCCTGTATTCAGAGCAGGGACTTGAACCCAACTTTCCTGACACCCAGGTGAGTGCCTTAACCACTGGACTATAGGATTGTCACAGATCTGGTCGGGCTCTCACCAGACTGCTATGAAGTTACTCAAGCCCACTCTCCGAGGTGTTTTAAGACTTCAGAGTCTGAACAGAGCCCACTCATGGTGCCTTTTCTAGGACCTCTGCACACTGAGAGATGTGCCTTAGACTCTGGTCATAGTGCTGACCTTTCAGGCTCCCCATAGCTTACACTCCTCCTCCCAGTGTCCCATCAAAAATGTGAGCCTTCTGGGTTAGTTTAACTCTCTCGCGGGGGGACACCTGATAGGTGTAAATCTTATAAATCCCACACTTTACACTTGCTTCTTACACATTAATGCTCTTTACTTAATCATGAGAGATACACAGCTATGTACAAAAATAACCCAGCGTGCATTTCCCTGCCTCAGTTTCCTTACCATTTCAGACCATTCTTTGGGTTGGGGTCAGAGTCCCTTGGGTTGTCCAGAGTTATCCTACTGCAGTACATGGCTAGGCTTGGAACATGAAGTCATCTTGCCCTAGGTCAGTTTGCTTCGTTTACCCTTGGTCGGTCTGATCCCTTCCTTCCTCCTGCTCAGATTTCCTGTGTGCTGCACCCCAAGTTCCCCTGTGTGACTGTGAGTCTGTTTGTATACCCTTTACCAATATCTTGGTTCTTCTGTTCTGTGTTTGGTAACTTTCTACTACTCTATTTTCCCACCTCCCTTCAGGGAGAGGAAGTGTCTTTTTCTTTTTTCCCCACCTCAAGCAAATTCCCTTAGCATATCTATTGGCTGTGCACAGCACCATAATTAAGTATTCTCTATTGTCCCTGGTCTGGGGAAGACATGACCCAATCCCGACAGCTCATGGTGGATACACATACAGAGGCTTTCCATGATACAGCATGTTCATGATAATCTCAAAATAACATCGTCATGTCAACCATAATTCACAAGTTGTACAGACAGGGTCCCCACATCATCCCAGGGGCATTCTGGGGTGAATGTCTCAATCTCTCCCTATGAAGCTATTCCACTTGGTGTCAAATATTTCTTGGAGCAGAGACTGGAACCTGGTCTCCTAAGAGTGCTATCCAGTAGGTGTTAGTCATTCTCTCTCTTTCTGGCCCAGCATAGTGGAACAGTTTCAGCAGGTGAGAGTGAGATACACATCCCACAATAACGTATAGCCCCAGGGTTAGGGCACTCACCTGGGAAGGGAAAGACCTGGCTTCAAGTCCCTGTTCTGAATCTGGCAGAGGGGCAACTTTGAACCCAGGTCTCCCACATGCTATGGCAATCGCCCAACTGTTGGTTATAAAGAGGACACGACCATCGCCTTGTTCTTTTGCCTTTAAAAAGGGCAAACCTGGCTTTGGTGCCACAGGAGTGGGTTGGTGGCTATGAATCCCAAGCAGAGGTAGGTGCCTCCCTCCAGCCCAGAGTTTGGTGCCTAGCTCCCTTTTGAGGCCCCACCCCTTCTCCTCAGCATTTCCTGCTTAGGGGTCTCCCCACTCAGCATCCTGACTTCTGTGAATTCCTTTTTTAGGCATGCCATTCTCCCCAGGCATTGCATGGGAGCATGGGCCCCTAACCTGGGGCTGTGGATTCCACTAATTGGCAGATATTGAAGCACTGAGCCTACATCGCCTTTATGGATCTAGCCCCTAGACTTTAGGTCCTGAGGACTTGATGGTATCTGAACTTCGCTCGGCATTTTGTCTTTGAATCTATATCACTCCTTGTCCCACAGTTACATGGGGATGAGGGCACCCAGATTTGGAGGCAGCCTCACTGCCTCCATCCCTGTTTGAATTACCACTTCCTTTCTGAGTACTTCCAGCTCAGACTGCCCTAATAGCATGACTTTGTGAAGAGGAACCAAGTGGGAAAGGAACGAGGTGCTAACACTTGACTAAGTTTCTGAAGCAGAGAGTTGTGGAATGACAGTAAAATAACAATGTCTGAAAAACAGCAAGTCATCTCAATTGTTCTGGCATTTTTAGAAATGTGAGGGGGGTGTTGGCATTTCAGTGATGGATGGAGTGAGATTTCTAACGTATAGCTCAGATTATAAAATGTTTTGGGCTCCTTCAGAATAAAAGGTCTGTAGAAACACAAGTCATTCTCCCTGAGGATGCTTTGGACAGTGTAAGCATGTGTAAGACAGGCCCACGCCAAAAATAACGTTTTTATTCTGTCAAGCTGTGATCTTCCTAAACTGACCTGCAGTAGCCATATCACCTGGTGCTGTGATCTGATCAGATCTTGCCAAGGTGGGTCAGAACTTGCATAGGTAGCCTCCAAGGACATGCTAATGGAAGTGTCATTGGTAAGTGGTACTCCTCCCTCTGAGTCACTACTAGAAGAACAGTCTGCAGCATGGAGGAAGGCACTGGGCCTTCCAGGGTACCATGTTTCAGATGAGACCTAAAATCAAGATTCTGACCTTTTGTGGTCATCAGAGATCCTATGATATTTTCTCTAACTCTGTGTTGGGGCAAATTTGAAGCACATTACTGGAGCCATCCTGCCAAGAATGACACAGTTGGGGGAATGAATAGTCCATGATTCCTATGTGATTTTTTGGGGTGGGGGGGGGGAGTTTGTTCTGGAAAGCTATGCCCCTTTACTGTGTGGTATGCATCAGTTAGTATCCTGTATATGTTGCCCAGCTGGCTTCTGTTCTTGTAGAGCAAATGAAAATGAAAGCTCTGATTTACAAGATTAAACAAGCTTCTGTCCCTGAATTACAGATAGATTCTAATGCTGCTGTATATTGGCACTGATTTAGCAGCGTGCTGCATAGTGAAAGGTAATGATTTCTAGGTGGAGGGAAAGTGGGCCAAATGTTCAGAGGAGCCTGGAAGGTTTCCAAAAGCTTTCTGGATTCTTTCCAAGCATCAGGCATCCTGTGGGGCGGAAAAGCTCCCACTTTTCTTTTCCTCCTCTCCCAGTATAAGGAAGAAAAATCTCAGAAATGAGCCTGCTGATGAGATTTGTCAGGCTGTGCCACAGCCTCCCAGGGGGAAGGACGGGAACCCCATTGCCTGGTATATTTAAAACTAGATTGGACAAAACTTTTGAGAATGTACTGTAGGGAGCAATCTGCCTTAGGCAGAGAAAGCAGGGATGGACTAGACAGGAGCAACCAGTTTTTTCTCAATTCCGACTTCAAGACTCTGAAATGAGGGTGCATATACCCAAGAGGGGAACTCTGAAGAGAGATCTGTATGGGTGTTTGCCAGAAGTTTACAGCAGGAGCTGTGGAGGAAAGACAGGTATCAGTGGTGAGGGATGTTTGGGGGAGAGGAGGGAGCTGCATCCTAACCACAATCCAGTCTGGTGGATAAACATCGTTTTTTTTATTGGATTTTTCTGATTTAAATTTGATTATTTTTTTTAAATATAACTTAAATGCACTTTTTGGTTTACTTTAAAAATATTTGAAGTTATGACAACCTGTGTTAAGGCCTACGTTTTTAATCTATTACAATAAATTAAATTAAAAAATATGAAGCAGTACATGCTTGCTGCAAAGTCAAATCACTGAACTGGTGGAAGTCACTGGCTAAGCAGCTGGAATCAGAATTTACTGATGTACTAAATTACTGTCAAAAGCTGGTTATCTTTTCTACAAGTGCTGAGAAAATATTTTCTTTCAGTTTACTCAACTAGTTCAGTTTATTGACTAGTTCATTCAAAGGTATGAAATCAATTGTAGTTGAAAAAGCAGAAAAACTTGTTTGTTCCATCAACTGGAAAACAAGGTATGAAAGGATGAGATTTATTAGTTTGAAAATCTTGAAGGAGACGGTGACCAGAAACAATCCCTAACTACAGATAATACTTCCTTTATTTAATAAATCAATTGCTTTTAAATGCAAACATATTTTGATAAACTTTTTGGTAGTTTCTTCTTGTGTATCAGCACACTTTTTTAATAGTCTTTAAAATGCTGTTTTTGTGCCTTTTCACTGACTTCAAATTTCCCTCCAAATAGTGAGTGACAAGATCACAAGTAAAAAAAAAAAAAAAGTCCACTTCTAGTAAGAAATGCCTCATTTACCATTTTCTAGCATAATACAAAATGTAAAAATTAAGCAAGATGAGCTATATAATTTCTTAAATAAATGTGTATTGCTACAGCATATCCTCCAGGTTAGCAAAAAGTTGCACCAAATTTAGTATATAGGTTATATTTTGTTGCAAATCATATTTTAATGGTTACCAGCCAATGAATCATAGACTTTAAGGTCAGAAGGAACCATTATGATCGTCTAGTCTGACCTCCTGCACAACGCAGGCCATGGAATCTTACCCACCAACTCCTGTAACGAACCCCTAACTTATGTCTGAGCTATTGAAGTCCTCAAATCGTGCTTTAAAGACTTAAAGGTGCAGAGAAACCTCCAGCAAGTGACCCGTGCCCCACACTGCAGAGGAAGGCGAAAAACCCCCGGGGCTTCTGCCAATCTGCCCTGGGGGAAAATTCCTTCCCGGCCCCAAATATGGCGATCAGCTAAACCCTGAGCATGTGGGCAAGACTCACCAGCCAGACACCCATGAAAGAATTCTCTGTAGTAACTCGGATCCCACCCCATCTAACATCCCATCACAGGCCATTGGGCATATCTATCACTAGTAGTCGAAACCTGATTTTTGGCAATTAATTGATCTATCCCATCATATCATCTCCTCCATAAACTTACAAGATTTGTCTTGAAGCCAGATATGTCTTTTGCCCCCATTGCTTCCCTTGGAAGGCTGTTCCAGAACTTCACTCCTCTGATGATTAGAAACCTTCGTCTAATTTCAAGTCTAAACTTCCTGATGGCCAGTTTATATCCATTTGTTCTTGTGTCCACATTGGTACTGAGCTTAAATAATTCCTCTCCCTCTCCGGTATTTATCCCTCTGATATATTTATAGAGAGTAATTGTATCTCACCTCAACTTTTTTTTGGTTAGGCTAAATAAGCCAAGCTCCTTGAGTCTCCTTTCATAAGACAGGTTTTCCATTCCTTGGATCATCCTAGTAGCGCTTCTCTGTACCTGTTCCAGTTTGAATTCATCCTTCTTAAACATGGGAGACCAGAATTGCACACACTATTCCAGATGAGGTTTCACCACTACCTTGTATACCTTGTATAACCTCCTTATCTCTGCTGGAAATACCTCTCCTGATGCATCCCAAGACTGCATTAGCTTTTTTCATGGCCATATCACATTGGCGGCTCATACTCATCCTGTGATCAATCAATACTCCAAGGTCCTTCTCCTCCTCTGTTACTTCCAAGTGATGCGTCCCCAGTTTATAACAGAAATTCTTGTTGTTAATCCCTAAATGCATGACTTTACACTTTTCATTATTAAATTTCATCCTATTACTCCAGTTTACATGGTCATCCAGACCTTCCTGTATGATATCCCAGTCCTTCTCGGTATTGCCACTAGTAACCTCCTTCCAGTCTGACAGTTCACCTTTCAGTGTAACCCGCTGTAGTCTCCTCTTTAACCAGTTCCTTATCCACCTTTCAGTTTTCATATTGACCCCCATCTTTTCCAATTTAGCTAATAATTCTACATGTGGAACCGTATCAAAGCCTTATTGAAATCAAGGTAAATTAGATCCACTGCATTCCCTTTGTCTAAAAAATCTGTTAGGAGATCAAGTTGGTTTGACACAATCTACATTTTATAAAGCCATGTTGTATTTTGTCCCAATTACCATTCACCTCAATGTCCTTAACTGCTTTCTCCTTCAAAATTTTTTCCAAGACCTTGCATACTACAGATGTCAAACTAACAGGCCTGTAGTTACCTGGATCGCTTTTTTTCCCCTTTCTTAAAAATAGGAACTGTTAGCAATTTTCCAGTCATACAGTACAACCCCTGAGTTTACAGATTCATTAAAAATTCTTGCTAATGGGCTTGCAATTTCATGTGCCAATTCTTTTAATATTCTTGGATGAAGATTATCCGAGCCCCCCGATTTAGTCCCATTAAAATGTTCGAATTTGGCTTCTACCTAGGATGTAGTAATATCTGCCTCCATATCCTCATTCCCATTTGTCTTCCTACCATTATCCCTAAGCTCCTCATTAGCCTCATTAAAGACTGAGGCAAAGTATTTGTTTAGATATTGGGCCATGTCTAGATTATCCTTAACCTCCACTCCATCCTCAATGTTTAGCGGTCCCACTTCTTGTTTTCTTCTTCTTTATATGGCTATAGAACCTTTTACTATTGCTTTTAATTCCCTTTGCAAGGTCTAACTCTACATGGCTTTTAGCCTTTCTCACTTCATCCTTACATGTTCAGACCTCAGTAAGGTAGCTTTCCTTGCTAATCCCTCCCATCTTCCACTCTCTGTATGCTTTCTGCTTTTTCTTAATCACCTCTCTGAGATGCTTGGTCTACAACTCCTGCTTATGAAGTTTTTCCCCTTTCTTGGGATGCAGGCTTCTGATAGTTTCTGCAACTTTGACTTGAAATAATTCCAGGCCTCCTCCTCCGCCTTTAGATCCACAAGTCTTTCAGTTCAATCCACTTCCCTAACTAATTTCCTTAATTTTTTTTAAAGTTAGCCTTTTTGAAATCAAAAACCCTAGTCACAGATCTGTTTTTGTTTATCCTTCCATTTTAGTTTGAACTGAGTTAGCTCATGATCGCTCGAACCAAGGTTGTCCACTGCAATCATTTCTTCTATGAGGTCCTCACTGCTCACCAAAACCAAATCTAAAATGGCATCTCCTCTTGTCGGTTCAGCAACTACTTGGTGAAGGAATCCATCAGCTATCGTATCCAGGAAAATCTGAGCCCTATTAGTATTATTATTTATTATTAACACTTGTCCTCCAGACTATATCTGGGAAGTTAGTCTCCCATGATCACACAATTCCCCTTAGTATTTACTTTATTAAAAAGGTCTCTATCCATATCCAGCAGTCTATAGCACACCCCAAGCACTCTCCCAGGGCAGGCTCTAGAAACTTTCTTCCCCAATGTGATTTTTGCCCAGATAGTCTCTCTTATCCATTCCATCACTTCTTATTTCTTTACAGTCTACCTCATAGAATATCAGGGTTGGAAGGGACCTCAGGAGGTCATCTAGTCTAACCCCCTGCTCAAAGCAGGACCAGTCCCCAACTAAATCATCCCAGCCAGGGCTTTGTCAAGCCTGACCTTAAAAACTTCTAAGGAAGGAGATTCCACCACCTCCCTAGGTAATGCATTCCAGTGTTTCACCGCCCTCCTAGTGGAAAAATTTTTTCCTAATATCCAACCTAAACCTCCCCCACTGCAACTTGAGACCATTACTCCTTGTTCTGTCATTGATATACAATGCTACTCCACCACCTTTGCCTTTATTTCTGTCTTTCCTAAATAGCACATACCCTTCAATACCCGTACTCCAGTCATGACTACTATTCCACCATGTTTCTATTATCCCTATAATATCTGGCTTCACTTCCTGCACCAGTAGCCCTAGTTCCTCTATTTTGTTACCTAGGCTCCTTGCATTAGTATACAAATATCTTAATTTTTGCCGTTTTGCTTCGCTCACATTCCTTTACCCAATTGGGCAGAGACATTCTACCACCAATATTATCTATTAGACTGGTATGTACAATGCCCTTCTGCCGTATATCCATTCTCCTATCCATGGCTGTATCCTTTCTTTCTTCGTTCTCTTCCCTCTCAAAGAGAACTGGTGTGGAGATTACCTGTACCTCTCCCAACCATCTCTCCCAAATTCCTAGTTTAAAACTCTCTCTTGATCAGTTGTGCCATCCTAGAAGTCCATTTCTCTTCTTACTCAGGTGAAGTCCATCCCGAGAGAACAGTCCTCTGTCTATGAATGCTTCCCAGTGGCCATACATTCCAAAGCCCTCCTTATAGCACCACTGCCTGAGCTATCTGTTGAGCATCATAATCTTGTCACACCTTTTGTTGTCCTTCTCTAGGAACAGGCAGAATCCCACTGAAGATCACCTGAGCCTTGATTTCCTTTAGCAGCTTCCCCAGCCTGGCATGGTCTCCTTTGATACATTCCAGCGAGAATCTAGCCGTATCATTTGTTCCCACATAAAGGATAATCAATGGATTCTTTCCCGCTCCCGTTAGGATCCTCTTCAGCCTCAGGTCCACATCCCGTATCTTAGCACCCAGCAGACAGCACACCCTCCTGTTCTCTGGATCAGCTCTTGTTACAGGTCCATCTATTCTTCTCAGCAATTAGTCCCCAATCACATAGACCTGCCTCTTCTGGTGATGGTGCAATTCTCCACCATCAATGAGAATCAACTGTGCTTTTTAAAAAAAAAAAAAAAAAAAAAAAAAAAAACCTAAAGTACAAATGCAAAACAAGATTAAAATCAGTGATTTAAAGCAAGGTTTCTGCTTATTGATTTAAATCTGTGACTTGGATCACTTTGATTTAAATCAATCTACCCTGATTGCAGTAGAATTTTGTTGACTGTGGCAAAAGCATGGGTTTAGTGAGAATGAGAAAAGGTTGAGACGCACTTTCTGAGATGTGACTGGGCTCAGATCCCAGGCAGAGAACACAAAGCCATATTGAAAGAGGAATAAAAGCTGGCCTTTGAAGTATTTTCATTTTCTTGACAAGAAATGATCTGACACCCAGCTAATGGAGTTGCTGTCCGAGAGATAGCTACTTACCAGTGGAGCTCTATTCCTGAAGCAGTGAGATCTGTTTGAAGAGGCTATTAGTAGATCAATAGTAGAGGTATCCCATAATAGCTCATTCAGGTACTACTGACATCACTACTCTATCACTCCAGTCTCCTTTGACAGCTCCTAAACTGTTTGGAGTGATGAAAAGAGTAAGGCATGGAGATGAGAGAGGCCTTGGGAAAAGTAACTTGGCAAACTTCTCTAATAATGCCAAGTCTCTGAATAAGAGTTATTGAGCCCATTAAAGCTGGATTGGTACAGGCTGCCTATTAAACACTCAGCTTGTCTCCATTTGCCTTATTGGTCTTGCTGACTAACCAGAAGACTTGAAATATTCCAAGGGGTTTGACATACTTGAGATCTCTATGTGGAGTAAAGAACAGGCAGTTTGTTACAGGGCTAGAATTTCATCCAGGGTTTTTGTGATGACGACCTAAACCAGAAGAGTGAAGCGTGAAGTCACCAGCATCCCCTGAGATGAAATCAGAACTATGCTGTTCCAAATGTGGCCTTTTATTATGTTGTACTGACCTCCTCAGTAGCGTTCAATTGCCCAGGACGCTTACAGCACAAGAAGGATCATGCCATCTACTGGATAGACCAGGATCTGGGAGTAGGACTTCTGGCTCTGACACTGACTCTCTGAGATCTTGGGCAAACACTTAACTGCTTGTATGCCTCAGTTTTCTCAACCATCAATTATTTTACTTGTGCTGTTTACTTTTCTATCTGATATGTTGGTTGCTTTTTTACACATAAACTTAACAGCAGTTTAAAAAAATTATAAAAATATGGGCATCAAACTGAGTGAGGGTTTCTGAATAGTGGTTTGTAAAGTGCTCTGAGAGCCTTGCGGGAGTTCTTCTAGAGAAGGGCAAAGTGTTACTTCAATTGAAAAGTCCTCAGTTTCTTTCTGTGTTAAGCTGTGTTTCCTGTTCATAGATTCCAAGGTCAGAGGGAACCATTCTGATCATCTAGTCTGGCCTCCTGTATAACACAGGCCATAGAATTTCCCACTAATCATTCTTAGAGCAGATCTCTTAGAAAAACATCCAAGCTTGATTTAAAAATTGTCTGTGATGGAGAATCCACCACAACTCTTGGTAAGTTGTTCCAAGGGCTAGTTTAATTACTCACTGTTAAATTGACACCTTATTTCCAGTCTGAATTTGTCTAGCTTCAACTTCAGCCATTGGTTGTATTAGACCAGGGATTCTCAAACTGGGGGTTGAGACCCCTTGGGGGGTTGTGAGGTTATTACATGGGGGCTCATGAGCTGTCAGCCTCCATCCCAAACCCCGCTTTGTCTCCAGCATTTATAATGGTGGTAAATATATTAAAAAATGTTTTTAATTTATAAGGGGGGGGTCACACTCGGAGGCTTGCTATATGAAATGGGTCACTGATACAGAAGTTTGAGAACCACTGTATTAGATTTTTCTCTGCTAGATTGAAGAGCCCATTATTAACTATTTGCTCCCTTCTCTATGTTAAGCTAAATAGACTCAAGGAGCTCAATCTATCATTGTAAGGCATATTTTCTAATTCTTTAAACATTCTTGTGGCTCTTCTCTGAACCCTCTTCAATATATTAACATCCTTCTTGAATTGCGGACACCGGAACTGGACACAGTATTCCAGCAGCAGCCATATCAGTGCTAAATGGAGGTAAAATAACCCCTCTGCTCCCACTTGAAATTTCCCTGTTCATGGAACCATGCTACAGCATCATACTGGGAGCTCATGTTCAGCTGACTATTCACCATGACCCCCAAGTCTTTTCAGAGTCTCTGCTTCCCAGGGTAGAGTCTTCTATTGTGTAAGTACTGCCTACATCCTTTGTTCCTAGATTTGTTCATTTACATTTAGCCCTATTAAAATCTATATTGTTTGCTTGCACCCAGTTTACCAAGCGATCCAGATCTCTCTGTATCAGGGACCTGTTCTCCATTATTTACCACTACCCCAATTTGTGTGTCCTCTGCAAATTTTACCAGTGGTGATTTTGTTTTTTCCAGGTCATGAATAAAAATGTTAACTCGTGCAGGGCCAAGAACTGATTGATTCCCCAGAGACTCCACTAGAAACAGTTCCACTTGAGGATGATTCCCCACTTATTTACATTTTGAGACTTGTCTGTTAGCCAGCTTTCAATCCATTTAATGTGGGCCATGTTAATTTGATACCTGTCTATATTTTTAATCAATGCCATGTGGTACCAAGCAAAACACCTTACAGAAGTCTAAATATATTGCATTAACACTATAAACTTAAAGAAAAGGAGTACTTGTGGCACCTTGGAAACTAACAAATTTATTAGAGCATAAGCTTTCGTGAGCTACAGCTCACTTCATCAGATGCATTTGGTGGAAAAAACAGAGGGGAGATTGATATACACACACACACAGAGAACATGAAACAATGGGTTTATCATACACACTGTAAGGAGAGTGATCACTTAAGATAAGCTATCACCAGCAGCAGGGGGGGAAAAGGAGGAAAACCTTTCATGGTGACAAGCAAGGTAGGCTATTTATCTGAGGAACGGTGGGGGGTGGGGTGGGAGGGAGAAATAACATGGGGAATAACATGATTAGATGTCAAGAATTATAACATTCAAAAACCAGTTGGAGAACACTTCAATCTCTCTGGTCACTCGATTACAGACCTGAGGGTGGCTATCCTTCAACAAAAAAACTTCAAAAACAGACTCCAACGAGAGAGTGCTGAATTGTCAGGATTCTTTTTGTTCCTAATGTACCTAACCCCCCCCCATCCCCATTGTCCATAACTTTCTCTGTGTTTCTTTGCTTCCCTTATCAATTTTCTACAATTCCCAGCTTCTGATTTATATTAATTACTAGCAACTTCCCCTTTCATACATTTGTTATATATATGATAGTTGCCTTCACTTTCCCTCTAAACCAGGCCAATTGTTAACCAGTATAGCCTTCTTCAATTGTTGCTTTTTTGAGCATCTAGAAAAGTGTTCTTAACCAATTCCCAATTATCATTCTCATTTTCCTGAATCAGTTCTTCCTCCCAGCTGACTAAGTACATAATGTTTTCTGCTTTGTGAAATTGCCCCTTTTAAAGCACCTGGTATATATATCACTGTTGTGGACTTTATTCTGTTTGCACACTATAATTATGATCAAGTCATGATCACTTGTACCTAAGGTACCATTCATTTTTAGTTCTGTGGTCAGTTCCTTTGTATCTGTCAAGACCAGGTCTAATATAGAATTCCCTTGCGTTGGATGCAACACTTGTTGAGTTAGGGAATTGTCATCTATAATGTTTAGAAATTGCAAAAATATTTTAGTACTGTCAGCATGAGACCTCTAGCATATGTCACTCAAACTAAAATCTCCCTTGAACTTAGAGATTTTTTTTTTTTTCTCCCTACACATTACAGGTAGGTAAGGAGTTGGTCATCCTGTTCCCTCGTGTAATTTGGTGTCTCTAGGAGACACCAACCAGTACACCATCTTGTGCTTTATCTGTTAGAACTTGGATCCATAAGCATTCAAGTACATTTTCTTCTCAGTTACCACGGAGTCCGAAACAGGTAATGCTATTTGTGACATGTGCCAGGCATCAGTATGTGGAGAGACTACGGCTGTCACAAGCTGGTAGCACGTCAACAAACTCTTGTTCCAGGAGCTTATCCAATGATTTCCACCAGTTCGGTGGTATGACTCTTTAAAACTTCAGCAGCAAACGTGCTGCTTGAGTATTATCTAATTCAAATGATTTTAATAATTATAGTAAGTCTAGGCCTTAACATAGGTTTTCGTAACTTCAAATTTAATTTTAAAGAGGTCTATTTAAAAACAAATATTTAATTTAAATTGATAAAATCCAATTTAAATAAAAGTATCCGAGTTTGTTTTTTTTTTTTTTTTTAAATCTACTTTTATCTACCCTGCATGGTGTGGAGGATGCAGTGTCCCCCATTTTAAAGATCTGTGCCTGACTGAGTGTAGGCAAGCTGACGATAGATCATCACTTGCAATGTGTGCCTGGAGCAGGAATGCCCCACCACACCAGTGGGCCCACCCACATGTCTGTGGTTGCATAGGGACAGTTCCCCAGTGATGGAACAGAAAACTCTACTCTAGTGTAGTCTTTGGCTTGTTGATTGGGGGCAGTATTGCTTTTAAATGAGACTGAGGCGGAAATCAATCCAGTGCTCTATTAGCTCATGCAGGTTTAATTTCTTTAGGCATGTGTTTTGTGTTTTTTTTTTTGTTTTTTTTTTTTTTTTTAAACAAAACACATCACACACTTCCAGCATCCCCAGAGGTTCAGACGAGGGAGAGAAATTACAAACCTGTAGCTTTCTCAATTCTGGGGAGATGTTTGCATAGTTCAGTGAGATTCCTCTCCTAATCATGGACTAATGATGAAGTCCTTAGAAAAGGCAGTACAAATGCAGGCAACATACATAGGCTGCTTGGAGCTTAAAAGTTTGTATTTCGTAGGTTATAAAAATCCAGTTTAATTTCCTTTTCTGTAGTTGTGTTCTGGGTGGGTGGAATAGATTGTCCTAGGGGGAAGATGAGTCTTGTTTGATGTTGCACATCTATAAAGGAAAAACTGATGGTGTGAATTGTTTGGGATTTTTGCCCTTCTCTCTCTGTGGTGACTCCTTCATACAATTTGAAACACAAGCACTGTGCCCTCCAGTTAGCTTTCCTAGCTCATTTATTCCACCAGAGGTCTTAATGTGATGGCTCCCTCCTGTCCAAACCCTCCCTGCTGGCCTGCTTCTCTTTGTGGTTTTTTTTGGTATGGTTTGGGATCTTGCTTGTTTGGTACTCTGACTGCTCTTCCTATTAAGGCTGGGTCTGCAGTAAGATTTTTTTTCTTTCTAAAATTTCCCCTGTTGCTTCTACCATTGCAGCTTTGTGGCTGGGAGTGAGGCTGGAGAGGGCCAGCATAGCCAAGGCTCCAGGTGTCCCTAGCGTTCTAAGCACTGTCTTGTCTAATCTGGCTCAGAGCAGATCTACCTATGGATCTGTTAGCACAGCACATCTTTGCTTATCTTGTTCTCATGGCAGTGCTGTGCACCCTACCTATCAGACTCCTCTACTAACCTCAGGGATGGGATAGCTGTTCAAAGTCAGCCAATTACTAACCTCCCACTGCAAAAAGCTGCACTGCTATGGTATGTTACTAGAATCTTGGAGGGCAGCTCCTTCTGTCTGCAAGGAGGATCCCAGCAGAGTCTAATCTGAGACCATGTGAATTCTTAGGGTATGTCTACAATGCAATTAAAAACCCCCTGTGGCTGGCCCATGCCAGCTGACTCGGACTTCGGTTAAGGGGCTGTTTAATTGCAGTGTAGATGCTCAGGCTAGAGCCTTGGCTCTAGGACTCTGCAAGTTGGGAGGGTCCCAGAGCTCAGGTTGCACTCAAACCTGAATGTCTACATCACACTCTGAGCCTGAGTCAGCTGGAACAGGCCAGCTGTGGGTGTCTAACTGCAGTGAAGACATACCCCAGCCTTGTTCTGAAAACACTTCTTGGACTATTTTTGGTTTGCTTGATTGTGCCAGCAAGGTGGCTGACCTGCGCCCTCTGGTGTTCCTGTTCTGGGGTTTTCTCTTTGGAGAGGTGGATGGTTTGGGTGGATTGGTACTGCTTGGCTAAGAACCTGGAACTATGGTTTGTTGAAGAGTGTAACCAGCTTTTGACAGCAGCAGCCTCTTCTGCAGATGCAAGAGAATATTATCTCTATTTCAGTTTATTCAACCGGTTCTGTTCAATTACTAGTTTTTATTTAAGAAACCAAGTGGGAGTGGAAAAAGCAGGAAAGCTTGTTTTCCTCATCCAATCTATGAATAAAAACATGTTGAGAGGGTGAGATCTACTAGTTCTAAAATCTTGAAGGAGATGGTGACCAGAAACAATCAGTTCAGTTCACCAATTACAGATTACACTTCCTTTTTTTGTTTAATCAGTTGGCTTTAAAGGAAAAGTGTGTTTTTGATAAACTTTTTTGTTATGTATCCAGCAAATGTAAGATATTTGCTATTTGATTTAAAAAACTGGTTTGGTGCATTTTAAATTGAATTTGAATTTCCATCCAGCTACAGCTTGACCTAATTCACAAGTAAAAAATTAATCATCTTGTGAGTAAGAAATGCATTATTCACCATTTTCTAACATCAGAAAGGTAAAAATTAAGACTCTGAATAAAAGTAAGTTAATCTTTATAATTGCTTAAATAAATGTGCACAGATATAGGGTACCCTCTTGGTTAGTGGAAAAGAAGCACCAAATTTAGTGTAAAGGTTGTACTTAATTGCAATCAACATGTTTTCATGGTTATCAACCTTTCTTTAAGAAAGTTACTAAAAAGCAAAACACAATTTAAATAGATTTAAATTAAGGTTTCCTGCTTTTTGATTTAAATCATTATTTGAATCATGTTGATTTGAATCAATTCACCATGGTTCTGTAGAGTGACACCAAAATCCTCCTTGCTCCCTGCTGTCTGATGTTCCTTGGGCGGTACAGAACAGTAACCCCCAGGCTGGCGTCCTCTCCATCATGGGTAGTGGTTTTCAACCTTTTTTTTTTTCCCCCCATTTGTGGACCCCTACAAAAAAAATGGAATGGAGGTGCAGACCCCTTTGGAAATATTAGCCATAGTCTGTGGACCTCTGTGGGTCCATGGACCACAGGTTGAAAGCCTCTGATCTAGGGTTTGTAAATTTCCTCTCTCTTAAATGGAGCAGGTAAAGGTTGCTATAACCAATGTTTGTTTTTCGTGTTCCTGTTTTGTGTGCATGAAGCATTCACAGTATTGGATTAATATCACAGTGACACAGGAACTGCTACACTGATTGGATTATTAATTTTTATAGTTAATTCAGTAAAACTTTCATTTGGTAATTTTATCTTAATTGGCCACAGAATTTTCATTGGACTGCTGCAGAATTCAAAGATCTTAGGTCTGGTTTTCTGCAGAGTGCTTTGGGCCTTCCTATAATAACTAAATAGTCTTTGCATCTGAATTGCCTTACCTTAGACCTTAGTCCATTACTTGCTTTGCTGCACATTGGGCTACCCACATTTACCATCCTTGCCTGTCAACTGCCCTTCTCTCCAGATCTTCCCATTTCATGATGAGGTGCTTGATGTCATTCAGAACTGTTTGTTTCCATGTTGTTCGCGGTCTTCCTCTCTTTCTTCTTGTGTCTTCTGGCTTCCATTCAAGGGCGGTATGCTGAGAATGGAAAAAGAACACTTACCAAATATGTCCCAACCACTGATGTCGTCTTTTGTAGATTGTTTGTGAGAGGGTGCCTTGTCCAGTCATTTTTCTGACTACTTCATTCGTCTTCCTATCTCTATATGTTATTTCCAATATTCTTCTCGGACATTGGTGATGAAATGCATCCAGCTTTTCTCTCTCTTTCTTGGTAAGTTGCCATGTCTAACTGCTATATGTTGTGATGGCAATAAAAATTGCTTTGTACACATTGTATTGTCTTGAAGGAGATGTTTTTGAGTCTTCCAAATGCAGCATTTGCCTTCCCGATTCTTCTTCTTCTTCTTTCCTTGGAACTAGTACTGTCTTGATAGATGGTACTTCCAAGATACATAAAATTGTTCACCTTCTCCAGTTTCTGTTCTTCAGTTTTGATTTCTGTCCCTGTAGTCCCCATTAATGTGACTTTACATTTCTTTGTGTTGTATCTCAAACCTATGTTCCCCATTACTTTTTACTTGGTTTGTGCATTTTTGTTTGTGCATTTTAATTGATAAGAGCAATGTCATCAGCGAAGTCTAGATCAAATAGCCTTGATTTGTTCCATTTTAGGCCATATGTATCACTGTCGCATTGTTTTAATCCATAGTCAGTGACTAGCATAAACAAAAAAGGAGACAAGACGCACCCCTGCCTCACACCTGTCTTGATGCTGAATGGATTAATCCATTTTCCATTTTATTGCAGCATTTTGAGTTGGCATAGAGTGCCTTCATAATATTGATTGATTTTGTTGGAATTTCATATTGTTCCACAATTTTCCACATTGTTTCTCTGTTTACACTGTTGAATGCCTTTTGAAAGTGCACACAAGAAAAAATCCATCCAGTTTGCTGGAGATGCTGGCCTTCCTGTAGGGGGAGCAAGGCTGCTCTCATTTTCATGAGTGGAGTGGTTACTTACATCTCTCTTTAAAGGTAGGTGATCAACAATATTAATATTATTGAACTTCAGGAGAGCAGAACCTGCCATCTGCTAGGCACTTCTTTGTGTGCAAGGTTAGGAAAAGCTACTTACAGACTGCCATAGTTGTGCATGGGACCTCACAGACTAACACAGTAGCAGGTACCTGCCTTGAGGAGTTTACAGTCTAGATTGGACTAAACAAAGTAAGGACAAGAGCTGCATCCATTAATGAAGAAAGAGTTGTGCTTAATTTAAACATGCTACTTGTTAGTTCCTTTTTGGATCTCTTTTCTGATATACTTCTACTCATAGCGTTTGTGACTGGTAGCTGTAATGAAGGCTGAGGTGGAGGGAACAGTAGAGCAAACCTTTGCAAGTCCATCTGTCCAAGGACATCTTAGCTGCCAGATTTGGTTGTCTCAAATGAAAACTGGTCTCCCACCTAAGTTCCTTCGTAACGGACACTGAAAAGCACCCCCAACCCCACATCATACCCTGGCATTCTTCTTGTACACCACATCAGATTCATCCTCCTCTTCGAGGCCCTACATAATCTCACTCCCACCTAGATGGTCAACCTCAGCCTGGACCAGTCCACACAAGAGATCCACTTCCTGGACACTACGGTGCTAATAAGCGATGGTCACATAAACACCACACTGTATCGGAAACCTACTGACCGCTATTCCTACCTACATGCCTCTAGCTTTCATCCAGATCATACCACTCAATCTATTGTCTACAGCCAAGCGCTACGATATAACCGCATTTGCTCCAACCCCTCAGACAGAGACAAACACCTACAAGATCTCTATCATGCATTCCTACAACTACAATACCCACCTGCTGAAGTGAAGAAACAGATTGACAGAGCCAGAAGAGTACCCAGAAGTCACCTACTACAGGACAGACCCAACAAAGAAAACAACAGAACGCCACTAGCCATCACCTTCAGCCCCCAACTAAAACCTCTCCAACGCATCATCAAGGATCTACAACCTATCCTGAAGGACGAGCCATCACTCTCACAGATCTTGGGAGACAGACCAGTCCTTGCTTACAGACAGCCCCCCAATCTGAAGCAAATACTCACCAGCAACCACACACCACACAACAGAACCACTAACCCAGGAACCTATCCTTGCAACAAAGCCCGTTGCCAACTCTGTCCACATATCTATTCAGGGGATACCATCATAGGGCCTAATCACATCAGCCACACTATCAGAGGCTCGTTCACCTGCGCATCTACCAATGTGATATATGCCATCATGTGCCAGCAATGCCCCTCTGCCATGTACATTGGCCAAACTGGACAGTCTCTACGTAAAAGAATGAATGGACACAAATCAGACGTCAAGAATTATAACGTTCAAAAACCAGTTGGAGAACACTTCAGTCTCTCTGGTCACTCGATCACAGACCTAAGAGTGGCTATCCTTTCAACAAAAAAGCTTCAAAAACAGACTCCAACGAGAGACTGCTGAATTGGAATTAATTTGCAAACTGGATACAATTAACTTAGGCTTGAATAGAGACTGGGAATGGATGAGTCATTACACAAAGTAAAACTATTTCCCCATGGTATTTCTCCCTCCCACCCCACCCCCCACTGTTCCTCTGATATTCTTGTTAACTGCTGGAATTAGCCTACCTTGCTTGTCACCATGAAAGGTTTTCCTCCTTTTCCCCCCCCTGCTGCTGGTGATGGCTTATCTTAAGTGATCACTCTCCTTACAGTGTGTATGATAAACCCATTGTTTCATGTTCTCTGTGTGTGTATATAAATCTCTCCTCTGTTTTTTCCACCAAATGCATCCGATGAAGTGAGCTGTAGCTCACGAAAGCTTATGCTCTAATAAATTTGTTAGTCTCTAAGGTGCCACAAGTACTCCTTTTCTTTTTGTATAGGCTGTGATATAATTAAGTACTAATTACAGACAGTTGCAGGGCAATCAACATTAACGTTTCTCTAAACTGAATAAAACAAAGGCTTTGCTTGTTGTGATTCAGTTTCTCCTTAACTGTGTGCCAGCGCCAACTCTTAGCTAAGACACAGGGCACCTATTTGTCCAGAGCAAGCCTGGCTCTGTTAGTGTGTGGATCCTGAAATGTTTTACAACATTTTACAACTGGAAATCAAATCAAATCAAGCCTGAAATGTACTTTCTAAACTCTTCCAATTATCACATCAAAGCAGAGGCTGCATTATCCTCCTTAATGGGTAGGAACAACCTACTCTCATTGGTATTTCTTTTTAAAAAGACTTTCTTCTCACTTGGGAAAATGGCCCACCAATGTCTGCCTTCTCCATCTGTTTTCACCACTGTTGATGGCTTTGTGAATCACACCAGCTCTTATCCTCTGCTGAGCACCCTCCCCTCCTTAACAACAGATGGCATGGGCGTTAAACCACTTTGATATACAGTGTCCTTCCTAAGGTCCCTGGAACAGTGCTTGTTTGGCAGCATGGTAGCTTTGCATGTCTGTTGGCAGACATCAGTTGGGAGTGGGACTTGCATGGCATGCACATGTTTGAGTAGGGTAAGGAATAACTAAAAGAGGATAAAGGACAGAAGCTATGGCCTGGTCTACACCATGAGTTTGTCGGATTTAGCAGCGTTAAATCGAATTAACCCCGCACTTGTCCACACAATTAAGCCATTTTTTTTGACATAAAGGGCTCTTAAAACCAATTTCTGTACTCCTCCCTGACGAGGGGATTAGCGCTGAAATCGACGTTTTGAATTAGGGTTAGTGTGGACGCAATTCAAAGCTATCCCACAGTGCACCATTGTGACTGCTCTGGACAGCACTCTAAACTCGGATGCACTGGCCAGGTGTACAGGAAAAGCCCCAGGAATTTCTGAACCTCATTTCCTGATTGGCCAGGTGAGCTCATCAGCACAGGTGACCATGCAGTCCCAGAATTGACAAAGAGCTCCAGCATGGACCAAACGGGAGGTACTGGATCTGATCGCTGTATGGGGAGAGGAATCTGTGCTATCAGAACTACGTTCCAAAAGACGAAATGCCAAAACATTTCAAAAAATCTCCGAGGCCATGAGGGACAGAAGCTACAGCAGGGATGGAACACAGTGCCGCGTGAAACTTAAGGAGCTCAGACAAGCATACCAGAAAACCAAAGAACAAATGGACACTGCTGGACAGAGCCCCAGACATGCCACTTCCATGCTGAGCTGCATGCAATTCTAGGGGGGGCCGCCACCACTACCCCACCCCGTCCATGGATTCCAATGATGGGGTACTCTCCCCCATGCCTGAGGATTTTGTGGATGAGGAGAAGGAGGAGCTTGAGGAGAGCACACTGTTCTCCCCAACAGTCAGGATCTTTTTATCATCCTGACTGAAATACCCTCCCAACCCAAACAAGCCGGAGAAGGGACCTCTGGTGAGTGTACCTTTTTAATTATAATACATGTTATAAAAGCAAGCGTTTTTTTATGATTAAGTAGCTCTGAGGACTTGGGATGCATTCGTGGCCAGTACAGCTACTGGAAAAGCCTGTTAACGTGTCTGGGGATGGAGCGGAAATCCTCCAGGGACATCTCCATGAAGCTCTTCTGGAGGTACTCTAAAAGCCTTTGCAGAAGGTTTCTGGGGAGAGCAGCTTTATTCCATCCTCCATGGTAGGACACTTTACCATGCCATGCTAGTAGCATGTAATCTGGTATCACTGCATGACAAAGTCTGGCAGCGTATGGTCCCAGTGTTTGCTGGCATTCAAGCAACATCCGTTCTTTATCTCTCAATGTTATCCTCAGGAGAGTGATATCATTCATGGTCACCTGGTTGAAATAGGGGAATTTAATTAAGGGGACATTCAGAGGTGGCCATTCCTACTGGGCTGTTTGCCTGTGGCTGAAAAGAAATCCTCCCCGCAGTTAGCTACAAGGGGGTGGGGCGCCATTGGTGCTGAGCTGTTCGTGTTTGGCTAGTAGGGATCTTCCCTGATACCAGCCATGTGGTGGGGGGAAGGGTAAAGCGATCATCCCAGAGAATTGGAGTGGGGGGTTAGTTTGGTTTCTGCTGCTGCACGTTAACAGGAAAACCTCTCAGCATTAAATGGCCAACTCAATGTGCTTTGCTTGGTATGGGAGAGGAGGGCGCTGCTGTTATGAAGGTTGCAGAAGCCGAAAGACTATGGCTTACCATGGCCACCTGAAAGCCGAATTCTGTTGTCTGGCACTGCGTGTGTGATCTCTAACACCAAAGCCGCAGGCACTCAATATAAGATGCAAAATGCAACCTTGTACTAAAATCACATGAGCTATGTAATGTGAATAGTGTTGTTCACCGTGAAAGAGTATAGCCATTGTCCTGTAAAATGTATCTTTTTAAATACATCACTCCCTTTTTTTCATCCAGCAGCTGCAAATGTTTCAAGCCTCCCTCCTCCGTCCCAAAGGCTATCTCAGATAAGGCAGCGAAAAAAACACACGCGTGATGAAATGCTCTCTGAGCTCATGCAGTCGTCCGGCACTGACAGAGCTCAGCAGCGTGTGTGGAGGGACATAATAGCACAGTACAGGAAAGTGGCCGATGATCGTGAGGAGAGGTGGTGCAGGAAGATCAGAGGTAGGATGCAACACTGGGGTTACTGTGGGATCAAACGGACGTGCTCTGGCGTCTGGTGGAGGTTCATGAACGGCAGCAGGATCACAGACTGCCACTGCAGCCCCTGTTTAAACGCCCTCCCTCCGCCTCAAGTTCCATAGCCTCCTCACCCAGATGCCCAAGAACTTGGGCAGAGGGGGAAGGCTCTGAGCACCCAACCACTCCACCCCAGTGGATAGCCCAAGCAACAGAAGGCTGTCATTCAACAAGTTTTGAAGTGGTCTTTTCTTTCCCTCCTACCCTCCTCCCACACCCCATCCGGGCTACCTTATGAGTAATCTCCCTATTTTTATAATCAATTAATAAAGAATACATGTTTTTTAAATGATAGTGACTTTATTTCCTTTGCAAGCAAGCTGTGATTGAAGGGGGGAGGGCAGGTGGCTTACAGGGAATTCAGAGGCAACCAAGGGGGTGGGGTTTCATCCAGGAGAAACAAACAAACACCAGTACCCTGGCCAGTCAAAAAACTGGTTTTCAAAGCTTCTCTGATGCACAGCACTTCCTGCTGTGCTCTTCTAACCGCTCTGGTGTCTGGCTGCGTGTATTCAACAGCCAGGCGATTTGCCTCGACCTTCCCCCCCCCCCCACCATAAAGTCTCCCCCTTACTCTCACAGAGATTGTGGAGCACACAGCAAACAGCAATAACAGTGGGAATATTGGTTTTGCTGAGGTCTGAGCGAGTCAGTAAACTGCGCCAGAGACCTTTTAAACGTCCAGATGAACACTCTACACCATTCTGCACTTGCTCAGCCTATAGTTGAACAGCTCCTTACTACTGTCCAGGGTGCCTATGTATGGCTTCATGAGCCAGGGCATTAAGGGGTAGGCTGCACATTTCCCAGGGTCACTACCTTTGATAGCAGCAGCTCAATGATTGCGTTAGGTACTTGTATCACAGCAACCCCCACAGTAGATTTGCCCACTCCAAATTGATTACCGACTGACTGGTAGCTGTCTGGCATTGCAAGCTTCCTCAGGGCTATTGCTACTTGCTTGTGAACTGTGGGGGCTGCTCTCATCGTGGTATTCTTGCACTTCAGGGCAGGGGAAAGCAAGTCACAAAGTTCCATGAAAGTGCCCTTAGGCATGCAAAAGTTTCAGAGCCACTGGGAATCACCCCAAACCCGCAACACTATGCGGTCCCACCAGTCTGTGCTTGTTTCCCGGGCCCAGGATCGGCATTCCACGGCATGAGCCTGCCCCAGTAACACCATGATCTCCAAATTGCCAGGGACCGCGGTTTTAGAGAAATCTGTGTTCATGACCTCATCACCGCGTTGTCGTCGCTTCCTTGCCTGGTTTTTCAGGTGCTGGTTCTGCATGATAATGCATGAGGTGTTTACAATGGTCATAACTACTGCAGTGAGCTGAACAGGCTCCATGCTTGCCGTGCTTTGGCATCTGCTCAGGCAATCCAAGGAAAAGGGTGTGAAATGACTGTCTGCAGTTGCTTTCACGGAGGGAGGGAGGGTTGACTGATGACATTTACCCATAACCACCCATGACAAATTTTAGGCCCCATCAGGCATTGAGAGCTCAGCCCAGAATTCCAGTGGGCAGCAGGGACTGCAGGAACTGTGGGATAGCTACCCACAGTGCACCGCTCGGAATGTCGACACTTGCCATGGTACTGTGGACGCACACCGCCGAATTAATGTTCTTAGTGTGGACGCAAGCACTCGACTTTATACAATCTGTTCCCAAAAATCGACTTCTGTAAAATCGGAGTATTTTCGTAGTGTAGACAAAGATGTTTGCCTTCCCGCAGCACTGCAGTATGTTACATTCAGGAACACAATCTCAAGTGAGCCACAATAATATAAAAGTCCAGAACACAGCATTGGTTACAAAATAGTTTTGCTGTATGTGTGACCAGAGCACTGCCATATCGATACTGGATACTCTGAGGACTGAAAGTGTTGCGTTTCTCCATGTAACAGGTACCACTTGAGTTGGCCAGGCAAGTTTCTTCACCTTGCCAGTATCCATGGTCAGTCCCCTGAATCATCTACTGCCCCATAACACTCTGAAATAGAGTTGTTAATGGACTACATTTGTTTGTGGTGGCTGCAGTGAGTTTAACAGATGTCCATATTTATTTATTTGTATTACAGTAGTGCCTAACAGATCCAAGCTTATGTGTGGAAGTTATTTTTTCTTACTAAGCCCCACAGAGAGCAAGGCAAGTTACAGAAGGCTGGCCAGTGCCTTAATAAAAGGGGTAGGGGAGAGAAGCAGTGTTTGGCCAGTAGTCACCTCATTGGCGGCTTGTTCTTCCATGTCTCAGCTGCTCTTGTGCTCATTCCTCCCTGGCCAGCTGCTGAGGGGAGAGTGAGGAAGTGGAAGGGCATGGCAGCCAGCATGGGGATGGTAGTGGAGGATTTCTTGCATGCTTTCCTGCTATCTTGGAACTAATGCAGGAGCATGGCTTTGTAATGTATCGGGAGAAGAGCTGACTCAACCCAGCCCCATAGAGCACAAGGTCTTGGGGTGCAATGGAAGCAGCTTTTTATTACAGGAGGTGGAGAAGGTGACTAGAGGCGCAGCTATTCTGGATTTGATTCTGACAACTAGTTGAGAATTTGAAGATGGAAGGAAGCTTGGGTGAAGGTGATCATAAAATGATAGTATTTGTGATTCTGAGGAATGGTAGGAGGGAAAACAGCAGAATAATGTCAGTGGACTTCAAACGGGCAGACTGTAGAAAACTCAGAGAATTGGGAGGTGAGGTCCCATGAGAAGCAAGTCTAAGGGAAAAAGAGTTCAGAAGAGTTGGCAGGGAGTCAAGAGAACAGCAACTTATGAGGAAAGGTTGAAAAACTGGACATGTTTAGTCTTGAGAAAAGACGACTGGGGGGGATCTGATAAGTCTTCAAATACGTTAAGGGCTGTTAGAAAGAGGACAGTAATCAATTGTTTTCCATGTCTCCTTGAGCATAAGCAAACTAGTTCCTTTCCATTTGTTGACAGCAAAGACTGAGGTATTATCCATTCTCTCCCAGATGTTCTTACACTGAAGAGTTGGGCATGACATTTTTCACAGCCTTGAGTGATGTAGCTAGGTCGAGCTAAGTTTTGGGTGTAAACCAGGCCTAATTCCTTTCTATTAGAATTAAGTCTAAAATGGCTGTGCTGTTGGTTACTTCCTCCATCTTCAGAAGCAAGAAATTGTCCCCGATATAGTCCAAGAATTTATGGACATTTTGTGTTTTGCTGTATTAGTTTTCCGACAGATATATAGGGAGTTAGTCTTCCATTACTGCCAGTCTTGTGTTTTGGAAATGTCTCATCCATCCTTACAATGACATCGCCTGTGTTCCTCCCCACCCTTTTATCTTCACCCAGAGACGTTTTCATCTGCTCTCTCACCTTTTGTTGGACCTTTGAACAATTGTATGTGTTGTTGATGTATAATAGAACAACTCTTCCCATTTTCCCCTGCCTGTCTTTCCTGAATAAGCTATACCAATATTGCAATAGCGAAATGTGTTCCATCAAGTCTGTGATGCTAATTAAGTCACAGTTTAGGTCATATACTGATCCTCCCAGTTCTTCCTGTTTATTCCCCATACTTCTTGCATTTGTGTGTAGACGTCTAAGATGTTGAGCAAGTTCCCCCACTGATTTCCCTCTTGTTCCTATGACCCTCTTGCAATCCCGCCCCTCCCCCCCAAAATAAAAACCTAAAATTCATGTGGCCCTCTGTTAAATTTTTCTTGCTTGTCATGTTGATGTCACCCCTCTCATTGAAGCACTCCAGTGATACCCCCTTCTCTCTACCATCAGACTTAAGCTACTTGCCTTCGCTTTCAAGTAGGGTGACCATATTTCCCAAAGGGAAAACAGAACACCACGTGAGGCTAGCCTGAGCTGTTCATCTGAGCCCCCCCACTCTGCGTAGGTCTGGCCAGCCCACCCCTCCCCAACCCCAGTGCGGGGCTGGCCTAAGCTGCTCCCCCAAGCTCTGCCTCCCTCTCCCTGGGTGGGGCTGGTGTCATTGCTTGCCCAAGCCCTGTCTGCCCCCCATGCGAGGCTGGGGCTGGGGCTGGCATCAATACTCACTGAAGCCCTGCCTGCCCTCCTGCATGGGGCTGGCATCCCTCCTGCGTGGGGCTGGCATTGCACTTGTCCCCCCATTCCTCCGCACCCCATTTTTTCACAAAAGTGGGCATTTGTCCTGTTTGCTTTTGTGAACTGATCAAGTTGGCCAGAGCAAATGGAACAAATGCCCACTTTTGCTCCCCTCCCCCCAAAAAAAGTCAGGATAGCCAGGACAGGGCTTAAAAAAAGGGACTGGCCCGGCCAAAATGGGACATATGGTCACCCTACTTTTAAGGCCCTTCACAAACTATTCTCTCTCGTTCACTACCAAAATTTTGACTCCCCCTTCCAGTCAATCCATCATGCCGCAGCCAGCCTCTATTGCCCACTTGTTAAATTTTCAAACAAGCACCTTCATACTTTCTCTCATGCTGCCTCTCGCACTTGGGAGGAGCTCCTTGTTAACATCTTCAAAGCTACCTCATTACCCTCCTTCCAACTGTCCTTTGCTGTGATACTTTCAAAAAAACTTGACAACAGTTTAGACCCCCAGTGTACTGAGAATACTGCTTATCATGCTTACCAATACTGTCCCATTGTTCCTTTGTACTCATCAATCTGTATTGTATCCTCTGTGCCTTGTCTTATATTTAGATTATAAATTCTTTGGGGGCAGGAAAAATCTTTTTTTTCTGATTGCACAGCATCTAGTCCAACGGGGTCTTGGTTCATTACTAGGGCTCCTAGGTCCTATAATATAAATAATTATACAGGCTAGATGTGCAACCCTCGACAGATGCTGGCTTTGGCAATAGGGCACCAAATGCATATTTCAGTTGTCAGATTGGCTGCTGCTGTCCCTTTCTGGGCACAGTCTTTGTAAATCCCATTGTAAAGGACTCCATTATGAAGAAGAACTGCAAATGTATGCAAACTTACTTGAACATTTCTCTTTTTAATAGGAGGAATTTTCACAGATTGGGTCTCGCTCAGAACACATTAAGCTTTTGCTCTGTGTCTTAGTAACTGTCTTATCTAGTGACAGGATAGATGCATTTTAGTAACCTACTGCACTAGGGAATGTGAAGAAATCCTTGCTAATAGCTTCCAAGCTAAAGAAAGGAGCTAGTTGGGAGCAAGCTGTTGGAGTTAGCTCAAATTATCTGGGACTAGGGGAGTGCCCCTCTTCCCTGCCAGTGACTGACATGTCTGCTTCTGCCTCTTGAGTTGTGGAAGGGCTCAACACCCATTCTATGGGATCTGTGGACCTTTTGCTAGAATAAGGGAGATTTTTTTTTTTCTTCTTCCAAGCAGGAGTAAATTTTCTTTCACCCCTTGAAAATTCAGAATGCTGTTCTAACTCAACAGGGTGAAGACAGCAAGCACAGAGCAGCATCAGGACCAGGGTAGCCAAAAACCTTTGAAGTCACCTTTGCACATCACCCCATGCTTCTAATGATCATATGGGCCTCTAGCCCACTGTTTCAGCCTTTAGAAAGGGATTGTTCTATGGAAAGAGATTGTTCTATGTGAGCTGCATTAGCCAGTGCAGGGACTTTACAGTAGAGATTGCAGTTAAGGCCTAAAGGTGTGCAGAAATGCATACGTGGTTCTAAAAATCCTAGACAAACTTTTTGTGAGAGAAAAATGTTTTTAAATACATGTGAGTTGCTCCTCCTGGAAAAGGCTAAATCAGTTTACAGAGGAATGTGCTTTTACATTTCAGATGATCATGAAAACGTGTAGTGGTTTTAATAAAGCAGTGAGAACCTCAGTGAAGCAGCGAGCGGACCAAGGGCTCTCCTCTAAAGAGGCACAGTGCTCTTTGGAGAGCTGGAACATTCAACAGGACTAAAATAGGCCTCTCACAGCCTTGTGCAGAATGCTGAGGTCAGCCTGACAAACATACTGTGCTCTGCTGCTCTTGAAACTTCTTCTAGCTTCTACTTTTTCTTTCCTTTTAATGCACTACCTCAGTGACAGTGAGTGCAGATGAATTCAGGATTTTCTGCGCACGCCTGCTCGCTGAAGTGAGTGGCCAGTTGTCTCCTACTGGAGGAACTGGTATCTGGGACTCCCAAAGGCATATCATCCGCTCAATTACAAACTCAGAAAATCATGTAGCCACTTGCCAGGTGCACACTGTGACCTGGGGCCTACTTTGCTGTGGAATATTGTGTATGTAAATAAATAATGCTCTCCTATGTCAGTAAAAGGGTATCTGTGCAGACTTAAAACCAACGCCTGCATTTGAAAAATCAATTCCCCTTCACTCACTGCTGCTGCTCAAGTTCAAGAGGCTTTTCTCTGAAAGAAGTGATGCATCACAAGCATCTGTTTTGGAATGTCCTCTCTATCCCCTTCACTTACTTCAGTAGGTGCTTATGCTGTGTCCAGTTCTCGCAAGGTGAACTCAGAATCCTGAAGTTGGTAGTCAGCAGGGTAAGTGAAATAGGAATTGAACTTCATACATTTTGTTGTAAATGGATCCTTCCTTTCTTTTAATACACAGACTCTTAAATATGGTTTAGATTGTTTCGGTTCCCAGTTAAATGTGAAGGGCCAAACTCAATGGTGTCGAGCCTCTTATCAGGACTGAAGTCAGTAGGCTGTCACTCGTTTTTTGGCCTGCAGTGTCTGTGGGTCAGAAGAGTGTGCTCATCTCTAGGTATCTTCTGAGATGGGTGTTGCATCTTAACAGCAATGATGCTGGACCATTTCATGCCATTCTGAAGACTATTCTTAGATTGTCGGCACATACTGGTATATTTCTTCCACTGTATTCAGCAGAGAAACAGTAGCCCAGGAATGAAGGTAATGTGATTTTGAGCAGCCATTATTAGAACAAAAGAGAAGTGGGAAAATTGAGGGTAAAAATACCAGAAAAATGTATTTGTATGCAGCATCCTTCTTCTTGACCCTCCTCCCCCCCTCCACAAATATTAATACAGCTTTCCATAGAGGTAACAACCACAGGTGCAAACTAGGGTGGCCATAAAGGAGATTGGGGACCAACAGCTGGGCATTTTGTTTGCTTTTTGAGAATGATGGAGCTTGAGGGAAGCTGGATGCTTATGGTACAGGACATAATTCTTTAATGGTTGGGGAGGGCAGGAGTCATAACCGAGGGAGAAGAGATGGGCATTGACATAATGCTATAATGCACAGAATTACATTTTCATTTCTGACAGGTTTCAGAGTAGCAGCCGTGTTAGTCTGTATTTGCAAAAAGAAAAGGAGTACTTGTGGCACCTTAGAGACTCAGGGCCATATAAAATCCTGTTAATGGCTGAGTAATACTGGTGAATTAGAGATCAAGGGACACTGTCAAGGTAAAAACAAACCCCAAACACATTAACCTCTGCCCTCCCTTGTGTTACATCCTAAATTATTAACAGAAAGGCTTTAAACGATCAACTTTTGGTTCTGTTTTGACTCCTTTGCATTTCACTAAGCTGTTTCCCTTTTGTTTCTGGCTGGCTTACTTTCTGGTTCTCTTGCCCTGGCTCAATTCTGTTGTGTTTGAGTTTCCAGTACTGCAGCAGAGCTAGATTATCACTAATTCACATGTAGCAGTTTGCCTTGCCAGCATGTTTAGGGTCTGTCTTCATTGCAGGGTTAAAGTGGCTCTTACGTGGGTTGTCCTAACACAGCTCCACGCATGCATAAGGTGGTGTTTCAGGCTAGCTTGCCTGCTTGGGGTCAGAGGCTAAAATCAGAGTGCTGCTTTTGCTCAGGCTTGCAACTTGCCCACTTTGCAGTGAGGATGCAGGGTAAACTACTTGATTGCTGATAGCTCTCCAGTATCTTACCATGCTTCCCCGCATGTGCCAAGGAGGACAGGCAAGTTCCCTTACAGGTCACTGGGAAAGAATTATAGAGCGGCTCAGCTTACAATAGCTCTCAGAACCATGGGATTTCCCTTTTCCCTCTCTGCAAGTCCTAACACACACAGGGACTGGAGCACCGGTGAGGACATAGTAACTCCAGTGTGGCTGCTTGCACCCAGAGCTGAGTGCCAATCACTCCAGCTAACTCTGTCATGAAGACATAGCTTTTGTTAGATGGAGTGCTCTGTTCGCATAGGCCTCTCTTGGTCTCCCGAGAAGGCTCTCCACCTATCTGCAACTGGGGCAGGGAGGGGCTTGCTGTCCCTGAAGATTAGTGTCTATCCAGCCTCCTGTGGCTGGGTAAAGAGGAAGTCAGTCCATTGTGACAAAGTTTCTCCTTTACCTTGTGCTTATTGGCGGATTTGCTCGCCTTGGAGCTTCACGTCAGCCCTTAGTTTGGCTGTTTTCGTGAACCCACAGTACAGGTTGACGACTCCTGTGTCTGACCAGGAGTTGGAAGGATTTGGGGGGAACCCGAGCCCACCCTCTACTCCGGGTTCCAGCCCAGGGCCCTGTGGAATGCAGCTGTCTAGAGTGCCTCCTGGAACAGCTGTGCGACAGCTACAACTCCCTGGGCTACTTCCCCATGGCCTCCTCCCAACACCTTCTTTATCCTCACCATGGGACCTTCCTCCTTGTGTCTGATAATGCTTGTACACCTCAGTCGTCCAACAGTCCACGTTCTCACTCTCAGCTCCTAGTGCCTCTTGCTCCCAGCTCCTCACACACACACCACAAACTGAAGTGAGTTCCTTTTTAAAACCCAGGTGCCCAGATTAGCTTGCCTTAATTGATTCTAGCAGCTTCTTGATTGGCTTCAGGTGTTCTAATCAGCCTGTCTTAATTGTCTCAGAAGGTTCCTGATTGTTCTGGAACCTTCCCTGTTATCTTACCCAGGGAAAAGGGACCTACTTAGTCTGGGGCTAATATATCTGCCTTCTATTACTCTCCTGTAGCCATCTGGCCTGACCCTGTCACACCATGTAGAAGGAGGAAGCTGCTGAAGAACCTGCATTCAGGGTCCCTGCCTTACCTAGAGTGAAAGGGCTGAGATGAACAGTGTTTACACAGACATGTTCCTCCCTCTTTCTGAGGAAGGTAACAAATCGCATGCAGGATCATGTTACTAGCTCCTGTGGGCATGTCCTCACCCTATGTATTCCAGCTTGGCTCTAGAGCAGAGGCACGTACAGGTCCCCTCTAGTGCCCTGGTTAATAAGCCTTTATAAGAGCACACAGATTATTTTGAGGTTCTCCTATTCTAAACTGGAATTTTTTGGGGTATTTAATCAGAGGAGGGAAATGAGAATCCCTCCCCAGGGAGCAGGGCCATGCCAGCTGCAGAAAGGGGGATGTGGTGATCCAGGACAGTGGTACAAGCATTGAAAGCTAGTTTTTGTGTCTTATATTGCTGCACATGAGGCAGTAGTGTACTTTGTAGTTTCTTAGCTGTGGAATTTTCCCCAGAATCCTTCCCATTTGGAGCAGAACTGGGCTCTAGAAACCAAGCTTTTCTTTAAAGCAATGGTTCCCAAACTTATTTGATTGGGCCCCCCTTCTTTGTGTCTGTAGTTGTTTACATCTATTCCACCCCTTCCCCCAAGTACATATACCGCCACCCAGCTCTGAAGACAGAGCGGAGATCAGTGTCTTCTGGCTGGGTGCCCAGCTCTGAAGGCAGTGCTGTGCCAACAGTATACTCCTGAGGGCATTCTGCAGTAAAAAATTAAAAATCGTGCACACAGTACTTTAAAATTCTGCAAAATTCTGCCAATTTTATTTGTCAAATAAATGTGGAGGCTTCAGTATGGCCTTGGGGAGCACAGGCCACTGCCTGCACAGAGATGGCTGTGCATTTTCCTCCACGCCCCGGGACACGGACTTAGCAGTGAGGCTGCACCCAATCTGGCACAGCATAATGACCAGGCCTACCCCAGAAACACTCAGGGCCCTGCCTCTCTGTGTCAGGTGTATCAGGTGTGGGCAGGCAGGCTTAACAGGGCAGGATCCAAGCGTGGAGGAGCTTAGTGGGAGGGAGAGGGGATCCAGGTATGGGTTGAGAGTTCTGTGTGGGGCAATCTGGGTGCAGGTGGCTCATTTGGGGATCTGGGTGCAGGGGGATCTGGATGCACAGGGGCTTGTTGGGGCGTTCTGGATGCAATGATAATGGGACTCTGCAGGGGGTCTAGGTGAATGTGGTTGGGGCTCAGGGGGGAGGGTCTGGGTGTGTGGGGGCATAGAGCTTGGCAGGGGGATCTAGGTGTGGTGGTCCAGATGCTGGGGGAGTTGGGCTCAGTGGGGTGGGGATCCAGGTGCAGCTGGTTGAAACTTGATGTGGGTGGGGATCCTGGTTCAGGGGGAGTGGGGCTCATTGGGAGGGTTCTGAGTGCAGGAGTGGAGGGGAGGCTTGGTGGGAAAGTCTCAGTATGAGGGGGTATGGATGCCTGGGGGTTGGGAGGATGGGGGAGCAGCTCCCTGTACAGGGATCCTTCCCCCAGAAGCTGAGGAGCAATGGGCGCAGGAACTGTGTGTGTGTGTGGCGGGGGTGTTTGCAGAGCTTCCTGCAGCAGTGGGAGAAATCTGTGGGTGGGTCTGACCTGGCCCCGGATGCCATGTGGGGGAAGAGGAAGTCCTGTCCTCCCCAGCCCAGCTGGGACTAGCAGCTGAGCCCAGCACAGGGTAGAAGCCAGCAGCTGGGTTTTCCCCAATCCCGCCCCCTGCCCCACAGTGATTTACCTCTCTGCTGGCTGCCCTGGGCACCCGAAACATATTGGTGGGGGGAGGGTCTCAAGACCGCTCTTATGGCTTCCCTTTGCTTCCCTGACAGTCATTTTTCTGCAGGGAAGCAAAGAAATATGCGGGGGACATAAATTCTGTGCAGTGTTGCAGAATTCCCCCAGGAGTAGCAGTAGCACAGAGGTAAGGGTGGCGATGTGAAAAGTGATATTTGTCAATATCAGTTTTCACAGCAGAGTTAGCACGTCATTGCCACCCTTACTTATGTACTGCTTCTGCCATCCCAGGGCTGACAGCCAAAGCCTACTGCTTCCAGGTGAATGATTTGGGCGGGGGTGGGGAGGAGAGCCTGAGCCCGAGTGGTGGTGCTCTGGTTGTCCCCTTTATCCCCACCTCCTGTGTGTGCACAACCCTTCAGCATGAGCCCAAACCACCTGGCACTGACAGCCAGACCTCTTTTAAAAAAAAAAGTGGGCAGCTCGTGGCTCCCTTGGGAGGCCTGCTCCATAGTTTGAGAGCTGTTGATTTAAAGCAACTCCATAGGCATAGCTATTGTACCCATAACTTCATTTCCTAGCCCTTGTAGTTGTGAAGATGCACTCAGTTCATATGTTTAAGGTTAACCCATGCAGTAATCTGAGTCTGTAGCAAGCTGGAAACAATAACCCTGCTCTATGACTTGTACCTGTTCATGGCAGTGGGGTGGTATTTAACTCAGGAGCTACTGAGATAAAATGTCAGCATTAACTGTTTCATTGCTGGTGATGCTAGCAGAAGTGTCAAGCTGATATTATCACTGAAGCCAGTGGACATTAGCTGATACTGGGGCGAGGTGCAGTGGGGGGTATCAGTTATCAACAAGGGGTGGTGGGATGTGGTGGCAATTGAGTTATTCAGCTCTCCTTGCCCCAAATCTAAATTCCTCTGTCTTTACCCAAAAGAAGGAAGTTAAGAGGAGTTGCATTCCCTCCCTTCGACCAAAAGCCTGATCTTCCCCTTGCATTCAGAAAACCCAGACTATCTCCTAGCATGCAATGGGTGACCTCAGTCTGCTGCTGTCCCATGCTGTGGGACAATACAGGGAGCAGAAGGCCCTGTTGAATCTTAACAAAACAATTCTGTCCGTGAATTTCGTTTGTTTTGTTTTCTTAATATGACTGAACCCGTATCTGAGCAAGACAGAGACTCATAGATTTTTAAGGCCAAAGTGATCATTCTGATCATCTCTGAACACCTGCATAACACAGGTTAGAAAATTTTACCCAGTGACTCCTGTCTCCAGCTCATAAAAATCTTTCTGCCTGTCCTGACATTGCAGTACCAACAAATGGAGTAACTCTCTCAGGGCCAGGATATCAAGTCTTTGCAAACAATGTTAGATATTGCTTTGACTCTTAGTGTTCATTTCATGGATCATTCTGGACAGTGGTGCTCCAGAAATGGAGGTAGCGCATGCAATGGCTCTTTCAAAGTCCCCATCTCCTCAAAGAAGCAAGCTTCATCACTACTGCCAATTTAGAAATGTCACTCTAAGCACAGGATTGGCTTCAGGCCTGCACCTCCTCAAACATCCCACCTGTCTCTGCTGGGCTACCGTTGACTATGGTAAACCATGCCCTAAATGCCGATTCAGGGAGGGAGTGTTGTAAACCTTGGTAGGATCATAACTCCAAAAATAGGAGGCTCCTCAACCCCAAACCAACCAACCAAATCTGGGAGTATTCCATCTGCACTAAGTATGTGCTAGCCTCACAGAAATCCCTGTTACACCAGCCTCACTGAGCATGTTCTCAGGCCCAAAGCTGGTACACCAGATGGGGGAAATGCCACAGCAGGTGCTGCTGGCTCTTTTTAAACCCTGCCTCCCTGCATGGGCTAAACTATGAGGAGGTACAGCTCTTCCTGCTCTGCTAAAAGTAGAGTGAGCTCCTGCCCCTGGCTTGGTGGTAGTGCTCCCCCACAGCTCCCCCCTCTTCGGCTGATCCTGGGGGACCTAACCTTTCTGTCTGTCTCTTGTGACCCACTGGGGAAGGAGTTCTGGGCACCAAGCACAGACTGAGAGTTCCAGTCTCAGCTCTTCACTGACTGGTGCTAACGGTTGTGTGCACTTCATAGCCTTTATAGGTGAGCAGAGCTTCATGACCCTGCCTTGGGAGGCAGGCATGTCGCACTCTGTCCATTGTACAGGTGGGGTAACTGAGGGATTGCACAAGGTCACTTCTAGCAGTTCTGGGAATAGAAGCCGAGGCTGGATTCTGAGCATCTGAGAGGCTCAGATGATGAGGTGGGGATGGGAGAATCCGCCTTTGTGCTTTCCAGAACCTGAGCTGCTCTTGGGGCCAGTGTGGCTCCCCCCAGAGTAAGTTAGCAGCCCCAGGGGCTGCTCTGACTTATGGCAGCTTTACATAACTGTGGGCTTCTGCAGTCCAGTTCTCTGGGCACTTTCCATCTCAATTCTGCCGTGCCCCTGCACTCGGAGCTATGATAGAGGCAGAATAGTGCTGCCTACCTCAGCAGTGCTGTTGCACTGGGGGAGTTCCTATCAAGGCAGTTCTGCACCTGTATTGTCAAAAAGGGATCAAATGGGGAGTTAGAATCTGCCCCAGGTCTCTAATATAGTGGATTCAAGTCTAATTAATTTTGCTGTGCTGCCTTGCAAAATGAATGTGCCAAAGCTGTATGCTTGGCTGTGTTATCTGTAAACACTAGCTAGACCACAGTCCCTGCCAGAGCCAGAAACAGACCCCAAGGTTCCTGATTCCCAGTTTTCTGGTGTCTGACAAATCTTCTGTGGCACATCTCCTTCTAGTGGCTTGTCCACTAAGAGGATAGCATCCTACTATTGATACCAGTTATTCCTTTAGTTCAAGGTGCACAGGTCTGTGTTGTGGATCTGAAAATCAGCTGGTGATCCATGCAAGGGTCAGCATGGTTCTACATCAGGGGTGGGCAAACGTTTTGGCCTGAGGGCCACATCTGGGTATGGAAATTGTATGGCAGGCCATGAATGCTCTGAAATTGGGGGTTGGGGTGCAGGAGGGGGTGCGGGCTCTGCAGTGGGACCAGAAATGAGTTCAGCGTGCGGGAGGGGGTTCCAGCCTGGGGCTGGGGGTTTGGGGTGTATGTGGGGGTGGTGAGGGCTTTGGCTGGGGATGCAGGCTCTGGGATGGGGCTGGGGTTTGGGGGTGCAGGAGGGTGCTCTGGGCAGGCATTGAGGGACTCAGAGGGCAGTAGGGGGATCAAGGGGGTTGGGGTGCCAGATGGGGAGTGAGGACTCCAGCTGGGGTGCGGGCTCTGGGGTATGGCCAGGGATGAGGGACTTGACGTGAAGGAGGGAGCCCTGGGCTGGGGTGTGAAGCTGAGGGGTTAGGAGTATGTGAGAGGGCTCCGGGTTGATGCATGGGGTTGGAGCATGAGGGGGTGTGAGGGCTCTGGCTGGGGGTGCGGGCTCTGGGGTGGGGCTGGGGATGAGGGGTTGGGGGTGCAGGAGGGTGCTCCGGGCTTGGACTGAGGGGTTCGGTGAGTGGGAAGGGGATCAGGGCTGGGGCAGGGGTTGGGGTGCGGAAGGGGGTCAGGGGTGCAGGCTCCGGGCAGTGCTTACCTCAAGCAGCTCCCGGAAGCAGTGGCATGTCCCTCCTCTGGCTCCTACACGGAGGCGCAGCCAGGCAGCTCTGCATGCTGCCCCATCTGCAGGCGCCACCCTTCCAGCTCTCATTGGCCGTGGTTCCCGGTAAATGGGAGCTGCAGGGCCAGCATGCAGACCCCCCCCCCCCAGCTGCCCCTATGCACAGGAGCCAGAGCGGGGACATGCCACTGCTTCTGGGAGCTGCGTAGAGCTATGATATGTGCGGAGTGGGGCAAGCCCCGGACCCTGGTCCCCAGCAGGAGCTCGAGGGCTGGATTAAAATGTCTGAAGGGCTGGATGTGGCCCCCCTTGCTGTAGTTTGCTCACCCCTGTTCTACATGGTAGAACATCTGTTCTTGGTTCGCTTTTTAAAAAATCTAGGAAATTACCTATAAAAACTATATCAAAAAGAACATTAAGGTTGCAAATTCAGGCACTCGGAAGCTAAGAAATGCCAGAATTAAGGTTGCCCATGTGACCTTAACTCTGCCCCCTTGTGCATATGCCAGAGGTGGCCAAACTGTGGCTCTTCAGTCACATACGGCTCTTTTACCATTCAAGTGCAGCTTGCAGAGCCCCGCCCCCACATTCTCTATCTACCAGTCTGAGGGTGGGGGAGCTTGGGACCTCTGCCTTGCAGTGGGGTGGTGAGGCTAGGGGCTTCTGCCCAGTGAGGGGGAGGGTCTCGGGGCTCCAGCCCCACGGGGTGCACCTGCCGAGACTCGGGGCTTCAGCCAGAGCAGGGCTGGATCCCCAGCAGATACCTCCCACAGGGCTGAAGTCCCAAGCCCCGGCAGGCGTGCCCCAGCTCTCGAACTTGTGAAGGCACTTCCCCCACAGCTCCCATTGGCCGTAGTTCCCAGCCAATGGCTACTGCAGTGGAATCAAGCAAGTTTAGACTTGTGAAATGGGTGGGGAGGGGGAAATCAAGATTAAGATGCTGACCATGGAAGAAGCACACTAAGAAGAAGTTATAATAGGCCCTTCTACAGAACCTTTCAACTCAGAATTTCAGATGGTAACTGAGCAGAACCCCTCTTTTTTTGTTTCATTTTACAAATGGGGAAACCAGCGTCCACAGCAAGTCCATTACAGTGTGTGGAACAGAACGCCAGGGTCCTGACCTAGTGCAGACAGCTGTAACTACTAGTCTAGGGCACACTGTCACTAGGGAGGGGGGATTGCTTACCCTAAAGTAGCTGCTGAGAGAGATGCACAATGTTAGAGACTGGTTTGACCTGATTCTGCAAAACTTGCACTGAGTAACATTTACTCATGTGAGTAGTCCCGTTGACTGGTGAGGGGCGGAGGGAAGATCCCTGCTGTGTGCACTCGGGCACTCAAAGCATGAGTGTTTCTACACTCGCCAAGGTTTGACCATGCAATGCATTCAGATTCAGGTAAAGTGAATGCATTAGTTTTGTCACTCTCTCTGGCACTGGTGCTACTGAGTTCTCTCTGTGCAGCTCCTCCCAGAGACTCAGGATTGCTCACAGCAGTGAATGCCTCCCTAAGACCTTACTGCCTAGCCCCATAGATAGAGGAGATCTGAGTAGCTTCTAGATAGGACTGAGTGGAATTCATTAACTTCCACAGGATTCATAGCAAGGGGAGCTGACTCACTTCTCAGACTGCGCACAGTCCATCCCTTCCTCGTTTCACCTTTGAATTAGTACCAGGCCAATGTGCAGTCCAGAGGATCAGTGCTTGCTCGATGAGCTTATTCAGTGAAGAAGGATGGGCTGGTGGTTAGGCAGTAGTGTGGGGACTCAGGAGGCCTGAGTTCAGGTCCTCGCTCTGCTGCAGCCTCCCTGTGTGACCTTGAGCTAAGCAGCTAGTTTGTCCAGGCCTCAGTTCCCAGCTGTTAGGTAGGGATAAGAGCCCTGCCCCACCTGCTTGGGGTTTTATGGGGATAACTGTACTAAAGATTGTGAGGGGCTTAGCTCTAAGGGGGGGCCATATCTGGGAAGGTATTTTCCCATTCAGTTACTGTAAATATTGTTGTCATGATCTGGGATCCCTGTTAAGTCATTGGCTGCTCCCCTTGCTTGTCTTTTTGCTAACTCTCCCCAGCTCTTTAGCAGTCTGTTTCTCAGCAGTCATCAGTTACCATCTAGTCTCTAGGGAATTAAATGTGTATTGCTGTTTCCAGGATTCCCACCCTTGAACCTTGACTGGGTATGGAGTTACTTGAGTAGGGAGGTGCTTAAACCTAGAGTCCCCATAGGGGCTAACCACAACCTGCTCACATGTTTTTAAACATTTGTCCACACTGGGTTCTAAGCAGTGGTAAAAAATACGTTCGCTGAAATGTGTGTATTAACATGTTCTAACACATCACTCCTTTCCCCAGTGCCCAGGTAGGAGAGTGCTGCGGGAGCAGTGGGGTGGTGGTCTGTCGAATCTAGAGCAGTGGTGTCTGATTCTAGCTGAGATACTCTGTGCTTGTGCAAGGAGGGTCGGCTGACTGTTTTCATTTGAAAAATCTGGGTTATAGGAGTTCATCACACCAGATGGCTGCACATACTCAGAGTGCTGTGGATTATTAAGACTGTTGTGTGTCCCTCTTTCATCCTCCCTTTCTCCCTCTTCCCTGCATCATCAAATTACTATTGAATGCTTGGGAATCTGTGCGGCGCAGAGTTTAGCACATTGCATCTTTTCATTTGGAAACATTTTGTTCCAACCTTTTTGAACTGTTCCCCTGTTCTGCTCACTCCTTTCAAGCTGCAGTGGGCTAGGTAATGAATTGGCCTGAAGCACAAGCCTTTTGTCATTGGACCCCTAGCCTTAGGCCTGGTTTGGTTCACCACATGGTGGGTTGTGTAGTTTCCATTAACCAGCTGGATGTTTGTCTAGATTACAAAACATGAGTAATACATGAGTTTAGGAAGCAGACCATTTCTGTGCTAGAGAGGTTGGTTAGGTGGTGGCAGTGCTCCAACCCCAGATTGAGTGGCATTGGCAGAGACGGGAAGGGGCCTGGAATAGTGTGGAGGGGTGGGGGTCTGTGAGTCAGGATAATGATGCATTGTCAGAGCTGAGCAGGAGTCCAGAGGGAAATAGCGGGGGTGCTGTGGGACAGGGTTGAAGTGCACTGGCAGAGCAGGGTGGCAGGACTGGGGCAGCAGGGGTGCAATGGGGCAGGGTTGAAGTGCATTGGCAAAGCAGGGTGGCAGGGCCGGAACAGCAAGGGTGCTATAGGACAGGGTTGAAGTGCACTGGCAGAGCAGGGTGGCAGGACTGGGGCAGCAGGGGTGCTATGGGGTAGGGTTGAAGTGCATTGGCAGAGCAGGGTGGCAGGGATGGAGCAGCAAAAATGAAACTCTGAAAACAATTCAAACGTGAAAAGTTATTTTCTTTTTGCTGTTTCTTTGGTGCAGTGATTTGAGGCCGAATAAAGTGACTTCGGCCCTGGCATGATTTTACAGGGTCCAGGCTCACTAGAGAGTATGGAGTAGGGAACATTTTTAATTTGTTTATTTTGCAAATGCCCCATGCATGTCATCTATAAATCAACTGCCAAACACATTTTAATTTTAAAATTAAAATGCAGTTTTCCTTTGAAAAGTAACTGTAAAATGGGCATTCATGTCCAGCAGATCTGCGGGCCCCCTCTCACAAGACGTATGTCTGCTGGATCTGTTTATTTCTCTGCAAAAATATTTACTGCTCTTTATTCATGTTAGTGAGTCAGTGTGTAGATACAGTGAGCTGGATTGTAGAATGGCTCACGCACTGATAGAATTGTTAATGTATTGAACTGTTCACATTGACTGTATACCTCTGAAATCCTCTGGAAGATAAAGGAGTGGCAGAAATGCACCTGAGAGCAGAATATGGGCATGAGCCCAGTGTAAGTCTCGGACCCCAGGCTGAATTTGCAGGGCTGTCGGTTATTTTTTTTAAAAAAAGGGGTTGGGGGCAGGGGGATCCTTGTCTCGCTTCTAATTAGAACACATTTGATCTGGACTTTCTGGGTCATGGATCCTGGTGGGGCAAATTTTAGAGTCACTTTTCAGAGCACAAACTGCAGTTTATAATTTCCCTACTCCCCTTTTTTTGTATTGTATCTTTGGCCTGGATGATGCCAAACTAAATGAAATCACATTTTCTGTGTGGTTATTTCTTTGTCCCAAGTGCCAAATCTCATCCTGAGGCAGGTTAGGATCCCAATAATGAGTGTCCAATCAGGCATTGTAAGGTGCAATTCACCTGCTTTACTAGTAGTAAAGCCGGGGGAGTATGATGGAGCGCCCCTCACTACTGTGTGAAGAGCCATGTCTGTCCCCTTTGCTATTTGAACGGGTATGGGGTAGCTGGAATTGAATGTAAAACACGAGCTTAGTGGCATCCTAAATCTGGGTGAAAAAAATGAAGGGATGGCACCATGAAGTAATCTAGGCTCCAGACGTAGCGATAGTTAAAAATGTTTTCCAAACCTGGATATAATAGAAATGTTTTAAAAAACTGTCATGGAAGTTTTCCGTTTGGTTGCTGGATGTAAAGCTTCTCCTGTAATGTTAGGAGCCCACCCACAATAATTTAGTGCTAGACTAGTGGGTGAGAGTGACATGGACTAGACACTGACCATCTTAGTTTTGCTGCTGAGCTGAACAAAGTGGTACAAAATACAGCAACCAATGGCACAAAATGCAGCAGCCAATCTTTATCGCAGCATGGTCACACCAAACACATCACACCAGTGCACTGCTCTCTGCACTGCATATAAAGTAATGTGCAAGGTCTCTGCCCTGGTATTTAAAGCCCTCCAGGGGATTGACCCTAGCTATCTGTGAGCTCCTCTCCCTCCATGACCAGGGCCTCCCACAGCAGCTCTCTTTGGTATGTTTAATTTTGTGGGAGGACTCGGGCATTGTGGTGATAAGTGGCAAATGAATACCTACATAAAGTGACCTGTGATTGTGTTAATGCAGATCAAAATTTTATTTTACACCTCTGAAAGTATGACCAGGTTTGTGCTAGCTCTGGCTTCAGCTTGGATTGAAAGAAGATTGCTGTTGAAGCCAGGGAAAAAATAAACTTGAGTGTTTTCTCTTTGAGCGACATGATTGGCACTAACTGTGAGAAATAAAGGATTGGCTTGAATTTGGGACGGTGCAAGGGCATGGTGAAGTGAAGGGGTATATCTCCTGAACGCGGCCAGGTTTGTGGTGTTCCATGAACTACAGGACACAAGATAATTACAGCTAGGGTTGTGGGAAGAGATGGACTCTGAAGACGCTCTGAATCTGAAAATGAGATACAAATCTATTCTGAACATTTTTAAAAGGGATTTAAAATCTCTTTCCTGCTCTTTTTGTTTTTACAATGGAAGGATACATTGAATAAAACCCTCCTCAGCCTCTGACCTGATTTAAAAAAGCCTTTTTGAGTTAAAGAAATGTAGACTGACATTCCACAGTGGAAGAGCAGTAAGCAAGGCCAGAGTGTGCATTAGTGTCTATTGAGGAGCTCTCTGGAGATTGAAAGCACAAGGTAATGCACCTGAGAAGTGCCCACACTGGCCTGACTTATTGCTATAATCTAAAATGGGGGAAGCTGGCGTGTGTGTGCACGTGCAAAAACATACATGATTTGCTACACACAAGAAACTTGGTCATCTTTTCACAAGAATGGACAAAAGAAGCCACGATGAGCCACAAAGACCATGTTTTGTCCATCTCTTTCTGTGGCTAGAGCAGAAAAATAGCCACCCTGCAGGCATTCACTATTACTATAGAGGCATGATCCTGCCTTTATATTAAGGTTGGGTCTGGTTTCTCACTTCTTTGTTTTGTATAAACAATATAGTGTAGCTTCCTAACATTTACAGCATATAAATATTGAATGAATAAATATTGTAAATACTGAATTTTCTGTGGATTTTCATCTAAATCTGTTAATTTGAGTTAAAATGCATTTTAAAATGAAATGTTAAGGATTTTTTCACAATCTGATCCATTTTCAGATTCTATTTCCTAACATATGGCTGGTTTGATGCCATTCATGCTTTCTGTATAAGGGCTCTGAAGTGCATGCTAATATAAATAGCAGTGAGTGGAATAGGTGAAATCTGACCTCCCAGCACTGTGCACCATCCCCTAGGCTAATGGGTATTTTGATGAGACCCTCTCCCTCTTCCTCCAACTGGGAGCCTGATTCAGCTGAACTATGGTACACTTCGGTATTTTACTTGCCATGTGAAAATGAGGCTGCCTCTCGTCATGATGGCCACTTCTTGGCTCTTTGTTTCCAGTGGGACTGAAACCACAGTTTTGTCTTCTGCAGTTAGGAAGCTGTGAGAAGATGGCCCATGGGACAGAGCTCAGCTCAGCTGGGGAGAGGTGGCCAAGGTTCCTGGGGTTGAGACATTCTGAGTTCCAGGGCCAGGGGCTCTCCAGTGTCTGTTAACGCTGTGCAGCTTGAACAGACTCCTCTGCTCTGAGAGCCAGACCTGGTCTGGCGGGCACAGGTCAGAGATCAGCACTCGACGGCTCCCCTGCCCCGGAGCACAGGCTCTGTTGTGCTGGAGTTCGGAAGAGTAGAGATGAACTTGTTGGACCCCCTTATATACAGTGAGCCTAATCTGCTGTCTCTCCTTCCATAACACAAGCATCCCTGCTCCCTCCATATCCCCACTGAGATGAGTGGAGTAGTTTGCACTTCTCTAAAATCTGCTGTGTCATGCTGTCTCCAGATTGAGGAAGACAACACTGCATTGATTATATTCAGCCCATGCTTCCAGGGTTTGCAAAGAAGAACCCAAATGGCTAGAAACATAGATACATTTTAATGGACGATTGGACTCTGGAGCACAGTTCTGTGTCAAGTGGTGGATTCTGTTGCCAGTTCCTTGGGTGCAGAATTGCAGAGTACACAGGGTCTTGCCATGCTCTAACAGAGGGTGGGCAGCAAACCGCTCTCAATGAGGAGTTGCACTTGTATGCTCTCCAAAAATAGGCACCTCAAATTATAAGAGGAAAGATTAGACCTGTTTCCACCTTAGTTCTTGGTCCTGAATCTTCAGCTGATAATAGGTGGCTTGCTCAGTTCCCAAGGATTCTGCTGTTCAGCAGGTGTTATGTGTTTGTATTTCAGGGCTTTGGCTAGCACCCACGTTCTTTACTTTTGCAGACACTCTAGCTATCCATCTGTAATTCAGTGTTATTCCTTTGTGAGCAGCTCAGACTCCCTGATTAGTAGGGCAGCTTTTCTCGCTCTTTGGACATTCTTCTGAATGGTGTTTCTTTGCACCCTACTAAGACCCTGGAGCTTATTGTGACTGGAGAATGAAGAGCTAGATGCTACGCCCTTCTTTGAAGGGGTTCAGGTTGCGTTGGTTTGTGGCTTCTCATGCTAACGTGTCTTAATGAATGGAATTCACTGGGGGGGTGATTTTGTGTTTATGGAGCAGTTTCTAACTGCTCCTCTTTCCTTGGAAGATGTGCTTTGTGAAGGTGATTCATATGTGAATGGTATAGACACCAGCCAGGCAAAGAGGCTTAATCAGCACTAGTTACAGCTGGGAGGGCTCTAAAGGAACGTCTACACTACAAAAAATAACAAAAAACAAGAAAACCAACCCAGCTGCAGCGACTCTGAGCCCAGAACAACTGGCTTGGGCTGGTGGGTCTCGCATGGCAGGGCTAAAAATTGCAGTGTAGGCTTTCCTGCTTGGGCTGGAGCCTGAGCTCTGAAACCCAGCGAGGCGGGGGGGGGGGGAGGTGTCTCAGAGGACAGGTTCCAGCCCAAGCAGGAACATCTACACTACACTATTTTGAGCCCAATAGCACAAGCCCTGCGAGCCCAAGACCAGGTTTCTACTGCAGAGGAAGTATTGGGCTGAGGTAGACTTTAACTCTTCCCTTTGTCATGCTGCGATTTAGTGATCTATTGTATGGCATTGCTACCTTGATGCACGATTCGAGATGGCATGGCTGCTGCAAGAGAGCAGCAGAGTCATTTTCTCCCTGCAGAATAGACAGGGACTTTTGGCAGGTACAGGCATTACCTTCCCACTGACTTTCAGTCTTTCAGCCTTAGCAGCAATAGTTTTCCTCTCTGAACCTGGTCTGTATCCTGTGTCTGTCTCATGAGCAAGGCCGAATGCCATGTGAAATGAGGTCCCTAGCACCTTTCCCCAGGCAGAGGGCAGTGGAACAGCTTCTCACGCTTAGGGAATTGCTGCTAACAGCCATTGGATTCTGCTGAGGTTCTTAGCCTTTCTTTGCAGAACAGTGTGAAAAGTCCTGCTGTAATTTGGGGACCAAAAGAATAGAGTGAAGCTGAGTGAAAGTGTGCAGCAAATCTGTAACTGCAGAAATAATACATTGAACTCAGTTTTGGGGGGAAGGCGGAGTAGGGTTTGGGTGGTAAGAGTAGTGTGGAGACTTCTTTGATTTTGGCTGAATTTAGCATTCATTCAGAAATGAAAGATTAATAACAATGTTCAGAGACTGGCAGAATGGTGATGAGATTGTGTTATACAAGTTTTCCCCACAGTTCTGCTCAAATAAATTTGTTAGTCTCTAAGGTGCCACAAGTCCTCCTTTTCTTCCTCAAGTCTTATGTGAAGTGTAACGACTAATGATTGATTTCCCTCACTTTATAGATTTAAGTCTGGTATGGTTGTTGAAGACCTAGCACAATGGATTTATTTGCAATGAACTATAGTGGCTTTCTTAAGATGGGAGCAATATTTTCAGAGGCTATAAACTTTGTTGGTTGTAAGCCTACATTTAAGAGAGAGGATGAAGATCCTGTTGTTGTCAGTGATATCTGCAACAGGCAGTGCTGATTAAGGTCAAAAGACTTTACATGAATTTGAACAACTTCTCTTGGTATTTTGAGTCCATCTGATATAAGGAAATTTCTCTCATCAGGAAGACCATATTCTTTGGCTCACAATATAAATGATCTTTATAGCAATCAGTCAGTCAATACCAGGGATGGTAGAACTAGGAGGAGTGCTGGCTTGAAGTGGTTTCCATTGTACACAGGGTTTACAGTTTTGTTAATAGCTTTTAGCACCCTCACTATACAAATTGTTCCACTGTCACTGGTCAAGATGGTTTCTTGAATGACCGTAGTTCTTTTGGTTTTTGTTTTTGTTTTTTAAATATAGTGCTTTCCAGCCATTGATCATGAGCAATCACAGCTTCAACCTCTTGTTTCAGAGATTTTGTCAGTTGGCGAAAATTTCTTCCTGACCCCAAATATGGTGATCAGTTGTATCCTGAGCATGTAGGTGAAACCCTGCAGCCAGACACCAGGGAAAGAATTCTGCGTAGTAACTCAGAGCCCTCCCCGTCTCTGACCATTGGAGATGCTTGCTAAAAACAGCTGCTGATGGGCCATATGACATTCTAGGCACTCTCCCCAACGTCACACAAGAAGTCTGACAGAGCAGGGAATTGAATCTTCCAGGCTAGCCCCCTGCTGTATCATCCTTTGCCCTCTGGTGATCCCTTCTGGCCTTAACCTCTCTATAAATATCTGTTAGTTTCTCTTATTAGCTAATACTTAGGTTAGCCATAATCTGAAGGCTTTGCATCTCTAATGCGAGGGAGAGAGAGCAGGCCTATGGAGTTTCAGGACATTTAAAAAACTTTTTCTGGCCATTTTGCACAATAAAGAGCATTCTGTTGGACTGTGAATGGTATGTGGACTCCACGTTTTAAAATAGCTGGGGTCTTCTTTCCTGCATAAGGAAAGAGAGAGAAGCAGAAGACAGATATATTGGTCATCTAGCACACTTTACGTTTACTTTTATTGTTTAATATATGTATTGACACCAAATAGTTATGTCTGTGCATTGGCCTAGTTGTGATGACTGTGTCTAGCTCATTTCATTACTCATATGCTAGGGATCTGGCCAGGTGTTTCTTGAATGCTGCTGTGTATTTATTCATCACATAGTGTTTACAATACTACAGTGATGAAAATGACAAAAAACCATGGGGTGGGGGAGAGAGAGAGAGAGAGAGAGACAGACACACACACACACACACACGATTTCATAGATCTGCCATCGCATTGATGGAATCCGCAGATCTCAGTTTTATCCCATATCATGCGCCAGCTACGCTGCCTCCTTCACCTTATTTCTGCTATGACTTCTGCTCAGATTTTTTCCTACCTCCTCCACCATCTGTCCCCGTAACCTTCCAGCACACAAGGAATTTTCAAAATTGTCTGTTTTGTGCTACCATATTTTGTCACGCACAAAAAAATACACAGCGTAAAGCACTACAAACAAGAGTAGCTGCATGTGTTTGTGCTGCTGTAAACTTGCATGGCAGCACTTTCATGTCTTCCTGGGAAGGGAGGGGTATTGAATTTTTACTGGGTTACACACTTTTTTCTTTCAAATTGCAATGTTTTGTGGATGTTTTTTTCCCCCCTAAGTTACTGATATTAGTTACAAAAATTCCTTGTATTTACAACGTCAGCTGTTGACTTGAGAACACAGTCTTTGGAACGTGTATGTGATTTGTCGGCTAATTGGAGTTAACCAGTGACCTATTTTATCATTTAGACATAGTCAACCCAGGTCATGTATTCAGATCACAGACAGCCTGGAGCCTTCTCTGTCTTATGCATGCAGGGGAGTAAGACTAGGTTCAGCTGAAGACCTGCCTTGTCTTAGGTTTGAGTCTGATGTGGAGCGCAGCTCCTGGTCACTAGCGATGCTCCTTGTGAGGCAGGGAGCTGGAGAGGGATTGTGACTCTTGGCGAGGGCGTGTCCAAGTCACAATCCTTCTGGAGCAGGGCAGGCTACGTGCTCTTTTTTTTTTTTTTTTTTTTCCTTTTTTTCAGGGCTGTGCCTAAAGGTGCGGTCTTGCCACCAGTATGCATTTGTGGTTGGGTGCTGAAACGTAGTGGCTCTTGGCAGAGAAATAAAGCTTTGGGTGGGGAGATGAGTCATTTCCCTGCTGGAGCTGTCCAGCATCTGAGTAAACAAGGCACTCTGAGTGACCTCAAAAGGTATTGTCATTCACACACATTCAAACCAGAGTAATTTACTCAAAGTAACAGTGACAGGAATTGGGGCGCCTTGGGTGAGATCAGAAAAGTTTATTCTTAAAAACATGAACAAATATTTTTAATTTTGTAATTGTCATGTTAGACGGTGACATCTGAAAATCTAGAATAAGACTAGGGCTAAGACTAAGTAATACATCATTGGTGCATATAAGAAATTGGGAGTAACCTGCTTCAGCCTTGCATTGCATGGGGGGGGGCGTGTGTATGTATCCGTGTGAGAGAGAGCGTGCAAACATGGGCAGTATTAATACCCCCTCAGTTTTGATTTACATCAGTCTATCCTGAGATTTCTTAGGTATGCGACTGAAAAGAAGAGCAGAGTGAGTTATGGGAACATGCATTGACAGACAATCACATGTGGTTCCTTTTTTATGTTCATGGAGGCATGTTTTGGGCCTGTGGCCAATACTGGTTTAATCAGCAAACACAATCTGTTTCTGCAGCAACTAAAAGAATTTCAGGTGGAAGCACAGTGGTGTATAAAGGCTAGACCATGTCATCAGGGAACAGAAACAATTGTGCATGCTTTAGTCACAGGGTTTGAATGGTGAATTCCACATTTCTAATACTCAAGCAGATACTTTCCGTGGGTTATTCATTAACAGCTCATAGGTCGAAATTTGGTCAGATAAATTATTTATCCCCAGAACTGAAAAATGAACAGATTTCTAGAAATCACACGCTGCCAGTGGGCAGGAAAAAGGCTAAATTCACAGGAGCCTTTGTTCACAACAAACCATTCAGCTGACCAGGCTGACGAACATTTAATGAGCGGGCTCTGTCAAGTGGGGAAGATGAATTTCAGGGAAGCAGGGACTCTGACTATGCAGAATGGTGGGAGGCTTTTCTGAGATTCTGTTGAAGTGTGACACATCGGAGCAACTGGCTGTCGTAGCAGGGGGGTCGGATCAGCAGGGTCAGGGTTATTTGAAATGTACGTTTGTCAGTTTTAAAGAAATTGTGCCCCCCAAAACAACATACTGAAAGGATTGTAACCCCGGCCCAGACCACTAGCATGGAATGTAAAGCTAAAGGGTCGCATCCTCCACCATAGCTCCACTGGTGCCATACTGATTTCCCACCAGCTGAGAACCAGGCCCAAATATGTGTTTTGTTGGTAAGGGCCAGTGGCCTGCAGAGCAGGGGAACAGAAGTCAAGATCTGGCTGGTGCCTTCAGTCTTTGGGGCTCAGAGTCCCGCAGAGGAGGAGGAACGGTGATCTGCGGTTGACCCCGTTCGGCAGTGTCATTTGGTGGGGGCTGACAGAAGCTTCCGATGCTCTGTGGCCTGACACCACGCTAGTTTATAACTTCAGGACTTGAGGATGGATGAGTGAGGGGAAGTGCCCTGGGGATGCCTACAAGTGAAATAAATCAGTGCTCGGCACTCAGGGGCGTGGCTGGCCCTCCTTGGGCGGGGAGAGGTGATGCTTGTCTAACGAAGTAATGGGGAATATTGTGTTCTCATAATTTCCTTTTAATTTTTCAGCCCTGGCCCAGCGTGTCCAATCTGGCCAAGGACTTCATTGATCGCCTGCTCACAGTGGATCCCAGTGACAGGATGACAGCTCTTCAAGCCTTAAAGCACCCCTGGGTAGTCAGCATGGCAGCCTCCTCATCCATGAAGAACCTTCATCGCTCCATCTCTCAGAACCTCCTCAAGAGGGCGTCCTCTCGCTGCCAAAGCACCAAATCGGCCCAGTCCACACGCTCCAGCCGTTCCACCAAATCCAATAAGTCGCGGCGGGTACGGGAACGGGAGCTGCGGGAGCTCAACCTGCGCTACCAGCAGCAATACAATGGTTGAGAACTCAACAGGAAACTGCCAGTTGTCTTCCCAGGAGCACTTCCTCTGGTGCAGGTGTGCAATGTTCCCACTCGGCAGGGAATACCTAGGCTCCTCCTGCAGGAGTGACCCTACATGTGCACGAAGCTCGTGGGAAATGGAACCTTTGCACCCCAGCCCCCCACAATGGTCACTCCTCACTTGGATGGGCTGCATTTCGGAGCTTGGTGCAGGAAGTGGAGCAGTGAAAGCCTTTCTTGTGCTCATTCAGGTCCAGAGTGAAGGTCAAAGTTCAGGGCCTCAAGTACTCAGCAAATTAGGGAGCCACAAAGAGAAAAGCCCCCTCCCCAGCCCAGGAGTTTGGCTGCCTTTAGTTATTTATTGATTCCAGATTAAGTCCCTATACATGCTTGGACAGTATTTATATTGGACTTCATGATGCCTTTCCATTGATGCTGGTGGGAGTCACACGCACAGCTAGGGTTGGAATTGCTGTGACTCAGTGAGGACCATGAAGCAGAGAGGTTTCCCCCCAAAGGCCCCGGTGACTGTGACAGCGTCACAGGTTATTCATGCTGGTTAAGGATTGATTGTAGTATCGGCGCCCTGGAGCACAGATCATCTGCAGTCACAATTCCCCTTTGCCCTGACTGCAGGTTCCTAACTGTGGGGAGGAGAGAGGATGAGAATCCTGCAGGAGCAAGACGCTTCACAGGACACCTTTTAAAAACGTGTTTTCTAAAGCAAACCCCGTGGCTAACCCTGACCCCCACCCCCGCGCTAGCACTCAGGAAGATCTGATCTCTGTCTCGGGAAGTGTAAGGCTTGTGAGCCAGTGCAGAGCAGCTGAGGCAGGCACAAAGGGAGGGTGCGGAGGTGTCAGGAGAGGCCACTTTGGACATATTTTGAGGCAAAAAGCACGAGGACAAATGGAAGCAGAGGTTGGTGCTGGCAGGGGCCCTTCTGATCTGGGCGTCCTCAGAGGCGAGCTGGCGTTCCTTCTTGCTGCTGGGTTTAAGGGTTTTGGATTCTCACCCTAATGTTGCACCATGGACCTGACGGATGGTTCCAACTGTGCCCCGTTACCAGGCCAAAACTGTGAATGCCCCAGCCATTACCCACTGCCTCCCATTCGGCCATGCACGCTGATTCTGCCTGTGCCTGGCCTGCTTGGCACCCCAGGCCTGCCTTTGGATAGCTTCAGGGCAGGCTACGGTGTGCACAAGGGAGTGGGATGGGGCAGTCATGTCACCACAGAAACACCTTGTTAACACTGGGATGGGAGCCTTTCCTACCAGATACTCAACCTGGAGCATCAGCCCTGGTTACACGTGCCAGGCCTCAGGAAGCACTACTCCAGGCGCTCCCTGCTCTGTCGGGTCACTCGGGTTCTTATTTTCCTCTTTGGACTTAAGGCAGAGTCATTTCTGCCATGACCTTGTGCAGGGTGTGTCATTCCCTATGGTAGAAGGCGCTAAAACCCTGATCTCCAGAGTCCCAGACCCCACTGCCTTACCCACAAGTCCTTCCAAAGGCTTTCTCCTCCCTTGTGTAGGATAAATGAAGCTGCAGAAAAGGCCAGGTTGCCACGTGCTGAGTTCTGGTGTAATCCAATGTGTTCCCTCCCCGTCTCTGTTCCTGACTGGGACAGAATCTGTGGGAACATCTGTCTCACCCAGGAGAGTCTTCCCCCCAGGCTGGCAGTCATTACTCTTCAGAACGCTGCAGCCATAGAGCCCATTTCCTTGGCAATTGAGTTATCATGGGATACATCATCCAGAAAGGTCCAGTGTGACATCACTTGTGGCAGATGTAGGGCCTAATATGGGAAACAAAATTCCTTTATAGAGGTCGTATCCGCTCTGGACAAAGCCAGTTCTTGGTGACTCAGCGTGAGGCTCACAAGGTCTGTCTTGCTTTCAGGTGTGCATGTGACATTGCACGATGGCGTGACCCAGGCCTTGCATCTGTGATGCAGGCTGCGATCCTGAGACCAACTGGCCTCTTGCTGGTTTGATTAGTGTCCCTCTAAAGAGAGACAGGATGATTCCACACTCTTTCTGGGCTTCTTGCAAGCAGAGCTCCAGTTCTCACCGATGCAACCTGGTCTCTTCCATGGGGAAACCTCTGAGTACACTTGGGCACACACAACAGGAGCAGTGCAGATCATCGTGTTGGCCATTCACCTCTTGGTTTCAGTTGGGTGGCTCACCTCCTCTTAGTTCTAACACGCTTATGCCCAGACAGTAGCCATATGTAAGCAAAGAGGGGACAGTGGAGGTTTCCTGGAGGGAGAGGTAGTCCAAGCTCCTCTTGGAACCTCCCACCCCAGCAGAGGCTAGTGGCAGGAATCTCACTAGCTGAGTGCAGGTTACAAAAGTAGCTTGGGCTGGGTTGTCTCTGAAAATGTGCTGCAGTCGCAGATAGTTCTGCTAATGAGGCCAGTTAGTCTGCTGTGCTTTTGAGCAGCTGTGCACATGCCCTCGATCTGCTGTGCTGGAATTCTGCCTTGCATACTCTCTGGACTCTCTGCCTTTGTCTATTTCACGCAAGCATCTCAACTCCCTCGATCTGACCTGAGACTCGGGAGTTTCTCCCTTCAGAAATGTCTCATTTGTGGATTTCACAGGTTAAACACTGCCCCCATTCTCCCACAATCTGCCTAGGAGTCCCTGCATGCATTTTACCTGTCTCCCTCTTTCCCCTCTTAACTAGGATTCTTGAGTTTTGGCCTAGTGTGAGGTTGGGACACTTGCTCCAGTATTGAATAATCTCATAAATAACGCAGTAATTGTGTATCTGTGCCCGGGGTGAGGTCTGCATCTCACTTGTCTGGGAGCTCTCTGGGACACAGTGTACCCAGAGAGAAATCTCCTGCTCAGTAAGTGAAAATTGCCCCTCTCCCCGCATTTGACAGTGAAATATGACTGAAGTTAGGGTGACACCTAGTGGCAAATCGCAGTATATCGTCTTGCAGAGAGAGAGCCCATTGCGTTTCGTTTCCTTATAGTTACGAGTGAGGCATCTCCGTGTTTGGTATGCAGGGGACTTGGTGAGGTTCTAGGGGGCGTGTTCTCAATCTGATCAGACGGAGCTGTCAGAGCCATTGAATAATTCTTGTCTTTAACATGAGTGCACCTCTCTTTTTATTCCTTTGGCGAAACTGCCCAGATTATAATGCCCAGTTTTCTGTCCCCTGACTGGACGTTGTCCATAGCAGAGCAGCATATTGGACTGGCAAGGCAGGGGAATGATTCTTGGCCATGTGTGCTTGAACCATTGGCACAGAAATTGTGATACACTAGCGTCTGAATTCCAGTTAGGAGTATTTCTGTCTGCCACTGGGCTCTCCTCAGATGTCTGAGCAGAATCGTTACAGTTACGCTACTTGACATCTCTGATAGCCGCCCCAGCCTTTCCCTCTATCTGCGTATGGCCCAGTGTTTGCTGTCATAGAGTGCTAGGCTTGTGGAGTCACACAAATAGTGAAGGTAGCTAGCTGGTTATTTGAGGGGCTAATGCAGGGGTAGAAGGGCAGAGAGCTCCTTGACTCCCTCTTTCCACCTGTACCAGGAGAACATTAGCTTGTGAATGTTTCATTTGCATTTTGCACCTGAAAAGGTTTTTCTGCCCAACCATGCTCTCTTCCCTGGGGGAGAAGTGGTTGGATTATTTGTACACATGGAGAATTGGATGAATTTGTCCCTTCTGTTCCCGAATCATTGATTTTTACAATTGTGCTCTTTGTAACTGCTCAGCAAACTGCTCCTGGGAACGAATTTTAGCCAACAGGTTGTTCGAAAACTTCACTTTGGCTGCTTTGCTATTCGTTATCCTTGGTGTGTGATTGGTCACCTAAGTCACGTGACATTGTTTGCTCCTCCTGTAAACAGGAGAGTAGTGCCTAAGGAGTGACAAGCTGTCTTCTCCTCATGTGGTTATGGGTATAGGTCTGAAGAGCAGCCACTTGCCACATACGAGTGCAAATAAATGTTCACATGGACAAAGGCAGGAAGCTGGCTGAATAGGACATCTGTTCAGTCTTCCATTGCCTGCTAGTGAACACCAGCATCCAACTAGTTCTGCCCTGTTGCAGAAATCTCATGGGATGTGAGGAGAAAGCTGAAAGTAAACAGACTGAGACTGGAAGCAATCACTTGGTGTGACCTAGTATATTGTCCTCCTGGGACCAGCTCTCAAATTGCTGCTTTCCACCCTATTCCCTGGGAAATGCTCCTTTAAGGAGTGAAGGGAAATACATGTGTCTGTTGGAACTTAGCAATACTGTGTGAAATGGTCTCTTCACTCTGACAAGGAGTTTCAGCTTGCTTGCTCTTTCGCAGGATGTGGATCTGGCTTTGCAGAATGCTGTCCGTTGGATCCTTTATATTTTGGAGCATTAGTGGAAATAACAAAGGGCTTCCAAGGAGAACAGTAGGTGGGCTGCAAACAGAGAATGCGACTTTGGATCCCACTTATGAATGTATTGGAGATGGACTTTCCGAAAGCCTTTGACAAGGTCCCTCATCAAAGGTTCTTAAGCAAACTATGCAGTCATGGCGTAAGAGGGAAGGTCCTCTCATGGTTTAAAAAATGGGAAACAAAGTGTTGGAATAAGTAGTCAGTTTTCATACTAGAGAGAGGTAAAGAGCTGTGTCCCCCAGGGATCTGTACTGGGACCCGCGCTGTTCAACACATTCACAAATGATCTGGGAAAGGGGGTGAATAGGGAGGAGGCAAAATTTGCAGATGATACAAAATTACTCGAAGAGTTACTTGTGAAGGCCAAAATTATAATTGGGTTAAAAAATGGCTATTAGCCAAAATGGTCATGGACGCAGCCATGATTAGTCTACTCCTGACCCCTCCCAATGCAACGCCAGGCAGCTAAATGCCAAGCTGATGCAGAAGAGGTCAGTGCTGCTTCATGAAGTATTCCAAAATAATGGTGATATCTTACATAATATTCAGATTGCAGTAGAACCCAGTAGCCCCTGTCAGGTTCAGGGCTCCATTGTACTCGGAGCTATGCAAACACAGATGAAGGCATGGCCTCTGCTCCCACAAGCTTTACAGGTTTAAGAAGTAGATGAGATCAGCTAGGGAGTGCTGGTGTGCTGCTTTGGGTGGTGACTTGGAAACCAGCTGCAATGAAGTTCCTGCAACAGGTTTAGGAATAAAAAGCCTGCAGACATTCTAACTCCTTTGGGCTGGGTGGTCTAGTTCTTCTAATGTCTTCTCTGGTAACTTTCCATTGCTTCTTCCTTCCTCCTCCTCCATCCTGCTCCTTGTCCCACATTTTGGACTCTGTGCTCTGCCATGTGGACATGTTTGGTTGAAATACTGATGCCTGACATACTGTATTAGGGCTGTGGGGAGACTGAGGCTGGGCGCAAAGACATGCACTTCTCTAGTGACCCAGCACTTACAGTAAAGAGAGTTTTTAATATCCTCATGTGGCCTCCAAAATGATTGTGGCTGATCTGGGCAGGACAGCAGGCTCTGTCTCTCTCTGATGCCTTCATCAGAATCTAGGCTAACAATGTGCATGAAGTGAGGCGCTTGGCCTAAAAACCATGGAGTGATGTTGAATTTACTGTTTCTCGGCTCTGGGCTCACTAAAGAGACCCCACATCACCTACTGATTATTGAAAAGGGCTTCAAGTCCACAAGCGTGGCTCCTTTCTGGAGTGGCAGCTTGGTGGAGCCAGCTCTTTGGCTAGTCCCATTAAAGCTGCCCTGTTGACTGCAGTATTTTGCCATAGATGCCAAGATACAGCTATGGGGCAGATTGTTCCCTGTGGCCAGACTCTGCTCGTGCCAGGGGAGGAGAGGTGGACAGAGCTCTGCTCTGCCATGAAGGGGGAGCAGCTGGCATAGGAAGATGCTGTGTCACCTCTGCCAGTTTCATGCTAGCAGAGGGTACACTGCACAAGAGAAATTGCCCGCTGCCAACCTCTGACCAAAATACAGTCATTATGTGATGTCTGAGCTGCACAGTAACAGACCCGGAGGATCTGGTCCAATATCTTGAAGAACCAGCCAGTCCCATTCAGGGGAGCACCTGGACTCTCCTAGGGGCATGCTGCCCTCATTAATGTTTACAGTAGGATGGGAAGGGCCAGGATCAGTAACAATTCTTGTATTGCTACCAAAGTGCCCACCCAGAACAGGAGCATCCCTGTCTCTGGTCACAGCTCGGGCCCATAGATCATCTCTCCTCAGTACCTGCCTTCTCTTTATCCAGGACCCGTCTGGTAGGAAGGAGATAGCTTCATGTCAGAATATAACCCCTCTTGTCCCTTATGCAAACCAACCACCCAACCCAGCTTGGTGTGTGGGTAATGCAGCCCTGCTGAGGCCATGTTACATCTTACATGACGTCCTCCTGCAAACTCTGACTTTTGATTCATAGCTCACGTTCATCTGATTTGCAGTAATATTAAAAATCCTTAATAGTGTGCGACTAGAAGAGACGGGAGCCAACAGTGGCTTCCTAGAGAATCAAACACTTGGAAAGCATTACAGAAACTGCTCCTTACTGCACACTGAAAGGGCTGTTGCATGTGCCTAGTGGGCATCTGTATGTGTGTGTCACACATGCCCTTGCAGTTTCCAAATCTGTATCTCTTGAAAAACTATCACTAAGTGCCTGTGCTATTTGGTGCCTCGTACCAGACTTTGTGTGGACTATGTTGATGCTCTCCCGATCATGAGGCTTCTGCTGCTTTGTCCAAACTATTCATCTCCACCCCCAGAAAGCTTAGATAACTATGCAGCCTTTTAACGCTACAGGGGCATGTGCCTGTGGGTCAGACATGTGCGTTATTGAGCAGGGGCGTTGCCAAAGACGTGCAATAGAAAGGGCGTTCTCTGGTGGTGCTGCGAGCCCAGAGCACAGCTTTGTCCCTTGCCGCTCTGACCGCTCCCTTGGTGAACAGTGCCTGGAAGGAGAGGCCATTGCCTGCCTGACAATATTCCCTTCTCCATCTGCATTTCCCTCTGTCCTCCTATGCACAACATACTGTAGATTCTCTCCTCAGTACCAGACGAGCTGCTGGCTGCTGCTCTGAGAACTTTGCACTGTGGTTGCTTTTTGACTGTGGAAGAAATCTGGGCCAAATGTAGGTACCCGATAGGCAGAACACCTGCCATGAGCACACATGAAGATGCTGTGATCCTTTCTGTTACCTTTCATAACACAAAGATGCCTCTTGGAAGCCCTCAGGACAGGAGGTCTTGACGTGCTGGCTCCAGTTTTGTTGCCAGGTCGTCCCTTGCCACATAGGAGCTGCTGAAGGTACTCGCATCATGTCCCACTTTATCTCCTCTCAAAAGGATGCGCTGTTTGTCTTGAGAAGTATCTGGTTCTGTGATTTGCCTTTGATTCCTTTTGTACACTAAGGAATCTCTTGTAGAGTGAGATCTGATCCATGGTAATTACCCTGTAATGTTAAAATGAGTGTATAGAATTATTTATTTTGTGTATCCAGTCTGTTAAATGTGTAAATGTATCTGGTGTATCCAATAAACCTTTTGTCCTCATTCCCTGGCTGGGGCCTGCTCTCTGCCGGACACCCAAAGGAGGGGGCTTTTATGGGGTTACAGTTGCTGAATGTATCTGGGGCTGAGTGATGCCTACCTGCACTCCACTCCTCTCCCAAACACACCAGGTGCGGTAGTGAGTCGGGGACCCTTTACGAGGAGATCTTGCTACTTCTCTTAAGGAAACGTTGCATTGTCCCCATTAAAATAATAGTGGTTGCCATTTCTGTAGGCTGTCTTCAGCCAAGGATCTGCAAGCATTTGGCAATGGAGGGAAGGCCTACGGAGGTGAGATCTTCAAAGGTCTCAAAGGGAGTTAGGCACCCATCTCTCACTGAAAGCCAATGGAGTTGGGTCTCCTTCAATGTGCTCTTCGTGCTGTCTGGGCAGGACCTAGGATTGTGTGTTTGCGGAAGTGCACAGCAGATCTTTGGGTGCTCACCATTATTGCCAATAGATAACCTGGTGTCCATGAGCAGCCCTAGCCAGTAGCACGAAGTCTTGGCTTCATCTTCTGCCCTTCCCATGAGGCACTCAGCCCTCTCCTAGGCAGCTCTGGCTGGCTGGGCATTCTCCAGTAGATAGGAGCTCCCCTTCTTGCTTTGATCCTATTGCTCCTGTGTCACCCTGATTGCCTCCAAGGAGGCCGAAGGGCAGACACCCTGAGTTGGTAGCAGGTTCACCTCTGCCCTGAGCTCTTTGTCTCCTCATCTCTCATCCCGCCAGCCCCCGCTCAGGGCGGCTGCTCTTCAGCAGGCTCCCTCCATTGTCGCTCCTTCTGGTAAAGGGGGCCCAGGTGTGAACCCCCATTCCAGGTGGAGCTGCAGCACAGCCCTAGAGAAAGATGCTGGCCCTGGCCCGGTGCGACTGCCTACGCAGCCCTCCACCACACAGGCCTTTACAAACCCCTGTCTCTGTTGCTCCCCATTAGTACCTGTATGTCGGCCATTGCTGCTTGCTGGGATTGCCTCAGAGCTGTTAGCTGCCTTTCCCCAGGATGTCTCATTGGATCAGTTCCTGCCCCTAGGTCCTGCTGGATAGCTCTCTCGCCTGATTCTCCAAGCTCCGGAGATGCTAAAGGAACCAGTCCAAAGCTTGCTCCCTGCGGTGGCCCCCAACCCCTTCCTGCTGACAGGCACTTGGCTGCCTAAAGGCCTTGTCTAGTCCATGACAAGCTGGAAGCTTATGGGTTTTGAAATGAAGATGATGTGAGATAGCTGCTGGCCCCGATCCTGTGCTCCCACCCCTTTCACTCGATAGCTCTGCTAAACACAAGCAGGCATCTTCCTCTGGCCTGATGTTTCCATTCCCAGCAGGGAGCCCAATGTGTAGCTACTAGCCTGCAGGGCAAGGATCTTCCCATGCTCCTCTGCTCTGCTCTCTTGTTGCCCAACAGGGAAGTCCTAGCACCCCTGCCCCAAGCTGGGACACCCTGCCCTGCCCCACCCCAGGATGCTGGGAGCTGGGTCCTGGCTCTGGTATAAATAAATGCACTGATGCCAGTGGTAGGAGACTCTAATGAGCAGACTGTATATCCTCTAGGGCTAACCCAGGCAAAGCAGCTGGGGACTCCTCGCTTATGCTTAAAAACCCTTGCCCCTCAGCATTCAAGCAGAATAGGAATAGTAAGTTCTCCTTTTTTATTGTCTTCCCCCAGCATGAAGACACGTTCCTTCTTCCAGGCGGTGGGGGAAGCAGTCAGCAGTCTTTTGTGCACAATGGCTTGTCTGATGGCTATAGACCTTGTGTTGGGGAGGAGGTGACACCTCTTGTGGTGAATGAGTGTTCACACTTGGGCTTCTCCCCTGACTGTGGGCCATTCACAGGCTTAGGAAACGTTTTTATGGTTATGAAGCAAACATTTCAACCTTACCTGATAACATGGGCTACAGATAGGATAAGTAGGATTAATACATGCAGCATCCTACTAGCATTTCATAAAGACTATGCACATTGTTATAACCGTCTGTTCTAACTTCACACAGGCGAGCCAGATGGGGTTCCAGCTCTGCATTTGTCAATGGTCAGTAAGGCCTCAGGCCGTGGCGTGAGCTGGCACTTGGTCTGCTAGTGTCACAAAGGGGTCATGATGTACTAAGCCAGATGCCTTGGAGGAACCCAAATATACAGTATCAGCACAGTTCCTTTTACCAACCAGCCCTGCAATCTTGTCAAGCAATGATCACAGGTTTGTTGGACAGACCTATCTTCTGGGGACCCAGGCCAGCTGGCTGCCATATCAACAAAGAGCCAGAGGCTGAAAGTTGGGTCCTGAATTAGCCGATTCATTAGGTTACATGGGACTGACATCAGGCTAACCCGTCTGTAGTGCCCTGAGTCATCCCTATTAAATGTGGGAACTATGTTAGCAGGCTGCTGGTCCTCTGGCGTGTCCCCCAGCTGGCTCAGTGGTTCCTTCAAACCTCTTGGATGTGAGTTTTCTGGGCCTGGTGGTTTGAAAATGGTTAATTTTAGCAAATGCTGCTTGGGGGGTGTGTGTGTATAGGGGTGGGTAAATGCCCTGGCCTGGGGGACATTGGTGGGGGGCAGTGCTGTGTAAATACCTGGCCCAGGTGTGTGTGTGTGTGGGGGGGGAGCTGCTGTGTAAATACCCAGGCCTAGGTGTGTGTATGGGGAGGGCAGGGGGTGCTGTGTAAATGCCCTGGTGTGGTGGGAGCAGGGGATGGTGTGTAAATGCCCTACCCTGGGGTGTGTGACCAGGGTTTCCTCTGGGGCTGGCTCTGGTCCCGCTGCTCCAGTTGCAGGGGAAGGCGCTAGGAACTGGGGCCCGTCCCTGGTTTTGTTCAGAGCAGAGACCTGTGATTTGGTGCCAGTGACACCAGGTTGGGCTCTGCTGGTGATTGTCACATGCCTGGTGCTCAGAGAACTGGGGGGCTGCAAGCAGCCAGTGCTGCCTCCCCTGCAGGGGGGTATCATTGTAAGCGGGGAGCTGGGGTAAGGGGTGTCATGGGGGGGAGATGAGGGCACCCATTTCCCTCCCCCTCCTGCATGGGAACAGGGCCCCTGGGCAGCCCTAGAGGCAGGAGGGGAGAGGACTGTTGCCCCTTGGTGCTTCCACCTAGTCCCGACCTCTCCCCTCTAGTCTGCCCAGCCTCCACTTGGCTCAGTCCTCCCCACCCCCTCACGTCCTGCCTAATTCCTCTGAGTCACCCCCCTGGCCTGCACGCACTGCCACAAGCCCCCCAAACACCCATAGCCCTGTAGGCTCAGAGCATCCACCCTAGGCTCAGGGCACTCTCCTGTGGTGACCAGCAGCCCCCTGCCTGGGAAACCATCTCCCCTACCAGGTGGGACTGGAGAAGCCCATGGACTGCGGGAACCAGGGGCCCATGGAGAACCAGCCTCCCGGGGCTACAAGGCAGACTCCTGGTGGCACCAGGGGCATGGCGGAGCTGACAAAGGGGCAGGGCTGGGGGGCTCTATTTTCCCGTACTGAGCCGATGTCCCTGGGGCTGTCTGTATGTACGTGGCAGCCTAGTGGGATCCCGAACTCCTGTTTTAGCTCGCCCTTTCCCTCTTTCTCCAGTGGGTCCATATGGGCTGAGCTGCCCAGAGCTGGGCTGGGCACTGCCTGGGAATCTACTCGGCACAGTGACCTTTCCTGCCCTGGGCCCCCCACTTGCACCTGCTGTGAGCAGAGGGGTGAGGGTGGCTCACAAGCCAGGCAGTAGCTCAGCAGAGCTGGAGCAAGGGCGGCTGGTACCAGAGAGGAGCCTAGAGGCTTGGGGTTCAGAGGTGGGGCCAGAAGGCCTGTGTAGACAGGCTGCCCTGAGGGTGTGGGGATGGAGTTTAAGCCTGAGAGCATGGCCCAGGGCCCATGTCCTTCAGCCAGCTCTGGCCATGCACCCCCACTTTGGTGCTCTGCTGCATCCAGCTGGGCCTGCAGATGAACAGCTGCCAAAGCGACTGCCTCACACCGAGCCCCCATCCCGTCCTGGGCAGTGGGCAAAGCAGCCTTTCCAGGGAGCATAGTCACTTGGACAGAGGGCCCTGGCCTGCACAGACCATTTCTCTTCTCCCCTGGGGCAAACCCTATCTGCTGGAGCTTCCCTGGCATGGCAGTATGGGGGCCGAACTTGAGCAGGGCCCATTGGGCTGGCCCCCTAGCATGCAGGGGGGGCATCTGTATGGCACAGCCAATTGACAGTCAGCCTCCCCCCCCCCCCGACAGGATGTGTGAGCAACACGCTGGGACTGATGACCCCCCCCCCACCTCCCCGGGGGGAAGGGCGTGTGGGCAATGCGCTGGGACTGTCAGAGAGGGCAGAGGATCTGGTCTCTCCTGAGACACCCCCCCCCCAGCTGGCTCCATTGCCCCAGGCTCCTCACACACCTGGTCCCTCCCTGCACAGCGTGGGGCTGGGCATGGGGAGCCAGGACACCCCTGGTGCTGCAGGGGCTGAGCACAGAGGAGCTGGACAAACCACCGGCTGCACAGAACAGACCCTTTATTCCTTTGTACAGAGCCTGCAGGGGAAAGTCCCGGGCTCTCAGCCAAGGGCCCCGAGCGGCTGCCCGCTGGCCCAGGCCAATACTGCCCATGCTCCCTGGCGCTCTGCGGCAAGGTGTCGGGGCCCTGGGCGGCTCTGCCCAGCCAGGCATTAGTTGGAGGCCAGGACGCTGTCGATCCAGGTGCGGAAGGCGCTGACTCGGCCGTACACGGCGGGTGTCCGGACGTTGCAGTTGCCATTTCCCCAGGAGACGATCCCAATCAGGGTCCAGGCCCCCCCTTTCAGGTACACGAGTGGGCCACCCGAGTCCCCCTGGCGAGAGAGCAGGGATGACGCGTGGTGCAAGAGAGAGGCAGTGCCTGGGCACTGGCAGGAGGAGGGCTCCCTGGGGTGCTAGCTGAGTGGTGACGAGGGCCTCTGGAGAGATCCTTCCCCCTCTCCCGCCCAGCCTGCCCTGTACCCCTCCCTGCACCCATCCACCCTGCCCTGTACCCTTCCCCATCCTGCTCTTTGCCTCTCCCCCCACCACTCCACCCTGCCCTGTGCCCCTCCCCACTCTTCTACTGAGACTGACCTGTTCATCTCCCCCCTCCTTCTCCTATGTCCATCATGCCCTGTGCCCCTCCCCCACCCATCCCGCTCTATGCCCTTCCCCCTCTTCTGCCCCTCCCCCTCTCCTCTGCTGACCCTGCCCTGTGCCCCTCCCCCATCCTCTAACCACTCTGGCCTGTGCCCCTCCCCCATCCTCTACCCACCCTGGCCTGCATCCTTCCCCTCCCCCACCCACCCTGCCCTGTGCCTAACACCCCTTGTAGGGGTGACATTACAGATCTTTACCTTGCAGGAGGAGGCACCGGCCCCCCCAGCACAGAGCATGGAGCTGGTGATGCGGCTGCCCCAGTATTGCTGGCACTGGCTCACTGTGACCAGGGGCAGGGCCACCTGCTGCAGCCGGACGGCCCCACCGTTCGCTGGGAAACAAACCCCCGATCAGGGCCAGGTGTGGAGACAGCCAGACACAGACACACAGCGAAGTAGCTGCTGGCTGCCCTGCCCTGCCCTGGCAGGATGCCCCCTGCACTGGGCTGCCCCCTACTGGGCTCTCTGTGGCATGGCTGGGGTGGGGTGCGGTTGGACCCCTCGGGCCCTGAGCACACAGCGGTGCGGGTGGCTGGATGCTGCAGCATTGGCAGCCTAGGACCCGTCCGCCCCTGCCTTCGCTCAGCTCCAGGTAGACCCCCAGCAGAGCCCTTGCCGGGCCCCAGGCCAGGCGCTGTGGTGCCCGCTGGTTTCATTGCCATGCATTGGTCTGGTGCCCCCGCGCTTGGTGCTGCATGAAGCCCATATGGGTGGGCATGAGGCACAAGCTTCCCCATGTCTGACCCCCAGTAGCCCCCCCCAGGGGCTGTGCATATGTACCGGTGCCGCTGGTCTGCCCCCAGCCAGTGGTGACGCACGTGGGGTTGGCCGACAGCGACTCGCTGGCTGTGGCCAGGCAGACGGGGGACACGCGGGTGCCCAGCTGGGCGGGGGAGGAGAGCTTCAGCAGGGTAATGTCGTTGTTCATGGTGTTGGCCTTCCAATAGGGGTGGGTGATCACCTGGATGGAGGAGGGACAAGCAGCCCTTAGCACCAGGGGCGGGGGGAGGAAGCTAGGGTCACCCTAGGGGCAATGCAGTCCCACCCCACTCGCTTGCTGGCTCCTGCCTGCCCCGGTGCTGCCCTGAGGGACAGTGCTGAGCTGGGCACCGGGCCTCCAGGCAGCTCCCCCCTCACCTCGCTAACTGCCCGTTCCCAGGGCTCCCGCGGCACTGGCCTGGGTGAGTACGAGGGACTGGGCTGCACTCCCCAAGGGCTCGCTCCAGGCCAGGGCCTCCTGGGCTCCCATCACCTGGGAACGGGCCCATCTCCAGGAGGCACAGAGAGCCTGGCCCAGGGTCGCCCAGGGAGCCCCGGGCGGAGCTGGGCAAGGAACGTGACTTGTCCCTACACCCATCCCTGCTCTGTGGAGAATGGGCTCCCATGCTGGCCATGCCACTGCCAAGCGATGCTGGGAAGGGGGTTTGCTTCTGCCAGCCCCTTTTCTTCCCCCACCAGGGCCCAGCGCCAGGCACAGAACTGGGGTGCCTGCCCCTGGGCTCTGTGGGACTGCCCAATATCTTGCCCCCCTCTCTGCAGCACCCCAGATGGTGTTCAGTGGCAACTCACCTTGGCAATGGTCTTGACCTGGACTGGCTCAGCTCCAGAGCTTCTGTCGTACTCCCCAAGGACAGCAAAGTGAGTCCCGGCTCTGCAAGGGAGAGAGCCAGTGGGGCTGGACACCTGGGGAGGGGTTGCTGAGCCCACCCCCAGGGATTTGCCCTAGTAACCTTCACTTGCACCAGGATCCCCTGGGCCCTCCAGTGGCCACCTCTGCCTGCCCCAGCCTAGGGGAGCTGCCCTGTGGCACAAGCGTCTCCTCCACTGAGCCCCAGAGGGGCCCAGAGTCCAGCCAGAGGAGATGGCACCAGGGACGCTCAGCCATGGTGGAGTGGGGGGCCCCACCCATGGCCCCTCCTCCGCAGGGGTGTTTGTTAACTGTGGATGGAGCAGCAGCGTCTGGGTCTCAGGCCCTGGGTTGGCAGTAGGGAACTGGCAGGAAGGGCTCTTCGGCTCCATTCTTCCCAGGAAAACAACCTCACCCCTGGCTAGCGGCCCAGCTTCCCGCCCCTTCCTCTTGCCAGGCCCTCGGCAATGCCCCAGCTCTGGAACCCTCTGCTCACCTGGAGAGCAGAGCCATGATCCTACCCCTGCCCTTTGGTCTTATCTCTGCGCCCAGCTCCCCCAGGCCCCCGGCTTGCTCTGCTTAGCCCAAGGTGCCCCGCTGCCCTGCTGGGACTGGGTGTGGGGAAGCTGGGGGGTCTCGCTCACTGGGGCTATCCTTGTGCCCCGGTGGAGCTGTGGCACCAGCCAACGCAGAGCGGCTCCAGCGACTGGCCTGGCCTGCAGCACCGTCTCCTTACCTGACTTTGCAGTGGGCAGCTGTCACCACCCAGTTCTGGTTGATTAGGGAGCCACCACAGAAGTGGAAGTTGGTGCTGGTCTGGAATGAGAATGGCGCGGAGGAGAGGGAGCCTGGGATGGGCTGAGGGACTCACCCTGGCATGTTGCCCAGCACTCCAGGCCCGGGGGGGGCCCTGAGCTGCCTGACTGCAGATTGGCACTTAGCCTGGCATTGGCAGGCTCTGCCTCTGGGTCGCTGGCACCACCACAAACCAAAATGCCATCCAGAGCTTCCTGCAGGCTGGGAGCAGCGTCCGGCCCCTGGGCATGGGGCCCAGCTCCCTCCATTATTCCTCCTTCCTGGCAGTCCCTGGGATCACGGCCCGGTCCCCACAGGCCATGGCAGGTTCCTGGGGATCCCACTGCAGCCATCGTGGACCCCGCCAGGCCCAGGGCCAAATGCCTGCTTAGCACTCCTCCCTCCTAGCGGCGCTGTCCCAGCCTAGCCGAGCATGCCCAGCTGGAGGGCACAATGCAATGGGTGCGCTAGTTGGGCCCTGCACGCTCGGGGCTTTCCAAGCGATCGCCCTGGCGGTGCCACTTCCCAGGCTTGGGTGCTGCAGGCAGGGCTTGTATCTGCACTAGCCAAATTGCTTTGGATTTCTTCCTAAGATGCGGCCAGGACCACGAAAGGCCCTGCTACGATGGGAGATTCCCAAGCACCTGCTGGTCCTGCTCCATTGGCCCTGGGCAGCACTTTTTAGCTCTAATTCCAGAGTGGATGAACTGGCCTGTGAATTAGCCAGGCCATTGACCATCCCGGGGGACCCCGGCCTGAGCTGATCCCATAGCTTAACCCTGACAGCTGGAATTTCCCACCCTTTGAATGCATCTTATTTAGGGTGGGAAATTCCTTGATCAGTTTTGTCAAACAAGCGGGATGCAGAGGAACATGCGGGGGGAGGGGGACCGTGATACCAGCCCCTGGGAGGGGGGACAGGGCTTGGGCAGGGGGCAGGCAGGGCTCGAGCAAGTAGCAACGCCAGCCCCATGCAGGCTGGGGTGCTCGGGTCCTCCCCTCTGACCCATGCCATTAGAACAGTGATGGGGCAGTCCAGCCTGGGGGCTTCCTGCACTGACCCAGCCCAGACCCTGCAAGCCAGCGCTGCCCAGCAGGGCCCTGGGTGAGGTCTGTGCTGCGCAGCATGTCAGACTGGGGCAGTTGGGCTCTGAGCTGGTGCCCAGGCCCCTGTCCTTGCCTTGCCTGGCACAGGGCCACCATGAGGAGTGAGCGTTACCTGCAGGGACACTTGCCAAGGCCAGGAGCCGGGCACCGCGTTCTCCCCATTGACGATTCTCTGCAAGTTGCTCATGACTGGTCTGATTGCGGGGACCCCACAGCCTGGAGATCGAAAACCAGCCCTGCTCAGCGTCTAGGGAGCTTGCTCAGCAGCCACTGCTGGGCTCAGGCCAGTCCCAATCTGCAGGGGCAAGCTCCCTGTGGGGGCTGGTGGTCACTGAGGGGTCTGGATGAGTCACCTGGGGGCTGGTGGTCACTGAGGGGGCTGGGCGAGCTGCCTGTGGGGTCTGGGTGAGTCACTTGGGGGATGGCGGTCACCGAGGGGGCTGGGCAAGCTGCCCGTGGGGCTGGTGGTCACTGAGGGGTCTGGGTGAGTCACCTGAGGGCTGGCGGTCACCGAGTGATCTGGGTGAGCTCCCTGAGGGGTCTGGGATCTGGCGGTCACCGAGAGGTCAGGGCGCACTGCCTGTGGGTCTGGCACCAAGGGGTCCGGGCAAGCTGCCCATGGGGCTGGCAGTAACTGAGGGACTGGGCGCACCGCCCATGGGGCTGGCAGTCACTGAGGGGTCTGGGTGCACCACCCGTGGGCGGTGGGGGTCCTGGCTGGGTCAGAGGGGCCGTGCCAGTCTCCCCAGCCGTGGGGCTCAGTGCACAGTAGGTATTGCTGTCACAACAGGAAGGCTGGTCCCCTTGGCAGCTGGCTGAGCAGAGCAGGGGAGCCCCTCTGGCAGTGTCCTCTTGGACAGGAGTGCAGCTGGGAGGGGGGCAGCTGGCACCCAGGCAGTGCCAGGCTGAGGACACCTTGTCTGTGTGAACAGGTGCTGCCCGGGGACTGCCACAGGTCCCCTGGCGCTAACAGGGCAGCAGTACCTAGCACTGCCCCATGGGGGTCCCACGGAGCTGTCTCCACACAGGCCAAAGGGGCAGATTGGCAGTTCGCTGGCCCATTTACCTGCATAGCCCAGGCTCAGTGTCCCTGCTCAGTGGCTACACCCGGCTCCCAGCATCTCCTTTCGCTTCCACCACGGCCAATCTGGAGAGGCCCAGTGGCAGGACACTGCACCAGGGACTGCCCCTGCGCTCAGTCAGGCTCCAGCTGAGGTGCCTTGGGGGCACGGTCGCAGAGCCCGCAGATGCGCATCGCTTACCAGAGGCGCTTGCCAGGAGGGCCAGGCAGAGAGCCGCGTGCAGGAAAGCCATGCTGGGTCAGTGCTCACAGCTGTGCCAGACTGCCCAGAGCCATGCGCTTTATACCCTCTGGGCACCCTGGGACTGCCTGTCACACGTGGAGCAGGGCTGGGCATCTGTCCCGCTTGCTCCACCCAGGCCTTGAGCGGAAAGTGACAGGCCAAATATAGCATCTCCTTGCACCCGCTGCCCTGGGTGCGCTGCTAGGAGCAGGTGTCGGCTGGCAGGGGGTGTGCATCCAGGCGAGAGAGTGCACAGCTGGTCTTATTGGAAAAACCTGGGGAGTGGACGGGCGCAAGCCCACCCACTGCTAAAGGCCCCTCTTCCAGCCTAGCGGGAGGGCCACTGGACTCAGGGACCAACTGATTACGGGGGACAACTAATGAAAAACAGGGATCGGAGTGAAGGTGCACAGCTGGTGGCAGGCTGCCCCTTCCCAGCCCCACCCCCACCCCCTCCTGCCACCCGACACCTCACATGGGGTTTAGGACACATGGGAAATGAGTTGGTGGAGTCTCAGCCTAGCCCTCAGTTTGGCACATGGGGTATGACTGGCAGAGTCCCATCAGGTCAGCCCAGGGCTGGACTAGCATGGGGCAGGCAGGGTGGGTCTGAGAGGCATTGGCAGAGATGGGAGGGCGCCCAGGGCTGGACTAGCATGGGGCTGGGACCGAGGGACAGCTGCAGAGCTGTGAGTGTTGGGTCAGGGCTCGTGCCTGGCCGAGCTGCAGGGGGGAGCCTGGCCAGCCCCTGCCCTGACTGGGCCTGGCACATAGTCCTGGCACGAGCACAGATCTCCTCCACCAGGACAGTTATAGCTCTACTCACTCAGACATGCCCCAACAGCCGGCGTGGCCCCTGGCAGGCGCAGAGTGTCTCTGGCAGAGGCCAGCTCAGAGCAGCCTTGGCGTTGGGCTGGTTTTCCCTGGCTCATGTCCAGTGCACCTGTGAGGGTCTCATGCTGGCCAGCGGGAGCAGGTGTTGGTGGTGCCTTCTTTCCAGGGACTGTGAACTCTCAAGGCCGAGCCAGCTCTGCTGGACTTGAGTGCTCAGGGACCTGGTGTGTTGCTGGCAAAGCAGGCACCAGCTTATGCCAAAGTCCCCATGCCCAGTGTCTGATTAGCCACTGGGCCAATGGGGCCCGTGCCCAGGAAAAATGGGCACACCCTGACTGACCCACCCACCCGGCGCTTCTGCTGAGGAGTAGGGTTGGGGCTTGGGGGCAGGTGGAAGGGGTGAGGGGGGGCCCCACTTGCTCTGGCCCAGGGCCCCACCAACCTCTAATCCACCTCTGCCCATGCCTCACTTGGCTAGTGTCAAATCCAGGCAGACATTACTCCAGATCACCTGTGTGTCAATAGCATTCACAGTATGAAAATGCGCGTTGGGTTTAGCCCTGCTCCGTGTGTGACGGGCAGTCCCAGGGTGCCCAGAGGGTATAAAACGCATGGCTCTGGGCAGCCTGGCACAGCTGTGAGCTCTGACCCAGCATGGCTTTCCTGCACACGTCTCTCTGTCTAGCCCTCCTGGCAAGTGCCTCTGGTAAGCGATGCCCATCTGTGGGCACTGCGACGGTGCCCCCCAAGGCACCTCAGCTGGAGCCTGGCTGAGCACAGGGGCAGTCCCTGGTGCAGTGCCCTGCCACTGGGCCTCTCCAGCTTGGCCGTGGTGGAAGCGAAAGGAGATGCTGGGAGCCAGGTGTAGCCACTGAGTAGGGACACCAAGCCTGGGCTACTCGGGCAAATTGAGCACTTGTGAGTTGCTGTCTGCGTTAATTTCACGTAACCGCTGTAGCCCACTCTGTGAGGTACTAGCTGAGCATTTGCCCTGGGAGCCGCCAGACCTGGGAGTCACCAGTCAGGAGAGAGACGTGAATGAGAGCGAAATTCTGGCTTCCAACAAAAGGTCTTATTTCCTGCCCAGCCTAGCCGGCCCAGCGACACTAGACTAACTGTCGTGGAACATCAACGGGCAATGACTTTGTTGATTGCTCTCGCCTCATACAGAGGAGTTGTGCAAATGAATTATTCCCTGACACAGGGAAACTGTATCTCGATGCTGCTTGGACTCTGGGGACCAGGGTTTCTAGGCATAAGCAAGAGCTCCCCAGTGTTTAGCCTGGGTTAGCCCAAGAGACATATATAGCTTGCTTATTATAGAAGCTTCTGTTACCCTTTGCCAGTTAAGACTGTAACTCATTTGTGTGTGTATTTACCTGCTTTAACTTTGTAAAGAACTCTCTCATTTCCTTCCCCTAGTTAAGAACTCTATAGATGGTTTGTTATAGGATTTAACATAAATATTGCTGTGATCTTTGGTGTAGGGGACCATCTATCACAAAGGTGGGCTCCCCTGGGTGGCAAGACAGACAGAGTTAAGGCTGTTATAGTGCCTGAGACATTCACACGTGATACTTTATTGGTGAAATCTCAGCATAGAACCATGAAATCTAAGTATAGACCCCAAAGGCCCACACCCCGCTCAGCCTCCTCCCCTGGAAGCCCTGCCCACATTCCACCCCAGCCCCGCTTGTCCCCCTTGCCCATGACTCGTGCCTGTTCGCCCCCTTCCGGAGACCCCCTCCACCCACTGCTTCTGCACCTCCTCTCTGCAGACCCCACCCACCCACCTGCTGTGAGCCAGCCGGCCAGCCTCTCATGCAGGCATTCCTCTTGCCCCCAGCCCACCCTCGCCAGCCGGCCGAGCCAGCCGGCCCCTTCCCCAAGGCCCTCCCCCAGCCTAGCCACTCATGTGCATGCACCTCGTCTCCACCAGCCCCTGCCACCCGCCTGCCAGCTGGCTGCTCATGTGCTGCAAAGTTTGCCAATGGATTTATCAGTTGTCTATAAAGGGCTGAGGGCTCCCCACCATGGCCAACGAGTGAGCCCCTGAGCTGGGCTCCAGCTGGCTCACTGGTACTTTAAGACAGGCACACAGCTCTGTGTGTGTGTGTGTGTGTGTGTGTGTGTGTGTGTGTGTGTGTACACACACACACACATAAGAGTCACACAGCTCCTCCTCTGAGCTTTTTTGAGTCCACGGCCCTTGGCTGGGGCTCCTCTGCCTTGCTCACACACCCCGTTCTGCACCTGGTGGACGCTCCTGCTATGCCTCTCCAGGCCAAAGCCTTGGGCTTGCACTACCCCAGGCTGCTACTTAGCTGAACTTTCCTGGGTTGGGGGAGTAGATTGCTAGTCCCTGGATCCTGTGGCTTCTTCCTCCTCCAGGCTGCGAACTGCAACCCCCCCCATCTGCACCCCTTTCCCCCAAAAAGGAGTTGATCTAATGCTCTCAGACCCTTATCTGCCCAATGGATCTGTCACCTTTGGGGAGTTCATTGTATTTTTGAGAAGTTTTCTAACCTATCCCGATTGAAAGCTGCTGCTGTCCGCCCTGCAGTCACTAGATGCCAGTGCTTTCACTGGCGTGATGTAGGATTTGTTCTAAAATGCCCAGGACAGTGCCCTAAAGCATTGAAAGGGAAAAGATCAGACTGGGTAGGTGATGCTCAGTGTGGGTAGTTCGGAATTGGCCAGAGGGCTTTCTTTTCAGAGCTCCTACACTTCTAGGTTTATCTCCAGTGTTTCAACAAACACAGCAAGAGCTACCTCCAGAATGCCCCTTCACTGACAGTACCGATGCACAAGTATTGGATGAGACTAACTTGTGATCGGTGCACCAGAACAGGGGGTGCCCAGGGTCCATGGCCCCATTATTTTTATTTTTTACCAGCCGTAAGGGCGAGAGACAGGGGAGAGGGGCAGAGAAAAGCAAGTGAGGGTTGGAGCCTCAGGGGAAGGGGCAGTGTAAGGGCAGGAGCTCAGGGAGAAGAAGCAGGGCAGGGGCAGGGTCTTGGGGGCAGCATGGGGAGCCAGAGTTTGGGCACAGGTGGCCCCCCACTTTTAGGGAGCTTTTGCTGCTCCTGCTTCTGATGTGTGTGTTTAATAGGTACCTACATGGGGAACAATATTTAATAATGGGTCTTCAGTCCAGAAGAGAAAGGTCTAACACGATTCAATGGCTGGAAGCTGAAGCTAGACAAATTCAGACTGGAAATAATGTGTAAATTAGTAACAGTGAAAGTACTTAACCATTGGAACAATTTACCAAGTGTTGGATTCTCCATTCTGACAATTTTTAAATCAGGCCTGGCTGTTTTTCTCAAAGCTCTGCTCCAGGAATTATTTGGGGGAAGTTGTCTGGCCTGTGCTATACAGGAGGTCAGACTACATGATCACAATGGTCCCTGCTAGCCTTGGAATCGCTGACAAATGACCTGTTATTCTCCAGTGCAGCAAGCGGGTTTTCACCCCCTGATTGCTCTGCAATCCCATTTGCTGCGAGCTGTGCAGCCCTGGCCTCCATTTCCCCAGCAGACCGAGGGATGCAGGGGCCTTCATGTGCTCCATTTCCCCCCAGAGATTTGGGGCTGATCTACACACAGGTTTGGTACCTAGACATTTAACCCTTTGGCTTTAGAAACCAAGGGAGTGATCCCGGAGCAGCCTGGGATCGCTGTGAGGCCGGGAGATGAGCTGTGAACAGCTTTATAGCGCTGCGTGCCTGGGTCTCACAATGCCTGGCAGTGATGGGATTTCATTCTGCCCCACTGTCCCGCCTCCTGGGGTAGAGCAGCCAATCAGGGCTGCTGCAGAAGACAGGCAGAGTTCTCTCCCCACCCTTCAGGAGCCCACACTGTTCTCATGGGGGCAGGGGAGCTAACGAGCCCAGCCGCTAAGGGTAGCTCTGCCCCTTCTCCCCCTGTGAGCACTGGGGACAGGACGGCGCTTCTTCCCCCTCTCCCTCCTGCAACACCTGGCTTGGGAATAGGGTCAGGAGCTCTGCTGCAGCCCCCTCAAGCCTGGGAGAAGGGGTGAAGAGCCCCAGGGGGAGCAGAGATGGGTCGGGGGGCAGAGTTGATGTGGGAACTGGTGAGATAGGACTAATTTGGAGGCTGGAGGACAGAAGCAGCTGCTGGGCAGGAGACGGGCAGAGGTGAGGTGACAGCTCTTGCTGCAGGGGCCAAAATCACCTCACCCAATCCATCTGGGAGCGCTGGCCCCACTGGTTGGCAGACAGATGCACGCACCCCTGCTTGCATACCCACATACACGCACACGCACAACCACACACCGACCCCACCCACACACCGACACACCTGCGCTTGTTTTGATGCTGTTATTGTGTCTGCGTGGATGGTAAGTCAGTGACGCTTCCCCATAGAAGGGAGGGTCCAAGACCCAGACCCACAAATGTGATTCACCATGTCTGTTGTGACTAGTATAGAGTCATACACCAAGATGAACTTTGTTAACACTAAAACAAAAGAGATTGACCAACCACACTGCTGTGCAGGCCACAGCAGGCCGTGTGCTCCAGAACATGGGCTACCTCTTGCTAGCCCAGGGCCTCTTGCTCTGGCTTTCTCGCCTCGGCCTTACGATGCTGGTTTAGTGAAAAATTAAGACTAAGGGGGAGGGGTGAAGGTAATTTACAAGAAAAGTGCCTGTACCTAAAACCCTCTTCTTCCATGTTAAGCTGTGTGATGTCGCCGTCTTGTGGAGGGTGGGGAGCCGACCAGGTGGAGCGGGCTCAGGGTGTGTGGGGCAGGATGTAGCGAGGTTATGGGCTGGCTCTGTTTCCATGTGACCATGAAGAGGACTGGAGAGTCTGACATGGCCTTTGAGCACCAGGGGAGGGGGTGAAAGCCACAAGGCAGAGAACAGTTAGACCAACATGAGGGTGTCTGTACAGTACCCAGGCACGTGTAACCCCCACTCCAGTGTAGTTCAATGCATCATTTCAATACTGTGACAGGGCAAGGCCAGATGGCTAGAGAAAAGTAGTCTTATTGGGATCCGGGAAGTGGGCGGGCAAAGCCCGTCCACTGCTAAAGGATCCCCCCCAGCCTAAAAGGGGGATCCACAGGACCTAGATACCCAAAAAATTCCGGGGGACAACTAATAAAATAACAGGGACAGGAGTGCGGTCAAAGAGTCAAAAGAAGGGAACCGGACGGGGACACCGAGCAGAGAACCCCGGACAGCGCCCACTGCTCCTCAAAGGCGTCAAGGGAGTCAGAGGACGCCGCCCAGAGGAACTCTGCCCGGATACGTGAACAGACCGAGGATTGGAAATAGGCCCCACAGTCACAGGAGACTCCATCGGCCAACCTCCTCACTCTGGTTTTATAGATGGCCATTTTAGCTAGGGCCAGGAGGAGGTTGACCAGGAGATCCCGTGACTTTGTGGGGCCACGGATAGGGAGTGCATAAATGAGAAGGTGAGGGGAGAAGTGCAACCAAAAACGTAATAAAATATTGGTGAGGAGCCGGAATAGGGGCTGCAGCCTGGCACACTCCAGGTAGACATGTGCCAGGGTATCCCTCACGCCGCAAAAGGGGCAGGTGTCTGGGATTGTGGTGAACCGCGCCAAGTACACGCCCGTGCTCACGGCTCCGTGAAGGAGCCACCAACAGACATCCCCGGCGGGCCTTGGGACTAAGGTGGAATATAGGCTGGCCCACCGGGGCTCCTCACCCTCCGAAGGTGGCAGGAGGTCCCGCCATTTTGTATCGGGGCGGGACACGAGGGTGCGGGCATGAAGGGTGTGGAGCACGAGCATGTAGAGATGTTTTCTTGGCGCGGTTTGAAAGCAGACCGGCTGCATCTCGTGCAGCCGGCTTCTAGTGAAGGGGTGAAGGGATCTGTTGGGTCCACGGAGCAGGGGTCCAATTAAAAGGTCCAGCGGGCCTGGGGTAGTGGGTGGGCAGGGTGTGCCCTCGTGCAGGACCCGGTCGAGATAAACCCGAGCAGCGGGCAGCAAAGCGGCCTTCACCTCCTGAAGTATGCGCCGGGGAGTACAAGGTCTGGAAAGCCCCATGCGCTGAGCGAAGGTTAGGGGATCCAGCCAGTCTCCCCGGTCATAGTCCAGGAGGTCTCCGACTCTTGTGACCTCTGCCAGGACCAACCTCTGGCGCACCGAGCGGGACTCCGCCACCTGCAAACGGAGCTGGGGGTTGTGTAGCAGGGGCTCCGCGAGGAGATCTGCCCCCACGGTGGCCGCCACGGACCTGCTCGTTGTAAAGAGTTTCCAGGTCTGGAGGAGGTCCTGGTAGAAGACCGGCAGCCCGGAGAGGTCTCGCGGAAGACCTCTCGGATGGAGATAAAGGAGCTGCTGGTCGTATCGGAGCCCTCGGAAGCAGCGCAGGAAGGCGTGCGCCAGTATGCTCCACGCCGGACTACCTGCACCATAAAGGAGCCTCTGCAGGGTCTGGAGGCGGAAGACATGGACCTGAGTAAGCAGACATTTTAGGTCCTGCCCTCCCTCCTCCAGAGGTAGATGGAGAACCCCTGCAGGGACCCAGTGCAGTCCTGACCAAAAGAACTCCAGAATCGATGTCCGCAGGTTGGTCAGGAAAGCCGGGGCCGGCACCAGGGTGTTGAGCCGGTACCAGAGCATGGACAGGACTAGTTGATTAAGCACTAGCGCTCTCCCTCGAAGGGAGAGGCACCAGAGTAGTCCTGTCCATTTCCAGAGCCGCTCTATCACCCCGCCCTCTAAATTCTGCCAGTTCTCCGGCGGAGAGGGATGCGTGGCAGAAAGGTAAATGCCCAGATAGAGCAGCGGACCCGTGCTCCACTGGATGGCCTGAAGCGCGGGTGGGAGGGAGCTCGCCTGCCACCAGTCCCCTACCACCAAGCCAGAACTCTTGACCCAGTTGACCCGCGCAGAGGAGGCTGCTGAATAGATGGGCTGGCAAGCCTCCACCCGCACCAAGTCGCCCGGGTCCTGGACCACGAGGAGCACGTCATCAGCGTACGCCGACAGGACCAGCCGCAGCTCCGGCTCCCTCAGCACCAACCCTGTCAACCTTCTTCGGAGGAGACAGAGGAAGGGCTCGATCGCCAGAGTGTACAGCTGGCCTGAGAGGGGGCACCCCTGCCGTACTCCTCGCCCGAAGCTGACCGGTTCGGTCAGGGTCCAGTTGAGCCTTACCAGACACTCTGCGGAAGCGTACAGCACCCGGAGAAAATTCACAAACCTGGGTCCGAATCCAAACTCCTGCAGAGTGCTCAGGAGATACCCGTGATCCACCCTGTCGAACGCCTTCTCCTGATCTAAGGACAGGAGGGCGAACGACAGACCATCCCTACACCCAAGTTCCAATAGGTCCCGGACCAGATATAGGTTGTCGAAGATGCTGCGGCCCGGGACGGTGTAGGTCTGGTCTGGGTGGACCATGTCCGCCAGCACGGACCCTAGCCTCAGGGAGATGGCTTTTGCCACGATTTTGTAGTCCGTGCTGAGGAGCGAGACGGGACGCCAATTTCGTAAATCGCGGAGGTCCCCCTTCTTTGGCAATAAGGCGAGCACAGCTCGCCTGCACGAAAGAGGGAGGACCCCGCTCTGCAAAGACTCGGCCCAGACGGTGACTAGGTCTGGGCCCAGGACGTCCCAGAACATGCGGTAGAACTCCACGGTCAGCCCGTCCATGCCCAGAGATTTATTGGTGGGCATGCGACGGAGGGCTTCCGAGAACTCGGCCAGAGTGAGGGGCAGCTCTAGCCGGTCTCGGTCGCCCACGCTGACCGTCGGGAGCTCCTCCCACAGCACTCTGCAAGCGTTAGGATCGGTCGGCTCCGGGGAGAAAAGGCTTGCGTAGAAGGCTCTCGCCCTCTCGCACATCTCCACCGGATCCATGAGGGGGGTGCCATCCTCAGTCAGTAGGCAGATGATATGTTTCTTAGCCCCCCTCTTTTTTTCCAGGGCGTAGAAGAAGCGGGAGCCGCAATCCATCTCCCGAAGGAGACGGATGCGGGATCGAACAAAGGCACCCCGGGCCCGATGGTCCTCGAGGCTCCGGAGCTCCTCCCGCTTCTCCCGGCACGCTCCGCAGAGGGGTGGATCCTCGGGGCTGGCGGCCAGACGCCTCTCCAGCTCTAAGACCTCCCGTTCCAACTGCTCTATCGCCGCATCCCTCCGTCGGCTGGTGCCCCGGGTGTAGTCACGGCAGAAGAGCCGGGCGCGCACCTTCCCTACGTCCCACCACCGCCGTGCCGAGGGAAAGGCACGCCGCTGCCCTCGCCAGGCCAGCCAGAACTCCCGGAAGGACGCCACGAAGCCCGCATCCTCCAGCAAGCTGTTGTTAAAATGCCAATAGGCCGGCCCCGGCCTCTCCGCGCAGAGGGAGGCTGTCACGGTGGCTATGTGATGGTCAGAAAATGGGGCCGGCCGGATGCTGGAGGAGTGGGCTCGTGAAAGATGAAAGCGTGATAAATAAATGCGGTCCAACCGGGAGTGGCGCGACCGATGGGCCTCCACCCGGACAAAGGTGAACGTGGAAGCGTCATCCGGGTGGTGGTCGCGCCAGACGTCCACCAGGGAGTGGTGTTCGACTATCTCCTGGAGGACGGCCACGGCGGCCGGGCTCTGCTCGGTTCCCGAGCGGTCCCGTTCCTCAAGGGTGATGTTAAAGTCCCCTCCCAGGACCAGGCACTCCTGAGGATCCAAGGTGCCGAGGAAGGCGGATGCCTGCTGATAGAATTGCAGCCGCTCTGGGCTCGCTGCTGGGGCATAGATGTTGACGAGGTTGACTACGAGCCCCTCCATTTGGACCCGGAGGTGCAGCAGGCGACCCGGCACAGCCTCGGCGACCCCCAGCACCTCGGGCCGTAGGTCGGGGGAGAACAGGGTCGCCACTCCACCCGTATGAACTGTGAGGTGGCTAAAGTAGACCCTGTCTCCCCAATCCAGCCGCCAGCTGTCTTCGGCGGTCGGATCCGTATGGGTCTCCTGCAGGAAAACCACAGAGTACCTCCCCTCTCGAAGGAAGGAGAGCACCTGGGACCTGCGGAGACCCATCTTACAGCCACGGGTGTTCAATGTTGCGATGGTAAAGGGTGCCATGAGGAGGGCTGGGGGGGATCCTCGCCGGCAGGAATGCTCGTGGCTCCCGGCGGGCCGCGTAGCAGTCCGTGACCCACCCCGTAGGTGAGTAAGGAGTCACGGAAGTGGCGGACCCGCTGGTAGGCTGCGGCGCCCTGTCTCCCGGTCCTTTTCCCCTCCCCCATGAGGGCCCTTGCGGCCCGGAGGATTTGATTAAAGTCCCCCCATCGCTGGAGGGCAAGCTGGACTTTGTTGCGGGAGCCACGGACGTCTTCTAGGAACTCCCGCAACTCTTCTCGCAGCGCATGGGGGGCTGGGGTTTCGGTCTGGTTGCTTCCCGATGGGGCCCTTGGTACAGCCCCCTGGCCCAGCGGGACGGGCAGACAGGGTGCAGACCCCCGACGGGGCTCTTGATGGGTTGACCTGAATGCTGGGGTGATAGGGGGCGGCGGAGGGAGGATAGCAGCCCCTGGTGGGTCGGGACGGGCAAACACAAAGGCCATTCCCTGGGAGTCATCTGTTGGAAAGGGGAAGGAGACTGTCCCAGGGGTGGCAATAATATCTCGGGAGGTGGGCGGGAGAAGGGCAGGGGCAGGGGTAGAGGTGAGATTCTGGGTCAGGAGAGGGCTCTCACCGATGCCGGGCGCAAGCTGTCTGGTGGATTTGGCAGCCACGGCATCAGGAGGTGGACTTTCTTCTGTAGGGTCCTCTCCCGGAAAGGAGGTCGAATGCTCCTCACCAGCGAGGGATGCCCCTGGTGGCTCAGGTTCCAGCCGCGTGGCACTGGCCATCGCCTCAACTGGCTCGGTGGCTCTCAGCAGGATGCCTTCTGCAGCCGGGTTGATGGAGGAGTCCAGGGGCTCCTCGGAGGTGGGAGCAGAAGCAACTGTTACGGGGAGGGAGTATGGGGAAAAGGGGGCCGGAAAGAAGTCGCCCAGATCGAGGCCCGCTGGCATAGGATCTTCCTCCCCTTGGGTGACCGGGGTCAGACCCAGGGCCTCGATCTCCTCATATATAGAGGGGAAATTGTTTTCCGCTACCCCGGGATTCTCCCCGCCGGCACCTGACGCGATGGTTACTTCGGGGCACACTGGGGTTTCAGATGGTGCCTCGGGGGTCTTGGAGGGGAGGGACTCCCGTGGAGGGGAGATACCGTCTTCCAGTGCTGCCACGTCTTCCCCAGCCGGCTCTGATGGGTGGAACACACCCGTGGGTAGAGCGGAAGGCTCGGCATCGGTGCCCCCCTTCCTGGTCTTCCGGGGGGCCTCCGCGTCACATGGGAGGAGCGGAGCTCGAGCCTTCCGCTTGCCCCGCTTCCCCTTGACTAAGGCCCAGCCCTCCATGGCATCATCCGGGGGCTGGCTAGCAGGGGTTGTGTCAGGGGGCAGAGGCGATGGCTCAGGGAGGTAACGGTGGGGCAGAACAAGGGAGGGAAGATTCCCCTTGGGGCGGGTCCTCTCCCATGCAGGGCGGTGTACCTGCCGCACCCTCCTCCACAGGCCCCGCCAGATTGCAAACAGCGGGGGCGGGGTTCTCCCGCTCGTCTGAGCATAGTGCGGGAGGTGCCCCTTGGGCCCGAGCTGGAGCAATGGTGGACTGGGAAGGAGGAGGGGCGGTTTCGGGTGCCGGGCAGCCAGGGGCGTTGGCGATGACGGGGCCGGTGCCCTGCCGGGGCTCGGGGATCCTGGATGGCCCTTCTTCCCGGGCCAGGGGGCAGTCCCTCCGGACGTGCCCCATCGCCCGGCAGAGGTAGCACCGGGCCTCCCCGGTGGAATAATGCACCGTGTAATGGGCCCCCTGGTAGGGGACTAGGAAGGACCCCTCGAGTGCCTCTCCGTCGCGTGCCGCCGGCGGCAGTTGAAGCTGCACTTGCCGGCGGAAGGAGAGGACGTGACGGAGGGCGGGGTCTTTGCAGCCCAACGGGAGAGGGCTGATGACAGAGATGGGCTTCCCCAGGGTAGAAAGGGCGGGTAACAGGGCGGCATTGGGCAGAAAGGGAGGGACGGAGGTCAGGACCAGGCGGACGCCCAGGTCCTCTAGCGGCTCTAAGGGGACGAACACGCCCCCCACCGCCAGGCTCTTCTCCACCGCCTCCTGGGCAGCGGCCTCCGATTCTAGGAAGAAGACGACCTTGCCATACATTTTGGAGGCCGCCACAGTGGCCGTGGGCCCCACCACCCTCGCCAACGCCCGCACATAGGTCTCCACGTGGGGTGAGGCGGGCACCAGGAGGCAACGGACGCCGTGCTTCCTGGTCATGGTGGGAAAGGGGCCCCGGCCGCTATAGATGGTAGCGGAGGCGGTGGGCTGGAGAAATGATGTAGCGGCAGGCGGGGGGGCTGCCGCCACCTGGGCGTATGCTCTGGGGGCCGGGGGAGGGACACCTGCAGAGCTGGTGGAGGGAACAGCGGGGAGGGGCGCCCCAGCTGGAGATGGGGCCGGGGCATTGGGGGCAGCCCCTGCCATGGAGGGCCTGGTCTTTTTAGCGGGGCCCTTCCCCTTCTTCTTCCCCTGGCCCTTCCCGCCGGCTGGGGGGGCTCCCCCCAAATCTGAGGGGGTGAGAGACGTGGCAGCAGTGGAGGTCACCCCGGTGCCCGTCGCTGCTGGTGCCCCAGCGGGGGCGATGGCAGATGGTTTGGCAGCAGAGGTAGAAGCTTGGGGGGGTGACGGAGGGGCAGGCGGGGGAGGGGGAGCTCGGGCTACTGGAGAGGTCTCACCCGTCTCATCCCCTGCCATCATGAGCAAGGAGGAAAGGGAGGACACCAAAAGGAGGAGGGGAGAGGGGAAGCAGGTCGACCACTCCTCCCCGCTAGGCTGCAGGCTGCAGGAGGAGGGCGCCAAAAGGGGTGGGCTGGACGGGGGGCAATCAGGGGTTAGGGGTCAGTCACCGACACAAGGTGGAAATTCCGGCTCCTCTTGGTGCACTATGGGGGGCAGGATTCAACAATATTGAAAGTGCAGTGAAGAGGGTTGCAACTGAAATGGGGAGTTGCACAAGCGCATGGGAGGGGGCATGGGCACATGGAGCGAGGGGCTAAGCGGTCTGGGGGTAGAACAGGGAAACCAAGGGGCTAGCTTCAGAGGCTGGGGCGGGGCAAATAAACAAAGGCTGCAGAAGGAAATGCGGGGGGCAGGCAAACAAACTGAAGCTAGTAAGGGGGGCTGGAGCAAAAGAGGAGGCAAAGCAAGTGGCAAATGGGGCAGGTAATAAAGGGCAAAGCTGGAGGGTAGGCAGTCCGGGGGGGCACATGTGCCCATGTGCGCTTGCACAAGTCTTTTTAAGCTGGCTGCTGCTTCTGGCCCAAAGGGTGGAAATAGGGCATGGTAAGCTAAGCAAGCAGCTGAGTCCAGAGGCAGGAGCTGAGGCAGATGTTATACAGCCAGTGGGGGTGGTGGAGGGGGCAGTGGTGGTGGTAGCTGTAGTAGGGGTTGGGGGGGGACACACAGATGGATTAGGGGGCAGCTCCACACCACACCCCCTGTGTCCCTGAAAACACAGTCAAGACCCCCACCACAAGAGCACAGTTTGAAAATTACTCAGTCTGAGGGCCCCCTCCACGGTGGTCTGCAAAGTTTCTAGGTGCTCCCCCACTGGTAGATGGTCCTCTTCTTCTTCTCCTCGGGGCTTCAGCAGCTCCAGGCAGCAGACTCCGCAGCAGCAGTAGCAGCAGCAGGTTCAGGAACTCCAGGTGGTGATCCAGGCAGGCAGAAAGGACCCCTCTCAGATGGTGGTGGTGGTATCCACAACAGCAGTGGCTGGGGTCCCTCACTCCTCCTCTCTGGGGAGTGGGCTAGCAGCCCCCCCCCCGGGACTGCAGTTGCAGCAGTAGCAGCTCCCAAGAGTGGGGGGGTCCAGGAACCAGGTAACAGAGAATGGGGGGTGTCTGGCCCAGCCAGAGGAGCAGCTGGAGCAGCAGGGAGAGCTTAGGCCCTAGCAGCAGCAGGAGGAGCAGCTTCCCACCTCCCTCCAAGCTAGACGGCTATGGGAGAGCAGTCTTATTGGGATCCGGGAAGTGGGCGGGCAAAGCCCGTCCACTGCTAAAGGGTCCCCCCCAGCCTAAAAGGGGGATCCACAGGACCTAGATACCCAAAAAATTCCGGGGGACAACTAATAAAATAACAGGGACAGGAGTGCGGTCAAAGGGTCAAAAGAAGGGAACCGGACGGGGACACCGAGCAGAGAACCCCGGACAGAGCCCACTGCTCCTCAAAGGCGTCAAGGGAGTCAGAGGACGCCGCCCAGAGGAACTCTGCCCGGATACGTGAACGGACCGAGGATCGGAAATAGGCCCCACAGTCACAGGAGACTCCATCGGCCAACCTCCTCACTCTGGTTTTGTAGATGGCCATTTTAGCTAGGGCCAGGAGGAGGTTGACCAGGAGATCCCGGGACTTTGTGGGGCCACGGATAGGGAGTGCATAAATGAGAAGGTGAGGGGAGAAGTGCAACCAAAAACGTAATAAGATATTGGTGAGGAGCCGGAATAGGGGCTGCAGCCTGGCACACTCCAGGTAGACATGTGCCAGGGTATCCCTCACGCCGCAAAAGGGGCAGGTGTCTGGGATTGTGGTGAACCGCGCCAAGTACACGCCCGTGCTCACGGCTCCGTGAAGGAGCCGCCAACTGACATCCCCGGCGGGCTTTGGGACTAAGATGGAATATAGGCTGGCCCACCGGGGCTCTTCACCCTCCAAAGGTGGCAGGAGGTCCCGCCATTTTGTATCGGGGCGGGACACGAGGGTGCGGGCGTGAAGGGTGTGGAACACGAGCGTGTAGAGATGTTTTCTTGGCGCGGTTTGAAAACAGACCGGCTGCATCTCGTGCAGCCGGCTTCTAGTGAAGGGGTGAAGGGATCGGTTGGGTCCACGGGGGAGGGGTCCAATTAAAAGGTCCGGCGGGCCTGGGGTAGTGGGTGGGCGGGGCGTGCCCTCGTGCAGGACCCGATCGAGATAAACCCGAGCAGCGGGCGGCAAAGCGGCCTTCACCTCCTGAAGTATGCATCGGGGAGTACAAGGTCTGGAAAGCCCCATGCGCTGAGCGAAGGTTAGGGGATCCAGCCAGTCTCCCCGGTCATAGTCCAGGAGGTCTCCGACTCTTGTGACCTCTGCCAGGACCAACCTCTGGCGCACCGAGCGGGACTCCGCCACCTGCAAACGGAGCTGGGGGTTGTGTAGCAGGGGCTCCGCGAGGAGATCTGCCCCCTCGGTGGCCGCCACGGACCTGCTCGTTGTAAAGAGTTTCCAGGTCCGGAGGAGGTCCTGGTAGAAGACCGGCAGCCCGGAGAGGTCTCGCGGAAGACCTCTCGGATGGAGATAAAGGAGCTGCCGGTCGTATCGGAGCCCTCGGAAGCGGCGCAGGAAGGCGTGCGCCAGTATGCTCCACGCCGGACTACCTGCCCCATAAAGGAGCCTCTGCAGGGTCTGGAGGCGGAAGACATGGACCTGAGTAAGCAGACATTTGAGGCCCTGCCCTCCCTCCTCCACAGGTAGATGGAGAACCCCTGCAGGGACCCAGTGCAGTCCTGACCAAAAGAACTCCAGAATCGATGTCCGCAGGTTGGTCAGGAAAGCCGGGGCTGGGACCAGGGTGTTGAGCCGGTACCAAAGCATGGACAGGACTAGTTGATTAAGCACTAACGCTCTCCCTCGAAGGGAGAGGCACCGGAGCAGTCCTGTCCATTTCCGGAGCCGCTCTATCACCCCGCCCTCTAAATTCTGCCAGTTCTCCGGCGGAGAGGGATGCGTGGCAGAAAGGTAAACGCCCAGATAGAGCAGCGGACCCGTGCTCCACCGGATGGCTTGAAGCGCGGGTGGGCGGGGGCTCGCCTGCCGCCAGTCCCCTACCACCAAGCCAGAGCTCTTGACCCAGTTGACCCGCGCGGAGGAGGCTGCTGAATAGATGGCCTGGCAAGCCTCCACTCGCACCAAGTCGCCCGGGTCCTGGACCATGAGAAGCACGTCATCAGCATACGCCGACAGGACCAGCCGCAGCTCCGGCTCCCTCAGCACCAACCCTGTCAACCTCCTTCGGAGGAGACAGAGGAAGGGCTCGATCGCCAGAGCGTAGAGCTGGCCTGAGAGGGGGCACCCCTGCCGTACTCCTCGCCCGAAGTTGACCGGTTCGGTCAGGGTCCAGTTGAGTCTTACCAGACACTCTGCGGAAGCGTACAGCACCCGGAGAAAGTTCACAAACCTGGGTCCGAAGCCAAATGCCTGCAGAGTGCTCATTTGATACCCGTGATCCATCCTGTCGAACGCCTTCTCCTGATCTAAAGACAGGAGGGCGAACGACAGACCATCCCTACACCCAAGTTCCAATAGGTCCCGGACCAGATATAGGTTATCGAAGATACTGCGGCCCGGGACGGTGTAGGTCTGGTCTGGGTGGACCACGTCCGCCAGCGCGGACCCTAGCCTCAGGGAGACGGCTTTTGCCACGATTTTGTAGTCTGTGCTGAGGAGCGAGACGGGACGCCAATTTCGTAAATCACGGAGGTCCCCCTTCTTCGGCAATAAGGCGAGCACGGCTCGCCTGCACGAAAGAGGGAGGACCCCGCTCTGCAAAGACTCGGCCCAGACGGTGACTAGGTCTGGGCCCAGGACGTCCCAGAACACGCGGTAGAACTCCACGGTCAGCCCGTCCATGCCCGGAGATTTATTGGTGGGCATGCGACGGAGGGCTTCCGAGAACTCGGCCAGAGTGAGAGGCAGCTCTAGCCGGTCTCGGTCGCCCACGCTGACCGTCGGGAGCTCCTCCCACAGCACTCTGCAAGCGTTAGGATCGGTCGGCTCCGGGGAGAAAAGGCTTGCGTAGAAGGCTCTCGCCCTCTCGCACATCTCCACCGGATCCGTGAGGGGGGTGCCATCTTCTGCCAGTAGGCAGATGATATGTTTCTTAGCCCCCCTCTTTTTTTCCAGGGCGTAGAAGAAGCGGGAGCCGCAATCCATCTCCCGAAGGAGACGGATGCGGGATCGAACAAAGGCACCCCGGGCCCGATGGTCCTCGAGGCTCCGGAGCTCCTCCCGCTTCTCCCGGCACACTCCGCAGAGGGGTGGATCCTCGGGGCTGGCGGCCAGACGCCTCTCCAGCTCTAAGACCTCCCGTTCCAACTGCTCTATCGCTGCATCCCTCCGTCGGCTGGTGCCCCGGGTGTAGTCACGGCAGAAGAGCCGGGCACGCACCTTCCCTACGTCCCACCACCGCCATGCCGAGGGAAAGGCACGCCGCTGCCCTCGCCAGGCCAGCCAGAACTCCCGGAAGGACGCCACGAAGCCCGCATCCTCCAGCAAGCTGTTGTTAAAATGCCAATAGGCCGGCCCCGGCCTCTCCGCGCAGAGGGAGGCTGTCACGGTGGCTATGTGATGGTCAGAAAATGGGGCCGGCCGGATGCTGGAGGAGTGGGCTCGTGAAAGATGAAAGCGTGATAAATAAATGCGGTCCAACCGGGAGTGGCGCGACCGATGGGCCTCCACCCGGACAAAGGTGAACGTGGAAGCGTCATCCGGGTGGTGGTCGCGCCAGACGTCCACCAGGGAGTGGTGTTCGACTATCTCCTGGAGGACGGCCACGGCGGCCGGGCTCTGCTCGGTTCCCGAGCAGTCCCGTTCCTCAAGGGTGATGTTAAAGTCCCCTCCCAGGACCAGGCACTCCTGAGGATCCAAGGTGCCGAGGAAGGCGGATGCCTGCTGATAGAATTGCAGCCGCTCTGGGCTCGCTGCTGGGGCATAGATGTTGACGAGGTTGACTACGAGCCCCTCCATTTGGACCCGGAGGTGCAGCAGGCGACCCGGCACAGCCTCGGCGACCCCAGCACCTCGGGCCGTAGGTCGGGGG